>NC_052147.1:76034167-76634167 GCF_902713615.1 Scyliorhinus canicula | reverse complement strand
GTGAGGCTTGTACCATGGCTGCATGTCTTGACGGTTCTCACTTTTGTCTGCAGCCCGCACTTGACCCCCCCCCCCCTTCCCGCACATGTGGGGCCCTGCTTCTCACCTGCCAGCCCATGGGCTCTCACCTCAGAGGGCATTGGGCCTCTCAGCTTGGGCATGACTCCAGCAAGCTGTGCTGCCCACATTGACAGCCACTGCCACTGCCTCCCAGGTCGCCTTGCTGACCCTACTACTGGGCCTCCGACCCCTTCAGGGGAACAGGATGTCCCATCTCGCATCAACGCATCGAGAAGCCTGGCCAGGTCGGCATCACTAAAGTGCGCGCTGCCGTGCTTCTGTATTGACTGGGAGTGAGTGGTGAGGGAGCGTTTAAAAGCAGCCCCGTTTATTGGGAGTGAGCTGCTGAGGCGCGAGTCTGGCGAATCAGATGGCGAGGGAGCAAGGAATGTCGAGATTCATGTGGGGGCACTTTTCTGGCACTGAGTGCTGTTGAATACAATCTCGCCAATGCGCCCGTCAAGAAACACCCCACCAAACCCGCCCAAAATGACTTTTAGAAATGTTTCCATTGAATCGTGGCCTGTATCTTAATATTAGAAATGACTGAAACAAACTCACTTTACAAACGAATTGACAGAGAAAGCTCATAGAAATTGGCAGGGCAATTACTTATTAGCTCGTAGATCTCACTATCCATTCCATAACATTGATTAGTCTCTTGTTTTACTCAATTTAGGGCTCAATTGTGCAGTGACAAAAGTGTGAGCAGTAGAGAGCTGATTAAAAAGTATAATAGTGTGACCTAAATGTCAGCTATGTTAAGTGCCAGACGAGCTCAGTTGGAATCTTGCTATTGAAGCAATAGGTTCTGGGTTCAAGATCTACTTGTGCTCATAATCTATATTGACACTTTAACAAGTCCCAAGGGAGTGCTGCACTGTCAAATGAGGTTAACTGATAAATTGCAGATCTGTCTGCCTAATCCAGTATTCAGGCGCATATAAAAACCTAATTGCGTAATTCAAGGAGAGCTGGAGATTTTCCTGATGCATAATCATCTTAATATGTGGTCTGGGGGACCTCACTGCGCACAAAATAAATGCTGTGCTTGGTTACAGAAGAAAGGTTTCCATTGCTTGTGAAATATTGAATGGGGAGGGCATGATAAGCTCTATTTAAATGCAAAATCTTTCTTTATAAAGTTCTCAACTGCAGAAACGGTCTTGTTTATGTTTCCCTTCACATTGCTGATCAGTGAAACATCTTGAATATTCTATTTTTTTATTGGAGTATGGCTTCTCATAAACTGGTTGAGTGGACCCGAATTCTTGTTTATTCTTGGCGTGCGTTCAAAAGAGCTTTTCATTTCCCAATGTATACATGATCAAATTGCGTATGTCTCTATTCGGTGAAAGTAAATTTTCTGTAGGCAAGAATGGACAATGCCGAGGAACTGTAATATTTGGGATGTAGTTCTATACAATGACCAATGTGTGTCAATAAATTGTGTGTTATCCTGACAGACGGATGACCACCAGGTAGTTTAACAAAGGAAGGTTTATTCAAGTAAGTAACTATATACAGAGACGACTTCCGGTGGTGGCTATGAAGGAGTAAGTCGCACAGTTGGTGGCTCCCGCTCTGGTCAGACTTTTGGACCTTCTTCCCCGATTTTCTACCGGACTTGAATTGTAAAACTAATGACAGAGGCAATTGCGTACTGAATTCCCATATCGGTGCATGGAGAGAAGGACTAGAAGTGCTCGTAAAGGCAGAAACAGAAAGACAGAGAAGGCTTGGGCTGAAGCTGCAGCAGGAGACAGCATGGCGGAGGACCGGACCTCTGGTTTGTCGACCCAGCGGTCAACGGAACAGCTGATGCAAGTTATTCAGGAAGGCTTTGCTAAGCAGAAACAGGTCTGCTTAGACCTGATAAAAGAGTCAATTGAGCGGCTGGAGCTTAGATTGGGCGCCCAAGATTAGGCGATCCAGAAAGTAGAGAAGGCGCTGGCTGAGCAAGAGGAACATCAAACTGAGGTGGAGTTGGAGGTGGAGATGCTGAGAGACCAGCAGAAAAGGCTCCCGGAGAAGGTGGAGGACCTAGACCTTGCAGAACTTGAGAATCGTTGGGCTCCTGGAGGGGCCTGTAGGAGCGGACGCTGGGGCATACATAGCGGGTATGTTTGAGAAGCTGCTGGGGGATGGGGCATTCTACCGACCCTTAGAGGTTGATAGGGCTCACAGAGCGCTTGCGAGGAAGTCGCAAATGGGAGACCCCCCCCCCCCCCCCCCCCCCCCGAGGGCAATGGCGGTGAGATTCCACAGGTACTTGGATAAGGAGCGCATTCTACAGTGGGCCAAGCAGACACGGAGCTGTAAGTGGGACAACAGTATCCTGCGGGTTTACCAAGACCTGAGTGTGGAGGTGGCCAGGAGAAAAACAGACTTCAACCAGATTAGGTCGATCCTTTTAAGAAACAAGTGAAGTTCGGGCTGTTGGATCCGGCCCGTCTCTGGGCCACGCATGAGGAACAGCACTTTTCTTTCGAGTCGCCTGAGGACGTGCTGGACTGCGCAAAAAGGAAAGGACTGGTGGTGGACTGAGAACTTTTGAACTTTTTGGCAACCTTCTTGCTTTTGTTTCGTTTTTCTGATCTTTTAAAAAAAAAAGTTTCTCGTTTTTCGTTTTGTAGAAGCTGTTTGTAATGCCTTTTGCATTGATTTGGGACCAGTGGTAGAGCTCAGTGAGTTAAGGTTTTCATTTGCACTGTTGGGGATGGAGGTGTGCTTGTTTAGATCTTGGTCTTTTTCTGTCGGGCAATTGTGTGGGGATTGTTTGATGTTGGAGTATGTTTGTATGAGCGGGGGGGGGGGGGGGGGGGGGGGAGGGAAAAATAGATGGGAGACTATCCAGCATCAGGGATGGGGGCCACCAAGCTAATTGGGCGGGCTAGCTCACAGAGCGCAGTGGGGGGTGTGCATATGTTCGGTTTATTAAAAAGGGGTTGGGTTACAGAGTATTGTTACTAGGGAGGGAGGGTAAATGTTCTGCTGATGAAGGAGGTATTTGGGCTAAGGGACAGAGAGGAGGGTGCCTGGGGACAGACCAGTGGAGGCGCGGAGCATGGGCTGGAGGCAGGCCCAAAAAAGGGGGGGGGGTGGGGGGGGTGGTTCCATGGAGATTTGGGCAGCTGAGGGTGAAGTACTCCTTCTACTCACACATGCATGAAGTGTACTCCCAGATTGATTTCTTTATTTTGAGCAGGGCCTTACTGGCAGGGGTGGTGGACATGGGGTATTCGGAGATCACAATCTCAGACCATGCTCTGCACTGGGTTGACCTACAGGTCAGTAAAGGCAGTAACCATTGCCCGCAATGGAGGTTAGTTAGATGTGGGACTTTTGGCTGACGAAGGGGTGTGCGAGCGGCTGAGGAAATGTATTCAGAACTACCTGCAGGTCAACGACATGGAGGGAATTTCAGCAGCGGTGGTCTGGGAAGCACTGAAGGCGGTGATCAGAGGGGAGCTGATCTAGATACAGGCCCATAGGGAGAAGGTGGACAGGGCAGAGATGGACCGACTGGTAAAGGAGATACAACAGATCGATAGGAGGTGTGCAGAGACCCCAGAGGCAGGGCTTTTAAGGGAACGGCGGAGGCTACAGGTGGAGCTCGGGTTGTTAACCACAGGGAGGGCGGTGGAGCAGCTGAGAAAGGTGAGGGGGGCAGTCTATGAGCATGGAGAGAAGGCCAGCAGAATGCTTGCACAGCAGCTTAGAAAGAGGGAGGCAGCCAGGGAGATAGAGAAAGTAAAGTTAAGAGGAAGAAGGAGACTTATGTAAGGCTGAAGAAACAAGGTTCAGACAGGGCGCTGGAGGGATACAAGATAGCCAGGAGGGAACTGAAGAAAGGGATTAGGAGAGCTAAGAGAGGGCATGAAAAATCTTTGGCGGGTAGGATCAAGGAAAACCCCAAGGCCTTTTACACATATGTGAGAAATATGAGAATGACTAGAGCGAGGGTAGGTCCGATTAAGGACAGTAGCGGGAGATTGTGTATTGAGTCTGAAGAGATAGGAGAGGTCTTGAACAAGTATTTTTCTTCAGTATTTACAAACGAGAGGGGCCATATTGTTGGAGAGGACAGCGTGAAGCAGACTGATAAGCTTGAGGAGATACTTGTCAGGAAGGAAGATGTGTTGCGCGTTTTGAAAAACTTGAGGATAGACAAGTCCCCCGGGCCTGACGGGATATATCCAAGGATTCTATGGGAAGCAAGAAATGAAATTGCAGAGCCGTTGGCAATGATCTTTTCGTCCTCGCTGTCAACAGGGGTGGTACCAGAGGATTGGAGAGTGGCGAATGTCGTGCCCCTGTTCAAAAAAGGGAATAGGGATAACCCTGGGAATTACAGGCCAGTTAGTCTTACTTCGGTGGTAGGCAAAGTAATGGAAAGGGTACTGAGGGATAGGATTTCTGAGCATCTGGAAAGGGATTGATTAGGGATAGTCAGCACGGATTTGTGAGGGGTAGGTCTTGCCTTACAAGTCTTATTGAATTCTTTGAGGAGGTGACCAAGCATGTGGATGAAGGTAAAGCAGTGGATGTAGTGTACATGGATTTTAGTAAGGCATTGGATAAGGTTCCCCATGATAGGCTTATGCAGAAAGTAAGGAGGCATGGGATAGTGGGAAATTTGGCCAGTTGGATAACAAACTGGCTAACCGATAGAAGACAGAGAGTGGTGGTGGATGGCAAATATTCAGCCTGGAGCCCAGTTATCAGTGGCGTACCGCAGGGATCAGTTCTGGGTCCTCTGCTGTTTGTGATTTTCATTAACGACTTGGATGAGGGAGTTGAAGGGTGGGTCAGTAAATTTGCAGATGATACGAAGATTGGTGGAGTTGTGGATAGTGAGGAGGGCTGTTGTCGGCTTCAAAGAGACATAGATAGAATGCAGAGCTGGACTGAGAAGTGGCAGATGGAGTTTAACCCTGACAAGTGTGAGGTTGTCCATTTTGGAAGGACAAATCTGAATGCAGAATACAGGGTTAATGGTAGGGTTCTTGGCAATGTGGAGGAGCAGAGAGATCTTGGGGTCTGTGTTCATAGATCTTTGAAAGTTGCCACTCAAGTGGATGGAGCTGTGAAGAATGCCTATGGTGTGCTAGCGTTCATTAGCAGAGGGATTGAATTTAAGAGCCGTGAGGTGATGATGCAGCTGTACAAAACCTTGGTCAGGCCACATTTGGAGTACTGTGTGCAGTTCTGGTCACCTTATTTTAGGAAGGATGTGGAAGCTTTGGAAAAGGTGCAAATGAGATTTACCAGGATGTTGCCTGGAATGGAGAGTAGGTCATACGAGGAAAGGTTGAGGGTGCTAGGCCTTTTCTCATTAGAACGGAGAAGGATGAGGGGCGACTTGATAGAGGTTTATAAGATGATCAGGGGAATAGATAGAGTAGACAGTCAGAGACTTTTTCCCCGGGTGGAACACACCATTACAAGGGGACATAAATTTAAGATAAATGGTGGAAGATATAGAGAGGATGTCAGAGGTAGGTTCTTTACCCAGAGAGTAGTGGGGGCATGGAATGCACTGCCTGTGGTAGTAGTTGAGTCGGAAAAGTTAGGGACCTTCAAGCGGCTATTGGATAGGTACTTGGATTAGGGTAGAATAATGGAGTGTAGGTTAACTTCTTAAGGGCAGCACGGTAGCATTGTGGATAGCACAATTGCTTCACAGCTCCAGGGTCCCAAGTTCGATTTTGACTTGGGTCACTGTCTGTGAGGAGTCTGCACATTCTCCCCGTGACGGCGTGGGTTTCCTCCGGGTGCTCCGGTTTCCTCCCACAGTCCAAAGATGTGCAGGTTGGGTGGATTGGCCATGAAAAATTGTCCAAAATTCTATGATTAACCTAGGACAAAAGTTCGGCGCAACATCGTGGGCCGAAGGGCCTGTTCTGTGCTGTATTTCTCTATCTATCTATCTAAATGACAGAAATGGGAAGCTGGTTGGAGATTCAGCAGGGGTGAATAAGGCATTTAGGGATTTCTACAGCTGGCTGTACAAGTCGGAACCCCCTACAGAGCCGGAGGGGATGAGGCGTCTTGGAGGGGCTGAATTTCCCAAAGGTGGACGGGGAGCTGGGAGAAGGGCTGGGGGCCCCGATCGGGTTGGAACAGATAGTGGAAAGTCTGAAGGCCATGCAGTCGGGTAAAGCCTTGAGGCCGGACGGGTCCCCAGTGGAACTTTATTAAAAGTTCACTGGGATATTGGGGCCGGTGTTGATGAGATGTTCAATGAGGCAACGGAAAGAGGGGTGCTGCCCCCGACGATGTCACAGGCCACGATTTTGCTGATTCTGAAGCAAGACAAGAACCTGGAGCTATGTGGGTCCTACAGGCTGATATCCCTGTTGAATGTGGATGCCAAATTGCTGGCCAGAATTTTGTCCTCCATGATTGAGGATTGTATTCCGGACGTTATTGGGGAGGACCAGACGAGGTTTGTTAAGGATATGCAGTTGGTGGCCAATGTAAGAAGATTTTTAAACGTGATCATGATGCCCCGGAAGGTAGGGAGGTGGAGGTAATTGTCATAATATACATCTATGTATATAATGGAGTGCAGACAGGCAGTGATTGACACACAGGATGACCAGTAAGCACACAGAACACAGCAGCCAATCACCAGACAGGACACGACCACTATAAAGCCAGAGGGCTTTTGCTTTGTGTTTATAGTTTCATGTACATTGTTTATTTTGTTGTTGTTACAATACCAAAAATACCTCAATAAAATGTTTATTAAAAAAACGATATACAGAGAGTTAGGTAAAAGCTACCATGTACCAAGACTCCAAACTCCGAACTGATTGGGAAACCCATGCTCCACCCCCAGAGTTCACATGCTCTGGACCCATTGGTCGATCGGGCCACGTGACACTTCGGGAACTTGCCCCATGAATGAGATACGATATCCCATCCCTCTGCCTTTAGATTCCTGGTTAAATTAATCAATTAGCAAAGGGACTATTTACAAAAATATACCAGAGTCCCTCAAAACAGTCTCTGATAAGGTAAATCGGTCAGGGAGCTTCTTCATCCATTGAGAGTAACACAATTCACTAACAGGTGCTTCAGCCGTAGAGGTCATTTTAGTTTGAACCTCAATGGGTCAACTCTTGATAGGTGAATTGCCCTTAGTGTCCAAAAAGGTTAGGAGGGGTTATCGGGTTATGGGGATAGGGTGGAAGGAGGGTTTAAATGGGTTGTGCAGAAGGTAAATCAGAGTAGATAGTTTCTTCAGTCCCTCCCCCATTACTGGGCCTGTCCTCAGGGTAGTTTGCTGCTACACCTCTTTCATTGACAGCCGTTTCACCGACAAGCCTACACAGGCCAGCTTGTCCCAATTGTTCTGTCTGCGGTTCTCAACTCCTCACATGATCCAGGTGTTTTTTTAACATTCTCCCTTGAACATCCGCCTCGTACGTGTGTTTGACCTGTGTTTGCCACGACCGTTCCTGGAATCCAATTTGGGCCAGCACGCTCTGCAACTCCATCACCCCCCCTTTTGACATTCTTTATAGCCAAGGCAACCTCTCATTGCTTCTTTCAGGTAATCTCTGCCTTTGCTCATAATTTTCTTTCATGGCTGTGTTGTTAACACCACAGACCAGCTTCTTTTTCAACATGTCGTTGAGAGCAGGCCCAAACCCGCATTGCTCAGCCATTTATTTTAGGCGCGCCACCAACACTGTGATCGTTTCCCCTGGGGCCCTTGTTGTCAAATTGAATTTGTAACATTATTATTATCAAGGGCTTTGGGTGATAACGCCCTTTTGCTAACTCCATCAACACCTCGAATGATTTGAAGTCAGATCCATCTGGGGAAGCCATGATCACCAGGCAGGAATGTTCCCTTCCAGTCGGGGAACACTTCAGCAGTCAAGGGCATTTAGCCTCTGATCTCCGGGTAAGCGTTCTCCAAGGCGGTCTTCAGGACCCGCGACAACGCAGAATTGCCGAGCAAAAACTTATAGCTAAGTCGCATTACATTCACTCCCCACCATCTGGCCTGGACTTGCAAAATCCTACCACTGTTCTGGCTTGAGACAATTCACACCTCTTTAACCTGTGATTATCCCTCTCCCTGGATCTGTAATGATTTGATTACCTGCAAATGCTCGCATTCCAAGCATTGTCTGGCATCTCTGACTTTGTCTGTATAAATGTTTCTGGAACATACCTCTCCATTCACCTGAGGAAGGAGCTGCGCTCCGAAAGCTCGTGTTTGAAACAAATCTGTTGGACTTTAACCTGGTGTTGTAAGACTTCTTACCATCTGGGGAAGTCAGACTCCTAATCAGGTTGTAAATTGGAAGTCACTAGTAGGATTATCCGCTGCCTATCTCTGCCCAATTTCATTGACCTTGAACAAATAACATACGCTTTCGATGTATAACACCCATTGCTTTGAATTAGGGTTGAATTGTTCTAGTTGCCAAAAAGGGGCATTCTGTCATTCATACACTATAGAATGAGTTTATTTCAAAGGAAACATTTTCATGCAAGGTCTGCTCTCCCGATTTCTGTAACAGCAGGAAGGCACTCAGAACATACAGTGCAGAAGGAGGCCATTTGGCCCATCGAGTCTGCACCGACCCACTTAAACCCTCACTTCCAACCCTATCCCCGTAACCCAATAACCCTTTTGGATACTAAGGGCAATTTGCATGGCCAATCCATATAACCTGCATGTCTTTGGACTGTGGGAGGAAACCGGAGCACCCGGATGAAACCCACGCAGACACAGGGAGAACATGCAGACTCCGCACGGTCAGTGACCCAGTGGGGAATCGAACCTGGGACCCTGGCGCTGTGAAGCCACAGTGCTATCCACAGTGCTATCCACTCCTGTTGTTACTTGTCACCAAAGGAATATCCTGACAGATGGGCAACTACCAGGTAGAATAACAAAGGAAGGCTTATTAAAGTAGTAAACTATGGACAGAGAGTTAGATAAAAGCTACCGGGCGGAATTCTCCGTCTGACTCCTGAATCTGGAAACGTAATTGGGTGGAGAACTGGTTTTGACGCCAAAATCATAGTAGGCGCCGGTTTCACACCAAATCGCAGTTCTCCAGTGCCTCGATAGCGCCGTCAATGCATTCCAGAATGCCCATACAGTAAACGCCTTTGACATATCATTAGCGGGCCTGACCCAGTATTCTCCGGGGCCTCCACAATGCTCCGCCTCCACCGAGGCAAATTCCTGACAGAGAGCTTCACTTGTGCTTCTTAAAATCGTGGAACTAGGGCAGCACGGTGGCACAGTGATTAGCACTGCTGCCTCACGCGCCAAGATCCCAGGTTCGATCCCGGCTCTGGGTCACTGGCCGTGTGGAGTTTGCACATCCTCCCCGT
Organism: Scyliorhinus canicula; assembly: GCF_902713615.1. NCBI lineage: Eukaryota > Metazoa > Chordata > Chondrichthyes > Carcharhiniformes > Scyliorhinidae > Scyliorhinus > Scyliorhinus canicula. The sequence goes on along the minus strand of NC_052147.1, from coordinate 76,624,735 downwards.
GTTTGCGTGGGTTTCGCCCCCCACAACCCAAAGATGAGCAGGGTAGGTAGATTGGCCACACTAAATTGCCACTTAATTGGAAAAAATTAATTGGGTACTCTAATTTTTTTTTAAATTGTGGGACTGGCGCCGTGGCTGCTGAGGGAGAGAGCGGGTCGGGACAGTGTCCAACATCGCCAAAGTTTGCTGACAGTTCCACTGCTGGCTGGAGGACTTCTGCCAGGGCCCGGGAGAGTACCGGGACGGATGGGGGGAGGGGGGGGGGTGGCCAGGAGGTGGGCGGTGGGGTTGGGGTGGACGGGCATGGAGCACCATTGCCAGGGCCTGCAAGGCAGCCATGCAGCTGTGCACGCCGCTGACTGCCCACTGTGAACGTGGGCCACAGGTCGTAAAGGTGTTCCCACAGGCCACCCCCCCTCAGTGCCAGCTGGTGCTGATCCTTCAGCGGGATGGGCACGCTCCAGCATATCCAGTGCCATCTTGCTGGCTGGGATGAGTGTGTGTGGGGATTGTAATGTGTATATGTGGCTGCAGCTTGACAGCCTCCCAAGTGTCAATCACGGACCGGGTGAATCCCACAACATTTCTCATTAGAATTGATTCTGCTCCACGTGGCACCGCTGCTGGCCCCTCCATGCTTGCTGAATTGGTCCAAGTACAGTGCCAGTTTTGCTGTCATGGAAGTCCACAAATCCTGCCAACTATATTCCAAGACTCCAAACTCCTAACTGACTGGGAAACCCATGCTCCCCTCCCCCACCGCCCAAGAATTCACACACTCAGGCCCCATTGGCCGTGCGGGTCACATGACACTTCAGGCACCTGCTACCTTAAAGGGTCACCCTAACACAAATTGCATACAGAGTAATGAATAGGAGTTGGTGAACTATACCATATGTACATGTGTAAACGTCAATTTTGTGAGCCCAGTTTTTAGGCAAAGGTTAAGGGGTTGATTTTTACATGGGTAACGTCTTCAAGTGGTTTGCATTCAATTAAAGCACATCAGGCCAGCCTACCTAGCATGGCTCTGAAATGAATCCGCGTGGGGGAAGTAGCACCCATACCAGCCATTTATTGTCTCTCTGTGTTTTATTAGAGCCTCCCCCAAGCCCCACGCCCTGGGAATGGAAGCAGTAGCATTGGCTGGGCCCGCAATTTCAGAACTGCTCGAGGGGCAGGGAGGGGGAGGGGAGGACAATGTTATGTTGACGTCTCCCAGCCTTTGACATAATCCTTGGTGCAGGAGGATCGCACTGAGTTGGCATTTGCAAGGGCCCGATTGATGAGTCCTGAGCCCTCTAAATCCTTCCCTCAAGAAGGCTAAGGGCAATGATTCAAGACACATACCTAGGCTCTCACCTATTTAGAGTTCGCTCTAGACGTTAGGCCCTACGTCTTGTTTGGGTGCCGTTTACAACACCTCTCCACTCTGTTAGTTCACCCCCCTCAAAAGTCAAAATCAATCTGCATTCTTCTTGCCTTAATTGACAAGTACGAACTGGAGGAATTATGGGATTTGTAATTGTTTGAATGAATAATGAATTGAGGTTTTGAGTGTGACTGTGGAGAATATGATTTGATTCTGAAATGTTTGGGCTTCCATCTATGAAAATATAGGCCAACCTTTACATGAAGCAAATGAAAAACTATGTTTTTTAGGCTAAAAATCATGGGGTCAACTTTTACCCTCCTGGGAGGGAGGGTGCGGATGGCATGCCCCCCCCCTCTCACCCCCCCTCCCCCCCCCCCCCCCCCCCCCCCCCCCCCCCAGCCATAAAGTGATGTTGGGTGAGCTATCGAGAACTGAGTGGGGCCTCTGCCACTCACTGGGCAGCAAGTCCCACCCTCAGCAGCTGCTGGCAGCTCCATCAGTCCTGGCAGTGCCAAGTAGATTCATCACTGCCAGGATTGCAGAGGAGCAGGTAAGGATTTGGGTAAGGAGCCAGAAGGATTTGGGTAGATTGGGAGGGGATGGAGAGGAGTTGGGGAAGGGGAGGCAGCAGATAAGAAGAAGGTGTGGTTTGAACTTAGGGAGGCTGCCCCACAATGAGCAAAGGACTGCCCCCAAAGAACGACCCCTTCTTTCTTCCCACTTTGGACTTTTGAGATTGTACCACCTTCAATTACTGCTGTAATTCAAGGTGTGGGTTTGGAGGTCAGCTTCATATTTATTCCTGTTTTCTGGGAACAAATTGGAGATTTCTCAAATCCATTTTAGCTGTGACCTTAAACAGTAATCAGAATGAGGAAATTTCCATTGCACCTATCTCAGATCACAGAGAAAAAAGATTTATAATTCACCATGTCAGCCTGGCTCTTTCATCCAAAGACATATTTCACACAAAATTCTGCTGAAAGGTATCATCAGAAACATTTAGACAAGGCTATAAATATACGTATGTTTTACAGGCCGTAATGGATTATAAAGGTCAGATCACACAAGAGACCTGGTCAGAAAAGTAATCCATGCCAGAAGAGTAAGGTCTTTAATCTCATTCAGCGGACTGCATGTGCTGTCTTCTCCTTCGAAATAACAAGTCACTAATTTAATTCAGCAACGACTTTCGCTTTATATTGATTTTTTAAAAATGTATTTTATTCCAAACATATTCAAAAGTACAAAAACATTAATCAGAAACATTGTCAACACCCCAACAGTTCACAGTCTGTGCATTTTCCCCCTCTTCATCCCCTTCCATCGTTCCCACTCTCTCTCCCCCCCCCCCCACCCCCCGCGACAAACAATTCCTCAAACATTGTCACGAACAGTCCCCACCGTGTCTCAAAGCCCTTTGATCATCCCCTCAACTCGAACTTGATCTTTTCCAGCCGAAGGAAGTCGTACAGATCCCCCAGCCAGGCCGCCACCTACAGTGGCATTGCCGAACGGCAATCCAACAATATCCTTCGCTGGGCAATTGGAAAGGTGAAGGCCGCGACATCAGCCCTCCTCCCCTCCATCGGCTCCTGCATTTCCAACAGCACACACTCCAACAACGAGGAGGGTGGTGCCACCGGAGGGAGTTAAGAGCTTTAAGGGGCTTTGTGGCTGAGATTAGTGCCATATATTCTGGGAGGGCTGTCCAGTAAAGCCATTAAGTATATTTAGCTGTTTGCTAAATTTGGATCTTTTGGCCTGCTGGTCTCCATGGGGATTCACATCTTTCTTTTGCCTATTTCAGTGCTTCTTCTAAGTGCTATCTGAGGGCATTGATCATGGGAGGTGGTTGACTCCTCAAGCTGTATAAAAAGGTCAAGGCAGTTGGCTTTTGGCCAGAACGTGGCTGTATGTCTGGAGAGAGTACGAGAGCAGCCTGGTTTCACCTCCCATGGTCACTGCCTTGGTGATTTGAGAAAGGAAGGCTAGAGAACTGGCACATGCTGTTGCCTTGAGAGATGGCCTTTTCGGTCTAAGCATCACCGTTTCAGTGACCTTGAGGTCCCTCTTTGGTCTAATTGCAGCTTTCAGATCCTGAAATCCTTGAGTCACAGCAGTCACTGGACTGAAGCCATGGTTCATGCTGCCCTTTAGTATGTTGTCTATTACTTCCAAAGCTGCAATTCGCCCGAGCGGATTGAGGCACCAACTGATCTCTGGCCATATCTTGACTGGAAATCTAACAAAGCTTGTTGCTTCATTGATACTTTCATAGAAATTGTGTTGCCACAGTTGGAAACTGTTAACCTCAGAGTCCAGTTGCTGCACATCAAGGTTGACCTCAGAGTCTGTACATTGTTACGACACTTTGAGCTAGTGCGCAGTCAATTCCAGCCCCACATGCCCCAGAGTCACAACACAAGTGAATTAACCAATAATTCTTACAAAAATACCTGAAGTCTTTGGCCCTTGGCTGCCCAATAATTACAGTCACCAGGGTTGTAAGTTTAAACACAATTACTGTTTATTTATAACAAGGACTATCATGAACTATACAGTAAATTCAACTGGTTAACGTTAAACTAATGCCTACTACCCCATTTAGCTGTCCCACCCTCTACCCACACACACAAGACAGACAAACACAGAGGGGTGAAAGGGGGTAAAAAATAATAAGGATGACGGTCAAAGGATGAGAGTCTTTGCTTCAGGTGGTGCTTCTTTAGCATGCTTTCTTCGCAGCAATCTTACTGATTAAAGTCTCTGGTTTACAGCCAGTAATAGTCTTCTTTGTCGGTTCTCTGTAGTTTAGAAAATTCAGAACTCATAGGCAGCAGGCTTTCTGGAGAGATGCTTTATTTCAAATTAAACTGGGCCTTCAGCTCGAGGTTCACATTCAGGCATATATCTTTCTGTGAAGCCACTTTATTTCACATCAAATCTTGTTTTCAGGCCATGGTTTGACTTAAAGCCTCTGCAGTCTCAAATCAATGACACCCAGACTTGCTGGGGTGAGCGTCACCCCCCACAATGTCCTTCTGTAGGGAATTATTTGGATCTTTTTGGAGAGAGTTAGTTAGAACCCTTCATCCAGGTTGCAGAATCAAAGGTAAAACCAAACTGGAACCTTGTGACTCTGTCAACATTCTGCTGGGATAATATCCACTCACCATCCGTTACTGGATAGAGCACAGCCTTTTGGGCCCATTCATTGGCCACCAGCCAAATCAATCAAACCAAGTCATCACTGACACTGCCCAGTCTAAAACAAAACATCCCTCTGGAATCTCCTGTTTGAATTAAAGGCACAGACCGCTGCTTCCTTCTGCTTGAATTAAAGATACAGGTTGCCTTAAAGACACATGTCCATAAATCATCATGGATCAAAAATGTAACGGAAAAATAAAAGAAAGGGGAATTAAGGAAACAAACAGAAAGGGCCCGTACAACATACATCTGCTCCTTCTCACACATCCGACTTTTCAGGTGAATAGCTACGGGTTCTGAATTCCAGAACTCTTAAAGCACTGCTAGTCTTCTCCTCAGCCATCCCCACTCCCCATTCCTCATGTGCAGTGAACGACCCAGTATCAAAATCTCATGATCATTATCTAACTTCCTCCAGGTGAAAAAATAAGAGTTGGTACTTGACAGATTGGATGCAAGTGCCACAATTAGTGAGTTGGAGGCGGTTGAAGCTGAGGAAGATTCAATAAGCTAAAAGCAGTTGACGCAATATTCATGCTCTTCTTCCTTATTACTGTTAGCACCTTATCAATGAGGAAGGCCTATCACAACAGATCCTTATTCTCCAATCATCATCATCATCATCCTCCTCCCACTTTGCATCCCGCTGCTGTGGATCTGCGGGAAAGAAGAGGGTAATAGAGAATGTGTGAACAGCATCCCCTTGAGACTAAAAAAAAAGAGAAAGAGGTCAGCAGGTTAAGCGTTGTGGCATGCTTTTGAAGGGCATTATGTGCCAATAGTCCTGGAAGGATATACAATAATTAAGGCTAAGACTAGTAGTTAAGAATACCCATTAGTATGGGTGAGATTAATTAGGAGATGTGGGTGTATGAAGCTGATAGGGAGGAATAAGGTGCTTTTGGCTTGCAAATGTCACTTATTAGTTTCATGAATGCTGTGTAGGCAGGTGGCGAACTGAGGACTGTTTGAATTAAAACGCCTCCTCTCCTTACCATTACACTTCCTCCAGCGCGTTTCTGCTTTCTTAATAGGCAGTGGTTGCCACCCTGTGGCGGTGCCACCTAGCTCCAAGCAGCACAAGTTACATTCTGCATAGCACCCACACCCAGGAGGCATCTCCTTCAGGAGGGTTTGATACAGTTTGCTCTACTTCGGGACAATCCTTCCCTTCTTCCAACTGGAGCGAGATGGTGCTTCGGTACTTGGAAGATCGGACAAATATAATAAAAACTAATGGCTGAGCATAGCAGTGAAGTTTTTGAGGACGAAGCCAACAATAATTCCTCTCTTATCTATCTGTCGCCCACTCAGCTGCTCTTTGTTCACAGGTTGTATAGGTGACTCTGGGTAGTTTATCTGTTTACAAATGCTTCACGGACTTTAGCCGATGATGGGACCAATTATTTTGGTCCCTGGAAATCTGCGTCTAGCTCCCTCTTCAGGCCGCAGACTAACAATTTTATTTTAAAGATGTAACAACAGCATAATTCCCTTCTAGAAAATTCTAAGTGCATGTATTTTGGGAAAACTGGTAGCTGAGAAAATAAGTTACCCTTCTCTTCCATGTTGTTGTACTGGGACCTCCTATTAGTTCTTCTTAATAATAGATCATTATTTGGCTTCCGTTGCTTTTAGAGATTGCAGTTAATCCAAACCATTTTAATCCGAGTCTGTTCCTATATTGTTCACCATCCAGGGTATGGCCTTTGGAATCATAGAACTTACAGTGCAGAAGGAGGCCATTCGGCCCATCGAGTCTGCACCGGTCCTTGGAAAGAGCATCCTACGTAAACCGACACCTCCACCCTATAGTCGGAATTTTTAGTCTTCAACCTTATTTACTACTTGTCAATTTTGCACATATATTTTCTAACGCAATGCTTATTGCCCGAGTTAGATTTGAAGGTCGAGGATCAACCTTGCAAGGAGGTGTTTAAACTTGTAACTGTAACTACCAGTGGAAAAGTCAACTGTATCGTTAAATATTCCCGACAATATGGAGCAAGTACCTTATGCCAATTACCATTTTCTTCCTTAATCTAAATTTCCTAAGCACATCTCCTCTGAAAGCTAAGGTAGCTGACCCCAAGGACTGCAGAGACAGTATGCTTCACGTTCCTGAGCTGTCAAGTATTCTTTCTCAAACACTTCATGAAGGGTGTTACTGGGAGTTCCTGTCATGCTGATGCACTCAGACAGACCCAACTGTCTTGTTGCTTTGCTGCCAGAATCTAGATTTTTAAAAATGTAATAGAGATCTGGAAAATGCAAGTAGAACTTACAAATGCCGAACTTTGTTTTAAGGGCTGTGACCTAGAAATTACTTTGCTGGTCAGGTTAAAAGGTGAATTATTTCCAAGTTATGGCAGTGTAATATTGGGTATTTGAATTGATATATTGTTCATACATTAGCAACACTTATGGTACAAAATGTTCCACACTGGTTTTGGATAGTAACAGGGTTTCCTGTGTAAATCCTGTGTAAGTGCCCATGAAATGCCAGTTAAGTGGAGATCAAACTTTATTCAGTCATGGCAGTGGCAGTGGCTTTAATGCGTTTTGTCCTTTCTCTATGGCCCTCTGCCTATGGTTAAAAGGTTAAAAGAGTTAATTTCCTTTGAGTGAAAGTTGTAAAGGATCCTCTGAGAGGTATTCCTGATCCTGGGTTGTCTCAAAAAAGGGGCTCCACAATAGGGACCCAGGAACTGGTCATGAAAAATCATATTGGGTTATCCAGAATCATGGAATCTTACTACAGTAGGAAGGCATTCAGCTCAACATGCCATTTCTGGATCTCGGAAAGAGAAGTTATGCTTAGTCACACCCGCTGCTTTTGGTCTGTAAAGACAAGTTCCTCAACCCCAGGTACCTGTTTAGCCCTCTTTTGAAAGTAGCCTGTCACAGATGCAGCAGAAGTTCTATGCGTATGAACGATCCAAAGGAAAGAATCTGGTCTCATTATCCCGTCAGTTTGCAAACTTGCTTAACTGAATCATCCATCTGGATCCCCCCTTCAAACCAGCAAGGGCACACTGTTGAAAAATCACTTAGCTGAAGCAGTGAGGGACAGAAACATTCAGATGGAGCTCTGGACATTTAACAGTGACAAACCCCAACTGTCCATCTTCAAGGTGCATGATCACATCATCAGGATCACGGGAAAAGACCAGACTGCTAAGACCAGGAGGGAGGCCACCATCAAGGAGGTGAGTGTCAGTGTCGATGTAAACATGCTGAAGAGACAGGCAGAGCAGATTGCTGGACAACAAGCACAGATCAAATCTTTGCCCTCTTACCCTCAAGGCTGGTCATACCCATAGGATGCTACCAAGAGGTAGGGCCAGGGAGAGAGAAACCATCTTCTAATTCTGGGACCCTTAGTTCCTCCCAATAATTTAACCACTGTCCCCACCACCCCCACCCACCCCGCCCCAATCATAATGTTTCCCCTTTTAAGATTCACCAATCAATTCACCAAACAATTACAGAAAGATCGAGTAAACTGATAACACCCATTGTTGCCATCTGGTTATGAACATTATCTGGTATACTTGCAGCATGGGTTATTAATATTATTAATATTAAGATTAAGACCAGCGACAATATAATAGTGTTAGTTTGTGTGCACCCTGTTGGTGATCCCACTGTGACTATTAAACAAATCAGAGTGCAAATTTCAGTTTAACAGCATTGTGCGTTAATTTGGCAGGAAAATATCCCACTGGTTATTTCCAACACTGTGCAGGCGATAACACTGATTTTACTGACTGCCTCATGAACATGTTCTGTACATTGCTCCAAATGCACACGGTGACAATAAGTTCTTACACGGGGGGTAAGATTCAATACTTACAACCCAGATGGTAAGAAATCCTTTCAGGATCTGTTTCATACATTTCCACCGCCAGACAAGAAAAACAGTCTCCATACTGGAGCTCACATTGTTTCAGTTGGAGAGTTGTAGTAAAGAAAGATGGAGGGAGGGAAGGAGGGAAGGAGAGAGAGGAGGAGGAAAGGGGATGGTCCTATTCAGTTGCTGCTGCCTTAGCTCCCTCCTCCCTCCACGGGCACGTTGACGCAGCACTCACTCACATTACACAGGTTAACTCAGTGTCACTGGGAACAAGGCCCCAATTTCCCGGGTTTGTGCTGTGGGACCACCAGATTGGGCCTGGTGCAAGGCTGAGTGACAGTTCCCCTGGACCTGCTCAGGCCTCCTTCCTGTGCTTTCAATTTCTGCTTCTTCCCTTTTCCCTCCTTGAAAATATCACACAAATCACGTGTTCACAGAGTAATGCAGGGCAGAAGAGGCCCTTCGGCCCATCGTACGTGCAGCACTGCATCAAAAACACACAACCTGGCTGTCTAGTCCCACTTGCCAGCACTTGGTCCATAGCCTTGAATGTTATGACGTGCCAAATGATCATCCAGAAACTTTTTCTCGCCTCTAGACAAATCGTTTGGTGCCGCTGAAAGACTCCTGCATGATGGCCAATGGCAACAACCAGAATAACTGTTCCAGCTCCTCCAATCACAGCTTCCCTCTCTCCTGCCTTGGATTAATTCCGTCTCTGGGGAAGCAGCAAGAGCAAGAGGAAGGGAACCAGCAATTGGAGGAGCTGGAGCAATGATTCACTTCAGTACGGCATGTACAGTATTGTTTTGTCTCATAGGTTTCCCCAGTAGATTGCATCACAGATCTTAGCAACTTCAATGGAAGATAAAACGAGAGCTTCAGGAGAAAGACCTCAGGCTTGTCATAATATCCACTCATGTATGTCATGAGATGCAGACAGGCAGAGATTGACACACAGGATAATCAATGAATACACACGACACAGAACAACCAATCACCAGACAGGACACCACCACTATAAAGCCCACAGGGCATTAAGGCTCTCCCTCTCTCACAGGACACGGCCAGGGAGATAGTCGCAGTGCACAGGCCAATGAACATCATCATCATGTGATAGAGAGCTAGTCTGGTCAAGCCAGTCTGAGGTTATAAATTAGGTTAATAGAGTGTCAACACACAGCAGATTATGTACAGCAATCAAAAGGTTCAATAAAACAGTGTTGGACCATCTCCTGTGTCGGAAGCCTGTTTCTCGTTTTACTGCATCCAGTTGCAGTCGATGTTAGACCAACACAGATAACACATCATGGTACCACAGAGCTATTAACTCTAACGAGCCTACCTCGAGTGAATCTGCAATGACAGCACGCAGCCATCCAGCGGCATGGAAAAGATCCAACCTCCTCCGCAACTCCGAATCTCCGGCAACCTCGACGCCAACTGGAAAGTCTTCAAACAGAAGTTCCTCCTGTATATCGAGGCGTCCGACCTCGAGGCAGCATCGGATGCCCGAAAGATTGCACTGTTCCTGTCGACTGTGGGGGACCACGCCATCCACATCTATAAATCGCTCACGTTTGCCGATGGCGAAGACAAGACGAAGTTCAAGACGATTCTGCTGAAATTCGACAGCCACTGCGACATTGACGTGAATGAGAGCTTTGAATGGTACATCTTCCAACAGAGGCGTCAGGGTAAGGATGAACCTTTTCAGTCCTTCTTGACCCATCTCCGCATCTTAGCGCAGTGATGTAATTATGACTGGACGGCTAATTCCATGATCCGGGATCAGATCATTTTCGGGGTCCAGTTCGACTCCCTGCGGGAGCAGCTCCTCAAAATCAAACAGTTGACCGTCTCCATTGCCATCGAAACGTGCGTTGTCCATGAGCATGCCAGGAATCGTTGCTCACGCATCAGGGTTGCAGAAAATGCAAAACTAGTCTCTCACGAGGCAGAAAGGGTGCAGGCCATCGCAAAAATGCAAGGCCTGAGCATCGAGGAGAGTGGCCATTTTGCGCACTTTTCCTGGGTCCCTACTCATGCGTGCCACGATCGGGTGGACGACGAGGCTGAAGACCCCGATTCACATGTGCGAACATCGGCCGACCGCACTGCACATGCGCGATGGCGCACGGAATGCGCTGACGTCGGGATTCTCCGACCCCCCGCCGGGGAGGTTGGTCAGCCCCAGCTATTGTCATCAGACAGGCTGCTCCCAGGTCTTTCGTTGTCCAAATGGCTGATGGTTCCATTTTACGGCGCAACAGAAGGGCTCTGCGTAAAGTTCCCTGCCCATCACCCGACCACACTTCTCCGCACGTCATCATGCCTCCTCCGGACGTCTTGCACCATGAGGCCACCGATCTGGTAGCGATCCCACCTGTCCACAAGGCCACTGAGATGGCAGCCATCCCGCCTGTCCAGGTGTGGCGTCCCCCCCTCCACCTCTGCGGCGATTGACAAGAATTTGTCGTTCACCACAAAGACTGAATCTATTGACTCAAATCTTATAAATTTTGTTCAGTTTGCTTTGTATCTGCATGATAGACACGTTCCCATGAACATATGTTCATTCATGCCCCACTTGTACAAAGTTATGCATGCATATACAGCCACGTTCCAAACTTTATTTTAAAAGGGGGCGATGTCATAATATCCACTCATGTATGTCATGAGATGCAGACAGGCAGTGATTGACACACAGGATAACCAATGAACACACACGGCACAGAACAACCAATCACCAGACAGGACACCACCACTATAAAGCCCACAGGGCATTAAGGCTCTCCCTCTCTCTCACAGGACACGGCTAGGGAGATAGTCGCAGTGCACAGGCCAATGAACATCATAACCATGTGATAGAGAGCTAGTCTGGCCAAGCCAGTAGGAGGTTATCAGTTGGGTTAATAGATTGTCAACCCACAGCAGATTATGTACAGCAATCAACAGGTTCAATAAAACAGTGTTGGACCATCTCCTGTGTCGGAAGCCTGTTTCTCGTTTTACTGCATCCAGTTGCAGTCGATGTTAGACCAACACAGATAACACATCAAGGCTCACACCTGCAGATTGGTTCATACATTCTCAATTCTTAATTCTTTCCCATATTTAAAATGAAGTGCACTGATGGCCAACCTTTATTGACTAATCAGGATGAGAGAGAGAGGAACAGAGGGCACCATCCACAGGAAAGCCAGTTTGGCAGGCAAATCTATTTATTTATTATTCATTTATAGGATCTGGGTCTTAGGCCCGCATTTATTGCCCATCCCTAATTGCCCTTGAGAAGGTGGTGGTAAACTGCCTTCTTAAACCGCTGCAGTCCCTGAGGTGTGAGTACACCCACAGTGCTGATATGAAAGGCCAAAATGAAGAACTTGCATATATCCAGCAGATCATGTCGGTAAACAGCAGCATCAGCCTACTGTGCATGGAAGCCGTGGGGATTGGAACCATGGATCAAGTGGACCTATTTTCGTACAATGCATAATTATTCCCATGATTTAAACTACATCAGATTCCAATGAAGAGATCTACCATGCGGACCTAGTGAAGTCTTGCAACACTAAAACCCAGATGGATAAAGAACTGGCTGGGCAACAGGAGATAGAGAGTAGTAGTGGAAGGGAGTTAAGGCGGGCACGATAGCGTCATTTAAGATGAATGGGCAGGGAGCAGAGGGATACAGGTCCTTAGAAAATAGGCGACAGTTTTAGATAGATGATCTAGATCGGCGCAGGCTTGAAGGGCCAAAGGGCCTGTTCCTGTGCTGTAATTTTTCTTTGTTCAGTAGAAATTGGAGTTAAACTTCTCGGATGCAAATAAGAACCTTTTATTTCCTCTACCTGATTACATTTGAAAGAAACTTAAATCTATTCTCAATAAAGTCCGGCTAGCAAAGGACTTAAAGAGAAGTAACTTATAAACAATTTAACTTTCAAAATAATACAGAAATGGTTTCTTGCTTACGGCAAAACAGCTTGAATTTACTTTCAGAGTTAGAGTTGAAAAGTGAAAATATGAAAATAGAGATAGCAAATAGTTAGATCAAAGTATAGAATGATCCTGGAATAAAGATGGCCGTACGGACCATCATGTTTAAGGAGAATTTTATCAGTCAGAAGCTGTCTGTCTACACCTCTATGTCGCCCTAATTGGTTTGGGTTAGAATCAAATACATTTGATTCGATGGTTAACTGTCAATCCTCAATGTGCAACATAAGTTCTGAATGTTTCATGTTTGAATATTTGTGTATGCTATGGAATGTGATTTTGTGCTATTATCAAGACTGGTTTTTCTTACTTGACCATGATCTCGATTACGGGTACAGCTTATTTTATAATGTCAAACTGACTATGAAAATCTGTTTATTAGAACAATAGCTTGTTCTAAAATGTTGTTCTAATCTACAATTAGTTTATGCATGTGTCAGGCTTTTGTCCTTCTGTTGAAGTATAAAAGTTTTTTTTCTCATGAACTGAGGTTATGAGTGCTGAAATCTTTATTTTAAAATGGGTATTAAAACTGGGCTTTAATATTTACATTAAAATGGCCTTTACCTATCAGAAAATAGTTGATTACTATCATTAAGCCTCCTTACACTATTAAAGCATAGATCCTATGGTGAGAGTTTACATGTCCAATATAAACCTGCAGCATCTGAGTTAAAATGCAGTATGAGCTGACAGTGTGGCGGAGTCCCTGAACTTTATTTCCTTCCACCTACACAACAGTTTCTCACAACCATCAAACAAAGCAAATAATCACAATAATAATCCCAGCAGAAGGTTTTTGACAATTTACTGAGTCATCGGTTTAGCTTTGTGATTGCAATATTTCCCAGCATTGTCCTGTGGTCCTCATTGGTCCCTGGGGTAGGGACTGCTCTCGGTATGTAGGATGAGGGAGGGGTTTGCAGAGTTTTGGGTTGAGTCACTCGTTACACACTCCGCTTTCGATTCAGTCTCACTTACTTCAGTAAAAGTTTATATTTGGTAGGTGGCACAGCGGGAAGCTAAAACTATCTTGCCTGTTTTATGGCCTTGACACCAAGTTCACTCTCAGCCCTATGGATACTCAAAGTGAGCTTTGCTCGCCTCTGGATGAAGTTTTAGGTTGATAAAGGTGAATAAATCTGCTTCTCGGATTCAGTGGAGTACCAGAGACTAGCTCTAAAAGGTGGTACAGTGCCTGTTTTATTGACGGGTTAGTCTCCCCAGAGAGAAAGCATTATGTCTACCCGTGAGCTGAGGATCTCAGACTTTAGTATGGGATGGCAATTAGACGGAAGTGCAAGTAACAGTCAGTGATGTGTGGTTTTCTGCAGACTCAAAACAAATATATCCCTTGTTCAATACTGTTAGAAATGGCTTGTCAGAAAGGTCCAACAGTTAAAAACACAATTAAGAATCTAGGTGCTTTCTAATGAATACCATTATCAACACAACTACATTACTTTGACTATTGCAGAGCAGAGTGCATTATTTTAACTTTCCCAAAGAAATGCATATTCTAATATCGTAGAGCAGAAGCTTTTGTAAATGTCAGGAGCTACAATAATAACCAGATTAAAATGCTACAATTTCAAAGCAAGAGGCTATTCGGAGTGAAACATGGTTGATAAATGTAATAAATCTATTGTGTTCGGATGGAGAGTGCCTGTGTTTTACATAAATCGTAGCTAATAGAGCAGAGTAAAATCTCTTCGCCTTTTATGCCTGTAAATTTGATGCAGCTTAAAACCCTAATGATTTGTAATAGGTGTCCAAACAATTACCTACATCAGCACAAACACTGTTTTGTGGATCTCACCTGGCAATGGCCCCTGAGGAACACTATATGGCATTGTTCTTCAAAATCAGGGGCGCGACCCGTGGGTGGGCTGCAGGCGGGTGTCGGGAGGGTCGCGGAGCGGTCCTCTGCGGCGCTCCCGATCATGCAAATCCCCGCGCAGCAGCCGGGTTTTAATAACGCTGGCTGTAAGCGACCTTCAAAATGGCTGCGAACATGTAAACAAAAAAATTCGGCTGCATTGCGCATGCGTGCACGATCATAAAAACTATGTGCATGCGGGGCGCGAAAGCGGAAAACGCCCAGAGTCCGTCTGAGAGAGAGCACCGCTCCCGGACCCCCAGCCCCACCCCACCCGGACCCCCAGCCCCGCCCCGCCCCACCTGGACCCCCTAGCCCCACCCCGCCTGGACCCCCAGCCTCGCTCCGGGCTGTGATGTCGGTCGCTGCCAATCTGAGCACCTCTAGGAAGATGGTGCAGCAACTGCGCTGTGAGCTGGACATCAAGAGGCAGACGGTGTCTCCAGCTGCAACAGATTTGAAGCAGTTTTGCCTGCAGAACGCTCAAAATTATCCTTTGCTGACGGGAATACATCCGAATACTAACCCTTTCAGGCCAGCTAAACCCTGTTTGCTATTGCAGCTAAAAGGTGATTCTGTTTTCTTCTGGTTTCTGGGTCTTAAGTGGGAAATTCACCCCGGTACATGTTCTGAAAACAATGAAGATGTTTACACTAATCCTGATTCTCGATGGCCTTCGGACCAATGGACAAGCCATGTTGGCTCTGTTTTTAAAAACCTTTTAAAATCTGTGCCAACTTTCCTTACTCTCACTTTCTAAATTGCCTGTTCTTTGATACTGATGTACACCTACCTCATTGAAGCAATGAGGTGCTGTATGTACAACTTTAGTTGCAGCTTGTGCACAACCCTGTTTCTAGAAAGATTTGTACACTTGTAGAGTAAATTTTCAATAAAGATCTGAAGTAAAAATAAACTATGCGCATGCGTGCCGATGATCGGGCACGCATGCGCAGTGCGGCCGCTATTTTTTTCAACGGTCGCAGCTTTTTGTTTTATAAGTTCGGGGTGGGAGGGGGGTTTTCATTTTATTCATTTAAAAAAATTTTTTTTTTACAAGTTCGGGGGGGGTTTTATTTGATAAAATTTTACAGGAAAAAAATGCAGAACTTTGGACAGATGGAGACTCCATACTTTCCGACACCGGAAGGCTTCACCTTCATCCAACAGGTTCAATTGGAGGAGCGTGTACGAGGGCCAAAGGGACCCAAAACCATTTCCTCCATTTTTGTCAGCAGCAAACAAGGTAAGAGAAAATGGTGGGTCGCGCAGGTCGGCAGGCGTGGGTCGCGAAGGTCGGCCAGGATGGGTACCGAAGGTTGGCCGGTTGGTAAAAATGGGTCCTCAGAAAAAAAGTTTGAAGAACACTGCTGTATGGCGACGAGGGAATTGTCACAGTAACTTCATTGCAGTGTTAATGTAAGCCTACTAATCTGTCATTGGAGGAGCAGCTCTGTGTTTCCTGTGTCTGCTACTCCTCCATTCACCCCTCTACAAGCAGTCCAAACTTCAGGCAGCTTCCTGGCGGCTGACTGGTTTAAAGAAAGATCAATACCAACAGTTCTGATTTTTTTTAAATCCTGTCTTACAGGACTTTCTGGGGTGGCTATGAGGGAGTAGGTTGTACATTTGGTGGCTCCCGTCTCGGTCGGACTTTTGGACATTTTCCTCCGACTGTTTTGCGCTTTTGAGCTCGGAACTGGAAAGCAATAGTACTCAGGCACAGGGCCCATACAGAATTGTATGGACCTAAGAAGCCGGAGGGACCATAAACAGCAGAAGAAGTGGTCGAGTTAGGGCACAGTGGAGGCTGTGAGAGAGACCAGCATGGCTGGTGTTCACAGCAAGGAGCCGACAGCCCAGCCCACAATGGAGCAGCTGCTGCAGACTATGCAGGAGGGCTTTTTGGCTCTGAAGCGTGACAACTTGGAGCCGCTACAGAAGTCGATTGACCGGATGGAAAAAAGGCTAGATGAGCAGGCTGAGAAGCTCCAGCAGTTGGAGAAGTCAGTGGAGGAACAAGCTGACTTTCAAACGCTGGTGGATGTGGGGATTCGGAGGTTGAGGGACCAGCAAAAAATGCTTCTGGAAAGGCTGGAGGACCTGGACAACAGGTTGGCAGAATGTGAGAATAGTGGGCCTCCCGGAGGGGGCAGAGGGGCTAGACAACTTGGAGCATTTGTGGAGGGTATGTTTCAGAGGTTGCTGGGGAACGAGGTGTTCCCTCGCCCGCCGGTGGTGGACAGGGCACACAGAGTGCAGGTGAGGCAGCCACGACGAGGTGGTCCCCCATGAGCGATGGTGGTCCGGTTCCACAGGTACCTGGACAAGGAATGGGTACTGCAATTGGCAAAGAGCACATGAAGCTGTACTGGGACAATACCACCTGCGTGTTTACCAAGATTTGAGCGCTGAGGTGGCCAGGAGGAGGGGAGGCTACGGGAAGGTGAAGGAGATACTTTATCAAAACAAGGTGAAATTCGGGCTGCTTTTTCCGGCACGACTGTGGGTTACGTATGAGGGTCAGCACCACTGTTTCGAGGAACCCGAAGAGGCGATGGACTTCGTTAAGAAGCAAGGGCTGGCCCTGAGCTGAGGGCGTTTGGACTCATGTTAGAACTTTTAAGTATATGTTGTGTCTCTCCCGTTTTGAAAATTGCCTGTATGTTTGGGTCCGTTTTTGTCGTTTCTTTGCGTGGTTGACCTGAATGTTTCCTTTTTGGGCTCTTTGATTAGTTGGAGCTTGGTTGGGGGGCAAATAATAAAGAAAACAGTTAAAAGGGTTGGGTTAAGAGGGATGCTTCAGGGGAACTTTGTGCAATCTTTTCTGTGTCTGGATGGGAAGGACTGAGAGTGCCTGTTACTTATCTCTTTCTTTCTTTTTTGTCTTGTTTAACTTGAATTGTGCTATTGTGGGGGCTGTTTATGAGTTGTAGCGAGTGTTTGCTTAAGTAGGGCTGATCTGGGGAAGTGGTATGGATGGGTCGGGGGAGGGGTGACTGGGAACAATGGGTGGGAGACGCAATGGCGCCGAGGCTGGGAGCCCCAGGCTGGCTTAGTGGAGTGAGTCAACGAAAGCCAAGGTGAGGGGGTGTGCATATAGTTAGATTAGAGCAGGGGTTAGGTGATAGGATGGTGTTGCTGGGGATGGGGGAAGTCGTTCTGCTGACAGGGGTGGAAACTGGGCAGGGCAACAGTGAGTAGGTCATGGGTGGAGCCGGTCAGGAGGCGGGCCAGAGGAAGTGCGACACATGGCTGGGGGGCTAGCCAAGGAAAGGGGATGGCTGGTCGGCAAAGGGGAGGAGGGGGGCGAAATGCCCACCAACCAGGCTGATCACCTGGAATGTTAGAGGGTTAAACGGGCCAGTGAAGAGGGTGTGTGTGTTTGCGCATCTGCAGGTTCTGAAGGCGGACGTAGTCATGCTGCAGGAGACACACCTGAAAGTGGCAGACCAGGGTAGGTTAAGGAAGGGCTGGGTCAGTCAGGTCTTTCATTCGCGTCTTGATTCTAGGATGAGGGGGGTTGCGATCCTGATTAATAAAAGGGTAACATTTGAGACGGAGGGCACAGTCGTGGATGGGGGTGGCAGGTTCGTTATGGTGAGGGGTAAGCTCGAAGAGGTGAGAGTAGTCCTGGTCAGTGTGTACGCCCCTAATTGGGACGATGTGGATTTTATTAGGAGGATGCTAGGAAAGATCCCCAACTAGGACTCACGCAAACTGATCATGGATGGGGACTTTAATACAGTCCTGGACCCGAGCCTGGATCGGTCATGTTCAAGAACGGGCAGGTTGCCAGCGATGGCAAAGGAACTGAGAGGGTTCATGGAGCAAATGGGGGGAGCAGATCCATGGAGATTTAGCCGGCCGACGGCGAGGGAGTTCTCGTACTACTCCTACGTACACAAGGTGTATTCCCGAATTGGCTACTTTGATGTGAGTAGGGACTTGCTGGCCGGAATGGTGGGGACAGAATATTTGGCAATTGCCATATCAGACCATGCTCTGTACTGGGTAAATCTGCAGTTTTGTAAGGACAGCTTTCAGCGCCCACCATGGAGGCTGGAAGTTGGATTACTCGCGGACGAGGCGGTGTGTGAGAGGCTGAGGAAATGCATGCAGAATTACCTGCAGGTGAACGATACTGGAGAAATCTCAGCAGCGGTGCTCTAGGAGGCACTGAAGGCAGTGGTGAGAGGGGAGCTGATTTCAATCTGGGCCTACAGGGACAGGACAGACAGGGAAGAGACGGACCGACTGATTAAGGAAATTCTACAGACGGACAGGAGTTACGCGGAATCCCCGAGGCCAGAGTTACTCAGAAAATGACAGAGGCTGCAGGCCGAATTTGGCATGCTACAGGTAAGGCTTTTGAGCAGCTTAGAAAGGTAAATGGCGCGATTTATGAGCATGGGGAGAAGGCCAGTAGAATGCTTGCGCAACAACTAAGGAAGAGGGAAACAACTAGGGAAATAGGGAGGGTAGTGGATGGGGAGGGTAATCTAGTGGGTGATCCGGCAGGGCTGAACAAGGTCTTTAGGGAATTTTATTTGAAGCTGTACAACTCGGAACCCCCTGGGGCGGGGGGGGGGAGGGGGGGGGGGGGGAATGAGGCGATTCCTGGACGGACTGACCTTCCCAAGAGTGGGGAGGGGGTTGGTGGAAGGACTGGGGGCCCTGGTCAGGATCAAAGAGGTATTGGGGGGCCTGATGGTCATGCAGTCGGGCAAAGCCCCGGGGTCGGATGGGTATCCGGTGGAGTTTTACAAAACATTTGCCGGGATAGTGGGGCAGGTGCTGGTCAGGGTCTTTAACGAGGCAAGAGACAGAGGGAGTTTACTCCCGACCATGTCGCAGGCCACCATTTCGCTTATTCTGAAACGGAAGAAGGACCCGGAGACTTGTGGGTCATACAGGCCGATCTCCTTGATCAACATAGACACCAAGTTATTGGCCAAGATCTTGGCGACCAGAATTGAGGATTGTGTACCGGATGTAATTGTGGAGGACCAAACCGGGTTTGTAAAAGGGAGGCAGATGGTAGCCAACCTAAGAAGGCTGATCAACGTGATTATGATGCCCCCAGAGAGTAGGGAGGTAGAGATAGTGGTAGCCATGGATACTGAAAAGGGTTTTGACCGGGTTGAGTGGGATTATCTGTGGGAGGTACTAGAACGGGTCGGGTTCGGGGCGGGGTTCATTGACTGGGTTAGGCTATTGTATCAGGCTTTAGAGGCAAGTGTAAGGATGATCAGGACGATATTGGACTACTTCAGACTTCATTGTGGGACAAGAGAGGGCTACCCTCTCTCCCCACTGCTGTTTGCGCTGGCCATAGAGCCACTGGTAATTGCACTGAGAGCTTCTCGGGGCTGGAAAGGGCTGGTCCGGGGGGGAATGGAACAGAGTCTCGTTATACGCAGATGATCTGCTGTTATATATATATATATCGGACCCAATAGTAGGGATGGACGGTATTATGGAAATCCTGAGGGAATTTGGCCGGTCCTCAGGATATAAATTGAACATGGCTGAGAGCGAGATATTCGTAATTCAGGCGAGGGGGCAGGAGAGTAGGCTGAAGGGGTTGCCGTTCAGGCTAGTAGGGGAGAGTTTCCAATTTTTAGGGATTCAGGTGGCACGGGACTGGGGCAAGTTGCATAAGCTCAACCTGTCCCGACTGGTGGAACGAGTGAGGGAGGCGGTCTGGAGGTGGGATGCGCTGTCATTGGCGGGGAGGGTGCAGACTGTTAAGATGACGATTCTCCCGCAGTTATTGTTTGTTTTTCAATGTCTCCCCATCTTTATCCCGCGGTCCTTCTTTAAGATGCTGAATAAAATTATTCTGGGATTTGTATGGGCAGGGAAGTCCCCGTGGGTGAAGAGGGTGATGCTTGAAAGGGTCAGAGAAGAAGGGAGGCTGGTGATGCCGAACTTCAGGAACTATTACTGGGCGGCCAACATAGTGATGGTAAGGAAATGGATGGTGGGTGTGGGGTCGGTTTGGGAGCGGATGGAGGCTGCTTCGTGCAGGGGCACTAGCTTAGCAGCCCTGGTCATGGCACCTCTGCCGCTCCCGCCGGCGTGGTACTCCACCAGGCCGATAGTGGTGGCGGCTCTTCGGATCTGGGGCCAGTGGAGGAGGCAAGTAGGGGAGGTGAGAGCATCGGTGTGGACCCCAATCTGCGGCAACCACCGATTTGCCCGGGGAACATGGACGGGGGGGGGGTATCGACTGTGGAGGAGGGCGGGGATTGTGAGGATGGGGGATCTGTTCCAGGAAGGGAGCTTTCCGAGCATGAGGGTGCTGGAGGAGAAGTTTGGGCTGGCGGGAGGGAACGACTTTAGATACTTACAGGTGCGGGATTTTGTAAGCAGACTGGTGCCGTCCTTCCCACGTCTCCTGCCGAAGGGGAGGCAGGAAAGGGTAGTTTCTAGGGGAGAGGTGGGAGAGGCTAGAATTTCAGACGTCTACAAGGAGCTAATGAGGGCTGAGGATACACACACCGAGGACCTGAAGCTTAAGTGGGAAGAGGAGCTCGGGGGAGGGGGGGGGGGGGGGGGTGGAGATAGAGGATGGTATCTGGGCAAAAGCCCTGAGTAGAGTGAACACGACCGCCACATGTGCCAGGCTCGGCCTGATCCAGTTTAAAGTCGTGCACCGGGCCCGCATGACGGTGGCCCGAATGAGCAGATTTTTCGGCCTGGAGGACAAGTGTGCTGGATGCGCTGGAAGGCCGGCTAACCATGTCCATACGTTCTGGTCGTGCCCTAAACTCAGGAGGTATTGGCAGAGATTCGCAGATGTCATGTCCCGGGTATTGAAAACTGGGGTGGTAATGAGTACTGAGGTGGCAATCTTTGTGGATTCAGAGGACCCGGGACTCCAGGAAGAGAGAGAGGCCGACGTTCTGGCCTTTGCTTCCCTGGTAGCCCGGCGACGAATACGGTTAGCATGGAGGGACTCAAAGCCCCTGAGGGCTGAGGTATGGCTATCGGACGTGGTGAGCTTTCTTGGTCTAGAGAAAGTCAAGTTTGCCTTGAGAGGTTCCCTATTAGGGTTCGCCCGAAGGTGGCAGCCATTTATTAACTTATTTTTCCTCGGATGGTGATGTCTAGCACGAGGGGACATAGCTTTAAATTGAGGGGAGATAGATATAGGGCAGATGTCAGAGGTAGGTTCTTTACTCAGAGAGTAGTAAGAGCGTGGAATGACCTGCCTGCAACAGACTCACCAACACTCAGGGCATTCAAATGGTCATGGGAAAGTGAAAGCGACAGGGAGCATGGAGTTAAATGGCAAGATACGCAGGAGGATAACATGTAGGCAGGTGGATTTAAGCTTGATGCAGACTAGGAATTCAACAAAAAGGAAGGATAACTTTGGACATCTTAGGACTTCCAATATCTGTAATGATAAGAAAGTTAGCATTAAGGTACTTTACCTGAATGCTCGTAGCATTTGTAACAAAGTAGACGAACTAATGGCACAGATCATCGTGAATGATTATGATGTGGTAGGCATCACAGAGACATGGCTGCAGGGGGTTCAGGACTGGCAGTTAAACATCCAAGGATATACAACCTATCGAAAAGACAGGGAGGTGGACCGAGGGGGTGGGGTTGCCTTGTTAGTTAAGAAGAAAATTAAATCTATGGCACTAAACGACATAGGGTCGGATGATGTGGAGTCTGTGTGGGTAGAATTGAGGAACCACAAAGGCAAAAAAACCATAATGGGAGTTATGTACAGACCTCCTAACAGTGGTCAGGACCAGGGGCGCAACATGTACCAGGAAATAGAAAAGGCATGTCAGAAAGGCAAAGTCACGGTGATCATGGGGGACTTCAATATGCAGGTGGATTGGGTAAATAACGTAGCCAGTGGATCCAAAGAAAAGGAATTCATGGAATGCTTACAAGATGGCTTTTTGGAACAGTTTGTCATGGAGCCCACAAGGGAGCAGGCTATTCTGGACCTAGTGCTATGTAATGAACCAGACTTTATAAAAGATCTTAAAGTAAGGGAACACTTAGGAAGCAGCGATCATAATATGGTTGAGTTCAGTCTGCAGTTTGAAAGAGAGAAGGCAAAATCGGATGTAATGGTGTTACAGTTAAATAAAGGTAATTACGAGGGCATGAGAGAGGAACTGGCGAAAATCGACTGGAAGCAGACCCTAGTGGGGAAGACAGCAGAGCAAAAATGGCAGGAGTTTGTATGCATAATTGAGGACACTGTACAGAGGTTCATCCCCAAGAAAAGAAAGATTATCCGGGGAGGGATTAGACAGCCATGGCTGACAAAGGAGGTCAGGAAATGTATCAAAGAAAAGGAGAGATCCTATAAAGTGGCCAAAAGCACTGGGAAATCAGAAGATTGGGAAGGCTACAAAAACAAACAGAGGTTAACAAAGAGACAAATAAGGAAGGAGAGGATCAAATATGAAGGCAGGCTAGCCAGTAATATAAGAAATGATAGTAAAAGTTTCTTTCAATACATAAGAAACAAACGACAGGCCAAAGTAGACATTGGGCCAATTCAAACTAATTCCGGAAGGCTAGTGATGGGAGACGAGGAAATGGCTGGAGAACTTAATAAGTACTTTGCGTCTGTTTTCACAGTGGAAGACATGAGTAATATCCCAAAAATTATAGAGGGTCAGGGGGCTGAGTTGAGTATGGTTGCCATTACAAAAGAGATGGTGCTAAAAAAGCTAAAAGGTCTTAAAATTGACAAATCTCCTGGCCCCGATGGGCTACACCCTAGAGTTCTGAGAGAGGTGGCTGAAGAAATAGCGGAAGCGTTGGTTGAGATCTTTCAAAAATCACTGGAGTCAGGGAAAGTCCCGGACGATTGGAAGATCGCTGTTGTAACCCCCTTGTTCAAGAAAGGATCAAGACAAAAGATGGAAAATTATAGGCCAATTAGCCTAACCTCGGTTGTTGGTAAAATTCTAGAATCGATCGTTAAGGATGAGATTTCTAAATTCTTGGAAGAGCAGGGTCGGATTAGAACAAGTCAACATGGATTTAGTAAGGGGAGGTCGTGCCTGATGAACCTGTTAAAATTCTTTGAGGAGGTGACAAGTAGGTTAGACCAGGGAAACCCAGTGGATGTGGTCTATCTGGATTTCCAAAAGGCCTTTGATAAGGTGCCACATAGGAGGCTGCTGAGTAAGGTGAGGGCCCATGGTGTTCGAGGTGAGCTACTGGCATGGGTTGAGGATTGGCTGTCTGACAGAAGGCAGAGAGTTGGGATAAAAGGTTCTTTTTCGGAATGGCAGCTGGTGACCAGCGGTGTCCCACAGGGTTCAGTGTTGGGGCCACAGCTGTTCACCATATATATTAATGATCTGGATGAAGGGACTGGGGACATTCTAGCGAAGTTTGCCAATGATACGAAGTTAGGTAGTCAGGCAGGTAGTGCTGAGGAAGTGGGGAGGCTGCAGAAGGATCTAGACAGTTTGGGAGAGTGGTGCAGGAAATGGCTGATGCAATTCAACGTGAGAAAATGTGAGGTCTTGCACTTTGGAAAAAAGAATCCAAGCATAGACTACTTTCTAAACGGTGGGAAAATTCATAATGCCAAAGTACAAAGGGATCTGGGAGTGCTAGTCGAGGATTCCCTAAAGGTAAACATGCAGGTTGAATCTGTGATTAAGAAAGCGAATGCAATGTTGTCATTTATCTCAAGAGGGTTGGAATATAAAAGCAGCGATGTGCTATTGAGCCTTTATAAGGCTCTGGTTAGGCCCCATTTGGAGTACTGTGTCCAGTTTTGGGCCCCACATCTCAGGAAGGACATACTGGCACTGGAGCGTGTCCAGCGGAGATTCACACGAATGATCCCTGGAATGGCGGGTCTAACATGATGAACGGCTGAGGATCCTGGGATTGTATTCATTGGAGTTTAGAAGGTTAAGGGGAGATCTAATAGAAACTTACAAGATAATACATGGCTTAGAAAGGGTGGACGCAAAGAAACTGTTTCCGTTAGGCGAGGAGACAAGGACCCGTGGGCACAGCCTTAGAATTAGAGGGGGTAAATTCAGAACAGAAATGCGGAGACATTTCTTCAGCCAGAGAGTGGTGGGCCTGTGGAATTCATTGCCGCGGAGTGCAGTGGAGGCCGGGACGCTAAATGGCTTCAAGGCAGAGATAGATAAATTCTTGATGTCGCGAGGAATTAAGGGCTACGGGGAGAATGCTGGTAGGTGGAGTTGAAATGCCCATCAGCCATGATTGAATGGCGGAGTGGACTTGATGGGCCGAATGGCCTTACTTCCACTCCTATATCTTATGGTCTTATGGTCTTATGGATAGACATATGGATGATAAGGGAATAGTGTAGATGGGCTTTAGAGTGGTTTCACAGGTCGGTGCAACATCGAGGGCTAAAGGGTCTGTACTGCGCTGTAATGTTCTATGTTCTTCGCTTAGGAGTAAGCATCAATGAGGGGGGGGCAGTGGGGGGGGGGGGGCTAGGTTAGAGTAGAGTAGGGGATATTGAGGCAGATCTGTGTGTGAACAGAGCCGTGGTTTGCACTATGTTTAATTTGTGTCTTGACTTCTTTTCTTTTTGTACTGTACAATGTCACTTTTTCTCTATGCCTAAAATACCTCAATAAAATTGTTTGTTAAAACAAAGCCTGTCTAACAGGTCTGAATCTCTGGCTGCTCAGGCCGGACAACAGAAATTCTGTTTACAGCAACGATCCTGGGACCTCCTTCACCCCAGCTAGAGTACTGTGCACAGTTCTGGTCACCTCACTATAGGAAGGATGTGATTGCTCTAGAGAGGGTGCAGAGGAGATTCACTAGTGTGTTGCCTGGGATGGATCATTTTAGCAATGAAGAGAGGCTGGATAAGCTCAGATTGTTTTCTTTCGAGCAGAGAAGGCTGAGAGGGGACCTGATTGAGGTGTATAAAATTAAGAGGGGTATGGACCGGGTGGATAGAAAGCAGCTGTTCCTCTTTATTTTTGCCATTATTATTTTTGATCCATGGATGATGAATGGATATCTTTATGTCAAGTTGCAGGCAGATTGAGGAATTCAAAAGTGACAACAGAGAGCACTGCTATTTTAGGACAGAAATCTCAGACTTTTCACCCAAGAGATTGGGTAGGACTTGCATCGATTGGTCGGCTGGTGGCCAATGAATTGGCCCAAAAGGTTGTATTCTGCTCGGTAACAGGTGGTGATTGGGTCCTGCCTGAGTGGGATGATTTTCAGAGACCCAAGGAGCTTAGTTTAACTCCGGTCACTATCTACTCCTTTGTCAAGTTCCATATTAACTGTAATATGTGTAATGCTCTTCCATTTGTCCGTGTCCATGTCCATTTTAATTGAGAAGAGGCCCTAACATGACGCTTGGGGAAATGCATATGTACAATCAGAAAAACATTCATCAACCACCACACATTACTTCTTGTCACTAACTAAATGTTGTATCCATACTGCAACTTTCCCCTCAATTCATCTTCTTAATAAACTCCTAACAGTCACTTTGTCAGGTGTT
Source organism: Scyliorhinus canicula (assembly GCF_902713615.1). Lineage (NCBI taxonomy): Eukaryota > Metazoa > Chordata > Chondrichthyes > Carcharhiniformes > Scyliorhinidae > Scyliorhinus > Scyliorhinus canicula. Next base: position 76,598,886 of record NC_052147.1, on the reverse strand, counting down.
TCCCAGAAGTCTGTATATATATTATTTACTGAACTACATAAACTAAACTTTGGGTGGCATGGTGGCAAAGTGGTTAGCACTGCTGCCTCACAGGGACATGGGTTCAATTCCAGCCTTGGGTCACTGTCTGTGCAGAGTCTGCAAGTTCTCCCGTGTCTGTGTGGATTTCCTCTGGGTGCTCCAGTTTCCTCCCACAGTCTAAAGATGTGCGGGCTAAGTGGATTGGCCATGCAAAAATTGCCCCTTAGTTTCCAAAAGGTTAGGTGGGGTTCTGAGGATAGGGAGGTGGTGTGGGTGTAGGTAGGGTGCTCTTTCGGATGATTGGTGCAGGCTCAATGGGCCAAATGGCCTCCTCCTGCTCTGTAGAGATTCAATGATACTTTGATCAACCGTCTTTGTTACCTCACCAAATGTTCAGCTAATTGATCCAGACATGATTTGTTTTTAACAAATCTCTTTGATTAGTACATCTCTTTCCATATGAAAGTTTATTTCATTCCTGATAATGATTTCCAATAACTTCTCCAGCTCTGATGCGAGGCTCATTGCTCTATAGTTTCCTGCTTTATTCAATTATACAATTTATATTATATGAGAAGAGAGTGCTGAATAATTTACAAGTGGACTCTGATTCGTTGAGGCATTGCCATGGAGAATGCACCAGTTGATACTGATGAACAGTTAACTGGAAAGAATTAATTGAAATTTAAGCCAGGCAGCTTGATCCTGATTAGTCAAGGCATTGACCTGAAAATGAGTCAGGGAATGGCTTCTTATGGTTAGAATGGTTACTTATTTTGTGTAATTGAATCAGATGCAATGTGTGTACATGTTATTTCTATCTGCAAAAAATAGGGCCCTGTATGCTAATATATGTAGCTCCCAGTCCCCTCAAAAGGTTCGCACTGTGAGCCTGACCGACAAACCTAAATTGTTTGTCGGTGTAATTCCTGGCCCCTCAGGTGATTTCTGTATCTATTAAAATCCATAACTTCCCTCTCCTTTTCTTGTGTAAGCTCATTTTCCACTTCCTTTGGACAAACAGGTGCAAAGCACTCATTTAAAACATTAGCATGTCCTCTGCCTCTGCATGAAGTTTTGCCTTTGGACCCTGAATAAGCACAAACATTTCCCTTTCTAACTGCTTATATTTTAAGACTGATAGCTTCCAGGTTCCCCAGTGTCACATTTAGGGGGTACCCCTATGACGAGCTGGGATCCCACTCGGAAGTTCCCACGTAGGGGTCTCCCCGGCAATTGCCCAGAAGATCTGACTTCCTCTGGAAAATTACGCTGGACTGGAAACCATCTGACAGAAGTAATTTAAATCACAAATTTGGGATGGTTCTGCCAGTTTTATCCTGATAGTTACTCTGAAAGAGATGGGGAAAAACTGCTAAACCCAGCCTCGCAAGGGACACCCCAGCACAAACAGAGGCCCCACCACACAACCCTCATATCCGACCCCAACCCCCACTCCCCAACCTGACTCCCCAGCCAGATCTTTGACCCCTGCCAGTGCGAACCAGTTCGATTCTCCACACCAACCCAGACTGACTCCCCTTCCTCTCTTGCAGACTGAGCCCATTCCCTCCCTCCCAAAGTGACCCCCTTACAGACTAGCCCCACTCCCAGACTAAGCTCCCTCCCTCCAGGACTGACCACCCTCCTGGACTGACCCCTCCTCCTCCCAGACTGAGCTCCCTCCTCCCAGACTGAGCCCCCTCTCTCCTAGACTGATCCCCTCCTGGACTGACCCCTCTACCAGACTGACCCTCATCCACCCCCTCCCGGACTGACTGTCCAGTAATAAGCCCCCCCCCCCCCCCCCCCCCATACCCCTCACCCTACCTTCCAACCCACAGACTACCGGGTCTGACACCCTCCCCCACACCAATACCCTAAGTTTTCTAACACCTGCTCCCTGCAAACTGTCCCTTTAAATCTCCCTTTTACAGCAGCTACAGCCAATAATTGGGGAGTGACTTGCCTGTCTGCATCTTAGTTACTCTACCAAGATGCTGCCAAGGTTTAGCTTCGCTTCTCCTGTCTTACCTAGCCTGAGTGAGGAAGATTGGGTGAGACAAGGGCTTTGAAATCCCAGCGCAGGTAAATCTGGTGAGAGTGGCAATTCGCTGGAGATTGCCACCTTGCGGAAGTCACTGGCCAAATTATGTTTATAAAATGATTTAGGGTCCATTTCAATATTACCTGCTAATCTTTTCCCATAACCTCTCTTTGCCTTCCGATGTCAACATTTGCAGTTCCCGCCTCTACTTTCTATGATCTTCCTAGTTGTTTTTAAAAAATAAATTTAGGGTACCCAATTATTTTTTTCTCAATTAAGGGGCAATTTAGCGTGGCCAATCCGCCTACCCGGCACATCTTTGGGTTGTGGGGGTGAGACCCACGCAGACACAGGGAGAATGTGCAAACTCCGCATGGACAGTGACCTGGGGCTGAGTTCGAACCTGGGTCCTCAGCGCCGTAGGCAGCAGTGCTAACCACTGTGCCACTGTGCCGCCCTAACCTGCCTGGTTGTTAATTGAATCTTGCTCCTGTCCTTTATCATAATTTAGCCTATTTTTGCTGTTTGATTTTAACTTGCCGTGAGTTAGATACTGCAACAAAATACTGAGGTTTGCCAGCCTGTGCTCATAGATTCTCAGTTCAATCAATTAGTCAAAGATCAGAAAACCGATTGAAGTTAATAATGAATTACATGAAAGAAGCAAATTGATTTTTCCAGTTTGTTGGACTGAATTATTATTTTGCACTGGCTAGTGATCTATGAGCAACAATCAGTAATAAATTAGCACTGCTGCCTCAGGGCGCCGAGGACCCGGGTTCGATCCCAGCCCCGGGTCACTGTCTGTGTGGGGTTTGCACATTCTCCCCGTGTCTGCGTGGGTTTCACCCCCACAATCCAAAGATGTTCAAGGTCGGTCAATTGGCCACGCTAACCTGCCCCTTAATTGGAAAAACTAAAACAAAACAATCAGTAATAATGCATGACCAGCTTAGATATTTTAAACATATTATATAAGTGCCAAATATTTTAGCATATTAAAACCATATTTGAACATGTTTTTAAAAAATTTGAATAATTGCCTTTTCATTGAAATATTGGAACATCTTTTAGGAACAGATTTCTTTGGTAAATTTTCTTGATCAGAGAACTTGTCAAAGGTTATTTGACATTAACACCCCAGTCATGAAGATAGTGCAGCTCTGAGCCATTAGATGTTTCATGTTTAGTATTCGGCTAGTTGACACCAAATGTCAACGTGAAAGTGAGTTCAATCTAAGAACAACTTGAAACTGACACTTTTGTTTGATCTCCGTGTGGTGATATGCATCACTGTAAATACACAAGGGGTTAATGCAGATACACGAGGACTAGGTAAACACTAACGGGAACACCAGAGACATCATGACACACAGACATTCAATCAATAGGTCAGTAAGATAGGACACGACCAGTGGGCAGTCAAGACACACCCAGAGGTGACACTACCACAAGGGGGCTACCCATATAAAAGGACAGGGCACAAATGCTCTTCCTCTTTCCATAGGCGACACTCAGAGACACAGGGGCAGATCAGGAAGCATCACACCTACCGCATGGATTAGAGCAGACTGGTTAGTGAGATTGAGTTACTGTGGTGAGATCAGCAGGAGAGTCGAGCTCAAGTAGGAGAATTGTTAACTGTTCAATAAATGTGTTAAAGCTATCTCCAAGTCTGAACCTTCCTTTGTCAGAGTATACATCAAGGAAGCAGTTTATGCTACATGAAGAAGCATAACACAACACTCCGTTTATAAGCCGATATGATGAGATTTCAGTCACGAGTTCAAGTCTACTTCTGCATCTCATTTTCACAAGCAAGCTGCCTGCACTCCACCTCCACAAGAAAACCGATTAGAAGCGACTGGCTTACATTCTCTGATAATAGTGTGCCAAATTTGTGAGATGACACACCTTTGTACTGTTGGTCTATAATGGATACTGAAAGGTAGGACCCACTTCAGTCGAAAAGCATTGTTGCCAAGTTCCATTGCGAGGTTCTGTGACGTGTCTGATTTTAGAAAATTCTGGAAAGTAACCAAAATGTTCTGAACACCTTAATCTAAAAATGACACCATGAAATGTCCATTTTGCTAGTGTAACATTGCTTCAGGATCCAAATGGGACAGCATGCACCTGCTCATTCCACAACTGGACGGACCACTATATTGGTTAAGCCTGCTTAGGAGAATTCCATATGTTTCTGATGCTGGAGTTAGGTCAATTCCATATGCAAATTAGGGGTTTAACATTGCCTCCATGTTAAATGATTTGATTTGATTTGATTTATTGTCACATGTACTGAAGTACAGTGAAAAATATTTTTCTGCGGCCAAGGGAATGTACACAGTATGTACGTAGTAGACAAAAAAAGAACAATTGACAGGGTACATTGAGGCTGTAAATGACTGCTTCAGGCACAGTGCATGCTGCAGCCAGTTTCTATGGCTTCAAGTTACCATTGGAAACTGGCACCCAGAAGTATGTTTCAATCCAAATTTACTTTTTCCTTTACTTAGTCCGGAGGCGTACTTACTACCATGGTGGCATGGTAGCACAGTGGTTAGCACTGTGCTTCATGGCGCCAGGGACCTGAGTTCGATTCCCGGCTTGGGTCACTGTCTGTGCGGGGCCTGCACGTTCTCCCCGTGTCTGCGTGTGTTTCTTCCAGGTGTTTTGGTTTCCTCCCGCAAGTCCAGAAAGACGTGCTTGTTAGGTGAATTGGACATTCTGAATTCTCCCTCAGTGTACCCGAACAGGCGCTGGAGTGTGGCGACTGGGGGATTTTCACAGTAACGTCATTGCAGGGTTAATGTAAGCGAACATTATTATAGTGTGACACTAATAAAGATTTTAAAAGTTGGCCAGGCCGGGAGGCCGGGAGGTGGGGAGGTGGAGGGTGTGGGGGGGGGGGGGGGGGGGGGGGGGGGGGGGAGCAGGAGTTTCCTGAGGACCTCGGCATGTTTCCGAGCACGTCCCCATTTAGGGGAGATTCTGACTTTCAGTCATAATCCCGCAGATGGTAGCTTTGCACCATAAGCTCCTCAGCAAAGCACATATTCAATGGTTCCTTTGTACTGAGCAGGATTACTATTGCAAAAACTCCCACAACTGATAAGCAGCCCCTCTGGCACTTTGTCAGTAGTATCCACTGTGGTCAACAATCTAGTGTTCTGTGTTTAAAAACAGAAAATTCCTGGAAAGATTCAGCAGAATTGGCAGCATCTGTGGAGAGAGAAAGAGTCTGAGTGCGTTTTGAGTCTGCATAACTTCTCCAGAAGAGTCGTGCGGACTAAAAGTATGGGCGGGATTCTCCGTCGGTGGGATCGTCTGCTTCGCTGGCAGCGCACTCACACCCATGGATTTACCAACGGTGTGGGGGTGGCCACAATGGGAAACCCCATTTTCCAGCTGCCGGGTCGGAAGATCCCGCTAACCAGCAGGGGCACGCCGTGCCAGAAAATGGATCTGATGGGACGGAGAATCCCGCCCATGAACTCTTTTTTTCTCACCACAGATGCGGCCAGATTTGCTGAATCTTTCCAGAATTTCCTGTTTTATTTCAGATTTCTAGCATTCATATATTTTGATTTTGCTCTGGTATTCATAATCCTTTCTGCTGGCTTCTTTAGGTACATGCAGCTTGAACTGTGCCCGGATCACACCCTGGTTTGGACATGATCCAATTTTTCGGCCATTGTAACAATGTAAATATCCAGTTCCTAGGACTCAATGCAAAGCTAGACCCAGTGCAGAGATTCATTTCAAAAGGGTTCAACTGAATTCAAGTCTGAACCAATTGCTTCAACAACAAAAAATTGTTAACTTGTTTAAATTTCTGTCTTTTCTTTAATTCTTTCATGGGATGTGCGTGCTGCCAGCGTTTGACGTCCATCCCTAATTGCCCTTGAGCAGATGATGATGAGCTTTCTTCAGCAACTGCTGAAGTCCATGTGGTGCATGTACAGTGCTGTTAGAATGGGAGCTCCAGGATTTTGACCCAGCAACAGTGGGGAAAATAGCAATGCAGTCAGGATGGTGTGTGGCTTGCAGGAGAGCTTGCAGATGCTGGTGTTCCCATGCATCTGCTTCCCTTGTCCTTCAAAGTGGTTGAGGTTGTGAGATTTGAAGGTGCTGTTGAAGGAGCCTTGGTGGACAGCTGCAGAGCAACCTGCAGATGGTGCACACTTTTGCCACAATGTGCCTGTGGTAGGGGAAGTGAATGTCTAAGGTGGTGGGTGATGCGCCAGCCAAGCTCGCTGCTTTGGCCTGGATGGTGTCCAGCTTTGTGTATGTTTTTTTGGCGCTCCAGTCATCTAGGCGGGTTTTACTGTTCAATTTATTTCTGATTACTTCAGCAGGAATCGTTGAAACCCTGCCAGACATCAATGGTGGGCACACATTCAACTAGGTGTTGTGATTGTTTGCTTTTAGGATTTAATGGCTCAGTGAATTCTTCCCTTATTCAATAAAATTATTTAAAGACTTTCAAACATTTATTGCTGGAATTTTTGATCTTCGTTGTTAAAAAATGAGTACGCTGTATATCGAGGCAGGTCGGTTTACATAATTTTATTCAATTTCTTGCTCTCAATTATTTTTTTCTTTGCTGAGTACCTCTTTTCATTTGCTTGCTTCAATATTTTCCACAGGGCTTTCTCTGTTCAAGCATTTGGTAATGTCGATATTGATCTTTCAATTCACGTTAAAAAAATAAATGATTGATTAGGCAGTCTAACATGGGAATTACAGGGGAAAAAGTGCTGACAGAAATGTGTTCAAATCCAATATCTGACAGGCAGCTTAGCCAATGCTTCTATGTGTATGGAGTTCTTTAACTTGATAGATTCCTCCTCAATTTCTCCACTCTTCAATTCAAATTTCATGATTTATGCATCAGAAAAACACAGGAAGTTCAGTACTTTGGTACTTACTAATAATTTGCTAAACTGGGGATGTGTGGTTTTGCAATTCAGATCAAGAATTTGGGCAGCATGGTAGCACGGTGGCTAGCACTGTGGCTTCACAGCTCCAGGATCGATTCCCCACTGGGTCATTGTCAGTGCGGAGTTTGCACGTTCTCCCTGTGTCTGCATGGGTTTCATCCAGAAGCTCCGGCATCCTCCTACTGTCCAAAAGCATGCAGGGTAGGTGGATTGGCCATGCTAAATTGCCCTTAGTGCCCCAAACGGTTAGGAAGGGCCATTGGGTTATGGGGATAGGGTGGAAGTGAGGGCTTAAGTGGGTCGGTGCGGACTCGATGGGCCGAATTGCCTGCTTCTGCACTGTATGTTCTATATTCTAAGATAACAATGATAGTTGGGCGAGGGGATGGCGGGGGGCGGGGGGTGGCACAGGAACATCTAGGAACATAGGAGCAGGAATAGGCCATTAAGCTCATCAAGCCTGCTCCACTATTGAAGACAATCATGACTGATCATCCACTGCACTGCCTTTTCCCACACTATGCCCATGTCCCTTTATGTCACTGGTATTTAGAAATCTGTCAATGTTTATTTTAAATGTACTCAATGACTGAGCTTCCACAGCCCTCTGGGGTACAGAGTTCCCAAGATTCACAACCCTCTTGAGTAAAAATATATTCTTTTCACCTCGATCCTAAGTGGCTTTTACCTAATTTCTTTAATTCAGCCCCCTGGTTCTAGATTTCACAATCAGTCTTACCCGAATCTACCCTGTCTATTCCTTTAGTATTTTGTAGGTTTCAATGAGGTCACCTCCCACCCTTTGAAACTCTTGAGAATAAAACTTTGGCTTCCATAATCTCTCTTTAAAGTACACACCTGACTCCTGGAAAATGTCTGGTGAACCTTTGTTGCACTCCTTCGATATTATCTTTCCTAAGGTAAGCGGACCAAAACTGTTGTAAGTGTGGCACTTCCGCCTGTCACTTCCGCCTGTCAGTGCAAGTCCCGCCCCTGGGAGCTGACAGACAATCTAATTGGCCGGCAGCTCTTGTGGCCCTTGCATTGCCAGAACTGAGTAGTGGGCACTGTTGGAACTGCAAGCAGGGCCCGGATGAAGGCGCTGGCTCAGAGAATCCTGGCCTTTGAATCTAAAACTCTATTAATCTCTGTCTTGCATATACTCAGCAACTGCATGAGCATCCATAGATGTAGGGGTAAAGAATTCCAAAGATTCACAATCCTTTGAATAAAGACATTTCTCTTCTTCTCAGTTCTAAATGCATGAAACATTTTCCTGAGACTATGACCCCTGTTCTAGATACCTGCACATCCCTGGACACTAAGGGGCAATTTAGCATGCCCAATCCACTTAACCTGCGTATCTTTGGACCATGGGAGGAAACCGGAGCACACAGAAGAAACTCACACAGACACGGGGAGAACATATAAACCCTACACAGTCACCCAACCTGTGTCCCTGGTGCTGTGATGCAGCAGTGCTAACCATTGTGTCACCTTGCCGCCCTAATCCCTGCTGCCCTGATCAAATTAGCCCCTCAATCAATGTCACTAAAACACATTATATGCTCATTCTCACATTGAGGTTTGGGTGGGATTGTTGTGCACAAATTCGCTGCCATTTTCCTTACAGTGTAACAGTGACAATAATTCAAAAGTACTTCATTGCCTCCAAAACATTTTGTAACATCTGGCAGTTGTGAAAGACACTGGCTGAAATTTTCCATCCTCTACCGTGCCTGGGATTTTCCAGTGCCATTGTGAATGAATGGAGTTTTGGCTGGAACGCCAAACTTTCCATTCTCGCTTGCAACGGGTCCCGCCCTGGGCGGGTGTGGAGAATCCCGCCTATTGTATAAATGGAAATTTTTCTTTTTGTTTTCTTTTTCTTCTTGAACATAGAGATGATGAAACACCTAAGTACAGTGTGACAAGATGGTTTCAGCATAGAATTAGGACAGCGAGCCTTCCCTCACAAACTCACAAGATGTGGTATGCAATGCAGCAATTAGCCCACCAGGCAAGAAAGCAAACTTCTGAGATGGACTGAAAAATATCTAAATCAAAGATAGCAATGGTTTGGATCTAAATGGAACTTGTATTGACGTTCTGTGAAGTTGGTAATTGGAATGGAGCATGACAAGAATGGGAGTTAACGTTATACAGAGAGCACAGAAATGAAACCACTGAATTTTAAACAATATAATACATTTATTATTCAGCAAAAATAGTCTTTATGAAGCTTTCAAGCTTTAAGCTTTATTTTTATGTTGAAACAAATGGAAGAACTTTCTGGCAACTGGACTTTTGCTTCCATCGATACTGAAACAGGAATTATCATTAATTTTTAATCGGCATTTCCTTTATGTCACGTCAGCGAAAAAAAATTCACTCAGAAAAATAGGCATTTTAACAAGATCCAACCAAATCTCTTTCTCAGTGACAGAAAATCAACAACATTCCAGAACAAAATCATTGTAAGCTAAATATTTCAGCACTATATATTATTACTAAGATAATAATTACAAAAGTAACATGGTAGTGATAACATCAAACAATATGCTGTATTAAATTATGTTGTTTAAATTCATTTGTATGGAAATGTTACTGGTAGTGAGGCATTCACACAATTGCATAAGAAATCCCATTTTGCGGTTCTATTCATTTTTATTTTTAATCAAAGAGATTTCTTCCAAATCTTATAATGTAAGTGTCTTTGTGGTAATTGTTTACTTTTCCTGGTAAAATAATTGGCTATTTTACCCAGTTTCTTGAATAACTATTGCTTGTTTGTAATCTGCTACAGCTTCTTCAGTCATACCCAAATGGCCTCGGACATCTGCACGGAGTTTGTAGAATAGAGCATCATCTGGCATTAGCTGCAGTGCTGCACACAAAATGTGACAGGCAGGTTAATAGCATCATGAACACCATTTTTAATTGAACATCCTTGTTTGTTTTATTTAGCCAAACTAAGAATTTGGCTCAGCCATTAAATTGTAATTTGTCTTTTGTTTAGGGTTCCTTTAGATTATTTTCACTGTGAAGTTATTGTCACTTTTTAACCAGCATTTCTAACAGTGGAAATATGCTTGAGCCTTTCCACAATGGCATGAATAATGTACTGTGGGGTTAGAAAAATATTATTTGTACTGTTGAGGAAGAATGTAGTGCAACAATGGGAACATTCATGTATGTAACACATAGGATTTACTCAAAAGCTCTGCAAAAATCACTCAGATTGGCAGCCGCAGCAGAAGAGTAAACAAAGCAGAATGCACAACCATCTAGAAGCCAAAGCAGACATATGCAGAATGTAAGAATATCAATTGACTGGGTTTTACAGTCAGAGAGAGACAGACAATGCTAGCAGTTCATAACAACTACACTTTTGCACACACCTTTTTTGAACTTTTGCACCTGAATTACACTGTGTGAGCAGGGTAAGCAACCATGTATCTCTAAAACCAATCAGATTGAAGAGTCTCAGCTGAGCCAAGCAGGATGTTAAATTTGGTGCCGCTCTGCTGAATCTGGGAACTCCATTAATATTGATTGGATCACTTCCAGCCACTTCCACTGTGACATGATTGTGAGAGTGCTAGTGAGGGCCAGACTCCAGAAACAAATAGAATGGACTCTCACAGCTCTTCTTATTCACTCCCAATTATATATGTGTTTACCTGAAACCTTTCCCCAACTTGTGCTGTTTAGTCAAATCATAATGGGACTTCCAAGTGAGTTGTTTTTGCCAAATGTTCCTTTGTTGCTACAGAGTGGGTGGAAGTGCTGTATTGAGTATTATTGGAGGAGTTCAGAAAAGCTTTTACATTTGCAAGGGAATTCCATTGCTGGAATTTAACAAGGAGGTTGGAGGACTTTGAAGGTCATTCAGGAGAAAGCCTGCTTACAGCCACAGGTAATATAGTTGCTAACTATCTTAAGAGTGCAACAGGACAGGTACATGGAGCACAGGCAGTAGAGGGAGGAAACTTTGGACAGAGAGAGGAAGAGAAGAGCTCTTAATAGAAAGCCCGAACCACCAAGGGACTTCAGGTCGCACTTCATCTACTTGCATCTCAGCTGGGAGCAATGTATGAGTTCACCAAGGAAGTAGTCACAAAACTGTCACCTCCTGAAACCAGCCTTACAGTAAGCCAGCAAGACGAGCAGAACTGCCAGCCGCCATCAAGTTGTCCTCAATTTCTATAGCAATGGGTCCTTCCATGGGGGAGCAGGCAATATTGTCAACCTTGTATTGTTCACCTTGAGTAGCTATATTGGAATGTACTCCAAGGGCTACCACTCCCTGAATGTATAATTGGTGTGCAGAGATGCTCAGAACATTGTCACTGAATTCCTGCTAGCTCATCACAGCAGCAAACCTAGGAATCCTCCCCATGACCTGTTGTTGACTTTGCAGACTGCTTATTTTCAGCAAAGTCTTTCTGAGACTGCCTTGACTTTTGTTGGAGCCTGACTACACCACACCTGCAAGAGTCGCAGGCTGAGCGTCAGAAATGCTGGCTAGCTGCATATTGTGCTAGCCATGCGCACCGCTGGGCCTCCTGATGAGCATCCAGCTGGTCAGTTTCACGCTAGGCTGCATATAATCACACTGATCAGCATGCAGCATGAAGTTTATGTACTGTTTGCCTCAATTCACTGTGTATCTCGCACTCAAAAACAACCTTATTAACGTTTTCCTTGCACAAGCTGAGTTAGAAAGTCCAATAAAGAATAGTTCATTTGGTGCCAAATCATGCATTGAATATGAAAGAGAGGAAAAGAAAGACAGCATTAAGAAAGAGATTACATAGGGCAGCACGGTGGCCTAGTGGTTAGCATAACCGCCTCACGGCGCTGAGGTCCCAGGTTCGATCCCGGCTCTGGGTCACTGTCCGTGTGGAGTTTGTACATTCTCCCCGTGTCTGCGTGGGTTTCGCCCCCACAACCCAAAAATGTGCAGAGTAGGTGGATTGGCCACGCTAAATTGCCCCTTAATAGAAAAAATTATTGGGTAATCTAAATTTATAAAAAAAAAGAAAGAGATTACAAAACAAAGAAAAAGTAAAGGAAAATATATTTATATACTCTTCCAACAATTAAAATCTGAGATCCATGTCTGACATGCAGGCTTGTTCAAATTAATTTTTAGTGTCAAAGAATTTAGTTTGGCAGTAATTAAGTCTTACCACATTGCAAACACTTACATCTGAATGGACAAACTTGCACATTTTCTGCTGTGTTTCGTGGGTATTTATCGAAGTAACTCAACTTTTTGCTTTTCTACATATTTTAAGGCCATGTCTTTCATCGAGATGCCAATATAGCACAGCTGCTGGAGCAGCAGGACAACTTGAATTTTGATGTCTAATTGTGCAGGTGTGCTCCACGGAAGTTGTTGTCTGATGCACTATTTGATAATGTTGAGTGCTTTTAGTCTCACTATTAGTTTTACAACACTCCTAGACGGGGCACTAGTAGTCCTGGTCAACGTGTACGCTCTCAAAGAGACGGCACAGAGTGTATAAAAAAGATCATGTCGGAAACCCCCGACATAGACACTCACCAAATAATCATGGGGGGGGGGGACATCAACAGGACCCACGGACAGACAGATTGAATCCCAAAACAGGAAAGACCTCCAACATGGCGAAAGAGCAGATGGGGGCTGTCGACTCATGGCGGTTCACCCACCCAGGGTAGAAGGAGTTCTCCTTCTTCTCCCAGGTACACAATGAAATGAAATGAAAATCGCTTATTGTCACGAGTAGGCTTCATTGAAGTAGGCTTCAATGAAGTTACTGTGAAAAGCCCCTAGTCGCCACATTCCGGCGCCTGTCCGGGGAGGCTGGTACGGGAATCGAACCGTGCTGCTGGCCTGCTTGGTCTGCTTTAAAAGCCAGTGATTTAGCCGAGTGAGCTAAACCAGCCCCTTTCATGGATCGAATTCTTTGCCGTCGGTGCTTCCGTAAGAACGGAATATTCCGCGATTGTAATCTCCGACCATGCTCCACATTATATGGATGCGAGGTTGGAGACAGGCCATGCCCAATGCCCTCCCATGGAAGTTGGACACGGCCCTCCTGGCCAGTAAGGCTTTCTATGAGAGAATATAACAGGCCATAGTATATTATTAATATACTATTATTAGTATATTACGAGTATATTACTAATAACCAGAATGGGGAGGTCTCATACTCCATGTTCTGGGAGGCGCTGAAGGGCTGTGATCAGGGGTGAAATTATTGCATACAAAGCACGAAGAGAGAAGGAAGAGAAGGTGGCTAGGCAACAGCTAGTTGACTCCATACTGGTAGTAGACTGGCGACACTCCCAACGCACTGACCATAGAGCTCCTGGCGGAGAGGAAAAAGTTACAGATCGGACTTTGACCTGCTCTCCACATGGAAAGTAGTGCACCAACTCCGCCAGGCATGGGGGACACTGCACGAGCATGGTGACAAGGCCAGCCGCCTGATGGTTCACCAATTGAGAAAACTGGCAGCCACAAGGGAAATAGCCCAGATGATGGACAGCAAAGGCAGTCTAGTCGCGGAGCCAGAAAAGGTCAACGATGCATTCAAAACCTTCTACCAGGTGCACTACAACCCCAAGCCGCCGGAAGAGTGCTTGAGGATGAAACAATTCCTCAATGGAATGGACAGTCATGGGGGAGTACAGGAAAGGGGGACTGGAAGCACCGCTAGAATTGGGAGAGGTCATGGAGAGTCAGGCAGGCGAGCAAGGCACCGGGACCAGCTGGTTCTGCAAAATAAATCAAGATGGAACTCTCCCCGCAGCTGTGGGAGACGTTCACAGATTCGCTGGCAAGGAGCACCCTGCCGCCCACGCTAGCACAAGCCTCAATCTCACTGATACCCAAGAAAGACAAAGACCCAACAAAATGTGGGTCCTACAGACCCATTTCGCCGCTAAACGTAGACGCGTAAATACTGTCAAGATCCTAGCCAAAGGCTGGAGGACTGCGTACCAGAGGTGGTAGCAGAAGACCAAATGGGCTTTGTCAAGGGTAGACAGCTGAAGTTAAATATGAGGCACCTGCTGAATGTGATCATTGACTCCCATCTGGGGAGAAAACACTTGAGGTGATCATCTCCCTGGATGCAGATAAGGCCTTTGACAGAGTCGAGTGGAAGTACCTCATAAACGTACTGGAGTGGTTCGGGCATGAAGCAGGGTTCACCGCCTGGGTGAAACTCCTGTACAACACTTCCACAGCGAGCAAACGGACAATACCACCAGCTCCAAGTCCTTCCAGCTGCACAGAGGTACAAAGAAGGATTGCCCACTGTCCCCGCTGCTGTTCGCCCTAGCGATCGAACCAGTGGCGATTGTGCTTAAGACTGAAAAGAACTGGAAAGGGGTCTGGAGAGGAGACAGAGAGCACAGAGTCTCGCTCTGAGCGGATGATCTGCTGCTCTACATTTTGGATCCACAAAACAGCATGGAAGGAATCGGTGCTCTTGAAAGGGTTTGGAGCCTTCTCGGGCTACAAACTCAACTTGGGTAAAAGTGAGGTCTTCCCGGTGAACCCGCAAGGGGAAGGGGCAGAACTGGAGGGAATGCCAATCAAACAGGCCTGACATAAATTCCACTATCTGGGGATCCAAATCGCTCATGACTGGACAGGGATCCACAACTGGAACCTGACCAGTCTGACGGAGGAAGTCAAAAAGGACCTGCGGAGATGGAACTCTCCTGGCAGGGAGAGTGCAGACGATCAAGATGAATGTAGTGCCCAGGTTTCTCTTCCTGTTCAGATCCATTCTTATCCACATCCCCAAGGCCTTCTTCAATTCATTAGAAAAACTGATCATGACGTTTGTGTGTGTGTGTGTGTGTGTATGTGTGGGGTGGGGGAATAGAATGTCAGGATCCCAAAAAGTGTACTTAAGAGAACGAGAACCATGGGGGTCATAGCCCTCCCAAACCTGCAATATTACCCCTGGGTAGCAACCGCATAGAGGGTAAAGGGGTGGATAAAAGAGCCAGAAGCCGAGTGGGTGCTTATGGAGGAGGGCTCCTGCAGGGGACCTCCCTCCAGTTCCTGGCCACAGCGGGACTTCCATCTCCACTGAATGAATACTTAACAAACGCAATGGTGATACCTTAAATTTATGTCCCCTTGTAATGGTTTGTTCCACCCAGGGAAAAAGTCTCTGACTGTCTACTCTATCTATTCCCCTGATCATCTTATAAACCTCTATCAAGTCGCCCCTCATCCTTCTCCGTTCTAATAGGAAAAGGTCTAGCACCATCAACCTTTCCTCGTAAGACCTACTCTCCATTCCAGGC
The DNA here is from genome assembly GCF_902713615.1 of Scyliorhinus canicula. Classification (NCBI taxonomy): domain Eukaryota; kingdom Metazoa; phylum Chordata; class Chondrichthyes; order Carcharhiniformes; family Scyliorhinidae; genus Scyliorhinus; species Scyliorhinus canicula. Next base: position 76,583,550 of record NC_052147.1, on the reverse strand, counting down.
AACATCCTGGTAAATCTCCTTTGCACCTTTTCCAAAGCTTCCACATCCTTCCTAAAATGAGGTGACCAGAACTGCACACAGTACTCCAAATGTGGCCTGACCAAGGTTTTGTACAGCTGCATCATCACCTCACGCCTCTTAAGTTCAATCCCTCTGCTAATGAACGCTAGCACACCATAGGCATTCTTCACAGCTCTATCCACTTGAGTGGCAACTTTCAAAGATCTATGAACACAGACTCCAAGATCTCTCTGCTCCTCTACATTACCAAGAACCCTACTGTTAACCCTGTATTACCCATTCAGATTTGTCCTTCCAAAATGGACAACCTCACACTTGTCAGGGTTAAACTCCATCTGCCACTTCTCAGCCCAGCTCTGCATCCTATCTATGTCTCTTTGAAGCCGACAACAGCCTTCCTCACTATCCACAACTCCACCAATCTTCATATCATCTGCAAATTTACTGACTCACCCTTCAACTCCCTCATCCAAGTTGTTAATGAAAATCACAAACAGCAGAGGACCCAGAACTGATCCCTGCGGTACGCCACTGGTAACTGGGCTCCAGGCTGAATATTTGCCATCCACCACAACTCTCTGTCTTCTATCGTTAGCCAGTTCGTTATCCAACTGGCCAAATTTCCCACTATCTCATGCCTCCTTACTTTCTGCATAAGCCTACCATGGGGAACCTTATCAAATGCCTTACTATAATCCATGTACACCACATCCACTGCTTTACCTTCATCCACATGCTTGGTCACCTCCTCAAAGAAGTCAATAAGACTTGCAAGGCAAGACCTACCCCTCACAAATCCGTGCTGACTATCCCTAATCAAGCAGTGTCTTTCCAGATGCTCAGAAATCCTTACCCTCAGTACCCTTTCCATTACTTTGCCTACCACCGAAGTAAGACTAACTGGCCTGTAGTTGCCAGGGTTATCCCTATTCCCTTTTTTGAACAGGTGCACGATATTCGCCACTCTCCAATCCTCTGGTACCACCCCTGTTGACAGCGAGGACGAAAAGATAGTTGCCAACGGCTCTGCAGTTTCATTTCTTGCTTCCCATAGAATCCTTGGATATATCCCGTCAGGCCCGGGGGACTTGTCTATCCTCAAGTTTTTCAAAACGCCCAACACATCATCCGTCCTAACAAGTATCTCCTCGAGCTTACCAGTCTGTTTCACACTGTCCTCTCCAACAATATGGCCCCTCTCGTTTGTAAATACTGAAGAAATTTCAGAGTTCCCTCCTGGCTATCTTGTATCCCTCCAGCGCCCTGTCAGAACCCTGTTTCCTCAGCCTTACATAAGTCTCCTTCTTCCTCTTAACAAGACATTCAACCTCTCTTGTCAACCATGGTTCCCTCACTCGACCATCTCTTCCCGCCTGACAGGGGCATACATATCAAAAACACGCAGTACCTGTTCCTTGAACAAGTTCCACATTTCACTTGTGTCCTTCCCTGACAGCCTATGTTCCCAACTTATGCACTTCAATTCTTGTCTGACAGCATTGTATTTACCCTTCCCCCAATTGTAAACCTTGCCCTGTTGCACTCATCTATCCCTCTCCATTACTAAAGTGAAACTCACATAATTGTGGTCACTACCTCCAAAATGCTCCCCCACTAACAAATCTATCACCTGCCCTGGTTCATTACCAAGTACCAAATCCAATATGGCCTCCCCTCTGGTCGGACAATCTACATACTGTGTTAGAAAAGCTTCCTGGACACACTGCACAAACACTACCCCATCCAAACTATTTGATCTAAAGAGTTTCCACTCAATGTTTGGGAAGTTGAAGTCACCCATGACTACTACCTTGTGACTTCTGCACCTTTCCAAAATCTGTTTCCCAATCTGTTCCTCCACATCTCTGATGCTATTGGGGGGGCCTATAGAAAACTCTCAACAAGGTGACTGCTCCTTTCCTATTTCTGACTTCAACCCCTATTACCTCAGTAGGCAGATCCCCCTCGAACTGCCTTTCTGCAGCTGTTATACTTTCTCTAATTAACAATGCCACCCCCCCCCCTCCTCTTTTACCATCCTCCCTAATCTTGTTGAAACATCTATAACCAGGGACCTCCAACAATCATTTCTGCCCCTCTTCTATCCAAGTTTCCATGATGGCCACCACATCGTAGTCCCAAGTACCGATCCATGCCTTAAGTTCACCCACCTTATTCCTGATGCTTCTTGCATTGAAGTATACACACTTCAACCCATCTCCTTGCCTGCAAGTACTCTCCTTTGTCAGTGTTACCTTCCCCACTGCATCACTATGTGCTTTGGCATCCTGAATATCGGCTTCCTTAGTTGCTGAACTACAAATCCGGTTCCCATTCCCCAGCCAAATTAGTTTAAACCCTCCCGAAGACTACTAGAAACCCCCCCCCCCCCCCCCCCCCCCCAAGATATTGGTGCCCCTCTGGTTTAGATGCAACCCGTCCTGCTTGTACAGGTCCCACCTTCCCCAGAATGCGCTCCAATGATCCAAATACCTGAAGCCCTCCCTCCTACACCATTCCTGCAGCCACGTGTTCAACTGCACTCTCTCCCTATTCCTACCCTCGCTATCACGTGGCACCGGCAACTCTGTCTGTCCTGGCCTTTAACTTCCAGCCTAACTCCCTAAACTTGTTTATTACCTCCACATCCCTTGTCCTACCTATGTCGTTGGTACCAATGTGCACCACGACTTCTGGCTGCTCACCCTCCCCCTTCAGGATCCTGAAGACATGATCCGAGACATCCCTGGCCCTGGCACCCGGGAGGCAACATACCTTCCGGGAGTCTCGCTTGCGCCCACAAAATCTCCTATCTATTCCCCTAACCATTGAATCTCCTATTACTATTGCTTTTCTACGCTCCCCTCTTCCCTTCTGACCCCCAGAGCCAGACTCAGTGCCAGAGACCTGGCCGCCAGGGCCTTCCCCCGGTAGGTCATCCCCCCCAACAGCATCCAAAACGGTATACTTGTTTTGAAGGGGAACGGCCATGAGAGATCCCTGCACTGTCTGCCTGCTAGTTTTCTTTTCCCTGATTGTAACCCAGCTACTCTTGTCCAGTACCTTGGGTGTGGCTACCTCCCTGTAACTCTTCTCGATAACCCCCTCTGCCTCCCGGATGATCCGAAGTTCATCCAGCTCCAGCTCAAGTTCCCTAACACGGTCTCTGAGGAGCTGGAGTTGGGTGCACTTCCCGCAGGTATAGTCAGCAGGGACACCAGTGGTATACCTCACCACCCACATCCTACAGGAGGAGCATGCAACTGCCCTAGCCTCCATGCCCTCTTACTTTACAGAATTAGCTGCCCCGTAGACCAACTGGACCTCTGCCCTCTGACTCTGCTTCCAGTCAGCTGTACTCTAAACTCCTGGCTCCCTTCACGCTCTTTGATAAATATAGGAAATGAAATGTAAGGAGCACCTTACTCCCTCCTCACCTAACTCCGTCAGTCACCAAACTCTCACTGTAGCACTCAAATGCAACCAGTTCAGCACTCCGATGATTTGAAGGCAGCTCTCCGAGCACTCCACAGTTCCACCACGGAACGGAGGCAGAGTTCGATGCATCATGCCAAGTACAGGCAGCAAATTGCAAGATTGCAATCCCTGCTATCCTTCCAGAACGGGTTCAGATATACTTTTGGCCCACAGTTAGATCAGGAGGATGGCCCCGATTGGCAGGAACTCAGTGAAATGGCCCAATGGTACGTGAGTGAGACCGAGAATCAGAATAAAGCCCTCCAGGCCCTGAAAAGAAAAGCACCCGCACCACCGACTGCACTGGCAGCACCCAACCCAATGAACCCCATCACTACGCAGCACAGGGTTACCCGATTTTGTGTATACAACCCATTAACCATCACCCAGTTAAGAGATGCCCACAATACGTTTGAGACTTTCCACCCCATATCAGACCCACACCACTTTTTCGAACTAGTGAAGCAACAGACCCTCATGTATGGTTTAGATGAGCAGGAAGAGGTAAAGCTCATAGTTATGGCCTTGACCCGTCAGTTAGTTAGTTCAGCCCTTCCTGACCCAAATGTAGGAGGAGGTAGCCTCCAAGACATGAAAACAGCCATTTTAGATGCCATTGGCGACAATAGAGGAGATCCGGAAGAAAGACACAACTGGTGTAGACAGAAAAAGGGAGAGCATCCAACAGCGTTTGCTGGTCGCCTCTGGATCCACTTTACCACAGTATTCGGTGAGTTAGCCCGCGCCCGTTTATCAGCAGACGATACGGCCAAATGGACCCGTACGCTAGTATCCCATGCCACAGAGGCAGGACAGAAGGCATGTGCCAGTTACGACCCCTCAGACCCAGCTCATAACGAAGTGTGGCTACTGAAGCGATTATCCAGAGCTTGGGAACAGGCCCTGCATAGAAAGACAGAGCAGGAAAGAGTAGACACCACAATGAATCCAGTAAGGGCACACCAAGACCCCGCATGGGTAAATGAAAGCAGAGATACAGCACAGCACCTTAAAGCACAGGAATGCTACAATTGCAGATACAAGGGACATTACGCCTGAGAATGCAATGCCCCCCGAAACAGCAACGGAATCAGCCCAACCCCCCCACCCAGGGAACCATACCCAAGGGAGCAATGCACCAGAGAGCCTGCTCCACCTTATGTGCCCAAGGGGTCATGTTACAACTGTGGGCAGTCAGGACACTTCGCCCGAGATTGCAGGAGACCCCCACCACCAGCCAGAGTAGCCCCCAGATATGAAAGAGAACACTATCCACAGTAGCTACAAAGTCCCCGCTGCCCCATGCAAACTGTGAGCGCTCACCCGCCACGTCTCATGGCAGGGACACCTCAGCAATGCCACTTCATTTTTGTTTCTCTCCTCCTTCCTCTCTTCTTCCATCACACTACACTGACTCCATATGCTAGTTACACCCCAGGCCAAATGTGATTTAAGGTGTCCTACACTCTGATGAAGCTGCCCGCTTTTCTTCTTTAGTTTGTTTTTAAATGTTGTACATTCTCTCTTGTACGATATTGTGTGTCAGCCTCACGGATAATTTCTTGATACAGTAATAGCTACTCTTCTGATGCCACATGGCAGTTAAAGAAACACGTTTGTTGGAGCCCAGATATTTCCAAATTCTTACCGCTCTTGGAAGGTCACTCAGGCAGAGAAGTAACAGCACTGATCCCCGCCCTGCCTGAGGACCCCCTATACATTTGGTCAGCCAAGCTTGGGTAGTGAAGCAACAGCACTGATCACCACCCTACCCAGAGATTCCACCCATTCTTGCCCTGCCACGGATCATACGCACCCCATTCGGAGAATTGTTTGTGAAACTCTTGATGTTTTATTTCATGTCTGTGGTTTAAAGAATGCGCTTTGCCACAACATTTGCCCCTTTCCGGCGACCCTTCGGCTGCTATCCCCCCCACCTACTATTTACATGTCAGAATCACTTGGTTGGAAAAACGAGTTTGCAGAGGATGGAGAAATTGTCCGCCCACTCAGCTCATCAAACACAGGCTGCGACAGTGCTCACACTGTGACACAGAACTTTTTTTCGGATGTCTTGTCTCCCAAATGGCTGTTTTTAAAAAAAATGAGGGAGTCACATATGGTGATGATTCTAAATTGGGACTGACTGATGGGAAATTGATGATAAGGATAAACAAACAGACAAACGAGATGTTAAGCAACAAGATAATAACAGATATTATGCTTGTACCTCTAGGAAGATATGAAGATACTTAAAGACGGAGAAAAGCCCGAACAAGATCTCGACGAACCTGATGATATGCATCATGATCGTCGCTGGAACAGTACAGTTGCGCGCGTTACCCGCCTCTACCTCCCTCACCACACAGGCCCCGAGCACGACTACCCAACACAACACCCCTAGCCCGGACACTACACCACACATAGACACAGCCACTGATACCCCCACATGGTGTGAGAATCTCATTAAATGGTACTCCCTGTCATACACAGTAGAAGCCCTACTGGTTATAGCTATAGTGTGCAGTGTCATCCAGACAAGCAGACTGCGGAAATTGAGAAGGAGAGCCTCTCGCCCTCCATTATACACATTTGGAGCCCCTTTCCTTGGACTCCAGCAAACCTCACACTTTTTCTGAACCCTTCCTCCTGAATAAATTCTGCGGTTGTTGTTAATAAATAAAGTTAATTCTTTATACATAGACATTTGATAAGTAGGAATGTGATGCTGTTATTGGTTATATTGTTTGTATTGTAAGATAAGTTCTTTGATTGTTAAATAGCAGCACGAGTGTAGTCTAGTTGGAGACAGTTTGAGGTTCCCCTCTTTTGTGCAAGAAGACTGAAATATAGTCTTGAATAATTGAATGTTAAATGCCCCCTTTGGAATTTTTAGAATATGTGTTGTCTTAGGGAAATTTAGGTAAATATTTTGACCCATAGGACAGAGTAGGGTAGAACCTGTCCTTGATTAAGGGTACTCGGCATGTCAGAGAACAGGAGATGACCCAGCAGTGTGATCCTTCACGCTTCGCGTTGAGGATCAAGAGGACGGAGTGTCGCCATCTGGGATGGCCACTTACAACCAGGGATAGAGAAACTCGCAAAGCCTAGCGTGTAAAATGGACAAAGCAAGATTCAGGCAGGCTCAGAGCCTGAAATGTATATTTGCAAGCAAGGAGTCCAGACGGTATCGAAACTCCGACCAATTAGCATTTTGATGGCCCATATCCACCAAGACAAAGGACTGGTACTCGAGCGACCGGTACAGTTCCAGACATTTCGGCAGCACTCTCTGTTCTAGGGAAGCATAAACAACGGGGTCGGTGACACTTGGGACACGCCCAGCCATCCAGGCACCCGCCCATTTATTGGTTAGAAATCGAACATAGTGATCAGGGATCATCCAATTAGTGGGGTCCAAACTGAAGGACCACCCAAAAGAGCGCGAAAACCCCCAAACATAAGAAGAGAGTCCACCTTGCATTCATCCTCTCTTGGACCTGGCGCCCCAGCTACGTCTGTTTCCAAGTGCAGCACCACCAGAAGCAAGTCCATGTTCAATGCTCGCTACCAGGCGGATGAATGTGGCTGAGCAGCAGTTACTTCTACAGACTCGATAGATCCAGAATTGAACAGCGGCCACTGTTCCTCTGACCTAAGCCGGGTGCCTGAAGTTAAGTACAGGTTGTCTTAGTCGATAGGTATAGTTAACTAGTAATGTATGTTGTATGATCAACAGTGTGTGAAAATAAAGTACCCTTGACCTTGAACTAACTAACTGGTGTTTGGCTCTTTGATCGATAGCCGGTTGAACCTTGTGGTGGTATCATTTGATACCTGGCGACTCTGAGCATTAGAATATAGATATCACAAGAAAGGAGGGCAAACTCACTGATTGCCATAGTTAGAGCAGAGCCACAGAAAAGGCAACATGGCAATGTACGCCACCTTCAAAAGGTGGAGACAGGACGGAGGGATGCTGACAGCTAGGGACTTCTACACTGACAACAGATTGACAACACTCGAAGAACTAACAGAGAAGTTCCAGCTGACTGGGGGGATTGAACCAAGGTACATGCAGGTCAAAAACCTCTTATGCAGGGAAGCGAAGATATACTCACGACCACTGCAACAGTCATTGTTAGAGGACCTACTGGATGTGGACATCTCAGGGAAGGGGAACTGCGGTGACCTGCATGGGTGATTACGGGGAGGGCAAACACACAACTGGACGAGACAAGAAAAAATGGGAGGAGAACTTGGAGTTTGAAATAGGCTGAGGATTCTGGAGCGAAGCACTGCACAGAGTCAACTCCACCTCCACTTGTGCAAGGCTAAGTCTAATATTGCTGAAAGTGGTATACAGAGCCCACTTAACCAGAACTCGAATGAGCAGGTTCTTCCCATAAGTGGAGACAGATATTAACGTTGCCAAGGAGGCCCAGTCAACCAAACCCACATGTTCTGGTCTTGCCCCAGACTTGTTGGGTTTTGGACAACCTTCTTTGAAGTAATTTCCAAGGTGGTGGGGATGAAGGTGGAGCCTTGTCCAAAAGTGGCAGGGAGAAAAGTGGAAGAGCAAAGTCTACCGGAGAACATAAAATGAGAAGCTGTAACCGTTGTAATGAACAAAAGACAACTAATGTAAATAATGGAAGACAACCGATGTATATATATTTTTGTTTTCGATGTATGTTCGAAAACATATCTTTGTTATGTATAATATGAAAATTTCTTAATAAAAACATTTAAAAAAAAGTTTTACAACACAATTTGGAGAATCATGTTTAATTTTCCTTCTAACAAAGACAAAATATAAAGTAGACAGAATTAGTTTATCTCACATAATAAGAACAGAAAATGGTTGAAAGACTCAATGGCTGGGATTTTGTGCCTGCAAATGGCAACGTGGACGCAAAGTCCACAAGCGAGAGGCCACAAGCGAGATTCCTGCTGGTGAGGTCTAACGCGAGGGATTATCACCATTCCCCGGCATTGACTTACTGTGTTCCTTCCCAGGAAGCTCGGAAACCTCATTTAAATACGTCATTAGCGGTCTTCCCCACTGCATCATTTCTTCCCCACCTTGTTCCCTCACTGGCCCGGTTTAAAACAGGTTTGGAGCCACGTGAACTAGGCAAAGGGACAACATGGGGGACACACATGTATGTTTGTCCCCCAGAATTGAGAGAGATATGTCAATGCAGTACCATACCAATGCACTGACACTGCTTGGACACTGCCGCAGGCACAGGGGGCACTGCCAGGGGCAGTCCCAAGATGCAAAGCCAAGGAGAAGTGCCGGGGTGGGCTTCCTTTGGGGAGCTCCATGAGGGTGGTTCCTTGTATCCTTGGGAATGGGGGTTCGGTTCCCCATGTGTATGGGGGTGGGTCCCCATGTGTGTGGGAGTGTTCTGTGTTTTTATTTTGAGTGCTGGAGATTGGGGTGCCTGACATTGCCATCTCTTTCAGACCCCGCCTCACTAGCATGATGGTGTGGTATCTCCCTCCAGGATTTTTTTCTTCAAGTGCTGGACAATATGGAGAGAAGAGCCGACTGTGCAGCTGGCGAGCTGCACACTGCCTGGTCCAACACTTCGAAGAACAAACAGAAAATTACGCCCAGTAGATCAAGCAGTAGAGTGAGACTGACTTAACAGGCAGAAGTTTCCTCTCCAGCCAGCTGCAGGTTTTGTGACGGAAGGGGCTGGGAAAGTTGGAGAGAGGGGCCAAGGGCGGGGTTTTATCACCACTCCCGACAGCAGTATCTTCTAGTCCTGCCAAGGTCAATGGACCTTTGGCTGGTTCGCCACATCTGCTTCAGCGGGTCCTGCCACATCCGGGCAGAAAATCCCAGTGCAAAAGTTGGAAACCCACCATCAGGAAAGCAGTTTGGAATTTCCGCCTCACTACTTTCATGGTGGGTTGATGTTGAGTCAGGTTTCCTGCAGATTCACGGCAGGAGCCCCATTTGCATGCATTGCCATTTCATGAAGACTCATTTAAAACACTATTCTCCAGAATCAAGTAGCCCCTTCCTATCTAGCACCACATCAGCAGGGAATTAGACTGGCCTGAAACACATTTGGAAATAACTGGTGTGCAGCAGTCAGCCCGCACTTCACTCCTGACGTTGAGGTGAGTGCGACACTGAAAGCCTACCTGCCACAGCACCGCTCTGGGTTCTCACCAAAGCCAGTGAGATGCAACACCGGTGGGTGTGTAGGGCTACTCTCCTCACTGGCTTCCACCATTGTCCGGGAGGGTGGTGTCCGGGGGCCCAGGCAAGACAGCCAAGCAGACCAAGAGTACGATTGCAACCAAGGGGAGGGGGGAGAAATAGACATGGAAGACAATGGTAGGGTTGGGAGAGGGGAAAGAGACACAGGAGACAATGGTCAAAGGTGGGCTTGGGGTAGAGAGAAAGGAAACACAAAGCCCATGGACAATGGTGGGGTTGAGGAATGGGGAAGGAGGAAGGGGACACAGGGGTAAGCAAAGGCGTGGTTAGAGAGTAAGGGGAAATTATGGCAGGCAGAAAGGAGGACTAGGATGGGGAAGCTGGAGCCCGACCAGAATACAGACACTTCAGGGGTGGAATGGGAACAGAACTACATAGATTGGAAGGGATGCATGCAGACTGTGGATTATGAGGGTGGATTGTGTGTGTGGCACAAGATGGTAAGGCTTGCACAGAGACTCATAACAAAGTGAAAGTGTTCTATACCCCTAAAACAGTCTGTCAGTATGCCAAGTTCAAAGATCTGTGTGATGAAGGTAAAAGTATTCCCTTTAATGTGGTGGAAACCTTTGAAGTCATTTTCATACAGTACTTTCATCGTCTTTTAAGGTATTGAAGATTGTTTATATGCCAAGAAGGCTAAAAGCTGTCCTAGAAAGAGCATTCCTGAAATACAACTAACTTAGAAAGCCTCATAATAACAGAGATATATGCTATCCAAGGCAAGTTCTCACGATCTCTTTGCATTGTTTCACACAGTACTAGTTATGGAAGGGGAGCATATACTTGCTGCTTAGGTACCACTGGTGTCCTCAGTGGAAATGGAAGCCACAGAGCAAACACCATCACACCATTCAAGCGCACACAACCACCATTGGGTTCTTGCTGGTAGTTATAAAAGGTGACATTGGGTGAACAGCACTGGAGGAGGTGACGGAGGCATAGACAACTGTATGCAGCCCCCTCAGGGGATGGTGGGAGCCACAGCTGTGCTCAGCTGAGCATCAATGCAAGACCTTGAGAGTGACAAGATAGGTGGCTCTACTTTGACCAGCAGTGTGAGATATATGCCCACATGTCTTAGCCAGGGGCTAAGAATGGAAAAGTCCATTCTACTCATGCACACCACCATAGCTCAAGATTATTAACTCATGAGCTCCTCCACTGAGAAAGTGACCAACCTCATAGAGAGCCATATGTGGCAGCACTCAAGAGTGGATGCAGAGACAGCTCACTGACATGCACAGAATTCATGAAAGGCATTGTAGCATTGACCGGTCATTGGCACAGTTGGCGCAAAGATGCATGGAGTGGATGCCAGTTGCTGGTGGTCCTCTTCAGTGACACAGTGTGCCTTCAAAAGGCTGAGGTATCACCAGCGAGAATGAGAATACCACTCCTTGTGGAGAGCCATTATCATCATTGGCCACTGTGGTCTCTAACTGAGGGAACAGCAGGACTCTGTGGTGACGAGTACCCTTGCATTGATATTGGTGCAGCAACCTCCAGTGGCACTCCCACTGGCACCATGGTAATAAGGAAGATCATCTTGAGCATTTCAGTTGCGAGCAGCCACACAAGCAGGCTTCCTCCACCTCATCAGAGCCCACAAGGAGTGTACAGTGTAGAAATGGCCAAGAGAGAAGGCCACTCCTTCAATCATTGCACTGAGCGGTTCAATTGCAGGACTTTATTTGTGCCCACCTCAGTTCCTTTCCCCATTTGGCCATCAGAATCTTGCCTCGTGTCTCTCAGTGAGGATTCTTCAATCTAATTGGATGCAGTGCCTCACTTCTTTTGCCCTGTCCATAGGCACCACAGCCTCCCTGAAGATGACACCATCTTGAAACATAAGCCACGTTACAGGGGAGCCGAGGCTCTAAAGTCCTTCTTGGAGTCAACATTTCTCCATTCAACATATTTAGGTGAACAGTGAGACGTGGCCACAACTGCTTTTATGATGAATTTCACAGGGAAGCAGTTTTGGTCCCTTGACTTCTGTTCCTGCGTATAGTGGTCTCACATCCCCCAGTCACTCTCAGGAGTCAGGTTGGATTGTTATCTATCTGGTCATTAGTCTGACTGATGGGAAATTGAACTTCTAACACTAAACCCATAATGTCCTCTTAAACATGGTAATTAGCTTAAGGAAAATAAAACTGGCAATGTTATGTATTGATAGCAAAGAAGCAGAAAAATTGGCATCTTGTTATGATTATGAGTTGTAGAGAATTGTAGTTTCCAACCATGTATTAATTACCATATGTGCTTCTTCAACTTTAATAAAACTGAGCCCAAAATACTCAAAACACAGATGTGCCTTCCTCAGATGCCATATTGCAACCTAAGATTTTAGCCAATGAAAAATCTTCAGCTTTTTGACATTTAATAATCCAGGCACAAGGCCAGTAACATCTCAGCTTTATTACTTTGTTGTAAATAAAGTCAAGTGAAATCAGAACAACTTGCATTGATATGGCTTCTTTCATGTAGAGAATCGTCCTAAAGCCTTTTGCAGCAGTGTAATTCGACAAATAAGACCATAAGACCATAAGACATAGGAGTGGAAGTAAGGCCATTCGGCCCATCAAGTCCACTCCGCCATTCAATCATGGCTGATGGGCATTTCAACTCCACCTACCAGCATTCTCCCCGTAGCCCTTAATTCCTCGCGACATCAAGAATTTATCTATCTCTGCCTTGAAGCCATTTAGCGTCCCGGCCTCCACTGCACTCCGCGGCAATGAATTCCACAGGCCCACCGCTCTCTGGCTGAAGAAATGTCTCCGCATTTCTGTTCTGAATTTACCCCCTCTAATTCTAAGGCTGTGCCCACGGGTCCTCGTCTCCTCGCCTAACGGAAACAGTTTATTTGCGTCCACCCTTTCTAAGCCATGTATTATCTTGTAAGTTTCTATTAGATCTCCCCTTAACCTTCTAAACTCCAATGAATACAATCCCAGGATCCTCAGCCGTTCATCACATGTTAGACCCGCCATTCCAGGGATCATCCGTGTGAATCTCCGCTGGACACGCTCCAGTGCCAGTATGTCCTTCCTGAGATGTGGGGCCCAAAACTGGACACAGTACTCCAAATGGGGCCTAACCAGAGCCTTATAAAGGCTCAATAGCACATCGCTGCTTTTATATTCCAACCCTCTTGAGATAAATGACAACATTGCATTCGCTTTCTTAATCACAGATTCAACCTGCATGTTTACCTTTAGGGAATCCTCGACTAGCACTCCCAGATCCCTTTGTACTTTGGCATTATGAATTTTCTCACCGTTTAGAAAGTAGTCTATGAAATCCTACGAAATGTGGATGCAATGAAAGAAATTTGAGAAGGAATGTCACATGCTTGGTCAAACAGATCAGTTTTAAGGAAGACCTTAAAGGAGGAGAAGGTGGGAAGGAATCAGAGGGGCATAGAAAGAAGAGGAGTATGCAACCCAAATCACTGGAAGATTGGTCAACAAAGGTGAAAAGAGGGGATGATCCTGCAAAGTCACCATTATTCAGCATTCACCATTATGAGAAAGGTACAGCATAAGGTATTTGAAATGGAAACGATAGGACTGGAATCATTGCTGACAGAGCAGAGGGTGTATCTGGGCCTAAAATGATAAACAGTAGTTGTAGTGTATGAGAGAGGAAATTAGAGGCGCACATAATCAGGGTAATAAAGTAATGATGGGGGAGTTTAGTCTTCAGATAGGTAGAGGAAACCAAATTTGCAGGAAGAGTATGGAAGATGAATTCACTTAATGCGTATACAAGAACGTTTTCTAGATCAGCACAAACCAGGACAAACCTTCAAAGCACACACCATAAAAGTGGTCCAACCGTGACCAGCAAGAAGTGTTAAAGATAGCATTAGATCAAAGCGAGAGACTTATAATATGGCAAAAATAGTAGTAAGCCTGAAGACTGTAAGCATTTTGGAATTCAAAGCAGGACCAATAAATTGATATGGAAAGAGAAAACTGAATAGCAAGAGACTTTATAAGTTGTAAACAGTTTCATTAGTACGTAAGTAAGAAATTAGTGAAAGTAGAGGTGGAACCATTCGATCCAGAGACAGGTGGAACTAGAATGGGGAATAAGAACATAATGGAGACTTCAACAGTGCTCTCTTAAAATCCTCTGAAAGTCAAAAGGAATGAACCGGATGGACCACCAGGCATCAACCTAGGCACTAGAAACGGCAGTGATAAACCAGCCCCGTTGGCGCTGTGAAGTTCTCCTTACAAACATCTGGGGCTGCTGCTAAAATTGGGAGAGCTGTCTCACAGATTAGTCAAACAAGAGCCTGACATAGACACACTCACATTCGCTGAATCATACGATACAGACAATGTCCCAGATCATCACCATACCTGGGTATGTCCTGTCCCACTAATAGAATAGATTCATCAGAGGTGGCAGCACAGTGGTATTCTGTCCACATGGAGCTGTCCTGCAATGCTCAACATTGACTCTGGACCCTATGAAATTTCATGGCATCAGGGCAAACATATGCCAGGAAACCTCCTGCTGATTTCCCCTACTCTGCACTCAGCTGATGAATCAGTTCTCATCCATGTTGAACACCAACTCGAAGAACCACGAGGGTGGCAAGGGAACAGGTTGTACTCCAGGTGTAGGACTTCAATGTCCATCACCAAGAGTGATTGGTAGAACTACTGACTAAACTGAAGAGCATAGCTGCTAGACTGGGCCTGTGGAGATGAAGTCCTGTTTTCATATTGAGGGTACCCTCCACTATGTCGCATGGCACAACCACCATGCTAAATGGAACAGCTTTAGATCTGGCAACTGAAAACTGAGTATTGTGAGGTGCTGTGAGCATCATCAGCAGCAGAACTGGATACAACACTAGCGGGACGGTGGCGCATTGCTGCCTAACAGCGCCGAGGACCAGGTCCGAGCCAGCCCTTGGGTCATTGTCCTTGTGCAGCTTGCACATTCTCCCCGTGTCTGCGTGGGTCTCACCCCCACAACCCAAAGATGTGAAAAGTAGGTGGACAGGCCACGCTAAATTGCCCCTTAATTGGAGAAAAAAAAATTGGGTGTACTAAATTTGTAAAAAAAAAAGGAATTGTATACAACATACAATCCGTAACATCATGCCGCAGCATATCTCACTTCACCGTCATCATCATGCCGGGGATAAATCCTGGTTTAATAAAGAGTGCAGGAGAGCATGCCAGGGCAGCACCAGACATACCTAAAAATGAGGTGTCAAACTAGTGAAGTTACAACACGGTGCTACTTGCATGCCAAACAGCGGAGAGACAGAGCTAAACAATGCCACAACAAAGGATCAGATCAAAACTCTGCATTTCTGCCATATCCAATTGTGAATGATAGTGGACAATTAAACAACTAACTGAGGAATGTGGTTCCACAAACACCCCCCATCCTCCTGATGGGGAGCCCAGCACATCAATGCAAGTGACAATGTCGAAGAATGTTCAACCATCTTCAGCCAGAAGTGTCGAATAGATGATCTGTCTTGGCTTCCTCCTGATGTCTCCACCATCATTTATATGGACCGACCATATATATGGTGTGACTACAAGCGCAAGCCAGATGCTGGGAATTCTGTGGGGAGAGTAACTCACCACCTGACTCCCCAAAGCCTGTCCACCATCTACAATACACAATCAGCAGTGTGGTGGAATACTTGCTTGTTTGGTTGCAACTTTTAAAAACACTCAAAACGTTCAACAGTATCAGGCACTCCATCCACCACAATCAAGATTAACTCCCAAAAATGTGGAAAATTACCTAAAGCAGAACAAATTCAACTGGACAAATTACTGTCCCACCAGTCTGATCTTGATCAATGGCAAAATGATGGAAGCTGTTGCAGACAGTACTATCAAGCAACACTCACACATAAATAACCTGTTCAGTGACACTCTATTTGGGTTCTGCCAGAGCCACTCAGCTCCTGATCTCATTTCTGCCTTGGCCGAAACATAGATAAAAGAGTTCAACTCAGAGGGGAGGTGAGGTGAGAGTGACTGCCCTTTACATGAGGCAATGCTTGACCAAATGCGGTATCAAAGAACCCAAGTAAAACTGAAGTCAATGGGAATCAGGTGGAAATATCTCCAATGGTCAGAGTCATGCCTAACAAAAAGGAAGATGATTATGGTTGTTGGAGGTCAATTATCTCAGTCCCAAGTCAACACGATTAAGAGTTACTCAGGATAGCATTCTAGGTGAAACAGTTTTCAACTGCTTCATCAATGACCATCATAATATTAGAAGTGGGGACATTCGCTGATGATTGTACAATGTTTAGTACCATTTACAAATCCTTATATTCTGAAGCAGTCCCTGTCCATATTCAAAAATACATTCAGACTTGGACTAATATGGGGCAGCACCATAGCACAAGTGGATAGCACAGTGGCTTCACAGCGCCAGTGTCCCAGGTTCGATTCCCTGCTGGGTCACTGTCTGTGCGATGGTGGAGACATCAGGAGGAAGCAAAGACAGATCATCTATTCGACACTTCTGGCTGTGCTCCGGTTTCCTCCCACAGTCCAAAGATGTGCAGGTTAGGTGGATTGGCCATGATAAATTGCCCTTAGTGACCAAAAAAGGTTAAGAGGGGTTATTGGGTTACAGGGATAGGGTGGAAGTGAGGGCTGAAGTGGGTTGGTGCAGACTCGATGGGCCGAATGGCCTCCTTCTGCACTGTATGTTCTATGATAGTGGCAAGTACCATTTTTGCAGTACAAGTGCCAGGCAATGATCATCTCTAATGGGAAAGAATATAACCATTTCTGCATGCAATTCAGTGGCATTACCATCACCGAATCCCCCACTATTAAGATACCTGGGGTTACCATTGATCAGAAACTTAATTGGACCAGTCAAAAAAATAATGCGGCTACAGAGGCTGAGAATTCTGTGGGGAGTAACTCACCTCTCCCAAATCCAGTCCACTATCTACAAAATAATAAAATAATAAGGTTGATAGTCAACATCTTCTGCCAAAGGTAGAGGAGTTTAGAACTAGAGGGCATAGGTGGTTGAAGGTGAGAGGAGAGAGATACGAAAGAGACCAGAGGTGAAATTCCTTCACACAGAGGGTGATGAGCATCAGGATTGGGTTGCCAGAGGCAGTGGTAGAGGCGGGTGCAATTTTGTCCTTTAAAAAGCAGTTAGACAGTTACATGGGCAGGGTAGGTGTAGAGGGATATGGGCCAAATGAGGGCAAGTGGGACTAGCTTGGTGATAGAAACAATTAAGAAGCTCAACACCACCAAGGACAATGCAGCCCACTTAATTGGCCCCTCATCCACCACCTTGAATATTCATTTCCTTCACCAGTGATGCACAGTTGCAGTAGTGTGTACCATATGCACTGCAGCAACTCAACAAAGCTCCTTTGAGCACCTTCCAAACCCATAACCTCTACCACTTGGACAAGGGCAGAAGGCACATGGGAACACCACCATCTGCAAGGTCTCCTCCAAGCCACATACTTGGAACTGTTTTTTCACGTCGCCGGGTCTATATTCTGCTTCTGTTTTAGTTGTGTCGGCATCCTCATACCACCAACAGTCCCTTCCTAATAGCACTACACAACATGGAACAATTACGGGGATAGAGCGGGCGAGTGCGCCTAGGTAGGGGGCCCTTTCAGATGGTCAGTGCTCACTCGATGGGCTGAGTGGCCTCCTTCTACAGTGCAGGGATTCGATTGGATTCTATGGAATGGAGTGTGGAGGAGCAAGTGAAAACAATGGCTTTAGTCTGCCCAATATTTAATTGGGGGAAATTCCTGTTCATTCTGCCAGATAAGCAATCTGATAATTTAGCAACGGCAGGGAGAGGTGGTGATGATATCGAGCTGGGTGTTGTCAACATACAAAACAGGGAACTATAGGACAGCTAGCTGAACAATAGCAGTAGGAAAAATCTTAGAATCTATGATTAAGGTTTTGTCTGATAATCAGGGACTAAATTAACAGTTGCTTGTGTCATGATATCCACTCATGTATATAATGAGATGCAGACAGGCAGTGATTGACACATAGGATGACCAGGAAACATACAACACAGTGCAGCCAATCACCAGACAGGACACTACCACTATAACGCCAGAGGGCACGAGGTTTCCCGCTCTCTCGGGAGGCAGCTACTGAGACAGTCAGAGTCCACGAGCTAGCAAGTGCAAACACCATGCGGCCGCTAGTAAGTCTGGTCAGGCTACTACAAGGTCACCAGTCAGATCAGTATAGTGTCGACCCACAGCTGAATATGTACAGCAGTTCTATAGTTGAATAAAACAGTTTTGGATCTTCTCCAGTGTTAGACGTCTGTTTCTAACTTCCCTGCATCGAATGCAGTCCACATCGAACCAACCTGCCTAACACATCAGCATGGACAAGTGTGGATTAATTAAAAGCAAGCAGAAACTGCAAAGCTGGCCTCCCACGAGGTGGAAAGGGCCCCATCGCACAGATGCAGGGCCTGAGCATCGAGGTGAGTGGCCGTTTCGCGCGCTTTTCCCGGATCCCTGTGCATGCCCACCATGACCGAGTGGACGACGAGGCCGACAACCCGACTCAGCAGGTGCGTATGTCGACCGACCGCAATGCGCATGCGTGATGGCGCATGGAACGCGCTGACGTCAGCGTCATGACGTGTCCGAATTGTGGCTCCGCCCACTTAAAGCGGCAATGTCCGGCAAAAGGACGCCGATGTCTCCAGTGTGGCAAGCTTGGCCACTACACAGCCCTTTGCAGATCTGCTCCACTGCCCAGCATCCAGCGATCCCAGCTGCGGCGCAGAAGTGTCCGCTCAATACAGCAGGCCATGCCAGATTCCGATCTCGACAGCCCAATGGACCCTGATGATGACTGCTTCAAGTCTCCATATCGCGTGTGCATCATAACCACACATGAGCTGGTCTCCACCGCACCTGCGCAACACCTCTCGATCCTCAGTGTGGATCCAGACGACGAGTGGTGTGCTGTCCTCACAGTTAACAAGGCTCGCATCCGATTTAAACTGGACACCGGCGCGTCTGCGAACCTCATCTCACTATCCGACCTCGGCCATCCAGGCCCGACCAAGCATTCTTCCACCGGCCTGCCAGCTCCTTGACTATAATGGCAATGCCATAGCTGCCAGTGGCTCGTGTCAACTAGGGGTATCCAACAAGGTGATCAAGGCAACATAACGGTTTGAAATCGTCAGGCCTGACAGGGCGTCCCTGCTCGGTGCTCGCGCCTGCAAGCTCCTGAATC
Organism: Scyliorhinus canicula; assembly: GCF_902713615.1. Classification (NCBI taxonomy): domain Eukaryota; kingdom Metazoa; phylum Chordata; class Chondrichthyes; order Carcharhiniformes; family Scyliorhinidae; genus Scyliorhinus; species Scyliorhinus canicula. The sequence continues at coordinate 76,564,530 of NC_052147.1, read as the reverse complement.
TGGTTCAGCGAGTCCACACCATGTCATCGTCACCGGCGACAGCCTTGCCCGATGGAAATTTGCAAGCCGACATTATCACGCAGTACCACAGCATATTCGATGGAATGGGCGCGCTCCCGTCCCGATATAAAATCCTGCTCAAGCCGAACGCCACCCCTGTAATTCATGCACCACGCCGGGTGCCGGCGCCCCTCAAGGATCTTCTGCAAAAGCAACTACAGGACCTCCAAGATCATCTCGAACGTCACAGGACAGAGCCAACAGACTGGGTCAGCTCCATGGTCTGCGTAAAGAAGCCATCAGGGGAGCTCCGCATTTGCATTGATCCTAAGGATCTAAACCCCAACATCATGCGGGAGCACTACCCGATCCGAAACGTGAAGAGTTGACCAGTGAGATGGCTCATGCCAAATTCTTCACTAAGCTGGACGCCTCCCGGGGCTTTTGGCAAATACAGCTGGATGCGTCCAGTCGCAAGCTGTGCATGTTCAACACCCCATTCGGTCGCTACTGCTACAACCCCATGCCTTACGGCATCATATCTGCCTCCAAAGTGTTTCACCGCATAATGGAGCAGATAATGCAGGGCATCTAGGGGGTGCGAATATACATGGACGACGTGATTATCTGGTCCACAACGCCCCAGGAACACATCGCTCGCCTCAAATTGGTCTTCCAGCAAATTCATGAACATCGTCTCCAGCTCAACAGGGCCAAGTGCTCATTTGGTCAACCGGATATTAAGTTTCTAGTAGCAGGGCATGCGGTCAGACGCCGACAAGGTCTTGGTGATCAATGCCATGAAGACCCCGGAGGACAAGAAGGCGGTCCTGTGCTTCCTCTGGATGGTCAACTTTCTCGGGAAATTCATTCCCAATATGGCGTCCCACACCACCGCCCTCCGCCATCTCGTCAAGAAGTCAACGGAATTCCAGCGGCTGCCCACACATAAAGCGGAATGGCGTGAGCTGAAGGCAAAGCTCACCACAGCCCCAGTTCTAGAGTTCTTCGACTCAACCCAAGGAAACACTGCAACAGAACGAGATCGTGATCTCTCCATGGTCCAAAGTAGGTGTAGACCTTTTCCACACCAAGGGGCATGACTACGTACTCCCGGTCGACTACTTCTTCAGTTACCCAGAAGTGAAAGTGTCCGAACTCACGTCGAAGGTGGTCATCAAAGCCTGCAAAGAAACGTTCGCCAGGCACGGGATACCGCTCACGGTAATGAGCGACAACGGTCCATACTTTTACAGCCAGGAATGGTCTGATTTTGCACAGCCCTACAACTTCCGTCACGTTACCTCCAGTCCCCACTACCCACAATCAAACAGGAAGGCCGAGAAAGGGGTCCATATTGTCAAGTGGTTGCTGTGCAAAGCTGCAGACTTAGGCTTCAACTTCAACCTGGCAAACAGGGCAGCCCCACTGTCCACTGGGTTGAGTACAGCGCAGATGCTCATGAATTGCACTCTGAAGACTACATTTGCAACCATCCATGTTCCAGACCTTGACCACCTCATAGTTTTACAAAACATGCAGCAGTCCCGGGCCCAACAGAAGGCCACATATGATGCTCATGCCACGGATCTACCCGAGCTGGCTCCAGCCGATCATGTTCGCATCCAGTTGCCTGAGGGCGGCCGGTCAGCCAAAGCTGTTGTTGTCAAACAAGTTGCCCCAAGATCTTCCCTTGTCTGCATGACTGATGGCTCCCTGCTACGGTGCAACAGACGGGCATTGCGAAGAGTTCCACGCCCACCACCTGACCGCAGTGCTCCGCCGGCCATCATACTTCCTCCGGACGTAGCCTGCCACGAGGCCACCAATCTGCCAGCGATCCTGCCGGCCCAAGCGACCACCGCGATGGCAGCGATCCCACCGATCCACGTGCAGGCGGCTCCTGATCCACCTCTGCGGCAATCGACAAGAATTCATCGCCCACCACAAAGACTGAATCTGTAGACTTTTTGTAAATTTTGTGACTGAATTCATCGATTTAACCTTTGTAAATATTGCTTTGTTTGCCATGTATCTGCACTATCAACATCTTCCCATGTATATACGTTTGTTCAAGCACCGTTTGTATATAGTCAGGCGTATATATATATATATATAATATATATATATACATACATATACACACACGTATACATACCTCAGTATTTATTTAACTAAAAAAAAGGGGGAGATGCCATAATATCCACTCATGTATATAATGGGATGCAGACAGGCAGTGATTGACACATAGGATGACCAGTACACATACAACACAGTACAGCCAATCACCAGACAGGACACTACCACTATAAAGCCAGAGGGCACGAGGTTTCCCGCTCTCTCGGGACCCAGCTACTGAGACAGTCAGAGTCCACGAGCTAGCAAGTGCAAACACCATGCGGTAGCTAGTAAGTCTGGTCAGGCTACTACTAGGTCTCCAGTCAGTTCAGTATAGTGTCGACCCACAGCTGAATATGTATAGCAGTTCTATAGTCGAATAAAACAGTGTTGGATCTTCTCCAGTGTTAGACGTCTGTTTCTAACTTCCCTGCATCGAATGCAGTCCACATCGAACCAACCTGCCTAACACATCAGCATGGACAAGTATGGATTAATTTAAAGCAAGCATGGATTTGCTAAAGTCAAGTTGCGTTTAACTAACTTGATTGAGGTATGCAGGAGACCATGGGTACATCCAGTCCTTCAAAAATAAAAAAAATCAGCGAGGCAAAAACATATGGTTCAAGAACTTTGGAGAGGAAATTAGGTTGGAAACGGGACAGTGGTTTGGAAAGACAGGAGTTGAGGATGATTTTCTTTTTTATGAACTGGTAAATGACAACTGCTTTGAAAGCAGGCATAACAGTGCTGGAGTACAAGAACATAGAACAGTACAGCACAGTACAGGCCCTTCAGCCCACGATGTTGTACTGACCATTTCTCCGAATCTAAGATCAACCTAACCTACACTCCTTCAATCTACTGCTGTCCTTGTGCATGTCTAAGAGTTGCTTAAATGTCCCTAATGACTCTGACTCCACCACCTCTACTGGCAATGCATTCCACACACCCACCACTCTCTGTTAAGAACATACCTCTGACATCTCCCCTATTCCTTACTCTGAGAAACCATTTACAATGACAACTCGGGCGGCACGGTAGCACAGTGGTTAGCACTGATGCCTCACAACGCCAGGGACCCAGGTTCAATTTACCTTGGGATACTGTCTGTGTGGAGTTTGCATTGTCTCCCTGTGTCTGCGTGGGTTTCCTCCGGGTGCTCCAGTTTCCTTCCACAGTCCAAAGGTGTGCAGGTTAGGTGGTTTGGCCATGCTAAATTGTCTCTTAGTGTCCAAAGGTTGGTTATGGGGATGGTGTGGGAAGTGGGCCTAGGTAGGTTGCTCTTTTGGGGGATCGGTGCAGATTTGATGGGCCGAATGACCTCTTCTGCACTGTAGGGATTCTAGATTTCGAGCTAATAATGAATATGGGGAAGAAGGAAGATCAACTATGTGCCAGATAAATGCAGTCAATCTGATCTGAATATCTACAATGCATTCACACTGGGACAGGCTTGTCTTTTCAAACTAAACAGAATAAATATGTAGAGATCGTGTGGCATATTATAAAAGAAAAACAAGCTGTCAAAACAATTACATATGCCAGTGTTGTTAGGTCATTGCTCATATTTGTTATGTAAGATTAGATATTAATAGCTGCAAATTTATTGACATACAAATGATGTTATATGATCAGATTCAAAGGGCGGTATTCTCTGCTCCCGATAAAAATCGGGATGGCCGTCGTGAAATCGGCCGAGGTTCACAACGGCCTTGGGGCCCGCTCCCCGCACCTAATTCACCCCCTAGGAGCGGGCCTCCGTCTTTCCCGGCCGCGACCTTGTCGCGCCGGAAATGACGCGCAAAACGGCGCATTTGTGAGATCATCCACGCATGCGCGGGTTGCCTGTTCCAACCAGCGCATGCGCGGATGACTTCATCGCGCAGACGGCGAGACCCCACGCCGGGGCCACACAAAAATCCCACGAGAATCGTGCCGCCCGTCTCGGAGAATGGCGAGGACCGGCGCGATGGCAATAGGCCTCGGGGCCGCCCAAATTCTCCAGGACACGATGGGCCAAACGGCCGCCCATTTTAGGCCCATCCCGCCGGCGTAAATTAAGGTAGGTACTTACCGGCGGGACCCGGCTCTGCGGGCGGCCTCCGGGGTCCTTGGGGAGGTGCGGGGGGATCTGGCCTCGGGGAGTGCTGCCACAGTGGCTGTCTTTCTCCTCAGCCGCCAGGCAAGACATGGCGGCTTGACCTTGCCGGGCGGCGGAGGGGAAAGAGTGCGCCCATTTTGGACGCTGGCCCGACGATCAGTGGGCACCGATCGGGGGCCTGTCCCCTCCCGAGCACAGTCGTGGTGCTCCCGTGCCAATCGGGCCCCTAGATGCCCCAAATGGGCATCTGGCGCCCATTTCACGAATGCAGCGACCAGGTGTGGTTGGTGCCGTGGTGAAACGGGCGTGAAAAACGCCGAGCGGCGATTTTTCCGAGCGCGGGGGGGAGAATCGCTGGGGGCGCCAGGAGGGCGTGAAAAATGTCGGGATGCCCTCCCACGATTCTCTCACGCCACGTGGGGAGTGGAGAATTCTGCACCACGTACCACTGAAAGGAATTCTCTATGTTTTATTCATTGCCTCAAGTGTCCTTGGTAAATCAACACTTGTCAGCATCTATTCCTTCAAGAGCACAGGGGGGTCTTGCATCCAAGTAAAGCATTGGCAATCTCTCCATGTGGAAGAGAAATTTAAACTGTGCAACATATATCTTATCTAATAAACCTGGCTTTGTGGAGAAGCACATTTTTTGTGCAGCATATCGACATATACATTCCCTCAACTTAAGCCAATTGTAGCTTTACCTGTACTATTCTATGCATTGTAACAAGAATTTGTGCAATATTTTAGTTTAGCAAAAAGTTCCTTTTAAAATTAGTTAAGTAAGTTGAGACTAATTATATATTCTGTTTCCTCTTGAATAAGAATCTTGAGGGCGGGATTCTCCGACCCCACGCCGGGGCCACACAAAAATCCCACGAGAATCGTGCCGCCCGTCTCGGAGAATGGCGAGGACCGGCGCGATGGCAATGGGCCTCGGGGCCGCCCAAATTCTCCAGCCCGCGATGGGCCGAACGGCTGCCCATTTTAGGCCCATCCCACCGGCGTAAATTAAGGTAGGTACTTACCGCCGGGACCCGGCTCTGCGGGCGGCCTCCGGGGTCCTTGGGGTGGTGCGGGGGGATCTGGCCTCGGGGAGTGCTGCCACAGTGGCCTGGCCCGCGATCGGAGCCCACCGAGCCGCGGGCGGGCCAGTGCCGTGGGGGCACTCTATTCCTCCGCATCGGCCGCTGTAACATTCTGCGATGGCCGACGCGGAGATGAACCCCGCTGCGCATGTGCTGGGATAACGCCAGCTCACGCTGGCGCTCCCGTGCATGTGCCAACTTGCGCCGGCTGGCGGAGGCCCTTCGGCACCGGTTGGCGTGGCATCAAGCCCCTTCTGCACCGGCTGGCGCAGCGCAAACTACTCCGGCGCCGGCCTAGCCCCTGAAGGTGCGGAGAATCCCTCCCCAGGAATTCCACATTTTCCAAAGCTGGGATTTGTTGTGAACATTATTCATGATTTCCTCCTTTATAGATAGAGATAGAGATAGAGAAATACAGCACAGAACAGGCCCTTCGGCCCACAATGTTGCGCCAAACTTTTCTCCTAGGTTAATCATAGAATTTTGGACAATTTTTCATGGCCAATCCACCCAACCTGCACATCTTTGGACTGTGGGAGGAAACCGGAGTACCCTGGAGGAAACCCACGCAGTCACGGGGAGGATGTGCAGACTCCACACAGACAGCGGCCCAAGTCGAAATCGAACTTGGGACCCTGGAGCTGTGAAGCAATTGTGCTATCCACAATGCTACTGTGCTGCCCTTAAGAAGCTAACCTACACTCCATTATTCTACCCTAATCCATGTACCTATCCAATAGCCGCTTGAAGGTCCCTAACTTTTCCGACTCAACTACTTCCACAGGCAGTGCATTCCATGCCCCCACTACTCTCTGGGTAAAGAACCTACCTCTGACATCCCCTCTATGTCTTCCACCATTTATCTTAAATGTCCCCTTGTAATGGTGTGTTCCACCCGGGGGAAAAGTCTCTGACTGTCTACTCTATCTATTCCCCTAATCATCTTATAAACCTCTATCAAGTCACCCCTCATCCTTCTCCGTTCTAATGAGAAAAGGCCTAGCACCCTCAACCTTTCCTCGTATGACCTACTCTCCATTCCAGGCAACATCCTGGTAAATCTCCTTTGAACCTTTTCCAAAGCTTCCACATCCTTCCTAAAATGAGGTGACCAGAACTGCACACAGTACTCCAAATGTTCCTACATTACAGAAAAATAATCTGCCTTCCTAGTTTTGCTACCGAAGTGGATGATCTCACTTATCCACATACTCATATACCATGCATATGCACATTCACTCAACTTGTCCAAATCCCACTGAAGCATCTCTGCATCCTCCTCACACCTCACCCTCCCACCCAACTTTGCATCATCTGCAAATTTGGAGATGGGCGGAATTCTCAAGTATATGATGGTGCATAGACAGACACTGATTGACACACTGAAAGACCAGTCAACACATAGAACACAGCAGCCAATCACCAGACAGGACACGGCCATTATAAAGCCAGAGGGCACTAGTTTTCCTGCTCTCTCGGGATGCAGCCTCTGAGACAGCCAGAGCCCGTGATCAGCAACACGAACATCTACCATGTGCTAGCAGGATAGTCTGGTCAGGTTAGCCTCAGGTCTCCAGTCAACCTAACAGTGTCAACCCACAGTGCAAGTATGTTTAACAGCTCATAGTTAAATAAAATAGAGTTGTACTTCTACAAGTGTTGGTAGCCTGTCTCTCTCACTGCTCTGGTAAATGCAGCCCTCACAGACCCAGCATGCCCAACACATCAGAGCTCTGAAGCAACTGTGCTAACCACTGTGCTATTGTGCTGCCCCCATCAATGCCAGCTTTGTTCAGCTGTTGCGCCAACTGTATTGTACATTTATTCTAACCAAGTCAGAAGGAGTAAACTGGTTATCCTCTATTCAACCTCTTTGGATGGTTACAACAAAGGTTTAAGTTTCTTTTTTATGAGAATGTGCCTTTTCAAATCAGAATGTATTCAACTATTTAGGCAGAGAGTAAAAGAAGCAAATCAAACAAGATTTGCTTGAGTTTAAAGAAAGAGCAAATTTATTAACTATGAAACCCAAGAAAAAAATTGCTAACGTCCAATTAAATTTTTTTTTTCAATGTACAGTTAAGTGTCCTTTGCTTGTCCTTGAACATAGAACATAGAACAGTACAGCACAGAATAGGCCCTTCGGCCCTCGATATTGTGCCGAGCATTGTCCAAAACCAAGATCAAGCTATCCCACTCCCTGTCATTCTGGTGTGCTCCGTGTGCCTATCCAATAACCGCTTGAAAGTTCCTAAAGTGTCCAACTCCACTATCACAGCAGGCAGTCCATTCCACACCCAAACCACTCTCTGAATAAAGAAACTACCGCGGACATCCCTCCTATATCTCCCACCCTGAACCTTAGTTATGGCCCCTGTAACAGCTACATCCACCCGAGGAAATAGTCTCTGAACGTCCACTCTATCTATCCCCCTCATCATCTTATAAACCTCTATTAAGTCGCCTCTCATCCTCCTCCGCTCCAAAGAGAAAAGCCCCAGCTCCCTCAACCTTTCCTCATAAGACCTATCCTGCAAACCAGGCAACATCCTGGTAAATCTCCTTTGCACTCTTTCCAATGCTCCACATCCTTCCTATAGTGAGGTGACCAGAACTGCACACAATACTCCAAATGTGGTCTCACCAGGGTCATGTACAGTTGCAGCATAACCCCACGGCTCTTAAACTCAAGCCCTCTGTTAATAAACGCTAACACACTATAGGCCTTCTTCACGCTCTATCCACTTGAGTGGCAACCTTCACAGATCTGTGGACATGAACCCCCAGATCGCTCTGTTCCTCCACATTCCTCAGAACCCTGCCGTTGACCCTGTAATCCGCATTCAAATTTTTTTCTACCAAATTGAATCACCTCGCACTTATCAGGGTTAAACTCCATCTGCCATATTTCGGCCCAGCTCTGTATCCTTTCAATGTCTCTTTGCAGCCTACAACAGCCCTCCACCCCATCCACTACTCCACCAATCTTGGTGTCATCAGCAAATTTACTGACCCACCCTTCAGCCCCCTCCTCCAAGTCATTGATAAAAATCACAAATAGCAGAGGACCCACTGATCCCTGTGGTACACCGCTGGTAACTGGTCTCCAGTCTGAAAATGTTCCATCCACCACCACTCTCTGTCTTCTATGTGATAGCCAGTTACTTATCCAATTGGCCAAATTTCCCTCTATCCCACACCTCCTTACTTTCTTCATAAGCCGACTATGGGGAACCTTATCAAACGCCTTACTAAAATCCATGTATACGACACAACTGCTCTACCTTCATCTACACACTTAGTTACCTGCTCAAAAAATGCAATCAAATTTGTGAGGCGCAGGTTGTTAAAAGTTGCAGTTGTTAGCTAATTTCTTGGATGCCTTCAGATGGAGAAGCTGTTGCAATTATTACAAGATTTTGGTTCACAGTGGTTACCCCTCAATGAATCACTGGTTGGCAGCTCACACCCTCCCCACATCAGGGCCGGGATTCTCCGACCCTGCGCCGGGTCGGAGAATCCCCGGGTGGGGGGGGGGGGGGTGGGAGGCGCGAATCCCGCCCTAACGCCAGTTTCCCTATTCTCCGGCACCATTTTTCAGGCAGCGGTGGGATTCCCGCTACGCCGGTAGGGGACCGTTGACAGCGGGGTCAATAGCTGGGGTCCTAGCTGGGGTGAATAGCACCGATCCCTGCAGTGCCCCACTAGTCACTGCCTGCCAATTTGAAAAAGACCCGTTAATCCCTACTCTTTGTTTCCTGTCTGCCAACCAGTTTTCTATCCATCTCAATACAGTACCCCAATCCCATGTGCTTTCATTTTACAAGCTAATCTTTTACCCAGGACTTTGTCAAAAGCCTCCGAAAGTCCAAATACACCACATCCGCTGGCTCCCCTTCATCAATTCTACTAGTTACGTCCTGGAAGAATTCCAGTAGATTTGTCAAGCATGATTTCCTCTTCATAAATCCATGCTGACTCTGTCCGATCCTGCCACTGTTTTCTCAGTGCTCGGTTATAGAATCTTTGATAATGGGTTCTAGAATTTTCCCCACTACTGATGTCAGGCTTACTGGTCTATAATTCCCTGCTTTCTCTCTAACTCCCTTTTTATATAGTGGAGTGACGTTAGCCACCCTGTAAACTGCAGGAACTGTTCCCAAGTCTATCGAATCCCGGAAGATCACCACCAATGCATTCACTATTTCTTGAGCCACCTCCTTCAGTACCCTGGGATGTAGATTAACAGGCCCTGGGATTTATCAGCCTTCAATCTCATCGATTTCCCTAACACCATTTATGTACTGATATTGATCACCTTCAGTTCCTCCCTCTCACTAAACTCTGCATTCCCCAACAATTCTGGTATCTGATTTGTGTCCTCATTTCTGAAGACAGAACCAAAGTAAGTATTTAGTTGCTCAGCCATTTCTTTGTTCCCTATTATAAATTCCCCTGTTTCTGCCTGTAGGGACCTACATTTGTCTACACCAATCTTTTTCTTTTCACTTACCTATAGAAACATTTACTGTCAATTTTTATATTCCCTGCAAGCTTACTTTTGTATTCTATTTTCTCCTTCTTAAGCAATCCCTTGGTCTTTCTTTGCTGAATTCTGAACAGCTCCCAATCCTCAGACCTGTTTCTCTTGGCCAATTTGTATGCTACTTCCTTGGATCGAATACTACCTCCAAATTCCCTCATAAGCCATGGATTGGCCATCTTTCCCATTATACTTTTGTGCCAGACAGGAATAAATAATTGTTGCAGTTCCTCCATGCACTCTTTGAATGTTTGCCATTGTCTATCCAATCATCTCTTGAAGTAACATTCCCCATCGATTATAGCCAACTCACGCCTCATTTCATCATAGTTTCCTTTATTAATATTCAGGACCCTAGTCTCAGAATGAACCACTTCACACTCCACCTTGATGAAAAATGCTATCATATTATGGGCGCTCATCCCCAAGGGGGTCTTGTACAACGAGATTGCCAATGATTCCATTCTCACTACACAATACCCAGTCTAGAATGGCCTGTTCTCTAGTTGGCTCCTTAACATATTGATCCAGAAAACTATCCTAAATACACTCCAGGAATTCCTCTTCTACGGTATTGCAGCTCATTTGATTTTCCCAATCTATACACAGATTCAAATCACCCATAATTACAGTTGTTCGCTTATCAATGCATCTCTAATTTCCTGTTTAATGCCATTTCCAACAATATCACTGCAGTTTGGGGGTCCGTTAATGAGCCCTATTAACGTTTTCTGCCCCATGCCGTTTCTCAGCTCTACCCGTACAGATTTAGCATTGTCGGAGCTAATGTCCTCCCTCACTATTGTGTTAACTTCCTCCTTGACCAGCAATGCAACTGCAATGCCTTTTCCCTTTTGTCTGTCTTTCCTAAATGCTGAATATGCCTGGACATTCAGTTCCCATCCCTGGTGTCTCCAGAATCCTAACCATATCATACCAGTTCACATCTATTTGTGCGATTGGTTCATTAGTTTGTTGAGAATGCTCCCCGCTTTTAGGCACAAACCCTTTAAGCTTGTCTTTTAAAAAAAAACATTTTATTGGCCAATTTGTAGTTTTTACAATAATAACAATAACAGCAACATAAACATGGTACATAAAACATTTCCATCCCTATTCCGTGCTTCGTACCCCCAATAATGAAGCAATAGCCTAAACACCGCCCCCCTTCTAGATTTCTGCCTCTGCTGACATTTTAATTTTCTCCGAGAAAGTCGACGAGCGGCTGCCACCTCCAGACGAACCCCAACATTGACCCTCATAGGGCGAACTTTATTTTCTCAAGACTGAGAAACCCAGCCATGTTACTAACCCAAGTCTATTTCAGGGGCATCGAGTCCCTCCACATAAACAGTATCCGTCTCTGGGCTACCAGGGAGGCAAAGGCCAAAACGTCAGCCTCTCTCGCCCCCTGGACTCCCGGCTCTTCCGACACTCCAAAGGTAGCCACCTCTGGACTCGGCATCACCTGTGTTTTAAGTACTCTGGACATAGCCTTAGCAAAACCCTTTCAGCTTCGGGCATGCCCAAAACATGTGGACATGATTTGCTGGGCGTCCCGCGCACCTCGCACACCTTTACCCTGTCCTCTACCCCAAAGAACTTGCTCATCCGGGCCACTGTCATGTGTGCCCAGTGAACTTCCTTAAATTGTATCAGGCTAAGCCTGGCACATGATGAGAATGTGTTAACCCTGCTTAAGGCATCCGCCCACAGAGCTGCCTCTATCTCTCCCCTTAACTAATTTTCCCACTTGCACTTTAGTTTCTATATCGGAGTTTCCTCCGCCTCCATAAGTACTTGGTAGATATCTGATACATTCCCCTCTCCCACCCATGTTCTGGAAAGTACCTTGTCCTGTGTACCCCATGGTGGCAGGAGCGGGAAGGTTGGAACCTGTCTTCTCAAAAAATCTCGTACCTGCAGATATCTAAACCCATTCCCTGCTGGCAATTCAAATTTCTCATCTAAAGCCTTCAAGCTAGGGAAGCTCCCATCTATGAACAGATCACCCATCTTCACAATTCCTGCTCTCTGCCATCCCCGGAACCCACCATCCGTCTACCCGGAACAAACCGATGGTTGTTGTATATCGGGGCCCAAACCGATGCTCCCTCTGCCCTCCTGTATTTCCCCCACTGCCCCCAGATTCACAGACCCACTGCTACCACTGGTCTTGTGGAATATCGGGCCAGTGAGAATGGAAGAGGAGCTGTTATCAGTGCCCCCAAAAGTGTGTTGTTACACAATGTCACCTCTACTCGTTCCCACGCCGACCCCCCCCCCCATGCCCCCCACCACTACTCACTTCCAAATCATGGCTATATTAGCCGCCCAGTTGTAGTTACAAAATTTCGGCAGCGCCAACCCCCCCCCTCCCCCCGACTTCACTCGCGGGATTTTACCCGCCCACACGAAGCCCGAGATCACCTTATTCACCCGTTTAAAAAAGGCCCTCAGGATGAAGATGGGGAGGCACTGAAAGACAAACAAGAATCTGGGAAGGACCGTAATTTTCACGGTCTGTACCCTCCCAGCCAGTGATAGTGGGAGTATGTCCCATCTCTTAAAGCCCTCCTTCATTTGTTCTACGAGCCGGGACAGGTTTAACTTGTGTAATGTTTCCCATTCCAGAGCCACCTGGATTCCCAGATAGCGAAAGCTCTTTCCTACCATTCTAAATGGCAGTTCTCCCAGTCTCCTCTCCTGCGCTCTCGCCTGGATTGCGAACATTTCACTTTTCCCCATGTTCAATTTTACACTCCGTAAACCTGCCAAATTCCCCTAAAGTGCCATAATTTCCCCTATCTCCTCTGATGGGTTCAAAATGTACAGGAGCAAGTTATCCGCGCAGAGCGAGACCTGGTGTTCCACCCCCCCCCCCCCCCCCCCCCCCCCCCTCCCAAACCAGCCCTTTCCAGTTCCCAGAAGCTCTTAACGCCATAGCCAATGGCTCTATGGCCAGAGCAAACAGCAGCGGTGAAAGGGGCCACCCTTGCCTCGTCCCTCGGTGCAGTTTGAAATAGCCCGACGTCAACCGATTCGAGCGCATACTTGCTACTGGTGCCTGATACAGCAACCGCACACAGTCAATGAAGCCCTGACCAAATCTTTCTAACACCTCCCACAAGTAATTCCACTCCACCCGATCAAAAGCCTTTTCTGCATCCATCGCAACCACCATCTCCATCTCCCCCTCCTTCTGAGGGCATCATAATAACATTTAAGAGCCTTCTGAAAAATGAAATGAAAATCGCTTATTGTCACGAGTAGGCTTCAAATGAAGTTACTGTGAAAAGCCCCTAGTCGCCACATTCCGGCGCCTGTTCGGGAAGGCTGTTACGGGAATCGAACCGTGCTGCTGGCCTGCTTGGTCTGCTTTCAAAGCCAGCGATTTAGCCCTGTGCTAAACAGTGGTCGTGAGTTGCCTGCCCTTTACAAACCCCGTCTGGTCTTCCCCTATCACCCCCGGGACACAGTCCTTTATCCTTGTGGCCAGTATCTTAGCCAACAGTTTGCCGTCTACATTCAATAGGGAGATTGGCCTGTATGACCCGTATTGCTCAGGGTCCTTCTCCCATTTCAGAATCAGTTAAATCAAGGCTTGCAATATTGTTAGGGGAAGGACTCCCTCTCCCTTGCCTCACAAAATGGCCTCACTAGCAGTTGGCCCAATATCTCCGAGAACTTGTTGCAGAATTTCATCGGGTAGCTGTATGGCCCCGGGGCCTTGCCGGACTGCATGCCCTCCAGCCCCTCCATTATTTCTTCAATTTCAATTGGGGCTCCCAGCCCTTCCACCAGCTCCTCCTCCACCCTCGGGAACTGCCTCATCCCCTCAACTCCAACCGGGGGTTCCGACTTGTATAATTTACTGTAGAAATCCTTAAATACCTCATTCAGCCCACTGGGTCCAGGATCACCTTCCCACTTCTGTTCTTTCCTCTCCCTATTTCCTTGGCCACCCATTTGTTAATCAGGATCGCAACTCCCGCTGGTCTGAGAGTCCAGCCCTTCATGGAATACCTGTCCAACCCACCCCTTCCTGGTCTGATCTATAACCTTTAGGTGTATCTCTTGTAACATTGCCACGTCCGCCTTCAATCCCCTCAGATGCGCAAACATGCGAGCCCTCTTAACCGACTGGTTTAGCCCTCTGACGTTCCACGTAATCAACCTAGTCGGGGGTGGGGGGGGGGGGGGTACAGGGTTCCTCCCCTGTCAGCAGGGGACCTCTCTGTCCTAGATTTTGACCGCTCCAATCCTGGATCACTGACTGTGTTGAAATCTCCCCTCATGATCAAATTATGCGACTCTAGGTCTGGGATCATACCTAACACCGGCCTCAAATTCCACTGTGGTGGTATGAATGTGAGCACTGCCATTGGTGCAGAGCATGGGTTTCCCATTGGCTCTGGCCGGTCATGTATCTCTCGTCCGATTGGCTGGGACTAGTCATGTGACTACTCACCAATTGGTCGAGAGGCAAGTAGACCCCGCCTCCGAGGCAGGGTATAAGTACCCAGAGTTCCCGGCGGTCAGCCTTACTCTGTAGTTGACCACCGGACAAACAACTAGCTGATTAAAGCTACAGTTTGGATCTTAATCGTGTCTCGAGTCCAATTGATGGTACATCATCCACATCATCCCAGTTTGGAGCATATACGTTCACATGCACCACCCGCATCCCTTCAAGCTAACGACTGACTATTATGTAGCTGCCGCCACGTATCTGCAACAATTCTCACTGCCTCAAATGCCACCCGTTTGTTAACCAGGATCGCAACACCCGCTGGTCTTAGAGTCCAACCCTGAATGAAATACCTGTCCAACCTACCCCATCCTCAATCTGGTCTGATCTATAACCTTTAGGTGTGTCTCTTGTAACATTGTCACATCCGCCTTCAATCCCCTCAGATGCGCGAACACGCGAGCCCTCTTAACCGACTGGTTTAGCCCTCTGACATTCCAAGTAATCAACCTAGTCAGGGTGGGGGAGGGGGGGGTTGCGGTACAGGGTTCCTCCCATCAGCAGAGCAGCTAATCTTGTCTTTTTAACAATACTAGTCAGTGTTATGCTTCTTGAAAGAATGCTCGAAGTCGTCTTTAGGTTAAAGGATGATTTATTGTGCCCCACAATAAATTACAGAATTGCACTTGAGAAAATGCTGCTCTTCAATGTTCTGCAACTAGGCCCAAAACAGACTAGCAGCCCAGAGTTAACTTCCACACCTTGCCTCTTCAACCCTCCGGTTCAAGTGGCCAAGGCGGGCCTTCGGCGTTCCTTTTATGTGTCCCCGCGCTGCCCCCTGGTGGTACTTCCATGTCCCACCAGTCCCTTCTGTTCACACTCAGGCGAGGATCACCACATCCCCCTTTTTCACTTTTTTTTTTCGTAGTTGCAGAGCTGTAACAAAACACAAATGTAAACAGTTAGGTATATATATATATACACAACAGGGCAGGGCAATGCATTCGTCAGTCCATGTTCACAGGTTCAGACGGTCAGGTGCACGTCTGATCCGTGTAGACCTCCTGAGTGGGCATGGAGATCCAGGGTCGTCTGTGTCCGTGTGGACATCTGCTGCTGGGGTGTCAGGATGATGTATGACAGCGTCCTGTGGATCCAGTGTGTCCTGCAGATCGAGTGTGGGAAAGACCCGTGGACGAGGTGTGACTTTCAGAAGGTCTCGCCGATTTCGTCGAACCATTTTTCCATCATCCGACTGCACGACGTAGGACCGTGGCGACATTTGGCGGAGGACCACCGCCATTTTGGACCAGCCCCCAGCCGGGTTTCGCAACCTCACCGTGTCATTGATGGCCAATGGTTGCAGTACCTTGGCCTGCTTGTCATAGTGCTGCTTTTGCACTTGCCGTTGGTGACGCATTTTATCCAGGACAGGCGAGTGATCGGGATTGGTGAATTGTAGTGCCGGTAATGTTGTCCGCACATCCCTGTTGAAAAGCATCTGAGCTGGTGATAGTCCCGAGCTCAAAAGTGACGATCGGTACGACAAGAGGGCCAAGTGCATGTCGGATTTTGAGTCCGCAGCCTTGCTGATGAGTTGTTTAATTATGTGGACACCTTTCTCCATCCTGCCATTTGATTGCGGAAAGTGAGGACTCGACGTTATATGCTGGAAATTGTAATGCTTGGCGAAGTCCGTCCACTCCCAGCTGGCAAAACAAGGACCATTGTCGGACATGACCGTCCGTGGGATGCCATGCCTGGAGAAAGTTTCTCTGCAGGCCTTGATGACGGCTGCGGCTGTGAGATCCGGGAGTTGCAGGACTTCCGGAAAGTTGGAGTAGTAGTCAATGATCAGAACATAGTTGCGGCCCATGGAGTGGAACAAGTCAATGCCCACTTTGTCCCATGGTGACGTGGCCATCTCATGCTGCTGCAGTGGCTCCTTGCATTGTGCCGGTCGATGTCTTTGGCACGTGTCACAAGTGAGCACCATGTTTGTAATGTCCTCGTTAATCCCTGGCCAGTAAACAGATTGTCGCGCTCTCCTCTTGCACTTTTCGGCACCAAGGTGCCCCTCATGAATCCTGTGGAGGATGTCCGCCCGGAGCGCCATTGGGATGACGATTCTGTTGTTTCGCAGTATAATGCCATCGACCACGGATAGTTCAGTCTTGACGTTTTGGAACTGTGGGCACCGCCCCTTTGGCCAGCCATGTTGAAGGTTGTGTAGGACTTGAAGGAGGGTGGCGTCCTCCTGTGTCGCCTGACGAATTTGCTGCAGCCTCTCGTCCGTTGCCGGGAGCGTCTCCTTGCACCACTGTGCATGAGCTTCCACATCATCGATGGAAGCCAGTGGCGGGTTGTCAGCGTCCATGGCTCGTGATAACGTGTCAGCTATCACAAGGTCCTTGCCAGGGGTGTAGACCAGCGTGAAGTCGTACCTGCGCAACTTCATCATCATGCGTTGTAGGCGCGGTGTCATATCATTGAGGTCCTTGTCGATGATATTGACCAGCGGCCTATGATCCGTTTCCACGATGAAAGTGGGAAGACCGTACACATAGTGGTGGAATTTGGTCATGCCTGTGATTAGCCCTAGGCACTCCTTTTCTATCTGTGCATACCTGCACTCTGTGGCAGTCATCGCTCGTGAAGCGTAAGCCACTGGAACCCAGTCCAACTGGTCATCCTGTTGCAGTAGCACAGCACCAATCCCATGTTGACTGGCGTCAGTGGAGATCTTGGTAGGTTTCGCCAGGTCAAAAAATGCAAGCGTTGGAGCTGCCATCAACTGGTGTCTCAGATCATCCCATTCATCTTGGTGAGCTTGGGTCCAGGCAAACTCCGTGTCCTTCCTTGTCACGTTCCTCAACGCCGTCGTCCGTGCTGCTAGGTTGGGTATGAATTTACCGAGGAAGTTGACGAATCCCAGGAACCTTAGAACTGCTTTCTTGTCCTGTGGTCGCTGCATGCCCTGAATTGCAGCGATCTTCTCAACGTCCGGCTTCACCCCGTGCTCTGATATAGTGTCGCCCAGGAAGGTCAGAGAGGACTGTGCGAAAGTGCACTTGGCCCGGTTGAGCTTCAGTACATAGTGGTGGATCCTCTGGAAGACTTGCTTCACCCTCGCAATATGGTCTTCCTCTGTCGTTGACCATATGATGATGTCATCCACATAGACACGTACGCCTTCGATGCCTTCTACCATCTGCTCCATGATTCTGTGAAATATTTCGGATGCAGATATAATGCCGAAGGGCATCCGATTATAGCAGTACCTTCCAAACGGCGTGTTGAAGGTGCACAGCAGGCGGCTGGACTCATCGAGCTGCATTTGCCAGAACCCCTGTGATGCATCCAGTTTGGTGAAGATTCGAGCTTGTGCCATTTCGCTCGTGATTTCCTCGCGCTTGGGGATAGGGTAGTGTTCCCTGCGAATGTTCTTATTCAGGTCTTTGGGATCTAGACAGATCCGAAGTTCACCAGACGGCTTCTTGACGCACACCAGCGAGCTGACCCAGTCAGTCGGCTGTGTGACTCGTGAGATGACGCCTTGAGTTTGGAGACGTTGAAGTTCGGATCGTAGCTTGTCCCGCAATGGAGCCGGCACCCTGCGTGGGGCATGAACGACCGGTATGGCATTCTCTTTGAGTAAAGATTCTGTACATGTAGGGCAGTGTACCCATGCCCGAGAAGACGTCGGGGTAGTCGGTGAGGAGCAGCTGTATGTCCTCGGTAATGCGTGATGATGCAGCCGTGTGCATGAAAATCCGTTGAATTAGCCGCAAATCCTTGCAGGCTTGAGCACCTAGCAGTGAGGATCTGTTGTCTTCTACAATTTCAAATCGTAGGCCTGTTCCGACTGTTTTGTTGGCAACTTGTAGGTGGCAGGATCCCTTTGAGATGATCTGGTTGCCGTTGTAGTCAGTGAGCTTGCATGCGGCAGGTAACACCTCGTGCGTGCCTGGGACAGATGCGAGATCTTTGCTCGTTAGCAAGTTTGCTGAGGCTCCGGTGTCCAGTTTGAACGTGATGGGGAAGTCATGTACGCGCACCGTAGCAGTCCATTCACTTGCAGAGTTGATGGCATGCACGTGTCGAGGTTGTGTCATCAGCTCCTGTGGTCCCGCTGTAGCATTAATAATTCCAATGGTGTACGTGTGTTCCCAGGAGTTGAATTCTTCATGGTCGGAAAAATTGTCGTCGGTGCCTGAGTGTTCATGACATCAACTGTGCGGACCTTCAGGTTGCCGTGCCGTTGCGTGGATGAGTGATATTTGGCTGTGGATTGACATTGGGAGGCGAAGTGATTCATTTTTGAACACTTTCTGCACCTTTTCCTTGAGCAGGACATTGCCCTTTTAAGTGGGAGGAGCCGCAATAATGACACGTCATGACGTCATGCGTATGTTGCGTTCGCGCATGCGCATTGCGGTTTTCAGTCCAGGGCCGGTATTGTGAGTAGTGCGCATGCGCGGACCGATCACTTCCGGGATCGCGTCTTTCAGGATGATGCGCATGCGCAGACGGGCCGGAGAACGGAAGAGACGGCCTGGAGAACGGAAGAGACGACCTGTGAGGGGAAGCCACCATCTTTATATCTGCATCGTGGTGAGTGTTTTGTAAGGAATGTTTTTCAAATAGCTCCTGTACCTGCTGCTTTTTCTGCTCCTGTAGCAAGCATTTATCTATGGTAGTTTTTAGTGTTAAATCGTTTTGTAGTATTAGTGATTCTCTTAGATTTCCGTCAGCAAGACCATAGATTAGCTGATCTCTGATGAGTGAGTTTGTTAAATCACCAAAGTTGCAGCCTTGTGCCAGCAAGCGTAGATCTGTCACAAAGTGGGAGATAGTCTCCCCGTTTGTTTGGAGTCTGTGACGGAGGGTGAATCTTTCAATGATCTCATTGGATTGAGACTTACAGTGTTCATCAAATTTTGCGATTATCACTTGAAAGTTTTGTCTGCAGCATCAGCATATGTGAAAGAGTTATATGTGTCTACCACTTGCTGGCCACCCAATCTGATTAAAAGTGCAATTTTTTTCTCATCGGTGGCTGTATGTAAGTCCTGAGCTAACAAGTACATCTCAAATTGTTGTTTAAACATTTTCCAATTGTAATTTAAATTACCTGTTGCTCTCATTGGCCCTGGAAGTAGCGTGTGTTCCATTGTTTCAGAAAGTCGTCTGGAGTTGAGAGGCTGCAAAGTCTGGTGGCCTGCCTGTTGCTGTTGCTTCTTTTTGTTTTTATTTTCTTTGTCTTGCTGGTAGCGCTGGTTCCTTCTGTTCAGAGAAGCCACTCCTGTACCATGTTATGCTTCTTGAAAGAATGCTCGAAGTCGTCTTTAGGTTAAAGGATGATTTATTGTGCCCCACAATAAATTACAGAATTGCACTTGAGAAAATGCTGCTCTTCAATGTTCTGCAACTAGGCCCAAAACAGACTAGCAGCCCAGAGTTAACTTCCACACCTTGCCTCTTCAACCCTCCGGTTCAAGTGGCCAAGGCGGGCCTTCGGCGTTCCTTTTATGTGTCCCCGCGCTGCCCCCTGGTGGTACTTCCATGTCCCACCAGTCCCTTCTGTTCACACTCAGGCGAGGGTCACCACAGTCAGCTCCCAATATTTTTCACTGTGGCCCTATTTGAATCTGGCTCTCAGTTTACCTGCCTATCAATTTTCTTATTCCCCTTTTTGTCTTTTGTTTTTGTTCTCATTTTCTTCTCCTCTGACTCCTTGCATAGGTTCCCACACATCTGCTTTATTAGTTTAACCCCACCCCAATCACTCTAGCAAATATTACCCCTGGGACATCAGTGTGGGTGCTGCCCAGGTGTAATCCATCCAGTTGTACTGATCTCACCTCCCCCAGAACCAGTCTTAATGCGCCAGGAATCTGAAACCCTCTCCCTCACATCACCTCTTAAGCACAAATTTATCTGATATATCCTGCTATTTCTACTCTGACTAACATGTGGCACTGGTAGCAATCCTGAGATTACTACTTTAAAGGTTCGACTTCTCAGCTTTCTTCCTAACTCCCTGGGCGCGATTCTCCCAAAACGGGAGAAATCGTAAGGCTGGCCAGCGCGCCCCTTCCCGACCGGGAACCGATTCTGGTCCCCGGTCGGGGCTAGCAGCCCGACGCCGCAAGCTCCGGCATCACGGGCTTAACGAATTTCGTTAAGCCTGCTTGCCGGAGTTAGCGCCGGCTGACGCGTCATATGACGTCAGCCGCGCATGCGCGGATTGGAAGACTCCAACCCACGCATGCGCAGATGACGTCATCGCGTATTTGCGCGAAACCCGCGCATGCGTGGGCCGGGATGCCCCTCAGCCGCCCCGCGAATGGATACTGCGGGGCGGCGGAAGGACAAATAGTGCGCGGGCATCGGGCCCGCTGCCCGCGATCGGTGGGCACCGATCGCGGGGCCATGGCACCCTTGGCACGGCCGTGGTACTGCCGTGCCAATCGGTGCCATGGTTATAAAAAGCGAGTTGTTCCCACCGTTTTTACGAACGGCCAGACCAGGTCTGTTTGCCGTTCGTAAAAACAGTGTAAAGGGCTGGGACTTCGGCCCATCGAACAGCTGTGAATCGCTGCCGGCCGTAAAAAAACGGCGGCAGCGATTCGTGTCGGGAGTTGGGCGCGGGGGGGGGGGGGGGGGGGGGGGAGAATAGCGGGAGGGCGGGAAAAATGTCGGGAAGGCCCTCCCGCTATTCTCCGACCCGTCGTGGGGGGCGGAGAATCGGGCCCCCTATATTCTGCTTTTAGGACCTCATCCCTTGTTTAACTATGTCGTTGGTACCGATGTGAACACGATCACTAGCTGTTGATCCTCCCCCTCCAGAATGTCCTGGAACTGCTCAGAGACATCCTTGACCCTAGCACCAGGGAGGCAACATATCATCCTGGGGTCTCGCATGCGTCCCCAGAAACACCTATCTATTCCTCTTACAATTAAATCCCCTATGATTATTGCATTCCCACACTTTTAATTCCTCCCCTCTGCAGCAGAACCAACCGTGGTGCAACAAATTTGGCTGCTGTTGCTTTTCCCCGAGAGGTCATTCCCCTCAACAGTATCCAAAGCATTTTGCTGGGGAATGGCCACAGGAGATTCCTGCACTGCCTGCCTAGCTCTCTTGTTTTAACTGGTGGTCACTCATTCCTGCCTGTGGAGTCTGAACCTGCAGTGTGACCACCTCTCTATACATGCTATCCACAATCCCGGATGCTCCGCAGTGTCCCTAGCCATTGCTCCAGCTCCGAAACTTCGGGCTCCAGGAGCTGCAGCTGGAGATACTTCCTGCACACATGCTAGTCCCGGCACTGGAAATGTTTCTGGCCTCCCACATGGAGCAAGGGGAGCAAACCGAGGCTTTGAGATCTCCTGCAATGAAGTAACCCTTTAAATTAAACCTTTAGAAGATGCTTATATCAGATTATATCCAATTCTCTTGTCCTCCTAACTACCAATTATACCCTTGCAGATTCTGAACCATAAAACAGATTTTCAAACCATAAAAGTGATAGAAGTTGTGAAGATTTGCCAACTTTACCCATTACTTATGAATCAGCTCTCTCTCTCTTGTAGCATCTTCTCCCAGTTCCACCTAAGTCCCTTTCCATGCAACTCCAAAAGCACTCTCACTCAGCCAACCAGCACACATAGTACAGACAGAGAGCATAGCCATCCATACATCCTAATAAAGCCAGGATTGCTCTCCTGGTTTGATTGTGTTATCATTGAATTTACAGTGCAGAAGGAGGCCATTCGGCCCATTGAGTCTGCACCGCCTCTTGGAAAGAGCACCCTTCCTAAGGCCAACACCTGCACCCTATCCCCGTAACCCAGTAACCCCACCCAACACAACGGGCAATTTTGGACACTAAGGGCAATTTAGCATGGCCAATCTACCTAAGCTGCACATCTTTGGACTGTGGGAGGAAACCGGAGTACCCGGAGGAAACCCACGCACACACGGGGAGGATGTGCAGACTCCGCACAGACAGTGACCCAAGCCGGAATTGAACCTGGGACCCTGGAGCTGTGAAGCGATTGTGCTATCCACAATGCTACTGTGCTGCCTATGTGGTCTCTCTGGACTTTTGGCGCTCCTCTTCTGGAGTCGAAATCTTCATGGTTTCTGTTGATGTGGTCTCACTGGACTCTTGGTGCTCCTCTTCTGGAGTCAAAATCTGTATGGTTTCTATTGGCGTGGTCTCACTGGACTCTTGGGTGGCCCTACTCGGTGCTTCTGTACAGACAAGCTGAGAACTGTCAGTCTCGCTGTGATCCTGTACCTCCTGTATGTTGAGTGTGATCACCTTGTCACTGTTTTCGCATGCAGTGGGTAGATGTACATTGTCTTCTTCTTGATTATGTGAGCTTGGTAGACTTTCATAGTCTGCTTGCGGTTGCTGAGATACGGCGGGTTGACCTTCATGGTCTTGTTCATGCATGGTGTTCTCCAGGGAGTGTTTGCTTGCTTCCCTTTTGGAGTCTTTCATCACTCTCACTGTGGAGCCTGTCATCGCTCTCTCTGTGGAGTCTTTCTGTGCTCTCTGTGTGGCGTCGACTTCGTCTTGGGTATTGCTGTCATCCAATGTATCGACGATCTGCCATGGCACCATGGTGTTGTATTCATCTACCACGAGTAGATTCGTGTTGAGCTTTGCGACCGTGTCGCTGATGCTGTGATCAGCATGTGCAGACGCAGATTTTAGTTCTTTGTCTCCCAGAGACTGTAAAATGTGCGTCGAAGCCATTTTATCGCGGATTTCTGCGTTTTTTTCTTTCTGAAAGTTGTAAGTTACCTTTTCCTTTCGATCTGGACTGGATTTCAGCGTTTTGGCTTTGTGAAAAATTCAAGTTAGTTCTTCTTTTTGATCTGTACTTTTCACTCGCGATTTCTTGACTGAACCCTTTTTGTTTTGATAGTGATTGTTTGAGTTTTGCATCACTCAGTCTCCGTGCAGTTTGGCCTCTGAGCATACAGTGCTATTCAAATTTCATACAGTACTCTTCAAATTGTTTTAGTATTATTTGTAAATTGTTGCTGTCTTCAGCGTTTGAGTATTTAAATCCATTATATACTTTGCTAGCTTCATGTCCTGCGATGAGCAGTGCTATTTTAATTTCGTCTGAGGCTGCTGCTAAATCATTAGCTATGATATAAAAATCGAACATTTGTTTAAATATTTTCCAGACATTTCTTACATTGCCGGTCATGTCCAGCTGAGGTGGGCGTCCAACCCACAACCTCGAATAAGCGATGTCTTCCCAAGTCGAATGTCCAGTAGGAGTTTTTCTTGCCATTTTGGTCTTTCTGTGTCTGCAGCTGAGTTGTCTTGTAGCAAGCGTCTGAAGCCACTGCTGGTACCATGTGTTGTTCCTTGTGTCTTAATAAAGCTCCTAGTCTCAAAGTTGGAGAAGATGCTTTATTGTGAATTTGTTCTGTCTTCAGAGCTTAACTTGCGGCTACCTCAAAGGTTGTCTGCCTGTGTCTGTGTCCTGCTACCAGTTCTCCCTTCTGTGAAGTGTGTCCTCACTTCCTGTCCCTGTGTATTTATAGCTCTCCCGTGCTCCCTCTAGTGCTTGCTCAGTTGTATTGCATCTACTCAGATCTACAATCACCACAAATAGTAGTCGTAAATAGGGTATGAGATTTAGAACTCAACTCAGCATCAAAGAGAGAAGCAAAATTGCAAAGTAACCCGGCTCAGTTTGAGAAAGTGTCAGGGAAAGAGAATGTGATTAGTGGCAATTAAACAGAGCTTGTGATGGGGCTGAATATGGTGTCGCCAATAATCCTGGTAATAAATGTTCATCCAACACTTGACTTTGACAAGCAGCCTGACTATACTGAGGTATCTGAAGTGTCAAGAAAATGGTAGCAAGGGCTGTGTATTACCAAATTACATAGAGAGCTGTACAGTTGTGTGGTAGTCTGGCTAGAGAGATCATATTACCGGAGAACCAGGCTGCCAATGGTGCAGCAGCCTCGCAGCCCATTGCCCCAGGCAAGTCATGTGCCTCTCTGCCAATTGGCTGTGGCTGGTCATGTGACTCCCCGCCGATTGGCTGAGAGGTTGGTAGCTCCACCTACAAGGCGGGGTTTAAGAGCTTGTGTTGGCTGGCAGTCAGCCTTTCTCCGTACGACCACTGCCGGGCTCACATCTAGCGTATTAAAGCCTGTTGTTTGGAACTTCACTACAACTCGAGTCCAATTGATGGTGCATCAATTTAATACGCTTGACTTTGAAAATGGAACTACAGATTATGCCAGATCAGCCTGCCTGCTGCAAACGCGTCAGCAACTTTTAAACATTGGCTGGCGTGCTTCAACAGCTACCTCTCTACTACAGAAAATCAACCAACAAAGGAGCAGAAACTCCACATCCTCCACTCGTGCGTGGGCACCTCCGTTTACTCGATGATAGAGGATGAACTGGACTATGATGTCGCCATGGATCTCCTAAAAGGACACTTCATCAGGCCAGTAAACCAAGTCTATGCGCGGCACCTCCCGGCAACAAGGCAACAATTCCCCGGTGAGTCCCTCGATGAATTCTATCGGGCCCTCATTGTCCTAGGAGAAACTGCGCCTGCCCACAGGTCACTGCTGCGGAGCACACCAAACTCTTGATTAGGGATGCCTTTGTGGCGGGCATGCAGTCACCCCAAATACGGCAGAGACTGTTAGAGAAGGATGCTCTCAGCCTCACTGAGGCACGGACCCTTGCATCCTCTTTGGAGGTCGCTGCCCACAACCCCCGTGCGTATGCCCCCTGCCGCGCGGCAGCCCCTTGGGCAGCGTGGCACAGCCCCCTCCCCCCGCCAACTCGGACCCCCAGATCTGCGCTGCAGGACGCCCAGACAAGCCCATGAGCCCCCACTGCTATTTCTGCGGGCACCCCCGCCCGCGCTGCCCGGTCCAAGGTCCAAAGGCTCCTGAAGGAAGGGGTCATAGCGGCTAGCAACAGTCCCTGGCGAGCACAAGTGCTGGTGGTTAAGACTGGGGAGAAAAACCGTATGGTCATCGATTACAGTCAGACCATCAACAGGTTTACGCAGCTGGACGCGTATCCTCTCCCCCGTATTGCCGACCTGGTTAACAGGATCGCACAGTACAAAGTATTTTCCACGGTGGACCTTAAGTCCGCCTACCACCAGCTCCCCATCCGCACGAATGACCGAAAGTA
This sequence comes from Scyliorhinus canicula, assembly GCF_902713615.1. NCBI lineage: Eukaryota > Metazoa > Chordata > Chondrichthyes > Carcharhiniformes > Scyliorhinidae > Scyliorhinus > Scyliorhinus canicula. The sequence continues at coordinate 76,538,996 of NC_052147.1, read as the reverse complement.
CACTGCGTTCGAAGCAGATGGGCGACTCTACCAATTTTTAAGGGTTCCCTTTGGGGTCATGAATGGTGTCTCGGTCTTCCAAAGGGAGATGGACCGAATGGTTGACCAATACGATTTACGAGCCACCTTCCCGTATCTCGACAATGTCACCATCTGCGGCCATGACCAGCAGGACCACGACACCAACCTCCGTAAATTCTTCCGAACCACAAAACTCCTTAACCTCACGTATAATAAGGATAAGTGCATGTTTAGCACCTAACCGTCTAGCCATCCTCGGCTACGTAGTGCGTAACGGAGTGATAGGCCCCGACCCCGAACGCATGCGCCTCCTTATGGAACTCCCCCTTCCCAACTCCCTCAAACGCTGTCTGGGCTTCTTTTCTTATTATGCCCAGTGGGTCCCTAACTACGCCGACAAAGCCCACCCCCTCATCCAATCCACCACGTTCCCCCTGTCGATGGAGGCCCGCCAGGCCTTTAGCCGCATCAAAACTGACATTGCGAAGGCCACGATGCGCGCTGTTGACGAGTCCCTCCCATTCCAGGTCGAGAGCGACGCGTCCGATGTAGCTCTGGCAGCCACCCTCAACCAAGCGGCCAGACCCGTGACCTTTTTTTCCCGGACCCTCCACGCTTCAGAAATCCGCCATGCCTCGGTGGAAAAGGAGGCACAGGCCATTGTCGAAGCTGTGCAATATTGGAGGCACTATCTGGCCGGCAGGAGGTTTACCTTACTCACAGACCGACGGTCAGTAGCCTTCATGTTCGATAATGCACAGAGGGGCAAGATCAAGAACGACAAGATCTTGCGGTGGCGGATCGAGTTGTCCACGTATAACTACGATATCTTGTATCGTCCTGGGAAGCTCAACGAGCCTTCTGATGCCCTGTCCCGCGGTACCTGCGCCAACGTGCAGATAGACCGCCTCCGCACCCTCCACGCGGACCTCTGCCATCCAGGGGTAACCCGCTTCTTTCATTTAATTAAGACCCGCAACCTGTCCTACTCCATCAAGGAGGTCAGGACCGTGACCAGGGATTGCTACATTTGCACAGACCGCACTTTTACCGCCCCGAGCAGGTGCATCTAGTAAAGGCTTCCCGCCCCTTTGAACGTCTGAGCATGGACTTCAAGGGTCCCCTCCCCTCCAACAACCGCAACATATACTTTTTAAATGTGATTGACGAGTACTCCCGCTTCCCTTTTGCCATCCCCTGCCCCACATGACCACCTCAACTGTCATCAAAGCCCTCCACTCCATTTTCTCCCTGTTCGGTTACCCCGCGTACATCCACAGCAATCGGGGGCCCTCCTTTATGAGTGATGAACTGCGTCAATTCCTGCTCAGCAGGGGCATCGCCTCTAGCAGGACGACCAGTTATAACCCCCGGGGTAACGGTCAGGTCGAGAGGGAGAACGGTACGGTCTGGAAGACCGTCCTACTGGCCCTGCGGCCCAGGTGTCTCCCAGTCTCCCACTGGCAAGAGGTTCTCCCAGGCGCCCTCCACTCTATTCGGTCCCTCCTTTGTACTGCCACGAACCAAACACCTCATGAACGTCTTCTTGTTTTCCCCAGGAAGTCTTCCTCTGGGACCCCACTCCCGACCTGGCTGGCCACCCCCGGGCCCATCCTGCTCCGGAACCATGTGCGGGTGCACAAGTCCGGCCCGTTGGTTGACAGAGTCCGGTTACTCCACGCGAAGCCACAGTCCGCGTATGTGGAGTATCCCGACGGACGACAGGACACGGTCTCCCTTCGGGACCTGGCACCCGCCGGAGTGCGGCCACACCCCCCAACACCAACACCCTCCCCCCAGTTCCGACCACCCCCAGTGCCCCCAGCGCCCCCGCAACCCAGCGCACAGGAACCCCTTCCCCCGGCCCGGCTACCACCAACTCTGACCAGGGGTACGGACACAGGACCACGACCACAGCTCCTGGAGTCACGGATGACCACTGCTCCAACGTCACCGGCGCCGCTGCGCAGGTCCAGGAGGACACCGAAAGCACCCATCCGGCTGATCGAGTCAATTTGATGGACCTTATGGACTTTCATGTTCTGCACATGTTCCTTGCCGATGTATTTTATTATTATTACTATGGTTATTGTTGTTTTTTTTCTCTTGTACACTGTATAGAGCATGGTTTTCTTGCACGTTCGTCACGGGCCAGTGGGTAGTTACCTCGGTACTACCCGAGAAGGTCTCTAGTCATACTACCAGGTTTATGGGCAATATCCCCCCCCCCCCCAACCCGGTCTCTCCCGCCACTCCTTCCCACCCCCCCGCTTCTTTCTCCACAAGGGGTGAATGTGGTAGTATGGCTAGAGAGATCATATTACCGGAGAACCAGGCTGCCAACGGTACAGCAGCCTCGCTGCCCATTGCCCCAGGCAAGTCATGTGCCTCTCTGCCAATTGGTTGAGAGGTTGGTAGCTCCGCCTACAAGGCGGGGTATAAGAGCTCGTGTTGGCTGGCAGCCGGCCTTTCTCTGTACGACCACTGCCGGGCTCACATCTAGCGTATTAAAGCCTGTTGTTTGGAACTTCACTACGACTCGAGTCCAATTGATGGTGCATCAAGTTGCATGTGAGTAGTGTGCGCCTGTGCCAATTTTAAACTATCCAGTTGATTTTTGCCATACATTGTTACATTTATGACTGGCCCTCAGACCATAAAGGAAAAATCTAGTTTAGGTTTTTAAATCAAGGAAATTATTAATTCAAGACTCTTATCTAAAGCATGCATATAAACATGCAAATTTAGTTCATAGAATGTAGATAGTTACCTTTCTGTGAATAAATATCCAATTCAAGTAAGTTTCATGTTTTTTTTTCTGAAATTAAGACTTGGGAATGTTTATTTGGAATGTTTCAATGCACCTTGGAGCACATGTCACTCAACAAAATACTTGTGAAAATATGTATTTTGTCTTACCTTGTGAGTAATCTTTCTCTGCATCTTTGTACTGCTTTAGAGTGGCATAGAGGTTTGCTCTGTTGAAATATATGTGAGCTGAATAAGGACTAAGTTTAATAGCTTCTGCAAAGTCTTCAAATGCCTCTTCAGCACGTCGAAGCAGAACACGGCATATGGCTCGATTCAACAAAGCAGATTCATCTTTTGGTTGCAGATCAATTGCCTTGGTGTAGTAGTCATGAGCCTGGGAAATAATACATTGAGATTATTAAAATGATAACATTTCATTGGTGGAATGCCTTTGAAATTAGCATATATTTTACATATTTGTACTCATTAATCATGTATCAGATAATTAAGCAATAAAACACTTGTTTTGACAAATGACTGAATTGTATGTTGCACATCCAATCATAGCCGTAAGAAAATAAAGCTGCCAAATATTAAATATTAAATGAAATTCTCAATTATTTCTGATCGCATATGTAGTCAAATATACCAGAATCCTTAATTTGGCATTTTCAGCCTAGCTTGTTTTAGATGCAGAACTGCTAAAAGTCACAAGAGAATCGCAGAGCCACCCCATTGTGTCTGAACTGGCACTCCAAATGAGCATTATGATTTGTGTCATTCTCCTGCCTTTTACCAATATTCCTGCACATTGTTTCTAGTCAAATAATCATCCTATGCCATCTTGAATGCCTTGATTAATTCCAGGCAATGCTTCCCAGACCCAAGCCTCTTGCTGTGTGATAAAGTTTTTTCTTAATAGCATTTGCTTTTTTTTTTGCAAATCATTTTAAATCTGTGCCCTCTCATTCTTGATCCTTTTTATGAGCAGGAACAGTAAATAATAATAATAATCTTTATTAGTGTCACTAGTGGGCTTTCATTAACACTGTAATGAAGCTACTGGGAAAATCCCCTAGTCGCCACACTCCGGCACCTGTTCGGGTAGACAGAGGGAAAATTCAGAATGTCCAATTCACTTAACAAGCACGTCTTTCAGGACTTGTGGGAGGAAATCTATGCAGACACGGGGAGAACGTGCAGACTCCGCATAGACAGTGACCCAACCTGGGAATCGAACCCAGGTCCCTGGTGCTGTGAAGCAACAGTGCTAACCACTGTGCTGCCGTGCCCACTCCCATTATGATTTTGAACACCTCTAGCCTCTTGGCCTTTGCAAGGAGAAAAGTCCCAACTTCTCCAACTTATCTTCATAATTGAAGTTTCTCATCCCTGGAATTATTCATCCAAATCTCTTCTGCGCTCTCACCACCTTCCTACAATGTGGTGCCCAGAACTGCACTCAATACCCCAGATGAGGTCTCATTCGTGTCTTGTATAAAGGTCAGCATACCTCTTTGCTCTTGCACTCTATGCCACTATTAATAAAGCCTAGAATACTATAAAGCTTTATTAGCTGCTCTCTCCAGCTGTCCTGCCACCTTCAATGATCTATATACACAGGTCCCTCCGCTCCTGCACATCCTTTAAGAGTTGCACCCATTTTTTAAGATTCACTTTCCATGTTTTTCCTACCAAAATGAATCACCTCACACTTCTCTGTATTGAAATTCATCTGCCACCAACTTGTTTGTGTCCTTTTGAGCTTTTACATTGTCCTCCTTACAGTTTACAATGCTTCCAAGTTCTGTATCATCCACAAACATTGAAACTGTTCCCTACATACCAAGATCTAGATCAGGGGTGGGCAAACTACGGCCCGCGGGCCGCATGCAGCCCGCCAAAGGTCTTTATGCAGCCCAATTTAATTGGGCACTGCAGTGAATAGCTTTTCAAAGTCCATGTACATATCAACAGCATTACCCTCATGAACCCTCTCAGTGAACTCTTCAAAAAACTTCAGCAATTTTGGTAAATATGAAGCATACGACAGGAGAAAAGGCTGCTGATTGGTTGATGAGTCAACTCTGATTGGCAGAGCATTACCACGAGGAACACAACAGAGAACCCCAAGCACCCAGATAATTCAAAACAGACCTCAGGCTTCAACATACTTTTTTTGATTGCAGAGAACGGGGCGGGATTCTCCGATAATCGGTGCGATGGCCGGGACCCGGCGCCAAAAACAGCGTAGATCACTCCGGCGTCGGGCCCCCCAAACATCGTGAAGTCTCCGGGTCCGAATGGGCTAGCAGCGGCGTGATGCCATTCGCGACGTCGTCACCCGCTGTGGATGCAGCGTGTCACTTGACGCCGGGCGGCGTAATTAACGCCGCTCGGTGTCACAGCACATAAGATGGCCTCCGACCCCCCCTCCGAAAGATCTGCAAACATGGCCGGCCACTGCACAGCCCCAAGGTTCCAGGAGCGCGGCATCGAGGAGCTCCTGGACGCTGTACAAGAGAGGAGGGAGGCCCTGTACCCCGGATATGGCCTCAGGGTCACCCCACGCCTCAGCCAGCGCCTGTGGAGGGAGCTGGCAGAGGCCGTCAGCGCTGTGGCTGTGACACCAAGGACAGGCACCCAGTGCCACAAGAAGGTGAACGACCTTGACAGGGCTGCCAGGGTGAGTCGTCTCCCCGTCTCTCTCCCCCCCCCCCCCCCCCCGTGCGCGGCACACCCCAACGTGCAACTAACCCTATTACCCCTGACCCTGACACTACCTTAACCCTAACCGTGAACCTGACCCTGGCCCTACCCTAATCCTAATGTGTTGCGACCTCTGCCAATATACGCGCAACCGCTGTCGTGCAGTCATACACCTGTCTAACACTGTTGCCCTTTACCCCTGCCCCCCACCCGCCCACCTCCCACAGGACAAGCGTGCAGACAACAACAGAGAGCATCAGAGGACTGGAGGGGGCACAGCTGATGAGAGACAACTCACCGTCTATGAGGAAAGGGCCCTGGAACTGGCAGGCGGACCCGAGGACCGGGAGGTTGCTGATGCAGAGGTCGGGAGCCCGCCAGCAAGTGAGCCACCCACGGCCCTTCCCCCTCCCTCTCCCTCATATCCCCCATATCCCCTCTCCCAATATCCCCCTTCCCCATATCCCCCTTCCCCATAGACCCCTCCCCCATAGAACCCCCTCCCCCATAGACCCCCTCCCCCATATCCCCCATATTTTCCCTCCCCCATATTTCCCCTCTCCATATCCCCCATATCCCTATCCCCTCTCCCCATATCCCCCTCCCCCATATCCCCGATCACCGCCTGTGTGTCTAACCATGCTGCTGTATTGTGTATTGCAGGATCAAACGTCGAGGCACCCGTCCCCGCGGATGGCAACCACCCCCAGGATGCCCTAGGACGGCCACGGGAGAGGAGAGACCCAGCCCCTCTGGCGTGTGACGCCCGCAGGATGCCCCAGGGTTGCCACGAGAGAGAGAGAGACCCAGCCCCTCTGGCGTGCGACGCCCGCAGGCCCCCCCAAGGGCGGCCACCGGAGAGGTAGAGACATGGAGCACCACGGAGACGACGCCCGCGTTTCATGCGGGTGCGGCGACGCAGGCGTGTGACACCCAGTGACGAGGGAGCAGCCACAGGTCCCCATCGCAGCCGAGCCAGGACAGCCCTACCCAGGACACACGTACCCAGGACACCCCAACCCAGGACAGCCCTACCCAGGACACGGCCACACATGAGACTGGACGACAGGACAGTGACACACCGCGGATGGGTGGAGACGAGGTGCCTCCCCAGGGGACCATGGACTCGGAGTCTGATGATGCGCACGACACAACACCACTGCTGTCTCCAACACCCTCCACCATCGCAGAGACACTCACCTCAGTTGGGCACTTTAGTGATGAAGCATCTGGTACACTCACTGGTGCGCACAGCACAGCCGTACCGGTACAGCAGGTGGAGGTAGGAGCAGCCAAGGGGCCGGGAGGTCGGAGGGCATCCTGGCACAAGCGAACATCTACCGCCCAGACGGGTTCCGGGTTCCTAGAGTTACCACACCCACCCATAGACCTGATGTAGCCACCAAACCTGGGACGAAGGAAGGGGATGATGGCTGGCTTGCAGCAGCTGCAGACGCAGGTGGAGGAGGAATCCAACCGCGTCCAGGAGCTGGGAGTGGTGCCGGTCATGCGTGCCACCCAGGCCGAAACCGCACGGCTGCCGTCTGCGGTGGAAGGAATGGGTGCGACGGTGTCAGACGTGGGGAGCAGGATGAGAGGCCTGGGGCTTTCCGTGCAGGCGGCGTCAGTGGCCTAGGACTTGGCTTCCCTCGCACAGGAAGCCATGAGCCAGAACCAGCGGCAGATGGCAGAGACGCTCAATGCCATGGCCCAGTCTTAGCAGGCCATGGCACAGTCTCAGCAGGCCATGGCGCAGTCCCAGCAGGCCATGGCCCAGTCTCAGCAGGCCATGGCCCAGTCCCAGCAGGCCATGGCGCAGTCCCAGCAGGCCATGGCGCAGTCCCAGCAGGCCATGGCGCAGTCCCAGCAGGCAATGGCCCAGTCTCAGCAGGCCATGGCGCAGTCCCAGCAGGCAATGGCCCAGTCTCTGCAGGCCATCGCTGAGGGCATCGTCGCCATTGCCCAGGTGCTGGCCGGCATCGCCCAGACACAGACAAGGATGGTCAACTCCCTGAGCTCCATGGTTGCAAACCTGCACACCCTTGTTGATACCAGCATGGGCCTCCAGGACTGGCAGCGCCAGGTGTCGGAGGGGCGTCATATGGCCGGTCCATTCGCACCCCCGACCCATGTAGAGGCCCGGGGGCCATCGGGCATCCCAAGGGAGGAGGTGGTGCTGGGGCTCGTCCCAGGTCGCCCTGTAGGGGATGTCCCGGAACACCGTGGCAGCTCGGACTCTCCCCCCTTCCGTCCCAGGTGCATCTGGTGGGCAACGGGCAGGACAGGCTGGCAGCTCGCCATCCCAGTCGCACGAGCCGCAGCTTGGCCCATTTAGGCCGGGCCGCCCCAGGAAACGGCCGCCAAAGGGATCCCGAGTCAGGGGGCAGGAATCACAGGAGTCCACCTCCAGTTCTGCTGTACCGTCTGGGGAACCACCTAGGCATAGTCAAAGGGCCCGTAAGGCCAAACAATTAGACACTGAGTAAGTTGGCACAGGTGAAGGGCACAGACGAGTTTTAGGGACTAGGGCACGTGTATGGACAGTTTGTTATTAAAATCACTTTCACACCGACAGAAGTTGCCTTTGTGCTCTGTCCGAAGCGTGTGGGGGTGTCATGTACGTTGAGCTCTAGTGTGTGTGTGTGTGTGTGTGTGTGTGTGTGTGTGTGTGTGTTTGTGTGTGTGTGTGTCTGACGTCGGCCCCAGGTGAGTGTGCCCCCCCCCCCTCCACCTAGGCCGCCCTCTCCATCCCCCAGGGCAAAGGATGGGACTGTGCGCTGCAGTGGCACGGCCGCATGCAGGGATGGTCCGGGTGGATGGTGGTACTGTGGCCATGGGTCAGACATTGTCCAACGGTGAGGAGTCAGGAGCTCATCGCAGAGCGGGTCGTCATCATCCACCATGGCCTGCAATAGACACGCTTCCACCGGCGACCGTGTGAGCCCGGCCCGTTGTGCCGCAGGTGGATGTGCAATGGAGGGGTGGTGTGGAGGTGGTTGGTTGTGGCTGGGGGGGGGGGGTTAGGGTGTTGGTGCTGTGTGGGTGAGGGGGGTAAGGGTGTTGGTGCTGGGTGGGTGAGGGGGTGAGGGTGTTGGTGCTGGGTGGGTGGGGGGGTTAGGGTGTTGGTGCTGGGTTGGTGGGAGGGGGGTGAGGGTGTTGGTGCTGGGTGGGTGAGGGGGGATTGAGGGTGGTCGGATGTTGCCATGGTGTGCAGTATGTGGCCATACTCGCCGATTCTTATGCCCCTAGTCAGTGAACCGGGCGGCTATCAGCCTGTCCCGTGTCCTCTGGCCCAGTCGGCAATGATGGGCAGCCACCCGCTCATGACCAGCCCGTCTGCCCTGACCATTGCCCCCATCTCCCTCATCTGGGGTGGTCTGCGCCTCTTCCTCCTGCTCCTCCACGCCCTCCTCCTCTGCCTGCGGCACATCGCCCCTCTGCTGGGCGATGTTGTGCAGGACACAGCAGGACCACAATGATGTGGCCGACCCTATCTGGCGGGTACTGGAGGGCCCCCCAGAGAGGTCCAGGCACCTGAAAAGCATCTTCAGCAGCCCAAAGCACCTCTCGATCACACCCCTTGTCGCTGCATGGGCATCATTGTAGCGGTTCCCTGCATCACTTTGTGGCCTCCGTATAGGCATCATCAGCCACGACCGCAACGGGTAACCCCTGTCGCCCAGCAACCAGCCCCTCAGCCTGGGGTGGCGTCCCTCAAACATGCCGGGGATGTATGACCGCGACAACACGTACAAGTCGTGAACACTGCCCGGGTACCGGGTGTGCAGGATCATCATGCGGTGGTCGCAGACCACCTGTATGTTGATGGAATACGTGCCCTTCCTATTGGCGAACATAGCCCTGTGTCTGCAGGTGGCCGCACGGCGATGTGCATCCCATCGATCGCCCCCTGGACCATGGGAAAACCGGCCACGGCAGCGAAGCCCACTGCCCGGGCATCCTGGCTTGCTCGGTCCACAGGGAACTGGATGTAGCGGTCCGCAATGGCATAAAGGGCGTCTGTCACTGTCCGGATGCACCGGTGCACCGATATCTGCGAGATGCCGGACAGGTCCCCACTCGATGCCTGGAATGATCCCGTGGCATAAACGTTCAGGGCCACAGTAACCTTGACAGACATGGGGAGAGGGTGTCCTCCCCCAGTGCCACGCGATGCCAGGTCTGCCAGCAGGTGGCAGATGTGTGCCACGGTTTCACGGCTCATCCGAAGTCTCCTCCTACATTCCCGGTCCGTGAGGTCCCGGTACGACAAACGGGGCCGATACACATGGGGCCTCCTCGGATGTCTCCGTCGCTGTGGCACCACGACATCCTCCACCCTCTCCCCATGCTCCTCCTCTTTGTGCTCCCCCTCCTCCTGTCGGGTGGGTGGCCCTCCAGCCTGGGCGCCTGCCCCCTGCCCCTCTGCGGCATGCTCCTCTGCGGCAGCCTGCGCCGCCTTTCTGCCATGCTGCTCCTCCTCCTCCTCCAGGGCAACATTTAGAATAGCGGCTGCTGCCACGGTGGCCAACATCGCTGGCTGATCAGAAAACATGACGGCGTGTGTGTGTGGGGGGGGGGGGGGGGGGGGGGTGGGGGGGGGGGAACAACGACAGCATGTCATCATTGCCCGTACCCCCCCCCCCCGGGCAGCCAGGTGCCATGGGCTGCATGGAACTGTGGGAGGATGGCGCCTGGCCAGGTGGTTGATCTCCCCCACCCCCCCGACACTCACACTGTCCCCGGCACTCACACTCTTCCCTTCCCCGCCACTCTCCCGGCCTCCCCGGCACTCCCCCTCCCCCCACCCCACAGCACTCGCACTCTTCCCCCCTCCCCCGGCACTCGCTCTGGCTCTCGCTACCCCTCCCACCCCCCCCCCACCCCCCCAGCACTCGCTCTCACCAGCCCTCCCAACCCCCCACCACCGGCACTCGCTCTCACCACCCCCTAACAACCCCCCCCACCCCCCTCCAACACTCGCTCTCAGCACCCCTCCCAACACCCCACCACCGGCACTCGCTCTTGCCACCCCCTCCCGACCATCATCCCCCACGGCACTCGCTCTCACCACCCCCTACCAACCCCCCCCACCCCCTCCAAACACTCGCTCTCAGCACCCCCCCCCCCCCCCCCCCCCACCCTCCAACACTCGCTCTCAGCACCCCTCCCAACACCCCACCACCGGCACTCGCTCTTGCCACCCCCTCCCGACCATCATCCCCCCCGGCACTCGCTCTCACCACCCCCTACCACCCCCCCCCCACCCCCCTCCAACACTCGCTCTCAGCACCCCTCCCAACCCCCCCCCCCCTCCAACACTCGCTCTCAGCACCCCTCCCAACCCCCCACCACCGGCACGCGCTCTCGCCACACCCCCCCCCCCCCCCTGGCACTCGCATCTTGCCACCCCCTCCCGACCATCATCCCCCCCGGCACTCGCTCTCACCACCCCCTACCAACCCGCCCCCACTCCCCTCCAACACTCGCTCTCAGCACCCCTCCCACCCCCCCCCCCTCCTCCAACACTCGCTCTCAGCACCCCTCCCAACACCCCACCACCGGCACTCGCTCTCGCCACACCCCCCCCCCCCCCCCGGCACTCGCTCTTGCCACCCCCTCCCGACCATCACCCCCCCCGGCACTCGCTCTCACCACCCCCTACCACCCCCCCCCCCACCCCCCTCCAACACTCGCTCTCAGCACCCCTCCCAACCCCCCCCCCCCCCCCCTCCAACACTCGCTCTCAGCACCCCTCCCAACACCCCACCACCGGCACTCGCTCTTGCCACCCCCCTCCCCGACCATCATCCCCCCCGGCACTCGCTCTCACCACCCCCTACCAACCCCCCCCACCCCCCTCCAACACTCGCTCTCAGCACCCCTCCCAACCCCCCCCCCCCCTCCTCCAACACTCGCTCTCAGCACCCCTCCCAACCCCCCACCACCGGCACTCGCTCTCGCCAACACCCACCCCCCCCCCCCCCCCCCCCCCCCCCGGCACTCGCTCTTGCCACCCCCTCCCGACCATCATCCCCCCCGGCACTCGCTCTCACCACCCCCTACCAACCCCCCCCACCCCCCTCCAACACTCGCTCTCAGCACCCCTCCCAACCCCCCCCCACCCTCCAACACTCGCTCTCAGCACCCCTCCCAACACCCCACCACCGGCACTCGCTCTTGCCACCCCCTCCCGACCATCATCCCCCCCGGCACTCGCTCTCACCACCCCCTACCAACCCCCCCCCCCCCCCCTCCAACACTCGCTCTCAGCACCCCTCCCAACCCCCCCCCCCCCTCCAACACTCGCTCTCAGCACCCCTCCCAACACCCCACCACCGGCACTCGCTCTTGCCACCCCCTCCCGACCATCATCCCCCCCGGCACTCGCTCTCACCACCCCCTACCAACCCCCCCCACCCCCCTCCAACACTCGCTCTCAGCACCCCTCCCAACCCCCCCCCCCCCCTCCTCCAACACTCGCTCTCAGCACCCCTCCCAACCCCCCACCACCGGCACTCGCTCTCGCCACACACCCCCCCCCCCCCCCGGCACTCGCTCTTGCCACCCCCTCCCGACCATCATCCCCCCCGGCACTCGCTCTCACCCCCCCCTACCAACCCCCCCCACCCCCCTCCAACACTCGCTCTCAGCACCCCTCCCAACCCCCCCCCACCCTCCAACACTCGCTCTCAGCACCCCTCCCAACACCCCTACCACCGGCACTCGCTCTTGCCACCCCCTCCCGACCATCATCCCCCCCGGCACTCGCTCTCACCACCCCCTACCAACCCCCCCCCCCCCCCCCCCCCTCCAACACTCGCTCTCAGCACCCCTCCCAACCCCCCCCCCCCTCCAACACTCGCTCTCAGCACCCCTCCCAACACCCCACCACCGGCACTCGCTCTCGCCCCCCCCCCCCCCCCCCCCCCCCCCCCCCCCCCGGGCACTCGCTCTTGCCACCCCCTCCCGACCATCATCCCCCCGGCACTCGCTCTCACCACCCCCTACCAACTCCCCCCACCCCTCCTGACCCCTCTCCCCCCACCCACAGACTGCGGCCACGCCATCTCTTCTCCTGTGGCCACCCCCCACGCCGGTGACCTACCTCCGCGCTGAACGGCGTCAACCATCAGCACTGGTTGACGCTGTTAAATAGCTGTTGTGATTTACGCCGACGTGACACATGGGCAGCACTAGGACCCATAGCCTCCCGCCGGCCCCCGCCTTTCTCCGAGGCGAGATTGACGCTTTGGCGACTTTTTGCCGGTCGGAGAATTCGGGACACGGCGGGGGCAGGATTGACTCCGGCCCCGGCGATTCTCCGACCCAGTGGGGGGGTCGGTGAATCCCGCCCCAGGTCTCTATGTATAAATGTCTGTCACTTCGAACAAGCTTGAAAGAGCAGCTACGAGCTCGACTGATCATCTTAAATTTGTTGATAGTGTAGCTATTAAAATACTCAGAGGCATGGCGTGCTGTACCCATTGATCTGGACCTCCGCCATCGAACTTCGTAGGTGCTTGGGGCTGGATTGATCTAGGGTGACCGCGTTGAGTAGCGGGCCGCGTGCTGAGTGCCTGGGAAAGTCGTAGTCTTCCGAGTGGGCGTCCGGTCGAGTAGATGCCGGTACGTTCTGGCGAGCTTGATGCCGGATCACTGCGCTGAGTTGCGGGCCGCGTGATGAGTGTCCGGGGGAGTCGTAGTCTTCAGATGAGCTTTCTGAGCATGCAGATGCAGATGGGGCCCGTGGATCGCACGTGGTGAGCGGCGAGGAAGATGGCGTCCAAGATGGCGGCCCCCATGAGTTGCACGTGGCCGGCCGCATGGTGGGGGTTTGCCAAGATGGCGGCCCCCATGGATCGCACGTGGTGGGAGGGGATGGAGTCGGGCGTAATCCGCAGCGTTTCGAGCCCCGTGTGCCCGCTGGTGTTGGGAGCAATTTGTTCTAACTGCTGGGGAGTTAGAAACTGGGGCCCTTTTCGCGAGGCACACTCTGGCATAGTGGCCTTTCTTCCCGCAGCTGCTGCAGGTCGCGGATCGGGCTGGGCAGTGCTGCCGCGGGTGCTGGCTTTGGCCACAGAAATGGCAGGCCGGGGCAGCTGAGTAGCTGGCTGGAGCAGCTGAGTAGCTGGCTGGGGCAACAGAGTAACTGGCTTTGGCAGCACGGTAGCTGGGGGGCCATGTGGCACAGGCCTGGGGGGATTGTTGGTCGGAGGTCCACGATGAGGTCGCGGGGTCTGCGGGAAACGAGGTGAGGCTGCGGAAGGAGACTTTAATAGTGGTAGCAGCCTCCACAGTAGTATCTAAGTCCTGGGCCCCCTTTTCTAGCAGTCGTTGGTGCACATAGTTAGATCTAAGGCCCGCTACAAAAACGTCCCGCACAGCAAGCTCCCTATGTTCAGCCGCGGTAACGGGTTGATAATTACAGTCATTAGAAAGATTGTTCAGTTCCCGTACAAATTCAGCTAGCGTTTCAGTAGGCCGCTGACGGCGTGTCGTAAACACGTGGCGTGCATAAACCTCGTTAATGGGCCTAACGTACATTTTGTCCAATATCGCCAGCGCTGCGGTGTAGGAACCGGCCGGATTTAGCTGTGTGGATATTCTGTGGCTTACCCTCGCGAGCAGTAGGCTGAGTTTTTGTTCCTCCGTTGTTCCAGCGGTGCTGGCTTCTGCCAGGTAGGCTTTAAAACATCTCAGCCAGTGAGAAAAAATTTCCTTAGCCTCTGCATCCTGCGGGTCGAGTTCTAGGCGTCCGGGCTTGAGGGCTGCTTCCATGATTTACTTCGACTGTTTCGTAAGTATATTAAATTGATGGAACCATCAATTCTACGGACACGTGCTTGTAGGATTAGAATAGCGGTTTTAATATACTTACAACAGAGCCAGCCTGTTAGCCGTTGAACTTTCGGTGAACTGGCTGGCTGACTCTGTGGCACGGATCTTTATACAGCAGCTCCAGGGGGAGGAGTTCTGGGCAGAGCCAAGGGGAGAGCCCAGTACAAACTCTAGAGTACTCCCAGAGCTACTCCCCCTGGTGGTCAGGTAGTGCAACTGCACTTAGAATATTGATACATGTATATACTTGGAACAGAGTGACATTGGTAACTATAATACCGTGTGAATCTCATTCACCACAATGGCTGCTTTGGCAATGTCCTCCTTGATGCAGCTGAAGGCCTGGCGCGCCTCAGCAGACGGGAAATCGTGTGGCCTTAAAGAATGGGCGGGCTTTGTCCGCATATTGAGGGACCCACTGGGCGTAGTATGAAAAGAACCCCAAGCACCGTTTGAGGGCCTTGGGGCAATGAGGGAGGGGGAGTTCTATGAGGGGGCGCATGCGGTCCGGGTCTGGGCCCAGGACTCCGTTCTCCACGACGTAGCCGAGGATGGCCAGTCTGTTTGTGCGGAAAACGCATTTCTCCTTGTTATAAGTGAGGTTGAATTTCTGTGCCGTCTGGAGAAAACGGTGGAGGTTGGTGTCGTGGTCCTGCTGGTCATAGCCCCAGATGGTAACATTGTCCAGATACGGAAACGTGGCCCGCAGCCCGTACTGGTCTACCATTCGGTCCATTGCTCATTGAAACACGGAAATGGAAGAGGCGGCCATCGGCCTCGAACGCCGTGTAGTGGCAGTCCTCCAGGCGGATGGGGAGCTGGTGGTCTGCAGACTTCAGATCCACCGTGGAAAATAGCCGATATTGGGCGATCTGGTTAACCAAGTCTGCAATTCTGGGGAGGGGATACGCGTCTAGGAGCGTAAAGCGATTTATGGTCTGACTATAGTCGACGACCATGCAAAATGTTTCCCCGGTCTTGACAACCACCACCTGAGCTCTCCAGGGACTATTACTGGCCTCTATGATCCCCTCACTGAGCAGCCGTCAGACCTCCGATCGGATAAAGACCCTATCCTGTAGGCTGTATCGCCTGCTGCGAGTAGCTACTGGCTTGCAATCTGGAGTGAGATTGGCGAAGAATGGAGGGGGGGGGGGGGGGGGGGGGGGGGGGGGAGATGCGCAGCATGGTTAGGCTACAGATAGTGATTGGGGGCAGGGGCCCGCCGAAGCTGAGGGTGAGGCTCTTGAGGTTGCACTGGAAATACAGGCCTAATAAGAGTGGCGTGCAGAGGTCAGGCAGGACATAAAGTTTAAATTTTGAATAACTAGCACCTCGAATTGTGAGCGTAGCGACGGTGCGTCCTTGGATTTGGGCTGAGTTGGAGCCCGAAGCGAGGGCGATAGTTTGGGTCACAGGAAAAATAGGAAGCAAACAGCATCTTACCAGCTCTGGGTGTATGAAGCTCTCGGTGCTCCCGGAGTCAAAGAGCCATGGCGTGCTGTACCCGTTGATCTGGACCTCCGCCATCGAACCTCGTAGGTGCTTGGGGCGGGATTGATCTAGGGTAACCGCGTTGAGTTGCTTGCCGCGTGATGTGTGCCCAGGAAAGTTGTAGTCTTCCGAGTGGGCGTCCGGTCGAGTAGATGCCGGTACATTCTGGCGAGCTTGATGCAGGATCGCTGCGCTGTGTTGCGGGCCACGTGATGAGTGCCCGGGGAAGTCGTAGTCTTCAGATGAGCTATCTGAGCATGGAGATGCAGATGGGGCCCGTGGTGAGCGGCGAGGAAGGTGGCGTCCAAGATGGTGGCCCCCATAAGTCGCATGTGGCCGGCCGCATGGTGGGGGTTTGCCAAGATGGCGGCCCCCATGGATCGCATGTGGCGGGAGGGGGCGGAGTCGGGGCGTAGGCCGCAGCGTTTCGGGCCCCGCAGGCCCGCTTGTGCTGGGAGCGATTTGTTCTCTCTACTGGGGAGTTAGAAACTGGGGCCCTTTTTGCGAGGCACACTCTGGCATAGTGGCCTTTCTTCCCGCAGCTGCTGCAGGTCGCGGATCGGGCTGGGCAGTGCTGCCGCGGGTGCTGGCTTTGGCCACAGAAACGGCAGGCTGGGGCAGCTGAGTAGCTGGCTGGGGCAGCAGAGTGACTGGCTGGGGCCACAGAGTAACTAGCTTTGGCAGCGCGGTAGCGGGTTGGCCGTGCGGCACAGGCTTGGGGGGACTGTTGGTCGGGGGTCCATGATGAGGTCGCGGGGTCCGCGGGAAACGAGGTGAGGCTGCGGAAGGAGACTTCCATAGTGTAGTATCTAAGTCCTGGGCCCCCTTTTCTAACAGTCTTTGGCGCACATAGTTTGATCTAAGGCCCGCTACGAAAACGTCCCGCACAGCAAGTTCAGCCGCGGTAACGGGTTGATAATTACAGTCATTAGAAAGATTGTTCAGTTCCCGTACAAATTCGGCTAGCGTTTCAGTAGGCCGCTGATGGCGAGTCATAAACACGTGGCTTGCATAAACCTCGTTAATGGGCCTAACGTACATTTTGTCCAATATCGCCAGCGCTGTGGTGTAAGAACCGGCCGGATTTAGCTGTGTGGAGATTCTGTGGCTTACCCTCAGCGATGCTGGTTTCTGCCAGGTAGGCCTTAAAACATCTCAGCCAGTGGGAAAAAATTTCTTTACCCTCTGCATCCTGCAGGTCGAGTTCTAGGCGTCCGGGCTTGAGGGCTGCTTCCATGATTTACTTCGACTGTTTCGTAAGTACCTCAATGTACTAATAGCTGTAACCAATTTCACATAATCAGTCTTCGTTGTAACAAGGCTCATTTCCACTTGCTAATAGCAACATATATTTATTTGCAGGGTCCCATTCTCTGCGAAAAAAAATGGACTATTTTTGAACCTTGCATCTTTTGTTGAATCGTCCGGGAGTTTGAAGAATCTACACTTCCCCGTTGCTTTCTCCATGGGAATTCTTCGACGAATCAGAGTCAATTTGTCAACCAATGAGCACTCTTTTCTCCTCTAGTATTGATTTTTGTGATAGTTTGAAATTTGGTATTCTTGCGTTTGTCCTGATTGGCACCATGACTCTCCTTTCAGCAATATCACGTTCTGTACTACCGAGTGACTGCTTCAAACATTCCACTTATTCCAATCTGAGACCAGACCCCAACAGTGGCTAGGGCACTGGACCGAAGCCCCAATATTTTAGTTTACTTTGTAAAACTGTGCGGAAAGAATACTAAAGGAGTGATTACATGAAGAAATAGGGATTTGTAAAACAATACTTTATTATGAACACAATATTAAACTCTTTAACATCACATCTGAAATTAGCTTACAATTACCCTTAATTACTATCTCTATTCCCAATTATACAACAAGGGGGGAAAAAAACATACAGCTCTCAATCCATCCCACATCCCAATAGCACAGAATAATACTTGCTTTGTAGAAGATTTGGCTCCTGTTAAAACCACTGCAGACTCTGACTGGATCTTCAAAAGTTGTTCAACTGGTGTGTTTCAGTTTTCCCCTTGTCCTCAGACAAGTCTGCAGTGCTTTAAATACTATTACCCTGTTTTTTATCTACCCTACTGGGAGCAAAATACCTTACTTGTGGTTCAAAGGGTCATCAGAATTCTTTCAAAAAGCTTTCTCAAAATGGCTGAATACCTTAGTTCCACCCAGCAATTACATCATCTCCCAAGCTTAAAATAAATTAACTCTCCAGGCTGAAAACGCATTAAATCCCCATGGACTCCTCAGAGTCAAACAACATTGCATTAGCCCAGGCTGAAAACACATTATTCTGGTCAATTTCGCCTCTGGCTCCTAAATGCATTCTGGTCTTGCAAAACAAGATTATTTTTTAAGCACGACTACTGCAGTCAAACACACTGTAACCCAGGCTTTTAACCCTTAAATTGCTAAATGTTTATAATCCAATATATGTAAAATCCTCCATTTGTCACACACTTCACTTGCTTTGTGGAGCCCCCAAGATGTTTCTGTCAGCCAAGTTAGTATAAGGACACTAGAGAAAACACACATTATTTAGATGGGAACCTAGTGAAGTGAATTGTGTATTAGACAATTTTTTCTGCTTCAATCGGAATTTATCCTTTTTTGCTGAGCTGGTCCACTTCTGAAAAATTGTCATTTTTTCTGATTCCCCTGTCAAGTGTGTTACAGGTCCCTTTAGCGTTATCAAAATAGGAAGCACAGCTTAAATCAGAAAACAGGGTGAATCTGACCAATTCTCTCAGGTAGAAGCAAGCTCAAGGCCAGCACAAGATCATTTTTTCCAGGTGTTAAAGATTGAGCAATTCTTTCTCTTCAGCATACGGCATGCTGCACCTCAAAGAGGCACTGACTTGGAATCAGAGCAAGAAACTCTGTCTGAACTGGAACACATCAACGTCAGTAAAATTACATCAAATGCGGGTAATGCAACAACATTGCTGGGTTAACAGAGATTGCCTAGTTTCATCCCAAGGCTTTGCAAACAGTCAAGAAGATCAACAATCAAAAACTTTTAAAGCATTATAGACTCTGCAAGCCTGGAAGTCAGCATTGACAGAACATACTGAAATCATTCCAATATCTCAAAATTCCTTTGCTATAAAAGATTTAATCCCAGTAGGCGGCATTATGTTGTTGGGTGTCAAAATATTGATTGCAGACAGATAAAGCACTTCTTTGATGGCACAAACCAATCAGTATCTCAGTCAGTCTCACCGCAATAATTAATTCCTGCATGCTTTCTGACTCACCTCGTGCTTCTCTTGTGTCACATTCATTACATTTGTATGTTTATGGCTGTGATCTCTCTGCTACCATACTTTTCAGCCTAAATACTTCCCTATCCTCATGTAAATACCCACACTCACGCCACAGATGGATTTTAACTTTTGAAGTTCACGAATTACATTTTGAGCCTATTCATAGTAAATGTCAATTTGGCTAAGTTAAAATCACTTCTGATGTTTCTGCCTAGATGCCACCCTGTACCATGTCTCTACCCTATGTTCTATCCACTCATGTCCTTACCTACTACTGTATCTTCCTGGGTGACAGTCCGGACGGGATCCCTGGTTGTGCACTCGAAGCCTGCATGGACAAGCTGGCAGATGTGTTCGCGGACATCTTTAACCTGTCCCTACTCCGCTCCGAGGTCCCCACCTGCTTCAAGAAGGCCACCATCATACCGGTGCCAAAGAAAAACCAGGCAATGTACCTTAATGACTACCGTCCAGTGGCTCTGACATCAGTTGTAATGAAGTGCTTCAAGAGGTTAGTAATGAAGCGCATCGACTCCATACTCCAGAACGCCTTGATCCACTGTAATTCGCATACTGCCGCAACCGGTCCACAGCAGATGCCATCTCCCTGGCCCTACACTCATCCCAAGAGCATCTCGACAACAAGGACTCCGACATCAGCCTCCTATTTATTGACTCCAACTCTGCCTTCAACACCATAATCCCAGCCAAGCTCATATCAAAGCTCCAAAATCTAGACTCCTCACTCTGCAACTGGATCCTCGACTTTCTGACCCACAGACTACAATCAGTAAGAATAAACAACAACACCTCCTTCACAATAGTCCTCAATACCGGGACCCCATAAGGCTGTGTACTTAGCCCCCGAATATACTCCCTGTATACACACAACTGGGCAGCAGGGTAGCATGGTGGTTAGCATAAATGCTTCACAGCTCCAGGGTCCCAGGTTCGATTCCCGGCTGGGTCACTGTCTGTGTGGAGTCTGCACATCCTCCCCCTGTGTGCGTGGGTTTCCTCCGGGTGCTCCGGTTTCCTCCCACAGTCCAAAGATGTGCGGGTTAGGTGGATTGGCCATGCTAAATTGCCCGTAGTGTCCTAATAAAAAGGTAAGGTTAAGGGGGGGGGGGGGTTGTTGGGTTGCGGGTGTGGGGTGGATGCGTTGGTTTGAGTGGGGTGGTCATGGCTCGGCACAACATTGAGGGCCGAGGGGCCTGTTCTGTGCTGTACTGTTCTATGTTCTAACTGCGTGGCAAAATTTGGTTCCAACTCCATCCACAAATTTGCTGATGATACAAACATAGTGGGCCGGTTCTCGAATAACAATGACTCAGAATACAGGAGGGAGTTAGAGAACCCAGAGGAGTGGTGCAGCGACACCAACCTATCCCTCATGCCAGCAAAACTAAAGAGCTGGTCATTGACTTCAGGAAGCAAAGTACTGCACATATCAGCATCAACGGGGCTGAGGTTGAGATGGTTCAAATTCCTCGGGGTACACATCACCAAAAATCTTTCCTGGTCCAACCACGTCGACACTACCACCAAGAAAGCACAACAGCACCTATACTTCCTCAGGAAACTAAGGAAGTTCGGCATGACCAACTCTTACTAACTCTTACAACTTTTACAGATGCACCATAGAAAGCATCCTATCTGGCTGCATCACAGCCTGTATGGCAACTGCTCGGCCCAAGACCGCAAGAAACTTCAGAGAGTCATGAACGCAGCCCAGTCCGTCACCCATCTATTGACTCCATCTACACCTCCCGCTGCCTGGGGAAAGCCGACAGCATAATCAAAGACCCCTCCCACCTGGCTTACTCAATCTTACAACTTCTTCCATCGGGCAGAAGATACAGAAGTCTGAGAACACGCACAAACAGACTAAAAAACAGCTTCTTCCCAGCTGTTACCAGACTCCTAAACAATCCTCATATGGACTGACCTGATTAACACTATACCCCTGTATTCTTCTCCCAATGCCGGAGTCTATGTAGTTACGTTGTGTACCTTGGGCGGGATTCTCCCAACGGGAGACAAAGTGCCGACGCCGGAGTGAAAACCAGAGTGTTTCACTCCGGCGTCGGAGGCCGCTCCTCGCCCCTTATTCTCCCACCCCCGGGGGGCTAGGAGCGGCGCCGCGTCATTTATGCGCGCTGGGCCTTGGCGCCATGTAAAAGCGGCGGCGCGTAAATTGAGCGGCCAGCGCCGCGTAAATGAGGTCACCCGCGCATGCGCAGGTTGGCCAGTGCCAACCTGTGCATACGTGGTTGCTGTCCTCCCCGCGGGCGCCCCGCAAGAAATGGAGGAGTGATCTTGCGGGGCAGCGGAGGAAAGGAGTGCGTCCTTCAGAGAGGCCGGCCCGCCGATCGGTGGGCACCGATCGCGGGCCAGACCTCTTTTGAGAGTCCCCCCGGTGCTCGAACCCCCCTTCTCCCCCACAGGCCACCCGCAAAGCGTTACCGCACAGTTCACACCAGCAGCGACCAGGTGTGGTCGGCGCCGGCGTGAACCCGTCGTATTGGGCAGGTCGCTCGGCCCATCTGGGCCGGAGAATCGCCGCTCGCCCATTACAAACGGCGAGAGGCAATTCTCTGAGCGGCCAGCCGTAAATCTCGGCGCTCCGGTTTGGGGGGCGTGGGAGAATCGCGTGCGGCTGCCGGGGCGGCGTGGCGGGACTCATCTGGCGCCCCCGCGATTCTCCCACCCGGCGTGGGGGTGGGGGGGAAATTGCGCTCCCTGTATTGCCCTATTATGCATTTTCATTTCTTTTCTTTTCATGTACTTAATGATCTGTTGAGCTGTTTGCAGAAAAATACTTTTCACTATACCACGGTACATGACAATAAACAAATCCATCCATCCATCCACCCATCTGCTTTATTTTCCTTTATCAGATCTCTCTTGCTCACTCTCCTAGCAAGGGAGAGTTTCTGAAGACTACTGTAGGATTGCATTCTCCATCATATAATTGACTAGATTCATTAGGTGGTTGTAAGAGTTCTCCTCTAGCATCATTTTTTTCAAACTTCAATTCTCAATCGTGATTACTTCATGCTATTTTGCATTCATATGCATACCACTGGTACCTACTATCTATCCTCACCTGCCCTACTTCTCATCTACATGCTGGACCTTAGCAGCATCATATAAAAATACATCATGTTCCACACGTGGTCTAGGTCTAACTAAAACAATATAGGCCGGTATTCTCCGACCCTGTGTGGGGTCGGAGGGTCGGAGAATCTCGGGGTTGGGGGGGGCGAATCCTGGCCCACCACCCCAACGCCAGCTGCCCTATTCTCTGGCGCCATTTTCTGGGCGCCGGCGGGATTCCTGCCACGCTGGTAGGGGGCCGTTGACTGCTGCCCGTCTGGTGTTTCTCCGGGCCCCGATGGGCCAAGTGGCTACCAAGTTTTTTCCAGTCCTGCCGGCATGAATTACTCACCTCAGACACAGCGGGACCTGGCAGGTAAGTGTGCGGGTGCGGTCCTGGGGGGGTGATAGCAGGGGATCCGACCCCGGCGGGCCCCACGGTCGCCTGGCCCGCGATCGGGGCCTACCAATCTGTGGGAGGGCTGGTTCCGGGTGGCCTTCTTTTTGCCACACTGGGCCCTTGTAGGGCTCCGCCATATTGCCCAGGGGCCGGCGTGGAGAAGGGAAATTCCGCCCTTGCACGGAAATACAGCGCCCATTCCATATTCGTGGAAATATGCTGGCCGATCCACACATGCGCAAGATCACATTGGGTGTTCCGCGCATGCGTGAAGTCGCACTGGCCCTTTGGTGCTGGCTGGAGCTGCGGGTACCATTCCGGCGTCAACTTGACCCCCGAGAAAGTGGAGCATTCCTCACTTTCGGGGGTTGTTGATGCCCGAGAGGTTGGCACCGGTTTTCACGCCGGCGTGGCGAGTCCATTCTAGGCGGGATTAGCGGGGTTGTTCCAGGCACTTCAAGCATCCAGAACGACTTCACAAACTAATGGCACTCAGTTTACTTTTAATGCCCCGGCGAGGGGGCGCCCCCACCCTCACCCTCACCCCCACCGCCACCCCACCCTCCTCCAATTTCCAATTTTTCAACCTTCTGACGCAACCCCCAGACCCCCCCCCCATGCCCCAACTCACCTATAAGGGGTTCATTGAGCCTTGCTGCACCCCATCTCACACAGGCAGAGCACTCAGGGCCAGATTCCAGTGTGACACAATGCCAGCCTAGCACCTTGGAACTGACACCCTGGCAATGCCCTTTCCAGCCTGGCAGTGCTACCTGGGCACAATGACAGTGCCAGGTTGGTTTCTGGGTGGCACTGCCAGGTGCCAGGCTGGCAATGCCAAGGTTACAGCTGGCACCAGGTATGCCAGGGTGCCACCCTGCCTGGAGGCTGACCACCCGGGCCCTCCTATCGCCTGGGAGATATCCCAGGTATCATTCCACCTGGTCTTCATTTGTGGGGACCAGTATTGAACGGTGTCCGGCTGTGGTCCACTCAGTGAGGTCGTCAGTTGCCGGGTGGCCATTAGATCTGGTGTAAGCATGGCTAAGCGGGTTCTTAAACTCTCTTAGCTGTGCAAGACTGGGTCCTGCCCACTGTTCGAGGGACCCAGATCGCAAAGTATTGTGAGATCTATTAGATCTTGCGAGGTGTAACGGCCATCGGGAATGCCGGGGAAGACATCTCCACGGATCTACCGGCAAAGCGCACCCGGTTCCAGTGGGTTGCGGTCGGTAGATCGCGCCATATATACTGCCACTATCCAGTTCAACCTCACCATCACTTCTCAAAACCCCTCCACTGTCGCTGAATTATCAGACTGCTTGTTTGACTTTCAGAATCTTTCATCTATAAAGGAAAATCAAAGCCATTGTCTTAATTCCCTACCACAGTTTTCATTTCTTACCCACCAACTATATCATATTTTAGGTTAATCTAGACAACTTAAACCTTGAATGAAAAAATAGAAAAATTGCATTTATATGCAAGTATTTACACATTTTCTGACCACCAGATGTGTCAATTCAGTATTTTTGAAGCTACAATGTAGGAAATGTGGCAGCCAATTTGCATTCAATACTTTTCCACAAACAGCAATGTGAAAATGACCAGAAAATATGTTTTTTTGTGATAATAATTGAGGCATAAATATTGGTCACAACATCAGGAATGTCAAAATAGTGTCATGGGATTTTTTTACATCTACCCAAGCAGGCAGACAGCTGGGGATTCAATTTAACATTTCATCTGAAAGACAACACCAATGACAGTACAATGTACCCTCAGTACGCCACTGGACTGTTGGCCTCGAGGTCGGGCTTGAACTGTGAACCAGTTGATGCAGAGGCGATTGTGCTACCAATTGAGTCACACCTGGCACATCTGATCCCAAGATGAGTTTCTAACCAGACATCCATAGCATCACTAACTTCACCCATTTCCACCTTGTAATATCATCCATCTCCATCCCTTCCTCGTTTTATTTGTTGCTGAGGCCCTCGTCTTGGTCACCTTCAAACGTGACTATTCCAACACCCCTTGACCACACATCGCATCCTTCAACCTCCATAAACTTACATTCATCCAAAACTCTGACGTCCATGTCCTAAGTCACACCAACTCCCAATCACCCATCATCGCCGAACTCACTGACCTACACTGGCTGGTTATGTAACATTTCCATTTGAAAATTCCCATCCTTATTTCCGATTCCCTCCATGAAGTCACCCCTCACTAATTCTGTGACCACTTACAGTTCTCCGAGATAGATTTGCTCCTCCAATCCTAGCCTAACGTGCACCAACATGTTTGAATGGTTTGCCATTGGTGGCTATGCCTCCCGCTGTTGAGGCCCCATGAACTTAATTTCCTCCCTAACACTCCATCTCTCTTTTTTCCTTTAAGACCTCTTTAAAACCAAGCTTTTCGTTATCAACCCTAATATCTCCTTCCATGGTTTGGTGTCAAATTTGTTTTCCAATATCATTGCAAAGCACTTTGGGACATGTTACTAATGCAAAACACAATAACTAACAATGTCTACAAAAGTGCTTCCAATTTGTTAACAAGGAACAAAATTAAACAGCTGTGCCTCAAAATTACAACTATCTTGCAACCAACGTGAAAAAAGCCTGCTAATGATAAGTTAAGTCACTCACCCTCAGCTCAGCACTTAAAGCAAATTCTCCCTTCTATTTCAACTGAGCTGTGACCCAGAATCAAATCTCAGTAATGAATATAACATTTTAATGTTGAATAGCATAGTATAAATGAATAGCTTGGGAATTATAATCATAAGATCCCTTAATGACATAGAAGGCCCTTTGGCCCATTGATATCATACCAGCTCTCTGAGTAATCCAATCAGTCCCATTCTCCCTTCTCTATCCCCATGGTGTGTTGGAATGGGTGTAAATCGTTATAAATTAGATGCTTAGCTTTAGCTTTGAGACCATTAACTAATGGTTAACTTGGAAGGACTCCCTAATTATCAGAATAAAGTACAGCTGCACTCTCTCAGCTCATTATTACTTTATTTAAATAAGTAGTTTTGTGCAGATTTGCTTACTTAGGTTGTGAGTTAAACAGGTAAGACAGCAACAGCAAGTTAAGAAACACATCCTTAATATCTAGATTCTGAAAGCATCTTAAACTGTTTTATATCACTGTGATTTAGTTATAATCAATCGGAGGGGATAATGTTTCCTAAATTATACAGAGCTTGGTTAGAAACTAACGTGGGTAGCACAACTAGCTAGCACTAGCTTCACAGCGCCAGGGTCCCAGGTTCGATTCGCTGTTGGGTCACTGTCTGTGTGGGGTCTGCACGTTCTCTCTCTGTGTGTGTGTGTGTGTGTGGGTTTTCTCTGGGTGCTCTGGTTTCCCCCCACAGTCTAAAGATGTGCAGGTTAGGTGGTTTGGCCATGCTAAATTGCCCTCCGTGTCCAAAAAAAGGTTAGGAGGGGTTACTGGGTTTCATGGATGTGGTGGAAATGAGGACTTAAGTGGGTTGGTGCAGATGCGATGGGCCAAATGGCCTCCTTCTGCACTGTATGTTCTATGTTATCATCTGGAGGTTTAATCAAAATTACTTATTTAAAATATTGAGGATTGTCCTGTACACAATTTATTCTAGCATTTGTTATTATAAATCAATAAATATTTTGATTATAGTTAGACTGCTGCAAGGTTAATGGGCGCAATCTAACAGAGGTTTCTTAGTGTAATACTGATGCTCGACACAGCCAGGCCATCACCAGTGTCAAATGTTAACTGGTCCGCTGTATGAGGCCCCACGGGCCTCACGCCGCAAATGACTGTACTGCTGGCTGATTGGCTGGCACTGCATCTGCCAGCTCCCTGCTATCAAGTGGGGGGCAGCATTAACCGATCGTGCAGAGCAAACCCCACACAGCTCGCAGCCATGCCACTGAGGAGACCAGCCCCACGATTCGGGGATGCGGATTTCGCCAGATTGTTGGATACGGATGAGACCAGAGAGAATGCCCTGTTTCCCCAAGGAGCTCAAGCGGGTCAGGCACAGGGGACCCAGTGCTGCCAGTATATGCCCTGCTGTGCCACCCTGGCAGCGACTATCACCAGGGGAACCAATGTTAAGAAGATCAATAACCTCCACTGGATACCAGTTGGGTTGGCACCAGCCCCCTGGTACCACCCTGCCCCTGCCTGTCAGCCCGCCCCCACGAGCATTCGCCTTGCAACACCCCACCGTCCCCTCCCATGTCCAGCAGTGCTTCCCATGCTGCCTCCTATCCCCACCCCGTGATGAACAAAGTATGCGGTTTGAAACACCCTCTCTGTCCTGTGGGTGGAGTTGGCCCACAACAGACTGGAGAGGGCCCAGATGAACGGCAGGGCAGCGGACATCAGAGTTTCTCTCTTCTCCCCCCCCCCCCCCCCCCCCCCCCCCCCCCCCACAAGGAACGGAGCCTGGAGATTGCAGGGATGGCCAAGGACCGATCGGTCACCGATGTAGGGCTGGCATTCGGTGCAGGGATAAGAATCCACTGGCTACCTACCAGATGACTTGTCACATGAGTTGGTAATGCCATGGCACTGACCACATGTCCATTCTCCTGTAGGATCTCCATCCGGCGGTGCCAGCCCATCTGGGGTGGTCCCATCCTATGAGAACACCTCTGGAGGGGAGCTGCGAGGAGACCTCCGTAGTCCCAGCACAGTTGTCATCCCCACCCTCCACCAGTGCAGCGACCTACACCTTGATGGGTGACAGTAGTGGTCAGGCTTCTGGGACACATTCTGGTGAGCACCACACAGGGGCTGATGTACATCAGGTGGAGGCAGGAACATCTAGGTGAGGCAGCAGTTGGAGATCTGCTGGGTCCCAGTCAGATGCTGAGCTCTGGACCAGGTTTACCTGGAGCTGACAGTCATTGGGGCACAACCATGATATTCAGAGAGGGAATGTCAGTAACATTCCAGCACGTCCATAACCCATAACCAATTGGAGGAGTCCCAGAGGCTGTGGATGTAGGAGATAGTGCCGATAATGCGTGCCACGTAGGCCAACACTGCTAGGGTTGTGACTGCAGTGGGGAGCCTGGTGCATGACATCTGCAGCATGAGTTGAGGTGCCCAAAGCATAGCTCAGGCAGTGACAGCCATGGCTGAAGCCTTGACAGCATGTCCCAGTCGCTGGGGAACGTGTCCCAGCCCCTGGTGGACCTTGATGAAGCACTGCAAAGCATGTCCCAGACTTGGGTGGGCATTGCCAAGGCACTCCAGAGAATATACTGGTCACTGAGGGCGGAAAAACCATGCTGCAGACACTGGGAAGGTGCCAGGGTTGGCAGAACCAGATGATGGAGTGGCAGCTGGGGTGTGATCTAGCTGCCCCTCTGTACCAGGGACCTATGGGCACCAACTGGGAGGACAGGGTCCTGGGTGCTAACCCGGAGTGGAGACATCGGTCACCTAGCTCTCTTTCCCCCCCCCCCCCCCCCCCCCCCCCCCCCCCCCCGCCGACAATGGATCATCTCAGAGTCAAGCCCAAGAACAGGGTGGCACAGCAGGGCAAATACTGCCAGCAAGTGGGCTGGGGCCCTCCAGCCCCAGAGGATGCCTGCCAGGGGCATCGAAGGGCGTGGAATATGCTAAGCAGTAGGCTGCCTCCACCTCTGATATGCATCCTAGGAACATACCTAAATGCAGCGGTAGAACGCGGAAGGCTAAGAAAGATGAGGATCATCTGAGTGGAGGGGGAAGATTGGAGAAGGGAAAGCAAGGCAGCACCACCAGGGCTCGGGGCAGTTAGGGACACGTATGTACAGCACTAAAAGACAGCGCACCTGAGAAATATGATGCCTCTGGCACTTTCGTCCGCAATGCGGGCAGGCTACCAATTCCCAGGGCCAGGCCCCTACACTCCACTCTCTGCTCGCCATCCATTCCCCCCCAGGCTACTGGACACTCCCCGCTGTCATCTGTCCACTATCATCTGGCTGGTCCTGCGGGTCCTCCCTTGGCTCGTCCTCCTGATCTGGTTCTCCTCGGTGGTGGCAGTGTGTTCCTCCCCGTTCACCTCCGTGTGTCACCCTGCTGCTGTGCTAGGTTGTGGAGGGCACAGCAGACCACCATAATTATGGCAACCCGCTGGATGGTATACCGCAGTGCACCACCAGAGCCGTTGAGGCATCAGAACTGCATTTTGAGGAGTCCAATGCACCGTTCAATGACATAACCAGGCCTGTATGGCCTCCCGGGCTATCTCTTCTCCACATTGGTTACTGGTATCGTTAGCCAGGTCCTCACTGGGTGACTTTTATCCCCCAAGAGCCAACCGGCATTCCTGGGGTGGTTGTCGAAGAGGCAATGACCACTGCCCAGGATGTAGCTGTCGTGCACAGTCCATAGGTAGCGTGCACACACATGCATGATTTTCTCGTGGTGGTTGCATACGAGTTGGATGTTCAGTGAGCGGAACCCCTTCCTGTTGATGTAGGGCACTCCCTGAATGCCCAGTGAGCACAAGGCAACGTGTGTGCCATCTATTACCGACAGCAGGGAATCCTGCTGCCCGGGCATCTTGGGTCTGGTCCAGGTCAAATTGATGTAGTTAGCTGCTCAGGGATGCATTTGTGGGCTGTGGCTTGTGAGATGCCACACAAGTCCCCACTCAAGCCCTGGAATGATCCTGAGGCATAAAGGTTCAGGGCTGTAGTGCCCTTGACTGCCACCGGGAGCGGGTATCCACCTCCTACGTGGCTCCAAGTCCGCAAGGACATGTCACAGGTGCCTCACCGTCCCCACTGCCTCAACATGCTGTCCATCTGTTCAAAAGACCAGCGACACCTGTACACTTTGGGCTGTCGCTGGCCTCCCCATGAGTCCCGGGCGACTGGGTCCTCAGCGTGTGGGGTGAAGCCCTGCACATGCAGCTACTGTCACTGCCATCTCTGGCGTTTGGCTTCCTGGCCTGCCAGCAGCACCATGAGGGCAGCCAGATATCATCGAATCTGTGGGGAATTGGAGGGGGTCAGATTGGCAACCAGCAGTATCTTGTTGTCCCCCCCCCCCCGGGCCACATACCCCTGGCTGCAGCAAGGGCCCTAGTCACTGGACCCTATATCCTCTACCTCAAACACCTGTGAAATGTTCACTTAACTATGATTGCCAATTCTCTATTAGCAATAGACTTCAGCCGCGCAGGCAGAGATTTCCACGGTCAGTGGGAGTTATGGGTGGACAGTGGGACAGGCAGGCACGGTCTGGAGTTGCCCTGTAACAGGTACCCATGACATGGGGGTGGCATGGCAGATCTGCAGATGCTGAGATTGCCCCCCACCCCCAAGCACCTAGGCAGCAACCCCAGTGCTCCTGGGTCCCCAAGTGATGACACGTCGCTGAACCCCCCCCCCCCCCATTCTTTCAGGCACCACCCTTCCTTCACCCTCCCAACCTTTTGGAGGCCCCTACATACCCTCTCCCTTCCACCTTCCTTTCATGGGAATGCCCCCCCTCCCCTCAAACCCTGACCCTTGGCCATGGCACTGGCAGTCAGGAAACCTGTTAATGCTCTTGCTGGCTTTGCAGTGCCACCTGCTCCTGGCAGTGACACCCAGGCACCTTGGCAGTGCCAGGGTGGCAGATCCAAGGTGACCACGTTCAAGGGGAACAGCCAGGGAGCCACCCTTCCCTTTCTCTGACCATCCAGGGGCCTCCGATGGCCCGAAAAGATTCCCCGGGGTGCCATTCCGCCTGGTCCACCATTATGTGGACCACTACTGAATGGCACCCGGCTGGGGTCTCATTGGGGAGGCTGGTAGATGTCGGGAGCCCGATAGATCCTAGGTACGCATGCCTAAGTGGGTTTTAAACCTATTTAGGCGTGCGACGCGTGGTCCCGCACATCTGGGTAGATCTCACGAGGTGTACTAGCTGTCGGGAAGCCCGCGGGGAGGCCTCTCCCGGCATCTAGCGGCCGCACCACACTCCTGTTCGGGCGTTAACAAATCAATTTATTTGTTTTTAAAAACGTTCTACTAATATAAAGCTTTCAAACAGTTCCACTGTAAAGATTTCAAATAGTTTGGACATTCACTGCTATTAATCGTGTAAATCCTGAAGGATTTACACCACTGCAAACTGAGCTCCTTATTATTTTTCAATTTGCAACCTTAAGCAGCTCTGACTGCATTGAAACATCGTGGACAATATTATAGAGATGGATTTAAACTCTGCCACAATAAATAATTCTTAAAAAGGTGCAATTACAGTAATGTTTATGACATGTTGTGAAATATACTTGATAGTAATATGCTTCGAATTAAACCTACTATTGGTCTCTGGGGAAAAATGCATTGATCTCATTTGTTAACTTCTTGGAATCCCAACATGACCTGTGCAGAAACAGGTCATTCAGCCCATCGAGTCTGCATCGACCCGAGCTTATTCCCCACCCTATCCCAATAACCCTTAACCCAGTGTTTTTAAAACTTTTCCTGCAACCCTTTTTTGCCGACCTTTGCGACCCACGCCGCCTGACCTTCGTGATCCACCATTTTCACTTGCCTTTAATACAACAGGTGAGCCTGCTTGGTCCTCACTATCTCACTTGCTTTGTCATTCAATGTTAAATTTCTGTATGGGTTGCTCATCAGAGGTCCTGGAGCTCACACCAGCACTGCGTTGTCCTGCCATAGACTCTCCTGCGAATCTCTCTCCAGCAGATGCAGTTGTGAGGTCCAGGCCTGTTTGTGTATCCGACCCTCGCTTCCTTATTGTGAAACGACGCATCTTCAGTTCTTCATGCAGTCCTGTTGCTTTCTTGCTGGCAGCTACAAAATGGAGGAAGGTCTCCTCAGTAATTTCACGCCCAGAGCATGTGACGTGTATACCGTGCACATGACCTGCTCTTTGCCACCGCTCCTGATGGGAAGACTCCATAAAGTAATCTGCTCCTGGGACAGCGTTCTATGTATGGAGGACGTGGTCTGCCCCACTGGGCTCTGGGCCTGTGCACTGCTACATCTGGCTGAGGTGCATGCATGTGCGGGGCTGCCGGCATTCTTGAAAGCCAGTCGCGACCGGCATTTTAAAATCCAGTTGCTGCTGTTGGGCACTTACATCCTGCAATTGGAAAAACCACGTCCGATCGCTCCGTGACCCTCCTGACACCCGCCGGCGGGTCATGACCCTGATTTTAAAAATTACTGCATTACCCTAACTTGCATATCTTTGAATATTAAAGGCCAATTTAGTATGAACAATCCACCTAACCTGCACATCTTTGGACTGGAGGAGGAAACAGGAGCACCCAGTGGAAACCCACGCAGACACGGGGTGAATATGCAAACTCCACACAGTCACTCAAGGTTGGAATTGAACCTGGGTCCCTGGCGCTGCAAGGCAGCAGTGCTAACCACTGTATTACCCCTCCTTATGAGAAATGTGAGGGGTCAGTGTTTTTGGATGGCTTTCTTCCCAAAAGTTGTATTTTTGTGGAATAACAGGTTGTATTTTGATTAGTAGTTCATCCTTTTCAAGATTGATACAATGGCCCAGATTTTCAGAGTTGTGGAGACTCCACAGTCCTTTAAAAATAGGGGGTGGGGCCAGGGTCTGGAAGCCTCAGGCATTTTTGCTGGTGGATGAAATGGGAGCGGGATGTAATTCATAAAGGAATCCATCCCGATGAAGGAAACTCAATGCTGATTTTAAACATTCCTATTTTCACTCTCCTGTGGGACTGGTCAATAAGCCTCTTGAAAAGCGAGAAAGGAACTGTCGAGCTGTGAAGTTATTTAAATCTCCAAGCCTTTAAAAGTTGGAAAAAATAGGCTGGCTGTGTCGGTGAGAGGTTTTTAAAAAAAAAACTGGTCGAGCAGTTACAATAACTGTTTCTTGACATTACCCTCAGGGCTATCATTATGTCATTATTAATGCTTGGCAGCTCTTTACTACCTTGTATTTATCCCAGCAGGGGGCCCTAAATTCACAGTTGATGGACAGCTCAAAGAGATTATAAGAAGACCAATTGTCTTTATTTCGGGTTATAATTAGTACTTCGGGAATTTCAATATTTTGAAAAGGCTTCGATGAATGGGAGATTTTTTTAAATATAGCGATGTTGGGTGTGATATATTGGCTTTGTTGCACCCGACTCGAGACTTGACGCCACCGGTAAATCTCGCGAGATTTACTAGCATCTCACGAGGCTTTGCAATCTAGATCCCACCCATTGAGGTTATAATCCAGATTTTCACATTAAAGTGAGTAGTTAGTTCACTAAAATATGTCTACGCCAGATCAACCCAGAGCCTGGGAAAACTCGGGTGTATTATTTCCCTTTTAAAACTGCATCCAATTGTGCTCTGCCCTTTGTCATCTAAGGTATGTCTGAAGAGGAAGCGCCTTTTGTAAATGTGGTGCTATTGAAAGCTGGATATTCATCCTCTGTGAAATGTAGCTTTCCTGAAGAATTCCCATTTGAAAATTGTGAGAACTCGGTGGGAACGAATATGAAGCTATCCGGTATAGAATATGACAACATTGAAACACCAAAGTTACTTTGTGAATCGGTCTCATACAAATCCAGAATGTCAGACATCTCTCCTATATCTAAATTCACAAACAACGATTATGAAAGCTTTGAGAAAACATCTCCAAACCCTGAGACTCAAAAGCCTAAACTAGTAAATGGTGCCAATTATAAAACGGGAGCTAAACAATGGAGCACAGGAATGTCAAGCAAATCTACCTCTTCTAGAGGTGCAAATCTCTCCACAATCCTTGAAGAAAGCAATCCAAATGTAACTTTTTCAGAAACTGACCAGATTCATGTGTCCAGCACTGCAAATGATACTGCTGAAGCCATTACATCTAAAGAAATTGTTGTTCAAAATGATACAACACGACCAACATCTCTCCAACTGCTCAGCAAGAAAAAGGCTAAGGAAGTCTTTGAAGAACAATTCAGGCCACTTTCTCGTAAATTTTCTGTCCATGATCTAAGTCAACTTGGGGCATCCATTAGCAAAAGGAAAACGCAAAGGAAGAAAAAATTGCCTATAGAGCAGGTACATTAGAGTTTTGTAATGGTAAATGCAAGATTTGTTTTGCAATTCAAGTTATCATGCAGCAAGATCTGGCTGGGGGAATTGCTGAACAAATTGACTTTTGGCAATGTAATTTACATTCCAATGTGCTTATTTTTGTATCTAAGCTCCAGAAAGCTCATTTGAAGCTCTTAACATCTGCTAACTCAAATCTGAAATAGTTTTTCATTTTAAAGAGTCTCTACTTTTGGGTCAATAACATGTAGTATTCCCTCTTTTGTTTACCCATGAAATTCCTATAAAATGCAAAATATTTCTTATCACTTCTGGCTTCAATTTGATATTCAAACAAACTCACAACTTGTCTAAAATGCATCCAACCTATTTACTTGGTCCTCAAACCCACCAAAATATCTCATTACAAATCTAACACCTAACCTCCCAGACAATCTGACTTGAGTAAACTTTCCCCAGCTTCATTAAATTTATCCTGTCTCCTTCTGGAGTTGCTGCACTCTGCTGTCTCGGGTCCAGCCCTGACTTTGTCACCAAACCCACCAACAAGGGTGGGGCTGCTGTTGTCTGGCATACTGACCTCTACCTCGCAGAGGCCCGCTTCTACCTATTCCACAAACAGGACTGTCCAAGTAGGCCCATCATGTCAGCCTGTTCCTGCCCATACTCCATACTCTCTCCTCTTGTCCTGTCCCTTCACACCTACATTCCTGATTCCTCTGATGCCCTATATCATGTCAACAACTTCCAGTTCCTCAACCCTAGCCTCTCTACCATGGATGTCCAATTCCTCTGTATCTCCATTCCCCACCAGGATGGTCTGAGGGCTCACTTCCTCAAGGACCGAACAATCCCCATCCACCACCACGCCTCCATCTGGCTGAACTTGTACTTACTGAACAATTTGTCCTTTAAAATGTCTCACTTCCACCAAACCGAGGGTGTGGCTATGGAAACCAGCATGGGTCCCAGTTTTACCTGTTTGTTTATGGCGTACGTGGAACATTCCTTGTTTCAGCCCTATCCCACAGCTCTTTCTCGGTACATCAATTACTGTTTTGGTGCTGCTTCATTTTCCCGTCTGGACCTGGAAAAAGGCATCAATTTTGCTTCCAATTTTGAACTTTACATGGTCCATTTCCAACACTTCCCTTCCTTTCCTTGAGCTTTCTATCTCAATTTATAAGGATATCTGTCCACTAGTATCCATTACAAATGCACTGACTCCCACAGCTCCCTCAACTACAGCTCTTCACACATCCTATAAGGACTCCATCCCATTCTCCCAGTTGCGTTGCATCTGTTCTGAAGATGCCACTTTCCAAAACAGTGCTGCTGACAGGTCTTCATTCTTCCTTAATTGTGGTTTCCCACCCACTGTGGTTGAAGGGCTCTGAACCATGTCCGACCCATCTCCTGCACCTCTTCTCTCACCCCTTCCCTTCCCTCCCAGAACCTGGATAGAGTACTCTTTGTCCTCCCGTTTCACACCACCAGCCTCCGCACTCAAAGAATCATCCTCCGCTAACTCCAGCATGATGCCACCACCAAACACATCTTCCCCTCACTCCCCCTGACAGTATTTCACAGGATCCTCTCCCTCCAGCATATCCTGATCCACTCCTCCATCACCTCCAACACCTCACCCTCTTCCCATGGCACCTGCCCATGCAATTGCTCACCATCTTTTTTCCAAGTGTCTTCTGTCCACAACACCTTTGTCAATCTCCACCTACCACTGGCCCTCTATCCAGCCCCACTGCTCCACGTATGCCCCCCAACCAACAGTATAAATCTCCTCCTATTTCCAGGTCTCTCCAGCTTTGACATGCTAACTCCCTTCTCTCTCCACAGATGTTGACAGATTTGCTGCGATTGTCCAGTATTTCCTGTTTTTGTTTCATGAAATACGCAGACTGCCTTCTTCACAGAATAGTATCACATTCCCCACAATATTTTTGAAAAAATAACATCCAGTCTCTCAATTTGTCATAATGACAAATACAAAAATGTATTTTAGAACAAATATTTCATATGCATTATGGGTGTGCAACAATTACTCCAAACTCAAAAAACTGAATGGATTCCCAATCTTTGTAGAAGTTGATGCATGTAAAATTTCATGGAACTGATGCAAACTCTCCTCTATCTGCCCACAGCAAATTCGGATAAAAGAATGGACAATTCGCCAGCTAACCAACATTGAAGAAGCCAGGAAGCATGAGCTTGTTATAGAAGTTGACTAAATCTGCAGAAGGTGTGGATGTTTGAGGAGAAGTGGCATAAGTGGAAGAGTGTACTCTTTTGCATTTGTAGTTCATGGCCTACTCAAGAAGTAGTGTCTTCTACCTATGCTATAGCAAAGTGGTAGTTCTGTCTCTGGTGTGAACCTTCTTGGCATTATGAACTCAGGTTGGGAATGAGAGGGTGGTGGTAGGTGAAGGTGTGGAAAAGCAAATAATGGTCTTCAACTGGATTAATTTGTTGTATGGTTTAATATGTAATGTTTTGGTCAGGGACCAGGAAGAGGTGAGACATTAGGCATTAGAAATTAGTTGTGACAGAGTTTTGGAGTGAAAATATTTCCATTGTCACAGAGCATGTCAAAAGCAATAGTTATGATTTTCCTTGATTGTTAGGTAGAAACTAGAATCTTCGGCTGCCGTTCTTCCGACGGCTATTAAGTGTTGGTTGAAAAATCTCTTAAATTTGAAACCCAAATAAAAATAAGTTGGATATCTGGTAACGTAATAATGTTTCAGAATTATTAAATCCATCAAATTCTATACAAACGGCCTATTATTGTTGCAAACCTATGGACTTTTACCAATTAAATAGATGGATTACATTTTTTTCATATTTGAAAACTAGACGCATAAAGGAATGGTCATTAACAAAGATGAGGAAATAAGGACATAAATTTTCACACACGAGAGCTCTGCGCCTTAACTGAAATGATGCCAGTATCGTGAGGTCTGTATGGCATGGAAGTTGTAAGGGCAAAGGGTGGTGGCTGAGGTGTTATGGGTTGGCATGAGTCAGCATTACATTGGCAAAGGGGCTATAATGTGTTGTGCTGGGGTCATGAGTTGCCATGGGTGTGTGCAAGGGGTGAGGGCTAGTGGTCATTATCATTTTTATTACAAATGGTACTGTTTATGGAACAACTCCAGTATGTACCCAGCTCTCTTATCCACCACACACCACACCGTAAACATCCAATGACTTTGGGCAGTCTCTCCAGAGTCGGGGTTTGCGGGGTTTGGGAAAAATTTATTTAATGCATTGAAGTTTATTAAGCTTAAATGTTGGAAAAAATGCAGTACCTGTGAAAACTGTTTGTTGTAAAAATAGAGATTGGCTGCATTAAAATAAGCCAGTGAATAAGTGTGGTCTAAAGTTATAGCTTTCTGATAGTCCCTCATAGCATTGGGCAGATCTCCTGTGAACTGACTAATCACTCCACGATTTGTTAGCAGTTTTGCTGACATACTGATCTGAAAGAAAAAACAAAATATCTTCATAAAGGAATTTATTCAGCATCAAGTGTCTTTTGCATTAATAATCATCAACAGTATTAGGTATGAAGTTTGGCATAATGGGTGAGCTATATCCCCCTTTTTATGAGTGATGCAGACCAAGTGATCACAACTGACTTGTGGTCAGTACTGAGTTAGCTGTTT
Organism: Scyliorhinus canicula; assembly: GCF_902713615.1. Lineage (NCBI taxonomy): Eukaryota > Metazoa > Chordata > Chondrichthyes > Carcharhiniformes > Scyliorhinidae > Scyliorhinus > Scyliorhinus canicula. The sequence goes on along the minus strand of NC_052147.1, from coordinate 76,501,660 downwards.
GAACTATCACAAGATTAATCAGTGAGTTATATCACCTACCTAGAGTGTAAAGCTGAACTGACTCAAAGTTCTGCATTCAATATGCAACCGAGGGAATAGGAATCACTGCAGCAGTGATATTTTAATTGCCCTCTTTCTACTTGGACTCGGTCCTTATTCTAAGTTTCATATAAAGTACGTAAAAACAGTCGGTTTTTTGTTAGAAAATATTTTTTGAAGCATTTGTAATTTTCAGTTTACAGTTTAACACTTTTAACACTCAAACAACCACACGGGCCGACACAGGCAAAAACACTAAAAACAACATCCCCAACTACCCCTGCCCTATTTCCTAATTACCCGTGTACTAAGTTCCCTGTACTTGTCTTGCACTACCATGCCCCCCCCCCCCCCCCCCCCCCCCCCCCACCCAACCTTACTGCAGAGGTACAATTTTCCTTGAATAAGTCGATGAACAGTTGCCACCTCTGGGCGAACCCCTGAATTGATCCTCTCAAAGCAAACTTAATCTTTTCCAGCCTAACGTGCTCCTGACTTTGGGGGTTGCAAGTCTCTCAATCCCAGCAAAATCCATCTCCGGGCCACCAGGGAGGAAAAGGCCAGAACATCGGCCTCCAGGAAATTGCCTTCTGAGGCAGAGTTCCAGAATGCCAACTCATCTGTCCTAAAAGGATAACCCTTAATTTGAAAATAGTGCCCCCTAGTTCTAGACTCATCCACAAGGAGAAACGTCCTTTCCATGTCCACCTTGTCAGGACTGTTTTCAACCTCCCAATTGCCTCACCACTTGCTTTCTGTCGATGTTGTCGACCTTTTCTAAAGCAGGATAGCAAATCCTATAGAAAGGTGCCCATGCTAAGGTGAAGTTCCGCACTGATCACTCTGGATTAGCCACATCTAAACTCGTCACATGACCGCTGACCAAGCAGAATTAGACCTCATGAGCACTAAATCATGGAAGCACTGGGAAAGCCATCATTTGACATTGAGCTCTCCCTGTGAAAGGATGGCAAACCTGCAAGAATGGCTAAACCTGTGAGAAAGAAATGTTGTCGAGGGATAACAAGAGGAAAACCTTGATGTGAAAGGAGTGGGAGATTCCACCATCATGTTTATGAAATATAAGGTGAACATCTTTGAAAGGTTTGACAAACAGGCATTCTTTCCAGCCTGGATGAAAACAGCTACCTGTCCCGAGCTTATGTTCCCAATGCCAGTCCAATCCGTACATGTGGAACAATTTTGGGAGTAGATAAAGGTGAATCCTGGAATTATGGTCTTCACGACCAGAACCCTTTCATACCCACATGGATGGGGAGGAACATATAATGCGTAAACACATGGACCACTTGAGGAGTAGAGCTGCTCCAGCGGTCAGTGTTGCCATCAAGAAATGTCTTGAACCTGTAAACGTCCAAATATCTGATCTGTTATAGACAAAACTCAAGTTTCCATGGCAGCAGTAGTGATGAACTGCCTGTACCATTAATGCAGTTCTTGTTGTTGATCCTGTGGAAGCATCTCAGACTATGCAATTGTGCCACTCGAAAAGAAACAGAAAACCCTTCAAAGACAATGTATATAATGTTTAGTTAGAATTTAGGACTGAATAAATCAGCTATTGAAAATTGTATAAAGGAGTTAAGGGGGAGGGATGTGGTGATTGTCTCTTTTAACGGCAACTCGAGGAAGGGTCACCTGGCCTGGGTGAACAATCCGGATGAGTGTGGAATCACCCCAGGAGGAGGCATTCTCTTGGGACAGAGGGATCCAGAACTGGCTGCAGACATGTGGCTAGTCTTGTCGATCCTTATCAATAAAGTCGCAGTGCATCATTACAACATATTGTAAAAAAATAAGTTTACTTCTTCTAGCACCCAGTTCCCGAAGCAATCTTTCACTGAGTAGCTGACCTGATTTTTTTTTTTTGTCCTGTCCTAATACATACCTGGTGCAGTAGGATACCTGGATAGTTCAGGTCGTTGCGCTGCCTGATAGTTGTGGATTTGGATTTGATTTGATTTATTGCCATGTGTAATGAGGCACAGTAAAAAGTATTGCTATGCGTACAGTCCAGACAGATCGTTACATTCATGAAAAAACATAGGACATGTATGTATAATGTGTATAAATGTGTAGCACAGTAGCATAGTGGTTAGCACAAATGCTTCACAGCTCTAGGGCCCCAGGTTCGATTCCCGGCTTGGGTCACTGTCTGTGCGGAGTCTGCACATTCTCCCCGTGTGTGCGTGGGATTCCTCCAGGTGCTCCGGTTTCCTCCCACAGTCCAAAGATGTGCATGTTAGGTGGATTGGCCATGCTAAATTGCCCTTAGTGTCCAAAATTGCCCTTAGTGTTGGGTGGGGTTACTGGGTTATGGGGATAGGGTGGAGGTGTGGGCTTGGGTAGGGTGCTCTTTCAAAGAGCTGGTGCAGACTCGATGGGCCGAATGGCCTCCTTCTGCACTGTAAATTCTAGTGTGTGCGTGCGTGCGTACGTGTGCGTACGTGTGCGTGTACGTGTGTGATCAATGTAAATACATCGACACAGACATTTTGTGAAGCATATGGAGTGCAGTAGTACTCCGTAGAAAAGATGCGTGAAGAGATTAATTCAGTCAATGAGAGGGTCATTCAGGAGTCTGGTAACATCGAGCAGAAGCTGTTTTTGAACCGGTTAGTGCGTGTTCTCAGACCTTTGTATCTACTGCCCGAGTGGTTGGAAGAGAGAATAACTCGGGTAGGAAGGGTCTTTGATTATGCTGCACACGGATTTGTGTGATGAACTGGGCTGTGTTCACGACTCTCTGTAGTTTCTTGTGGTTTTGGGCCGAGCAGATGACATACCAGGCAGTGATGCAGCCAGGTAGGTTTCTTTCTATGGTGCATCTGTAAAAATTGTTAAGAGTCAAGACATGTCGAATTTCCTGAGGAAGTAAAGTATAGGTGCTGTTGTGCTTTCTTGTTGTAGCATCGACATGGGTGATCCAGGACAGCTAGATGATGTGCACACCTCGGAATTTGTAGCTGTCAACCATCTCCACCTCGGCACCATTGATGCAGACAGGGGTGTGCATGATACTTCACTACCTGAAGTGAATGACCAGCTCCTTAGTTTTGCTGATGTTGTGGAAGAGATGAAATGAAAATGAAAATCGCTTATTGTCACGAGCAGGCTTCAATGAAGTTACTGTGAAAAGCCCCTAGTCGCCACATTCCGGCGCCTGTCCGGGGAGGCTGGTACGGGAATCGAACCGTGCTGCTGGCCTGCTTGGTCTGCTTTAAAAGCCAGCGATTTAGCCTTGTGAGCTAAACCAGCCCCTGATTATTGTCATTATGTGAATTGCAGTGGATCAAGGCATTCTGGGAGTATGGAGTTGATGTGTCTCATGACCAACTTCTCGTGGCACTTCATAATGATAGATGTCAAGGCCACTGGATGGCAGTCATTGAGGCACGTTGCCTGGTTCTTCTTTGGCACCAGTATGATGATGGTCTTGGTGTCCATGTGGAGTTTGCACATTCTCCCTGTGTCTGCGTGGGTTTTGCCCCCACAACCCAAAGATGTGCAGGGTAGGTGGATGGGCGATGCCAAATTGCCCCTTAATTGGGGAAAAAAAATAATTGGGTACTCTGAATTTATAAAAAAAAATGATGGTGTTCTGGAAGCAGTGGGAAACTCGAAACGGAGTAGGGAGAGGTTGAAGATGTCCATGAACACACCTGCCAGTTGGTCCACACAAGATCTGAGTGCATGACCAGGACCTCTGTCAGGATCCGTTGCTTTCCAAGGGTTCACTTTCAAGAAGGCCGATCTGACTTCGGAAGCTGTGACAGTAGGTATGGGTGTGTCCAAGGCTGCTGGGGCAGTTGACAATGATTTGATGGTTATGCACTGAGTTCATCTGGGAGGGGTGCACAGCAGCCAGAGATTCTACTCCGCTTTGCTTTGAACCAATCACATTGTGATCAGTAAGTAGTGCATTGGCCATTTCATTTTCAGTCAAAATTGTTAATTAGTCCCACTGTCTGATATTGTAGTTGAAGGATCAGGTTTTTGGGGGCCTAAATTGGGCCAGCACTGAGAATTTGCCAATTCTCATTTCAATTTCCTGGCATCGCACGGGCATGAGATCAATGGTTATTTTGAAGTCAACCTGAAAATAAAAGAAGTTGCAGTTGGAAATTGATGCTGTGGCCTCTGAAATTGAGGCCACGAGATGGGTATCAGTGGCACAGGAAGGGCAGAGGTGGGTATCAGGAGGCCATTGGAGAGGAACAAGGGGCACAAAGGAGTAAGAGGCTCTATCTTAATTATTGGTTTTCAGTCATTCCCAGATATCTCCTCTGCCTGTAAATACTGTGTGAAAGAAGACTGCGACTCTAGGCAAATGGTCACAAACATCTATGCTGATATCAGTGCAGACCTCTATATGGCATCTCACAGGAGGCCACACGCTAGCGCATCATGCGTTTGACAGATGCCCTCTTCACCAAGGCTGGAAAATGCAGACTCCCAACCAATGGGGCATTGCAGACTCTGGGTCCAGTGCAAGAACCAGTCAGGTGTTGCCTGCCATGCACTCTTGCAAGTGTCTTAGTCATAGTAGTCTGCTGCACCCTCTCTGGGCCTACTCCTCTAGCAAGGTGTGGACCTTGAGGATGCTGAGGTCATGAAAGTGGCTCATCAGGTAACAGAGGTGTTATAACCTGCAAGCTTATCATTGGCTGGGGACTAATGACAATCCCACAATCCTGTGGGAGTATGAGCTTCCCCAATCAGGGGGACGGAGAAATCATTAGCAGACTCCCTGCAGAAATAGAGCTTCTTTGTATCCTGAAAACTCGTGCTGGATTCTTCGTGGCTCTCGCAAAACTGGCGATGAGGGTTAAAGTGAATAGCTGTCTACACTGCTGAAGCCACCTCCCTGGATTTTTGTTGGATACAGGTTGGAAGTTGTTTTCTATTACACCATGCCTCTATGGAAGTTTAGATGTTTTTGATGCTGCGCTGGAAAGCTGGAACCAGTACGCACAACGGATGCGTTACTATTTCCGGGCAAACAGCATCACTGTAAACAAGCGCCAGGTGGTCATATTGCTCACCGCCTGCGGCCCGCATACGTTTGGGGTGATTAGGAGTCTTATGTACCCAGCTGCGCTGGACACCAAAACGTTTGATGAACTTGTGAACTTAGTGGGGTAACATTTTAACCCAACCCCATCCACGATAGTCCAACGTTACCGGTTTAATAGCGCTGAGAGGACCCCAGGAGAATCCCTTGCTGACTTTCTATCCAGGCTACGCAGGATTGCGGAGTACTGTGACTATGGTGTGACCTTGTCAGAAATGTTACCCGACCGTTTGGTTTGCGGTATTAACAATGCGGCCACCCAGAGAAAGTTGTTAGCTGAGCCAACATTGACTTTTCAGCAGGCCATTCAAATAGTATTGTCCTGAGAGAGCGCAGAACGGGGAGTGCAGGAGCTACAGGGAATGGAGGTGCATGCCTTGGGGTGCAACCCCTTCCGTCCGAAAGCATCCCCCCCGCACCCCTGTGGTACCTTGGGTGAGGCGACGTCCGGATCGACGCCAGTGGCTGTCAGACATTCCTCCCCGAAGGGAGCCTTCTCCAGAACCAATGGATGAGGAGCCATGTCTGTGTCAGACTTGTAGGCGCCGACCCCGTTGCGGACGCCGGTCCTGGGGACGCCAGAGGCGCCGTCGTTCCGACCAAAACTGGGGCCAGCCCAGGGGCCATACCTTTCATTTGGATGAACCTGCGGCGACTACTCCCGAGGACGTTGAGACAGAGGATGACTGCCTGCAGCTGAATTGTGTGGCAGCTCCCCATGTGGCCCCCATTAAAGTGACAGTACGGGTCAATGGTCACCTACTTGAGATGGAGTTGGACACTGGTGCAGCGATCTCCGTGATCACCCAGAGGACATTCGACCGCATCAAGCAGGGTATACAGACCCTTACATTAACTGACACACAGGCCAGGTTGGCCACCTATACGGGGGAACCATTGGACATTGCAGGAACTACGATGACCCCTGTTGTTTATGGACACCAGGAGGGACATTTCCCACTTATCGTGGGCCATGGGCCCAGCCTGTTGGGTCGGGACTGGTTGCGCCATTTGCGGTTGCAGTGGCAGCACATCATCAACAGTTTCTGGAGGGTTGACTGGTGCTAGGACGATACCCAGATGTATTCCAGCCCGGTTTGGGGAAAACAAAAGGGGCTGTAGCCCGTATCCAAGTTGAACCAGGAGTCCGGTGTCTTACGCCTTGCTCGAGAAGGTAGAAGGGGAGCTCACTCGTTTGGAGACTTTGGGTATCATCAGGCCCATCCTTTTCGCTGACTGGGCAGCACCAGTTGTACCTGTAATGAAGCCAGATGCCACAGTTCGCTTGTGTGGCGACTATAAACTTACAGTGAATACGGCTTCCCGACTCGACCGATACCCAATGCCTCGCATAGAGGACCTTTACGCGAAGCTTGCAGGCGGACTCTCGTTCACAAAATTAGATATGAGCCACGCCTACCTAAAGTTGGAGCTGGACCCTGCCTCCCGGCCATATGTAACGATTATTACACACCGGGGCCTGTATGAATATACACGTTTGCCTTTTGGAGTATCCTCTGCCTGCGTTATTTTTCAACGCGTTATGGAGGGCATTTTGAGAGGTTTACCGCATGTTGCTGTTTACTTGGATGACCTTTTGATCACAGGGACGTCGGAGCAGGAACATTTAGAAAATTTGGAGGCTGTCCTTGGACACTTTTCGGAGGCTGGAGTCCGTTTACGTCGCACAAAGTGCGTTTTTCAGGCGAAGGAAGTAGTCTACCTGCGTTATAGGGTGGAACGCGAAGGTTTACACCCCATCGCAGAGCAGGTGCGCGCAATTCAACAGGCCCCCGCCCCGACTGACACTTTGCGTCTTCGTTCGTTTCTCGGCCTCGTAAACTATTACGGAAAGTTCCTCCCCAATCTGGCAACTACGCCGGCCCCGTTGCACCTTCTGCTAAAGAAGAATCACACCTGGGTTTGGGGTCAGCCGCAAGAAACCGCTTTCCGGCGGGTAAAACAACAATTGTCGTCTTCTGGGTTACTAACCCACTATGATCCTGGAAAGCCTTTGCTCATCACATGTGATGCATCCCCGTATGGTATTGGGGCCGTTCTGTCCCACAAGATGGAGAACGGGGCTGAGTGGCCGACAGCTTTCGCCTCCCGCACATTGAATGCGGGAAAAAAAGGACGCGCAGATCGAGAAGGAGGGCCTGGCAGTGGTCTTTGCGGTGAAACGTTTCCACCAGTACGTATACAGCCGCCACTTCACTATCGTAACTGATCATAAGCCTCTGCTGGAACTTTTCAGAGAGGATAAGCCAATACCGCCCATTGCTTCAGTACGGACCCAGCGCTGGGCTTTGTTGCTCGCTGCATTCGAGTATTCTCTGGAACACAAACCGGGAACCCAGATAGGAAATGCCAATGCACTGAGCCGATTGCCTTTATCGACCGGCCCCATGTCAACCCCCACGACCGGTGAGGTGGTTGCAACCCTAAATTTTATGGACACCTTGCCTGTCACGGCATCACAGATCTGTGAGTGGACCCAGACGGAGTCAGTCCTGTCAAAGGTTCGGCACATAGTCCTGTATGGAGGGCAGCATAGACAGCTCCCAGGCGAGTTGCGGGCATTTTCCTCCAAGCTGTCCGAATTCAGCGTGGAAGACGGCATCCTTTTGCGGGGGACGCGTGTGATTGTCCCGGAAAAAGGACAGGAGCTGATACTGAGAGACTTGCACAATGGGCAGCCAGGTGTGACCAAAATGAAAATGTTGGCCCGGATGTATATCTGGTGGCCAGGCCTCGACACCGACATTGAGAAGGTGGCCCAAAACTGCTCCGTTTGCCAGGAGCATCAGAAGCTTCCGCCGGCCGCGCCCCTACATCACTGGGAATGGCCAGGGCGGCCTTGGGCGCGCTCGCATGCGGATTTCGCCGGCCCTTTTCAAGGATCCATGTTCCTGCTATTAATCGACGCCCAGTCTAAATGGCTAGAGGTGCATAAGATGGGAGGCACAACGTCCTGCGCAACAATCGAGAAGATGCGTTTGTCTTTCAGTACGCATGGCCTCCCCGAGGTGCTGGTCACGGACAATGGCACTCTGTTCATAAGTGAGGAGTTTGCAAGGTTCATGAAGATGAACGGCATTGGCCATATCCGCACTGCCCCTTACCACCCAGCTTCAAATGGGTTGGCGGAGTGCAGACATTCAAACGAGGCCTAAAGAAGCAGTCTTCCGGGTCGATGGACACGAGACTGGCTCGGTTTTTGTTTTCATATAGGACCACGCCCCATGCGGTGACTGGGATAGCTCCCGCAGAACTCCTCATGGGCCGGAGACTTTGCACCCGTCTTAGCATGGTTTTCCCGGACATTGGCGCAAAAGTACGTCGCACACAAGAACGGCAGGGAATGGTTTTTCTCAGATTCAGCCGATTCGGCAGTTTACGCCCGGTAACCCAGTGCTCGTTCGGAATTTTGCTGGTGGTGCCCAGTGGGTCCCTGGCGTAATCTTTCGCCAAACGGGGCCCTATCTCTTACCAGGTACAAGCCCAGGGGCGTCTCCAGCGTATACATATAGACCATGTTCGGTCCAGAAGACTATCCCTGCCAAAGATTGCCCACCCCAGGAGCTCATCCCTACAGCCACAGAGACCAGACACAATGGGAAGTATTCCTCATAATCTTTCTCTGGTGCCTCACTCAAAGCCTGCGCAGGTCGTGGCAGAACCGCGTGGAGATAAAGACACCGAGATGACGGAGGCAGCAGACTCTGACTCCTAGATGGAGACACAAGACACCTCAGAGGGAGAATCCTCGGGCCGACGGGCCGTGGACGTACAACCGTTACATCGTTCATCACGGAAGCGGCGGTCTCCATCTCGTTACACGCCGCCTGATCCAGTGCCTTGTGCAAATGGTGTCCGGACTGCGGCAAAACGAGTCCGACGCTCTCCTTCGCCAGGGTCTTCGGTGGATTCCTTGGACTTTGGGGGGAGGGATGTTATAACCTGCCTGCTTACCAGTGGCTGGGGACTAATGATAATCCCACAATCCTGTGGGAGTATGAGCTTCCCCAATGAGGGGGGTGGAGAAATCATTAGCAGACTTCCTGATCTGCTGAGGGTGCCTGAATGAATCCCCCACTTCATTTAATCTGCTACCTGTCCTGCTTCCACTCGCTTTAATTGGGTTTGAAACCTGTCTCCGTTATCAATTAAAAGCTCACCCCCATGAAAATCTGATCTTCTGTCAGTTTCATAACTGAGTCATGTTTCTGACACTGAGACCCAGCTCCAATTTTCTGCCTCTTTTTTGATGGTGAAAATCCAGCCTCAAATCTTAATAGGAGCAAGAGAAATCTATCATGCCTGGTCTGCCATTCAATACCCGAACTGGCGCAGGACTGTGGCGACTCTGGGCTTTTCACAGTAACTTCATACTTGTGAAAATAACAGGTTGTTATTATTATATGATCATGGCTGATCTTGGGCATCAACTCCCATTTCCTGCCCACTCTCCCTATCGCTTGATTCAAGAGAATGTTCGTCTTAAATATATTTATTGGTGCATCCACAACCATTTAGGGTGCAGAATTCCAAAGAGTCTCCTTAAGTGAAGAGAAATTCTTTGACTCGATCCTCAAGAAATTGGCCCCTTGTTCTGAGACTCTGCCCCAGGTTTTCAATTTTCCCCAATCAGGGGAAACAACCTCTCACTATCTACCCTGTCAAGCTCCTTCATAATGTTGAATGTTAATGAGATCACCCCTCATTATCCAAAGCTCCAGAGAATATAGATCCAATTTACTCAGCCTCTCATCATAGGACATTCCTCACATCCCATTGATCAATCTGGGGAACCTTCATTGTAATGCCTCCAACACATGTGCATCCTCCCTTTAAATATGGAGACCAAAACTGCACAAAATATTCCAGGTGTGCTTGCCTGCCTGGTCTGCTTTCAAAGCCAGCGATTTAACCCTGTGCTAAACCAGCCCCTGTAGAGCCACTAGAGTCTATGCCTTGAAGTTTTCCAGTAATATTCTCAAGTATACCTGCAATGCAGCATTGATATCCTGAAATGCTCCAAAAGTATTGTTCATCTGAAGATTGACCACTGCTCGACCTTCATAAGCAACTTCAAATGTTGGATCAATATCGATTGCAATTGTAAACTGATTCCATGCTTTTTGAAATCTTCCCAGTACCTAAGGGGGAAATGTTGTGATTTTATTTAAGAGTGTCAACCAGTGTATAAAGAAAAATCATCATGTGTTTTCAATTCGTACTGTATTATAAATGCCCTACTTATAAATACATTTACAATTGAGGAATTTTAAAATTGCATTTAGTTTTAGAAATGTAGTAAGTGCCATTCCTAATTTCAGAACACCTATAAATGCAAAACCAGGAGTGGCAAAACCAGGAGTGGCTTGGAGCTGCTAACCCTCGTAGATTTTTAAATCGTAATTTAGCAAGTGAATATTATTAGTATCAACGCCATGTGGCTGTCCTCCACAGTATAGAAATGTTACATTTTTATAAATCCATAGCTTTTCTCAAAGTAATAATGATTGTGTGAAATATGTTAACATTTCCAGATCAAATTGTAGAATATAGCTCCACTTCTTCCATGGCTCCCCCACCTCATTGCCTGCTGAAACCTGCTTCTGAGCCACAATCTGTCCAAAGGTCTCTTTTTGCATTCAGCCATTTAGGGTCCACAGTCTAGAATTCCTGACTTTAAACCCTTCCTAGCTCTCTCTCTTCCTAAAACAGCCTCCTTTTAAAATTTGCCACTTTGATTAAGCCTTTGTGTACACCTCCTAATATCTCCTTCCTTGATTCAACATCTATATTTTTTATTTGTGCCTCTCCGGGGAACATTCTTTATTATAATAATCTTTATTTTCCAAGGTGTTTTGTAAATTCAAGTTGTTGTACTTTAAGAATGGAGGAAAGTAAGATTTTTTAAAAAAAACAGTGGTTACAGGCTAACGTCTGGAGAAATAATAAAATGCGAATAAATCTATCAGTGGAAAATTTTACATATGTGACGAGAGAAATCAATGGGACTAGAGTTGTTAACTTCAAAGCGGAGAAATAAGGATATTGATTTGTACCTAGAACCATAGAATTTCGACAGCACAGAAGGAGACCATTCAACCCATTGAGTCTGCACCAACCCTCTAATAAAAGAGTGGCCTACCTAGGCCCACTCATCCTCCATCCCTGCAACCCCACCTAACCTACAAATCCTTGGACACTATAGGGAAACTTAGCATGGCCAATCCACCCAACCTGCACATCTTTGGACTGTGGGAGGAAACTGGAGCACCTGGAGGAAAACCACAAAGATACTGGGAGAAAGTGCAAACTTCACATAGACAGCCTACAACCCCCAGACACTATGGGGCAACTTAGCTTGGACAATCCATGTAACCTGCACATCTTTGGACTGTGGGAGGAACCGGGTCCCTTAGTGCTGTGAGACAGCAATGCTACCACTGCCACAGAGTGAATAGCATCAAAGGGAAAGAAATAGTGGGCGAAATTCTCCCAAAACGGGAGAAATCGTCAAACTGCCGTAAAACCCGGGCGGGTTTTACGGCATCGCGCCCCTTCCCGACGGGGGACCGATTCTGGTCCCCCGTCGGGGCTAGCAGCCCGACGTCGGAGGCTCCGACAAGTCGGGCTTAACGAAAATCGTTAAGCCCGCTTGTCGGATTTAGCGCCGGCTGACACGTCATATGACGTCAGCCGCGCATGCGCAGGTGGGAAAGACTCCACCCGCGCATGCGCGGGTGACGTCATCGCGTTTGTGCGCGAAACCCGCGCATGCGCGGTCCGGGTTGCCCCTCAGCCGCCCCGCGTATTGATACTGCGGGGCGGCGGAAGGACAAATAGTGCGCGGGCATCGGGCCCGCTGCCCGCGATCGGTGGCCACCGATCGCGGGCCCATGGCACCCTTGGCACGGCCGTGGTACTGCCGTGCCAATCGGTGCCATGGTTATTTTTTTCCAGGTGGTCACGACGTTTTTACGAACGGCAGGACCAGGTGTGTTTGCCGTTCGTAAAAAGGTCGTAAAGGGCTGGGACTTCGGCCCTTCTAACAGCTGTGAATCGCTGCCGGCCGTAAAAAAACGGCGGCAGCGATTCGTGTCGGGATTTCGGCGGGGGGGGGGAGAATAGCGGGAGGGCGTCAAAAAAGTCGGGAAGGCCCTCCCGCTATTCTCCCACCCGTCGTGGGGGGGGGAGAATTTCGCCCAGTATAACTGTAGAACATTAACTAAAAAGGGAAGAGAGACAGCTAACATCAGAAATTCAGTTACAGATATAGTTTCCCAAAAGAAGCAGCCATTTTCCACCTTCTTTGAACCTGACAACTATTTCCCAGATGTGGCCAACTTAATCTGATTGTGGTAATTATTTAATGGATTAGGCTCAAATAGTGTTCCCTAATATTGGATGTTATTTGGGGAAAGAAGTGCCTCTTCTGGTGATGTAGGTTTGGGGACGAAGGGACAGTTCAATGTATCATTAGGTGTGTATTGGCATCAGTTTACTCGTGTGTCATGGTTTATTTAATTGTTCACATAATGACAGGATTGGTCCTCATTAGGTTGTACCTCGTTCCTCACATTACACCAAAAAACGCGTACAACACCACAACGAACCGGTGTTCCAAGTTACCCTTCTGGGCTTTGGGATACCCCCGCATTTACCATCAGCGTGGCTCATAACAAAGGCCTTTGTGTTCCACCCGGCTTTGCCACCACTACGAAGGGGGAGCTCTAATCACTAGAACTCAATTGAATGTCATTTTGGAGCACATATTCAATTTTCTTCCTTACTTGTGATAACTTTACTGCTGGATTTAACCTAAATGGATGTTGCTTTCCCCCATATCTACATCATGCTTAGTTTTCTCCATTCTACCTAATTTATTCTCACAAATACATTTTGTAAGGCTGCAGTAACTCTTCCCAATTTGCCTCTGTTCTTATCTGGATGATAACGTAACCTGTTGCGTTACTTTTTCATTACCCAAATGGATTTGGAGGGAAGTCACTGTCAGAATTTGACCCTTTTTCTTCTGCCTGCCTCATTACTTTCATGCGAGTCCTCATCTCCTCTATCCCAATATCTTAAGCATGTTAGATTTAGGTTTATCTGGGGTGTGTATCAAAAAATTTACTTCACTCAGTTTTCTTTCAATTTGATATGGTCCATTAAACCTAGCGTTTAGTGGTTCAGCCGACACAGGTAATAACACCAGCACTTTTCCCCCTGCTACAAAACTCTATGTGCTTTCTTGTCAGCCATTGCCTTTATTCTCTGCTGTGCTACCTTTAAATGCTTCCTTGCCACGTCAAAAGCCCCATTAATCTTTCTCTGGAATTCAATACATAGTCTGACTTTTTACTCGATTAATTTCAGTGATCTTCTAACTTCATGTCCATAGACCAATTGAAAAGGAGTAAATCTGCTAGAATGATTTTGGCGCAACTCTAATGGCAAATAATAAAAATGGAATCTTTTTGACCCAATCATGATGGTAATCTTGGCTACAAGCTTGCATAATTGTTTGATGCCACTTCTCGAATGCTCCCTGTGACTCTGGGTGATAGACTGATGATCTGTACCGTCTTATATCCATGATGTGGAGATGCCGGCGTTGGACTGGGGTGAGCACAGTAAGAAGTCTTACAACACCAGGTTAAAGTCCAACAGTGGACAGTCTGTTGGACTTTAACCTGGTGTTGTAAGACTTCTTACTGTCTTGTATCCAGACTATTCATGACTGCTATAAATAATTCTGGTGAAATTTGACCCTTGATCTGATTATATCTCTTTCAGTTCGTCATATCCATTTAAGAACTTTGCTGATTCTACCACTCTCTTAGCTGCAATGGTCTTAATGGTGTGGCTTCAAGAAATCTGGTGACTATATCCATAATAGCTAACAAGTCTTGATTTCCACTTCGCATTTCTGACAACAGTCCTACACAGTCCACTTGTAAAAGTTTCTTTGAAAGCTGGAAGAGGGATTATAGGTTATGGCTATATTGCAGCTTGTGGTTTCCCTATCACTCAATTTGTTTGACAAAATTTACCTACATCTTTATGTCGTTCTGGCCAGTAAAACTGTTTCTGTATCTTAGCTTGTGCTTTTTGGGGGGGGGGAATACAATTTCATGTATTTCTACCCATTTGCCATCGGCACTAAGGTGTGGAACACCAATTTTCTCGTTAATATGTGACGCTTTACATAATATTATTCAGGAATACACCAAGTCTCCAAATCCGAGTAAACCATTTGATAGATTTGTTTTTATTTAGAATTACTCAGCTGTAATTCTATCAATCTCTTTGAACGAAGCATATCAATTTCTTTCCCTTTGTCTGTTCCATCTTCATTCTGCTTAAGAAAGATCTTGTCAGGTAACCTTACTCACCTTTTTTATTCTGTGCTCTTAACTCCTCCGTCTCCTGTCTTGTGTGCCTGTGACCTCATCACTACACAATCAGGAAACACCGTGGGATGGTCTGGTCTGCATGTAATTTTTCTATAGCTGTATTTTTTTTTACTGGTTTTTCAACCACCATAGACATCACTTGTATCTGTGGCCCAGTTATATTGTTCTCTAGGATGACATGAATCCCTGCAACTGGCAATGTCTACTACTTCTACAATCACTTCTCCTGTCTTCAAGCTATTCAAGTTTATTTTCACCAAATAATTTTTTCTTGTTTCTCTGTGAATATTGCAGACCAGAAGTTCTTCCACCTGGACAACAAATGGCTCGCTCCTTTATTTCTTAAAATGTTAGTATCTTTCCCCATTCCATTTTATGCACATGGGAAGACTTTCCCTTCCCTTCATATAAAAAAAATCCCTAAACACATTAACCACCCGCTGGTCACTCTGCCCCTGTACAATTTGTGCACACATTTTCAATTGTTCTTTTGTGCATAGTCCTTATCAGCTTCTCTTGTTCTCTAATTTCTCATTTAGTAGTTCATTTCTCACCTTTGGATTTCGCGTTATTGTCATGTGTACCAAGGTAGACTGAAAAGTATTGTTCTGGGTATAGTCCAGACAGATCATTCCATGCATGAAAAACATAGGACATATGTAAAACATAGACACAGGCATCGGGTGAAACATAGTGTAGCATTACTCGGTAGAGAAGATGCGTGGAGAGATCAGTTCAGTCCATAAGAGGGTGATTCAGGAGTCGGGAAGTGTTTTTTAATCTGTTGGTGCGTGTTCTCAAATTTTTGTATCTACTGCCTGATGGAAGAGAGAATAACCCAGGTGGGAGGGGTCTTTGATGATGCTGCCTGCTTTCCCAAGGCAGCAGGAAGTGTAGACAGAATTAATGGATGGGAGGCAGGGTGAACGTGATAGACTTGGCTGTGTTCATGACTCTTTGTAGTTTCTTACGGTCTTGGGCCGAGCAGTTCCATACCAGGCTGTGATGCAGCCAGATAGGATGCTTTCTATGGTGCATCTGTAAAAATTGGTCAGTCGATGTAGATGTGCCACATTTCCTTAGTTTCCTGAGGAAGTATAGGTGCTGTTGTGCTTTCTTGGTAGTAGCGTCGACGTGGGTGGACCAGGACAGATTGTTGGTGATGCGTACACCTAGGAATTTGAAACTGTCAACCATCTCCACCTCTGCACCATTGATGCAGGCCGGGGTGTGTACAAGACTTTGCTTCCTGAAGTCAATAACCAGCTCCTTAGTTTTGCTGACATTGAGGGAGAGATTATTGTTATTATACAAAGCCACTAGGTTCTCTATCTCCCCCCTGCACTCTGACTTATCGTTTTTCGAGATGCGACCCACGAGAGTAGTGTCATTAAATGGAGTTGGAGCCACATTTTGCCACACGGTCATACATATATGTGTGTGTGTGTATATATTTAGGAGGGGGCTAAGTACGCAGCCTTCCGGGGCCCCAGTATTGAGGACTATCATGGAGGATGTGTTGTTATTTATCCTTGCTGATTGTGGTCTATAGGTCAGAAAGTTGAGGATCCAGTTGCAGAGGGAGGAACCAAGTCCTAGGTTTTGGAGTTTTGATATAAGCTTGGCTGGGATGAACAGGAATCTGACGTAGGAGTCCTTGTTGTCGAAATGCTCCAGGGATGAGTGTAGGACTAGGGAGATGGCGTCTGCTTTGAACCGGTTGTGGCGGTATGCAAATTGCAGTGGATCAAGGTATTCTGGGACTTTGGAGTTGATGTGTCTCATGATTAACCACTCAAAGCACTTCATAATGATAGATGTCAAGGCCACCTGACAGTAGTCATTGAGACATAGAACAGCACAGCACAGATGTTACCTGATTCTTCTTTGGCATTTAATAGTGCCTTTCTTAAGATTTATAACTCTAACCAACTTTGCTTTTAACTCCCAGCATAATGATTCGGTATGGCCCAGTTTAGTACAATGAAAGCATGTAACTTTGCTAATATCTTTCATTCCCTCAGCACCATCATTTTTTATGTTGCGGCCAAGTCTTCATGGAATTTTCAACCACTCCCTCTCTTGCTTGACTATCTTTTCCCGTACATTTCAATTTTCTATCTTTCTCCAATTTAAAAGTCTGTCTAACCAAAGGCTTTGACCTATCAACCAACTCATAGTCATCAGCAAGTTCTGCAGCTTGTCTTGCAGTTTTAATACTTTGGTGCTCTACAAGAGTTCTTAGCACTGCAAGTAATTAATCTCTAAATTAATTCTTTCAACAGAATTACTTCTCTTAAGAGCCTCGTTGGTTTTTTCTATTTTTAATGCTCTCACACACATATCAAATAACTTTGTTAACACCCTGTCTGACGAGGCTGTTTTCTTACATTTAGAATCTTTAGTCTGTAAGTCTCCGATACTAACTGTAACTAAGTATAACTTTCTTCACTGTATCATACTCTTCAGGCTTTTCCTCTGACAAAGAGGCATAAACTTCACTAGCCAAACCTGTAAGTGTACCCTGTAAGAGCAGCGTCTAAATATCTTGTGGCCATTTCATTTGTCTGGCTATTTTATCAAAGGAATTAGAAATGAAAATGAAATGAAAATGGCTTATTGTCACGAGTAGGCTTCAATGAAGTTACTGTGAGAAGCCCCTAGTCGCCACATTCCGCCGCCTGTTCGGGGAGGCTGGTACGGGAATTGAACCATGCTGCTGGCCTGCCTTGGTTTGCTTTAAAAGCCAGCAATTTAGCCCAGTGTGCTAAACCAGCCCCAGCCATCAGAGAATGTCTCTGGGTGTGGTTCAGTGGCCACGTTACCCCCAACTTGGTGTTGGGACGTGGCTTTTGAATCTCCTGAGAGCTCTCTCACTAGACTTTTGATGCTGAAAACGCCTCGTGACATTCAAAGGAGTGGCGCAGAGCATGGACGGAGTGGTGCATTTAAATATACATTTGTTGGATTCACCCAGTGCCTGGGACTCGACGGCCGTGGCTGTGAAACTGTGGCACGGCACCATTTAGTACTAGTATACACAAATGTGGACTAGGCATAACTGCACCTGGAGGGGTCCCCCCCAGGCCATTAGAAACCCCCGGGTGGTCAGGGACAGGGAGAGTGGAACCCTGACACTCCCTGTGCCGGGTGCCAAGTTGGCACTGCCAGGGATCGGGCCCAGGGGAGGCCTTATTGGGGGGGGGGGGGGGTGTTCCCCCGAGTCTTCGCAAGGTTGGGAGCTGAGGGCCTGCGGGGCGTTGGGGGGGGGGGGGGGGGGGGGGTGGGGGTAGAAAGAGAGAGATTGGGACAGCCTTCCAAAATAGTTCCCTGATCTGAGACGACGCAGAAAGAAAACAGCAGTGTCGTTGAATAGTGAGATGTTTCTCAGCACAGCAGGCACCAAGAAACACCCCATTAAATGTGCCGTTTAGTGGCATGGCAATAAAGTGCTAATGGCCTTCTTTGCAGAATCATTCATTCAGAGGCCCCGAAGGCTAGAAAATTCCGAACTCACAGGCAGCAGGCCTCCTGGAAAGTCACTTTAGTTCTTATCAACCTGGGCTTCAGCTCGAGGTTGACATTCGGGCATATATCTTTCTGTATAGATACTCTATTTCACACCAAACCTTGCTTCCAGCTTGTGGTTTGACGTCAAGCCCCCGTAGCCTCAAGGGAATGACACCCTGACTTGCTGGCTTGTGAGTCAGCCCCACCTGGCTTTCTGAAGAGGCTTAGTTAGATTATTTTGGAGAAAGTTGGAGAGCACCCTCCACCCAGGCTACCAAATCAAAAGTGAAACCAAACTGGAACCTTGTGACTTTGACTTTGAAAACATTCTAGTGAATCAGACCTGTTGCCAGGCAGAGCACACCTTTTTTGCCAATTAATTGTCCACCAGTCAAATCAATCAAACCATGTCATCACTGATGTCAGGCAGTCTGCAATCACCAGCTTGAAACAACACCGTGTTCTGCTTGAATTAAGGATATGCAAGACATATCTTGTCTGTTGATCAAAAATGTAATGGCAAAAATAAATAAAAGGGGGAACAAACAGGAAGGAACCTTTCAGTACATACACAATGGTACATGAAAATATCCCTTGGTCCCCATAACTACCTTGCCTGAATTTTGAGACACCTGTTTCTCAAACAACATTCGATATTGAGTAACTCTATCAGCTAAATCTAGCAAATAGTTGCCACAACTAGGTTAAGGTGGCCATGTCTTGGGGAAATAGTCTTCAGGTTCAGCAACGGTGCAAAATGGCTGCTTCTTTCGGGAAACTTTCTCTGCAACTGCTGCAGTTCTGATGTTAGCTGTCTCTTTCCTTATCTTAGTTGTTGTTCTACAGTTATTTCCTTAATGGAATTGGCTTTTGGCAAGTAAATGTCAATTTCCTTATATGAACATAAGAACTAGGAGCAGGAGTCGGCCATCTGGCCCCTCGAGCCTGCTCCGCCATTCAATTAGATCATGGCTGATCTTTTGTGGACTCAGCTCCACTTTCCGGCCCGAACACCATAACCCTTAATCCCTTTATTCTTCAAAAAACTATCTATCTTTACCTTAAAAACATGTAATGAAGGAGCCTCAACTGCTTCATTGGGCAAGGAATTCCATAGATTCACAACCCTTTGGGTGAAGAAGTTCCTCCTAAACTCAGTCCTAAATCTACTTCCCCTTATTTTGAGGCTATGTCCCCTAGTTCTGCTGTCACCCGCCAGTGGAAACAACCTGCCCGCATCTATCCTATCTATTCCCTTCATAATTTTAAATGTTTCTATAAGATCCCCCCTCATCCTTCTAAATTCCAATGAGTACAGTCCCAGTCTACTCAACCTCTCCTCATAATCCAACCCCTTCAGCTCTGGGATTAACCTAGTGAATCTCCTCTGCACACCCTCCAGCGCCAGTACGTCCTTTCTCAAGTAAGGAGACCAAAACTGAACACAATACTCCAGGTGTGGCCGCACTAACACCTTATACAATTGCAACATAACCTCCCTAGTCTTAAACTCCATCCCTCTAGCAATGAAGGACAAAATTCCATTTGCCTTCTTAATCACCTGTTGCACTTGTAAACCAACCTTCTGTGACTCATGCACTAGCACACCCAAGTCTCTCTGAACAGCGGCATGCTTTAATATTTTATCGTTTAAATAATAATCCCGTTTGCTGTTATTACTACCAAAATGGATAACCTCACATTTGTCAACATTGTATTCCATCTGCCAGACCCGAGCCCATTCACTTAACCTATCCAAATCCCTCTGCAGACTTCCAGTATCCTCTGCACTTTTCGCTTTACCACTCATCTTAGTGTCATCTGCAAACTTGGACACATTGCCCTTGGTCCCCAACTCCAAATCATCTATGTAAATCTGCCCACTCTGAAGTTATCACTCCGGCCCCTCTATCCACATATACAGAATACTTTCCACTTTCCACTGATGCACAAATTCATATCTCATCACTTCTCCAGGGGCCTGCCTCTTATCAACTCCATTTTACTTTGTTTTTAATTTTAATTTTCCCCAACTCTTAACATTATGCAGTTCCCAGCATCTTCAATACCAGAGAACTGATACAGATGAGAACAATATCACTGAATGAATAATAAAGAAGCACAGGAATACACCTCACCTGAAAGTTGTATCCCAGATTGAGTCTAGTATTCAGAGATTTAGGATCTAAATGAAGTGCTCGAACAAAGTCTTTTTGAGCTTGCTTTATTCCAGCTTCATGAACAGAGTCCATATATACATTTCCACGTCCATTATACGCATCCGCAAAAAATGGGTCCAATTTCACTGCTTGGTTGAAACCCTTTACAGCTTCCTCTAAATAGAGAAGTCTGAACACATATAAAAAAGAGCGACAGTTACAATTGTATTCAATGTAATGCAAAGTTCCAATGAGCTTGTAAAATTGACATGTGAAGCAACAGTGTAAACCTTTCAGAAACACAAGAATAATACCACTGAATTATTAATCAATTAAACCTTCTTCACTTTTGTATTGCTAATGGAGTAGATTTTCGTCTTGCTACCAAAGCATAATAACGGAGCGGTCAGCTATAACAACTGCACAAACTATATTTCCACTGATTTCACAAAAGGTGGCTTTACATCAGGCAGAAATGTGAAAATGTATCACTGTGGCCTGTTTTCAGGTTCCATACCCTGCCCAGGCTGGGTGAGGGGGAGGGATGCTCATGGGGAGAAACAGTCACCGGCCCTTTGCTTGGAGGTGGATTTGATGGCCATCAGTAATAGAACTACAAACTACTCCACCCTTGGCCCATATAAACACACCACAGCAGCCATTCCTGTCGTTTTAGTTTACAAGATTTGATTGAGCGCAACCTTGAATGTCTCGGGAAAGCCAGAGGCCTAGTATCACGACAAGGCAGACCCTTGATTCTCTGATGCAGATCTGGAGGTCATGGTGGAGGCTGAGAGAGAAGGGAAAGTGGTCCTCTGGAGGCAGAAAGAGACAATCCCAGACCAAGCTTAGCTGGATGGAGATAATTAACACATCTAACAGGGGAAAGATTGGTGCAAAAAGTTCAGGTGAACTGCTGGTAAAGGTTCAATGACATGATATGTCCCAGCAGAACATGCCCAAGCCTTCAGAAAAGGCTTCTGTTAGCCACTCTTGAACAGGGACACCAGTTGAAGAGCCTCCGGGGCAGGCTGCCCCTGAACGGGGGGGGGGGGGGGGGGGGTACACTTGCTGAACCATCAAAATACCATGGTGCTGCTGAAGACCTAGCAACACTGATGCAGGCAACTTTTAATAAATAGGAGCAACTGTCATTGCCACTGAGGTCAGCAGCAGCTTATTGCAGTGTTTTTCAAAGTGAGGATCATGACCCGCAGGTGGGTATCAGGAGGGCCGTGGTGCGATTGGTCGCGGCATTCCCGCAGTGGTCCCGATCATGAAAGAAGCGTCCAACGACCGCTACCGGCATTTTTATTCAGAATGGCGGTTGCAGCCGACTTTTAAATGAGAAGGAAATATAGCTGCACACAATCTTCCGCCCATAAGCTTCAGCAGTGAGCAGGTCACAAGCCGTACACTTACACTTGACCTCAAGCATCCTGTATGTATGTGATTTTGGCACAAACTCGAAGAGAGCTTCTTCCATTTTTTAGCTGCTGGCAAGCAAGGCAGGAGAATTGTGAAGATGAATTGTTTTGCTCCAAGAAAGAGATGACCAGAGACACAAATAGGCAGAGCACCTACTGCCAGGATCTCACATCTGAATCTGCTAGAGAGAGCTGCTCAAAAGAGTCCAGGGCAGGACAGTGCAGTGCTAATGTTATCTCTGGTACGGCCTCTGGATAATAATCTACAAATAAGAAAGTTAAATCCAGAACAAAGTAATACAAAGATGATTTCTTGTGGTATGGTTTTGTCAATTGTGCCAATGCAAATGAGGGTGGAGAGCCCATGTGTATTATATGCAGGAAAGTACTGGCAAATTTGAGGAGAAGCTTCAGATTTTGAAAGTGGGTGTAAATTTCCTTTGAGGTTGAGATTCTAAGAGTCAGGAATTAATTTACAACTGACTCCAACTGGACTATACCGCTAGAAAAGGCAGGCAGTCAGTGCAGGAATCACCTGTGGCTGCCCCCTCTCTAACAAGTATATAGTTTTTTTTGGGGGGGGGGGGGGGAGATAGCTTATCAGGGAAAACAACAGAAGCCAGAACAGTGGCACCACAACTGGCTCTGTTGCTCAGCAGGGGAGGGCAAAGTGCAGAGAATGATAGTTACAGAGGACTCTATAGTAAGGGGCACAGATAGGTGCTTCTGTGGACATGAAAGAGACTCCAGAATGGCATGTTGCCTCCCTGGTGCCAGGGTCAAGGATGTCTCCGAATTAACACAGGACATCCTGAGGGGGGAGGGTGAACAGCCAGAGGTCGTAGTACACATAGATACTAACGACATAGGCAGGAAGAGCAATGAGGTCCTGCAGAAGGAGTTCAGGGAGTTAGATAGTAAGCTAAAAAACTCGAGGGTTGTATCTCCATGTGCCAGTGAGGCTAGAAATAGGAGGATGGTGCAGCTAAACACGTGGCTAAACTGGTGGTGTAAGAGGGAGGGTTTCAGATTTCTGGACCATTGGGATCTCTTCCTGAGCAGGTAGGACCTGGTCAAGAAGGACTGGTTGCATCTCAACTGGAGGGGCACCAATATCCTGGCTGGGAGGTTTCCTAGAGTCATTCGGGAGGATTTAAACGAGCACGGCAGGGGGATGGGAACCAGAGTGTTAGCTTGGAAGGTATAATAACTGAAGGGGAAATAGAGAACAAAAATAAGAGAACAACAACATCTCCCTGTCTGCTCAAACGCAGTGATCTGAAGTGTATATGTTTCAACGCCAGACGTATAGCAGGTAAGGCAGATGAACTTTGAGCACTTACTAGTACTTGGAATTGTGATGTTGTGGCTATCACAGAAACGTGGTTAAAGGAATGGCAGGATTGGCAGCTGAAAGTTGGAGGATATAGATGCTTCAGGAGAGATAGAGGGGGATGTAAAAGAGGTGGGGGAGTAACATTGCTAGTTAAGGAGAATATTATAGCCGTACTGCGGGAGGACACCTTGGAGGGCTCATACAATGAGGCAATCGGGGTAGAGCTCAGGAACAGGAAGGGGGCAATCACAATGTTGGGGGTTTATTACAGGCCCTGCAACTGACAGTGGAAGATAGAGGAGCAGATAGGTCGAGAGAGTTTGGATAGGTGCAAAAGAAACCGGATTGCTGTGGTAGGGGATTTTAACTTCCCCTATATTGACTGGGATTCACTTAGTGCTAGGGGCTTGGATGGGACAGAGTTTGTAAGATGTATCCAGGAAGGCTTCTTGATGCAATATGTAGATAGTTCAACTAGGGAAGGGGCAGTACTGGACCTGGTATTTGCGAATGAACCTGGGCAGGTGGTTGAGGTTTCAGTAGGGGAGTATTTTGGGAGTAGTGTTGGCTGAACCTTCTGCAAGGTCTTGGGTTTTTCCTCAAGCTGCCACCATGTTATCAGTCTGAAGAAGTCTTCGTAGCCATTGCAGTCATATGTTGGCTAACTGAAAATTCAATCGTATGGACAGAACCTTAGCAAGAAAATAGCAATGTGTCAGGCCGATGAGAAAACTAGAAATTTTCAAAGAAAATCTGCCCCTTACCTCTTCCATGCTTAATATCCCAGACCCAAAACAGTCATTCCAGGTTAAACAGCACTTTTCTTGCACCTCTTCCAAACTGGTCTATTGCATTCACTGCTCCCAATGTGGTCTCCTCTGTATCGGAGAGACCAAACACAGACTGGGTGATCGCTTTACTGAGCATCTTCAGTCTGTGCGCATTCAGGACCCTGACCTTCCTGTTGCTTGCCATTTTAACAAAGGACCCTACTCCCATGCCCACATATCTGTCCTTGGCCTGCTGCAATATTCCAGTGAAGCTCAACACAAACTGGAGGAACAACATCTCGGGCGCGATTCTCCGATGCCGCTCCGCACCGGGAAAGCCGTCGTGAACTCAGTCGAGTTCAACGACAGTGCGAAACGGCCCCGATCGCGGCCTATTCTGGCCCTGGGAATGGGCTAGCATTGGGGCCGCGCGGAACGTGGGGGGGGGGGTGTGTGACGTCGGAAGCGTGCGACGCCCAAATGACACCGCTCTGCATCGTAAAAGGGCACGATCTACGATAACAAAAGGGGGGGGAAATGTCGGAGCCACGGAGGGCGGACCCGAGATTCCGTGATACGGACCTATAGACCCTCCTCGATGAGGTGGAGCAGCGCAGGGGCACCATCTCCCCAAGACGAGGGCATCGCCACCCTTCCAATGTTGTGCGACGGGCCTGGCGTGAGGTGGGCACGGCAGTCAGTGCTGTGGGGCAGACCCCTCGGTCCGGGAGCAGTGCCGCAAGAAGCTCCACGACCTCACCAGGGCTGCCAGGGTAAGTGCCACAAGGGTGCCCCCGGGTCACAACCATCCCCCCTCCCCCCCCCCCCCATGTCCCTCATCACCCACCTCCCCCGTGGGCATGAGGGGGAGGGGGGGGCGAGAGTGAGTGGAGGGTGGTTAACAAAGTTGTCACAGACCCACATGAGCGCTACGACCCCCTGGAGAGATGCCATGGTGTAGCTGCAACTTTCCCCCCAACCTGTGCCAATATCTGAACGCCCTGATGATACCCGCCTAATTGTGATGTTCTATCTATGCACCCCCCCCCCCCCCCAACAGGACAAGGCTGCTCACAACAGCCAGGAGCGCAACAGAACCGGAAGAGGTTCACCCGTTATGCACCCCCTGACAGTGTTCGCGCAGAGGGCACTGGACCTTGCTGGGGGATCTGCCACCCGGGAGGTCGTGCAATGCGAGGTTGGAGGTGCAGAACCAAGTGAGACAACCCTGCATGACAACACCCCCCCCCCCCTCCCCCCCCCCCCCCCCCCCCCCCCAGCCCATCCTGTGTCCCCTCACACTCTACCCACTGGACCCCCCATCCTCTGTCACCTCACACTCAACCCACTGGACCCCCCATCCTCTGTCCCCTCACACTCTACCCACTGGACCCCCCATCCTATGTCACCTCACACTCTACCCACTGGACCCCCCATCCTCTGTCCCCTCACACTCTGCCCACTGGACCATCTTACGCCCGGCCGAGCATGTCTAACTAACCCCGTATCATTCTGTTCCCCAGGGCATGCTGACGAACGTCCAGGGCCGTCTGGTGCCACACACAGGCGCCCATCCACGACGACCACCGCACCCAGGATCGCATGCCAGAGGGTGGCAGGAGGTCGGCCAGGAGTGCCATCCACCAAATCTGGGACTCTCGAGCAGGACGTACAGAGGACGGACAGTGACCACTTTCATGGCTGTGCGTTGCCCGAAGGTCGGGCCGTGAGACAGGACAGGACGGGGCCAGTGGACCCAGACGCACAGAGGACAGCGACGCAGTCAACGGACTCACCTGACGCTGAACCGTACCTGGGCCGCGTGCGCCCTGCGCTGGGACATGACTGGGACCAGGATACTCCTGAATTTCTGACGGACGAAGACCTAGACCTTGCGGCACTGCTGTCTCCCACACCATTCACCATCCCAGAGACACTCACCTCGGTTGGGCAATTAAGTGATGAGGCTCCTGGGTCACGGTCTGGTGTGCACCACACAGCTGAGCCGGTACAGCAGGTGGAGGTCGGAGCAGCCGAGGGGCTGGACGGTCGGAGGGCAGCCCAGGCCCAGCATCCAGCTGGCGGCCAGACGTTTCCCGGGTTCCTGGATTTACTGGACAGCCGATGCATTTTGAAACCCAGGAACACAATGACGGGATGAGGGCCGTCTTCCAGCAGCTGCAGACGCAGTTAGAGTAGTCAAACCGCGTCCAGGAGCAGGGAGTGGTGCCGCTCATGGCAGCCACCCAGGCCGACACCGCACGGATGGCATCCGCGGTCGAGGCAATGGGTGAAACGGTATCGGTCATGGGTCAGGTTATGCAAGGCGTTGGGCTTCACGTGCACGCGTCATCCATGGCCCTGGAGAGGGTTGCCCTCTCACAGGCAGCAATGCGCCAGAGCCAACATGTCATTGCCGGCACGCTACGGGCCCTGGCTGAGTCTCAACCACGGCCATGGTCCTGGTCGGATGATGGCAAACAAGGTGTCGGTCACGTCCCGGATGCACCTGTGGACCAATCCCTCTCTCCCTCTCCCACTCCCCACTACTCCCTCTCCCCCCACTACTCCCTCTCCCCCCTCCCACTACTCCCTCTCCTCCCCCCTCCCACTACTCCCTCTCCCCCTCCTCCCACTACTCTCCCTCTCCCCCTCCTCCCACTACTCCCTCTCCCCCTCCTCCCACTACTCCCTCTCCCCTCCTCCCACGACTCCCTCTCCCCCTCCTCCCACTACTCCCTCTCCCCCTCCTCCCACTACTCCCTCTCCCTCTCCCTCCTCCCACTACTCCCTCTCTCCTCCTCCCACTACTCCCTCTCTCCCCCCTCCCACTACTCCCTCTCTCCCCCCTCCCACTACTCCCTCTCTCCTCTCCCCCTCCCACTACGGCAACGACGGGCCACTCCCTCTGCTGCTGCAGCTGCCCCTGCATCCACTGTGGGATGTCGCTGTGGACGCTGCTGGATGTCCAGCTGCAGTGCAGCGGCCCCAACCACTGCGGTGAACATCGCCGTTCTGTTCGATTCAGAGAAATGACATGTTAGATGGAGGTTATTCAACACATCGGCAGCCGCCTGCCATCGGATACATGTGTCCCCCGGTGGACTGGTCACGCTGCTGGCAAGCGGCTAGCCTGACCCCTGGTCACTTTCTGCGTCCAACGGTCAGTTAACAACGTCCTCCTCACCGGTGCGTCAGTGGCCTGTGCCCATCAGCCACAGGGCAACTAGCGGCCGTGTCCTCATCACCGTCCTGCCATGGCAGGGCGGCTGAGATGTTGCATCGGGGGGTGGACGACCCACTCCACTCACACCCTCTCCCCCCTCCCTCCCACTACTCACTCCCTCTCCCCCTCCACTACTCGCTCCCTCTCTCCCCCCCTCCCACTACTCCCCTCTCTCCCCCCTCCCACTGCTCCCTCTCTCTCCCACCTCCCACTGCTCCCTCTCCCCCTCCCTCCCCCCACTATTCCCTCCCTCTCCCCCTCCCACTAACTCCCCCTCCCTCCCCCCACTACTTATTCCCTCTCTCCCTCCCACTACTCGCTCCCTCTCCCCCCCTACGCCCTCTCCCCCTCCCACTACTCCCCCTGTCTCCCCCTCCCACTACTCCTCTCTCTCCCCCCCCACTACTCCCTCTCTCCCCCCCCACTACTCCCTCTCCCCCTCCCCCTACTCACTGCCTCTCCTCCCCCTCCCCCCACTATTCCCTCCCTCTCCCCCTCCCACTACTCCCTCTCTCTCTCCCCCCCCCCCCCACTACTCCCTCTCTCCCCCTCCCACTACTCTCCCTCTCCCCCCCCCCCACTACTCCCTCTCTCCCCCTCCCACTACTCCCTCTCTACCCCCTCCCACTACTCCCTCTCTCACCCCTCCCACTACTCCCTCTCTCCCCCCTCACACTACTCCCTCTCTCCAGCTCCCACTACTCCCTCCCCCCTCCTCCCACTACTCCCTCTCTCCCCC
This sequence comes from Scyliorhinus canicula, assembly GCF_902713615.1. Classification (NCBI taxonomy): domain Eukaryota; kingdom Metazoa; phylum Chordata; class Chondrichthyes; order Carcharhiniformes; family Scyliorhinidae; genus Scyliorhinus; species Scyliorhinus canicula. The sequence goes on along the minus strand of NC_052147.1, from coordinate 76,473,925 downwards.
TCCCACTACTCCTTCTCCCCGCCACACTCCCTCTCTCCCCCCTCCCCCCTCCCACTACTCCCCCTCTCCCCCCTCCCACTACTCCCTCTCTCTCCCCTCCCACTACTCCCTCTCTACCCCCTCCCACTACTCCCTCTCTCCCCCCCCCACTACTTCCCTCTCCCCCCCACTACTCCCCTCTCTCCCCCCTCCCAGTACTCCCCCCTCCCAGTACTCCCCCTCTCCCCCCTCCCAGTACTCCCCCTCTCCCCCCGTCCCACTACTCCCCCTCTCCCCCCCTCCCACTACTCCTCTCTCTCCCCCCTCCCCACTACTTCCCTCTCCTCCCCCCTCCCACTACTCCCTCTCTCCCCCGCCCACACTACTCCCTCTCTCCCCCCTCCCACTACTCCCTCTCCGCCCCCCTCCCACTACTCCCTCGCTCTCCCTCCCACTACTCCCTCTCTCTCCCTCCCACTACTTACTCCTCTCTACCCCCTCCCACTACTACCCTCTCTCCCCCTCCCACTACTCCCCCTCTCCTCCCCCTCCCGCTACTCCCTCTCTCCCCCCTCCCCTACTACGCCCTCTCTCCCCCCCTCCCACTACTCCCTCTCCCCCCTCCCACTACTCCCTCACCCCCGTCCCACTACTCCCTCTCTCCCCCTCCCACTACTCCCCCTCTCCCCCCTCCCCTACTCCCTCTCTCCCCTCCCACTACTCCCTCTCCCCCCTCCCACTACTCCCTCTCTCTCCCCTCCCACTACTCCCTCTCTCCCCTCCCACTACTCCCTCTCTCCCCCTCCCACTACTCCCTCTCTCCCCCTCCCACTACTCCCTCTCTCATCGCTGCCCCCCCGCCCACTACTCCCTCTCCCCCCCTCCCACTACTCCCTCTCTACCCCCTCCACGACCCCTCCCCCCTCCCACTACTCCCTCTCTACCCCCTCCACTACTCCCTCTCTCCCCCCTTCCCACTACTCCCTCTCTCCCCCCCTCACACTACTCCCTCTCTCCAGCTCCCACTACTACTCCTCTCCCCCCTCCCTCCCACTACTCCCTCTCTCCCCCTCCCACTACTCCCTCTCCCCGCCACACCTCCCTCTCTCCCCCTCCCCCCTCCCACTACTCCCCCTCTCCCCCCTCCCACTACTCCCTCTCTCCCCCCTCCCACTACTCCCTCTCTCCCCCTCCCACTACTCCCTCTCTCCCCTCCCACTACTCCCTCTCTCCCCCTCCCACTACTCCCTCTCCTCCACCTCCCAGTACTCCCTCTCTACCCCCTCCCACTACTCCCTCACTCCCTCCCACTACCATTACTCCCTCTCTCCCCCCTCCCACTACTCCCTCTCTCCCCCCTCCCACTACTCCCATCTCTCCCCCCTCCACTACTCCCTCTCTCTCCCCCTCCCACTACTCCCTCTCTCCCCCCTCCACTACTCCCTCCCCCTCCCACTACTCCTCTTTCCCCCCTCCCACTACTCACATCTCTCCCCCCACTACTCCCGATCTCCCCCCTCCCACTACTCGCTCTCTCCCCCCTCCCACTACTCAGCTGGACTCGCTCTCCCCCCCCCATACTCCCTCTCTCCCCCTCCCACTACTCCCTCTCTCCCCCCTCCCAATAATCCCTCTCTCCCCCTCCCACTACTCCCTCTCTCCCACTCCCACTACTCCCGCCCCCTCCCCTACTCCCTCTCGCCCCCCCTCCCACTACTCCCTCTCGCCCCCCTCCCACTACTCCCTCTCCTCGCCTCTCCTCCCCCTCCCACTACTCCCTCTCTCTCCCCCCACTACTCCCTCTCTCCCCCCCTCCCCTACTCCCTCTCTCCTCCCCTACTCCCTTTCTTTCTCCCCCTCCCACTACTCCTCTCTCCCACTCCCACTACTCCCTCCCCCTCCCACTACTCCCTCTCTCTCCCCCCTCCCACTACTGCCTCTCTCCCCCCTCCCACTACCTGCCTCTCTCCCCCCCCCCACTACTCCCTCTCTCCCACTCCCACTACTCCCCCCCCTCCCACTACCCTCTCGCCCCCCCCACTACTCCCTCTCTCTCCCCTCCCACTGCTCCCTCTCTCCCCCCTCCCACTACTCCCTCTCTCCCCCCCCATACTCCTCTCTCTCCCCCCCCCATACTCCCTCTCTCCCCCCCATACTCCCTCTCTCCCCCCTCCCACTACTCCCTCCCCCCCTCCCACTACTCCCTCTCCCCCCTCCCACAACTCCCTCTCTCCCCCTCCACTACTCGCTCCCCCCACTACGCCCTCTCTCCCCCCCCCCCCCCACTACTCGCTCTCTTCCCCCCCCACTACTTGCTCTCTCTCCCCCCTCCCACTACTCGCTCTCTCCCCCCTCCCACTACTCCCTCTCTCCCCCCCTCCCACTACTCCCTCTCTCCCCCCCCTCCCACTACTCCCTCACTCCCCCTCCACTACTCGCTCCCCCCCTACGCCCTCTCTCCCCCCCCCACTACTCGCTCTCTTCCCCCCCACTACTTGCTCTCTCTCCCCCCTCCCAATACTCGCTCTCTCCCCCTCCCACTACTCCCTCTCTCCCCCCTCCCACTACTCACTCTCTTCCCCTCCCCCCCCACTACTCACTCTCTTCCCGCCCCCCCACTCCCACTACTCCCTCTCTCCCCCCCCTCCCACTACTCCCTCCCCCTCCCAATACTCGCTCTCTTCCCCCCCTCCCACTACTCACTCTCTTCCCCTCCCCCCCCACTCCCACTACTCGCTCTCTCCCCGCCCTACTGGCCGCTGTGTTCTCGGGGATGCCTTCCCCAGTTTGCGATGACTCCGGGACGGTCCGCTCACCTCCTCACTGCTCGTCAGCCAGCTCGACTGGCTGACGACTTTAAAAAGCAGGTGTGGACGGCGACGGTGTGAACTGGGGTCACGTCGTTGGGACTTCGGCCCATCCGGGCCGGAGGATAACGGGTGTTCGAGAGAATCGCCATTTTGGGTGCATCGGGCGATTCTCCGGGTTTTGCCGCGCGGAACACGATGGAACAGATTTGGCTGTTTCGGAGAATAGCGGGCGCGCGTTGCGTGAAAAACTGGCACGGCCCGCTATTCTCCCAACCGGCGTGACATCGGAGAATCGCACCCCTCATCTTCCGGTTAGGTACGCTACAGCCTTCTGGTCTCAACAACGAATTCAACAACTTCAGATGATTAGCTCTATCCCACCTCTACCCCTTTGTTTTCATCCCATTTCATTTCAACTGTCTTTTTACCATTTCTTTATTGCTTGTCTTTCTTAATACATATTTAACCCCCCCCCCCCATCTTATTCACCTTTCCTTACCCTTTCTCCTCTTTGCTTCCCCCTTCCCCTCCCCCCACATCTACATCTATCACAGTTCACCCTCTGATGTTAGTTTCTCTGCTGTTTGGCCTCTCACACCTTTTGTTCTCTCTGGAGACTGCCATTAGCACCATTTCCCCTTGGTTTCTGTGGCTATTAGCACCCCGTTTCCCTGAGTTTCTGTGGCTTTGATTCATCTTTCATTCTCACTCCACAGTATAAATATCTCCCATTTTCTCTGTCTGTTAGCTTTCACAAAGGGTCATTGGATTTGAAACGTTAGCTCTTTTAGACCTGCTGAGATTTCCCAGCATTTTCTCTTTTGTTTCAGATTCCAGCATCCGCAGTAATTTACTTTTATTTTCAAAGAAAAGTTGTTTTCCCCAGGTGAATCGCACCGTGCTCTTGGTGTCCTCCCATTAAGGTGACCTCTCATTGCAGTCAGTCTTCTCCAGTGATGAGGATGACAGTGTAGAGAGGCTGACATACTCCGGAGGTTAGTTGGAAGAGCGCAACAGGATCGCTGAACTCGAAGGGGGCTGTTGCAGATAAGAGTTCATCCTGCATTTCTAAAGCCCATGATGTCTGTTCCATGGCAGAATGCATTCAGCACTCTGAGGCAGAAGTCAGACATATGGCTGAGGAAGAGAGGAGCATCGCTCTGTCCTCAATGCATCATCATTCTCTTGCAGGGTCCAGCCATTGGCTTTAGCTTCCTGTCCATGGAATCGGGCACAGGCACGCCCTGGCCTGAGATACTACCTCCTCCTCCGGAGGTTTCCCCTCGCCACCCTCTTCAACCTCCTCTTCATCAGAGGAGAAGTGGCACTCCTCCATCTTCTCCTGTTCCAGTTGTCCTCTCCTCTGCAGTGGCAAGCTGTGGAGAGCGTAGTAGACCACAATTATGCAGGACCCCGTCTGGTGCCAGTACTGGAGGTCACTCCCGACCAGTCCAGGCACTGGAACTGCATCTTCAGCTGTCCAATCACCTACTCGACCAGCAAGTGTGTTGAAGCATAAGCCTCTGGTTTAGCTCACTCGGCTAAATCGCTGGCTTTTAAAGCAGATGAAGCAGGCCAGCAGCACGGTTCGATTCCCGTACCAGCCTCCCCGGACAGGCTCTGGAATGTGGCGACTAGGGGCTTTTCACAGTAACTTAATTGAAGCCTACTCGTGACAATAAGCGATTTTCATTTCATTTTTCATTTCATTTCATTGTAGCGCGCCTTCGCCTCAGCTTGTGGCCTCCACACCAACATCATCAGCCACCTCCTTATTGGCGACTCCTCGTCCCAGAGGAGCCATCCCTCCAGAGGCTGCTGTCCCTCAAAAGACATCTGGGATCTGCGAGCACCCCAAGATGTACACTCCCCGGGAAAAGGGGGCACACCTGCATAATTTCCATTGTGTAGTGACAGACAGTCTGCACGTTGATGGAATGCAATCCCTTATTGTTCATAAATTGCATCGTATGATTCAATGGAGAGTGCAGGGCCACATGTGTGTAGTCTATCTCATATTTAGCTTGGGGCATGTCAGCTAAGCAGGTGAAGCATGGCCCTGCTGCCTTGGCTCTATCGGTCCCTGTTTAAGTTGTGGGCCCCCACATGAATGGCTTCTGTCACCTCCCGAAGGTGTGTGGCTGACTGGAAGATGCCACATATATCATCGGTGCTGATCTGAAACGAGCCACTCACATAGATGTTCAGAGCGGCAGTGACTTTACGGGCCTCACTTGCAAGACCTGGGAAAGGTGATCCACTGTCCCATGGGGCAGACGCAGTCTTCTCCAGGACTGTGGCTCTGACATGTGTAGATATGAAGACTGACATCGGGAGATCCTTTGCCAGTCCCCCTCAACTCCTCCAGGATTATGGGACTGAGTCTCACTGACACATTTCTCACGGCTATTCCCCAACCCGGCCCTTCCACTCATTGCGTTAGATGACAGGCCGATTGAATGGATGCATGGAGTGGTCTGCATCCTCTCAGGTCACCTCAAAGACCCACCCCGTTGTCGTGTTAATGATCCTGAGGTAACACGGATTGCAACTGGATGCAGTAGTACTGGAAAGTAGACTCCAAATGTTGAGGTTCGTTCAATACGCTTTATTGAACATGTTAAGCAGCGCACATAGTTCACTGTGGGTTTGAAACTCTACTAACCTAAGCGTGCTCACTATAACTAACTAGACCAGACTAGCTCTGAGCCATGTGTAGAAGGTGCGAACTGATATATACACCCTGACTGTCACTACAGTTGTCACCTGTGGAAAGAGGCAGAGTGTTGATGCCTCGTGTGTTTTATAGAGGGAAATCACCTTCTAGTGTTCTGCCTGGTGAGTGGTTGTGTTCTGTCCTGTCCTGTGTGTTGATTGGCTATACTGGGTGTCTGTCACTGCCTGTCTATATCTCATTATGTGCATATTATGACACCCGTCATGACCTGTAACTGGGTAGTGATGATAGCCTGATTCACCATGGCTGCCTGAGCGCTTACCTGTGATATGCCCCCCAGAGCCGAGGTTGCCAGGTTCATGCTTTTGTAGACCTGTTGTAAATGATGCCACCATGATGTCACGCAGGCGCCCGGTGAATATTCCATGAGGGGGAAGGTCTGTGGTAAGTCCTCGCTAATTACATTCTACTGTAATAAAATTATGTTTTTATGTTCCTGGGCCTCCATGGCACGCTTCGTACTCCTGCACTGGGGAGGGGGTGAAAATTGCAAGAGTGTAGACTCAAAATTGCTCCCTATATATCTAAGTTAATTATGATGCTATTAAAGGCTTCTTGCAGATTCAACGTACGCAATGGCCTCAACTTCATGCTCCATTTGCCAGCTTTTCAGCTGCTGGGAGGGAGGGGGGGTGGGGGGGGGGGGGGATCTGCACTTGCCCCGGCCCCGGCCCCGGCCCCAATTACGGGCCTTAAGTGACTACTTAATGACTCTCACCATCCAAAAACCTCAAACTAATAACTCTGTCATTTGTTAGTTAGAAAATGGCTAATCATCCTTGTATGGGAGCCAATGGATTTTTATTCTATAGCTGGATTGAAACATAGAATCATAGAATTTACAGTGCAGAAGGAGGCTATTCAGCCTATCAAGTCTGCACCGGCCCTTACAAAGAGCACCCTACTCAAACCCACGTACCTATCCTATCCCCGTAACCCAGTAACCCCCACTTAACCTTTTTGGACATGAAGGGCAATTTAGCATGGCCAATCCACCCAACCCGCACATTGGACTGGGGGAGGAAACTGGAGCACCGGAGGAAACCCACGCAGACACAGGGAGAACGTGCAAACTCCGCACAGACAGTGACCCAGCCGGGAATCGAACTTGGGACCCTGGAGCTGTGAGGCAACTGTGCTACCCACTATGCTACCGTGCTGCCCAAAACATTAAATTATTGGTATTATGAACAAGGATTGGCTGGATTACAAGTGTGGATTAGTGGGAGTGAAGTTGGTGAGCTTGGAGAGGTTGGAGGAAGAAGTTGAAATAAATGCTTTGGAATGTTAGTGCTGAATTCCTCATTTTCACATAACCTGGCGGTCTCGCTCCACAAACATGTCATCTTGGTTTGAGGGCAGTAAGTTCTGCCCTTCTCCAGTATTCAGCCTATGAGGAAAATATATATTTTTTCTATCCTCAAAAGAAACTCATTTTCAAAATCTTGCTTCATGCCACAAGGTTCAACAATTTCCTGACGATGCCCTGATTTTCCACTGGGTTGGAAATCTCAGAAATGGCACAAACAGCTGTTATAAAATGATTTGTCACTTACTTATGGCAGCAGATTGCCACAGCATGATGAATGTGAGCATTTTCCGGTTCTTCAACAGTCGCTGCTTGAAAATCCTGCAAGTGAAAAAATGTAAAATTATGTGATTAATGTTCCAGCGCATACATTCCAGAAACATATGATCAGTCCGCAGTAAAATGTCCCATTGAGTTGTCTGTTGCTTCCATTGGATACATTTGTAGACTTGTTTTTATTTGCTCTTCTGGCACTAATAGTTTGGGATTGCAGACATCCATATAAAAAATATTATAATCCCTGTGGAGGCTAACATTTAAAAATAGATTTGGATTTCTTGTGGCCAATTTAAAAGGAATCACAGAACAAGATGACATGTTTGAAGACTTTTACTGTAACAAACTAAAATCAATATCAACTAAACATGACCTCAATAGACAACTGATGCTCTGGATGGAATTCAACCAAAAAGGTTTGGGCGACTTTGACGAGGTGTTTTCCACCAGCTTTTTGGGTGCCATCCAGACTGGCATTCAAGCACACTTCGGGTGGGATTTAACTAAATAGGAACATGAGCTCAATAGACAACTGATGCCTGGACGGAATTCAACCAAAAAAGTTTGGAGAGTTTGGCGCGGTGTTTCCTGCCAGCTTTTTGGGTGCCATCCAGACTGGTATTCAAACACATTTCAGGTGGGATTAAAATAGGATTGAACTAAATAGGAACAAAGTCCCACAGCGACCGTGTTTAGCCGCGTGTACACAAGGCGATAAAACGGCAACCGGGTTAGAAAGGGGAGGAATGAGGCCGCACATAGCCCCATTTTGTGCACTGAGGAGCATCCCAATCTCTGGAGCCCAACCTCCCCCCCCCCCCCCCCCCCCCAGCACAGCGCACCCTCCAGCCTGATTGCCACTGCGCAAAAGATGTCAGCTTGGCACCTTAGCAGTGCCAACATGGTATTTTGGCAGTGTGCCTGCTAGTTTGCAGTGCCAGGCTAATACCCATGTGGCAATGCCAGGGTGCCACTCTACCAAAACGGCATGCACCTGAGGGGCCTCCAATCCCTGGGAGAACTCCTGAGTGCCATTCCATCTGGACCCGTTTGTGGAGACTAGTGCTGAATAGCGCTCGCCCCGAGGTCTCAGGCAAAGGGGTTAGAAGATCCCTTGGAAATCTGCACATTAAAGTGAGATTAGCTGTCTGTCTTTAATAAGTATACAGGGTATTTGCTAAGAAGTGATCCTGCCCACAATCGGCGGGATTGACATAGCAATGTCTTGCGAGATTGTGTTAGATCTTGCAAAGTGTTGTGAGCCAGGTAGATCCTGGGAACAGGGTCTTCCGGCTTCTATTGGCCACACTGGGTCTTGGAGCACTGCTTTTCTGGTGTAGAGTGGCCATTTGATCATGCCCAATGGGAAGCGGAACTCGCTGGCAAGATCAGACTCTCAAGAGATCAGGCCAACATTTGAAATAGTGCCCTGATTGCTAAGTGAGCTCAATAGTTCCCCCCATCCACAGACAATGTCACCCCCTGCGTTACCTCACACCCCGCCAACTGAAGATGCCCCACTATGGGGTCGCGGAAGGCCCCCTCCCTTTCAGGACCCCTATCTTCAACCACCCTAACCCTTTTATGAGGCCCCTTCATACCCGTTCTTCACCCCCTCCACCCTTCATACCCCCTTTCATGGTCATGGTCCTCCTCCAGGCCTGACCCTTGGCAGTGGCACCTGGGCACTCTGACACTGACACCCTGGAACCCTACCAGCCTGGTAGTGCCACCCAGTGACCCTGGCAGTGCCAAGGTGCCCAGATGCCAGGGGGAAAGCCAGGGCGCCACCCTGCTTTGTTCCTGATCACCCTGCTTTGTCCCTGACCACCCTGCTTTGTCCCTGACTCCAATGGCCTGGGAGAATTCCAAGTGTAGTTATGCCTGGCCCACGTTTGTGTGGACCAGGACTAAATGGTGCGCAGTTGAGGCCTTGCTAGAGAGGCCGTTAGTTTCCGGGTGCCCGGAGAATCCAGTTTATGTATATTTCACTAAGCTGAATGGTTCATTTAAATAGATAAGGTTCCCCATGGTAGGCTCTTCCAGAAAGTCAGGGGGCATGGGATACAGGGAAATTTGGCTGTCTGGATACAGAATTGGCTGGCCGAACGAGTGGTAGTGGATTGAAAGTATTCCACCTGGGGTTCGGTGACCAGTGCTGTCCCATAGGGATCTGTTCTGGGACCTCTGCTCTTTGTGGTTTTTATAAATGAATTGGATGAGGAACTGGAAGGGTGGGTTAGTAGGTTTGCTGATGGCACGAAGGTTGGTGGAGTTGTAGATAGTGTCGAGGGCTGTTGCAGGTTACAACAGGACATTGACAGGATACGGAGCTGGGCTGAGAAGTGGCAGATGGAGTTCAACCTTGATAAATGTGAAGTGATTCATTTTGGAAGGTCGAATTTGAATGCTGAATACGGGGTTAAAGGCAACCCTGTAAGTGTGGAGCAACAGAGGGATCTTGGGGTCCACGTACAGAGATCTCTCAAAGTTGTCACCCAGGTTGTTAGGGTTGTTAAGAAGTCGTATGGTCTGTTGGCTTTCATTAATAGGGGGATTGAGCTTAAAAGCCCGAGGTTTTGCTGCAGCTTTATAAAACCTTGGTTAGACCAGACTTGGCATATGTGTCCAGTTCTGGTCGCTTCATTATAGGAAGGATGTGGATGCTTTGGAGAGGGTGCAGAGGAGATTTACCAGGATGCTGCCTGGACTGGAGCGCATGTCTTATGAAGAAAGGTTTAAGGAGGTAGGACTTTTCACACTGGAGCGAAGAAGGAAGAGAGGTGACTTGATAGAGATGTACAAGGTGATGAGAGGCATGGATAGAGTAGCTAGCCAGAGACTTTGCCACAGGGTGGAAATGATTGTCATGGGGGGACATCATTTTAAGGTGATTGGAGGAAGGTATGTGGAGATGTCAGAGAGAGTGGTGGGTGCATGGAATGCACTGACAGTGGAGGTGGCGGAGTCAGAGTCATGAGGGACATTTAAGCGACTTTTGGACAGGCACATGGACAGAAGGAAATTGAAGGGGTGTGTGTTAGGTAGATCTTTGATTAGGATCAGTGGTCGGCACAACATCGTGGGCCGAAGGGCCTGTACTGTGCTCTACTGCATTGTTCTTCAAAGTCGGGGGCGCGACCCGCGGGTGGGTCGCGGGCGGGTGTCGGTAGGGTTGTGGAACCGTTGTCCGCGGCGCTCCCGATCGCGCAAATCCCCACGCAGCAGCCGGCTTTTCATAACGCTGGCTGCAAGCGGCTCTGAAAATGTAAAATAAATTTGGCCGTATTGCGCATACGCGCCTGATGATTGGCACAATGCGCGCCAATCAATCATCGGGCACGCATGCACGGTGCGGACGCATTTTTTTAAATGGTTGCAGCTTTTTGTTTTACAAGTTCTGAAGAGGTTTTTATTAATTTATTCATTTATTTTATTCAATTTTATTTTTAAATGTATTTTATTCGTTTTATTTCTTTTACAAGTTCGGGGGGGTTTATTCATTTTTTTCATTTATTTTACTCATTTTATTTTTATTTTTTACAAGTTCGGTGGGGGGGGGGTTTATTTGATAAAATTTTACAGGAAAAAAATTCAGAACTTTGGACAGATGGAGATTCCATACTTTCCGGCACAGGTTACATTGGAGGAACATGTACGAGAGCCAAAGTGACCCAAAACCATTTCCTCCATTTTTGTCAGCAGCAAACAAGGTAAGAGAAAATGGTGGGTCGCGCAGGTCGGCCGGCGTGGGTCGCGCAGGTCGGCTGGTGTGGGTCGCGAAGGTCGGCCGGGTTGGGTCCCGAAGGTTGGCCGGTTGGTAAAAATGGATCCCCGGAAAAAACGTTTGAAGAACACTGCTCTACTGTTCTATGTTCTAATAATGTAATTTGAGGGTAAAATATATTTGCCTGAAGGTGGATTTAGGAAGAAACATCATAGAGCTTTCACCTTTTCTACCTGCAATTGTTATGTTCCCTCATAGTTTAACATAAACTGTGCATGATCTGCTGAAAATGCTAAAGCTGCCGTCACATTACCTCTTTTGCTTACATGACATGATCAGAAATGAGCCTTTTGGGAAAACTGAGATTGAATCCATGTCTATCCAATATCTGACATTGCCAATCAGTTATTATCCCCTCGCCTCTCGTTGTATGTACTTATCCTCTTTGTTCTACTGACCTTTAATGCATTGCAGTAATCATCAATCCTCAGATATAACAGGCCACGATTAACTAGTACTTTCAAATGCAGTTTCTTTTGGCTACCAAGGAGTAGTACTATTCCGTAGTCTTTCAGTGCCTGAAATATATTACACAATGTATGAATTGGAACACATTTTCTTTGAAAACATGTGCAATCCAGTTGCAAATAATACATATGTTAATAGGCTGTTTGTTTTAGTTGTTCAATCTTTTAACATGTGTTACCAAATTTAAAAGAAAACCTCTTAAAGCTATGGGTGGGATGTTGCGGCTATTCCTGCTGGTGAGGACGTCCAGTCCTACCGACAGTGAGTCCCTGCCACGGGTTCCATGTTGGAGGGTGCGAACAAAGGGAAACCCCATTGTCAGCGGCGGGACCAATAGATCTGGCCACCAGCCAATAGCGGGCCACGTCTGCTGCTGCAAAACATGCCGCAGTGGGGTGGAAAATTCCACCCTATTTGTTTTTACCACAAACTGGCCGCCTTGTGTTTGCAGCGTATAATTATTCCAGTGAAAGGCAACTTATTATAACACTCACCATGGTGACTATATTTGTCATGCCAGAAACATAAATAGTGTTTGTACTTATGCAAAAACTGATCTCTTACCATGGAGGGTGCGTCGCGGCTAGGAGGGGTCCTAGCCGGGGGGGGGGATACCGGGTTGCTGCTGGAATGGCCAGGAAGGAGCTGGTGTGGGCCGGGGGGGTAGAGGAGAGGCGTTATCGTCATGGGGAACAGGTCGGACGGGGTGTGCTGGCCTGGGGCGAGCAGTCGATGAGCTATGGCTAGTCGGCGGGGGTGGGGGGCGGGGTGGGCGGGGTGCCCTATGATCCGGCTGATCACCTGGAACGTGAGGGGGCTGAATGGGCCGGTTAAGCGGGCTAGGGTATTTTCTCATTTGAAGGGGCTGAAGGCGGACGTGGCTATGCTCCAGGAGACCCACCTGAAGGTGGCGGACCAGGTTCGTCTGAGGAAGGGGTGGGTGGGGCAGGTTTTCCATTCAGGATTAGATGCGAAGAACCGGGGGGTGGCGATTCTGGTGGGGAAGAGGGTGGCGTTCGAGGCGTCTGAGGTGGTGGCGGGCAAGGAGGGCAGGTTTGTTATGGTGAAGGGTAGGCTGCAGGGAGAGAAGGTGGTGCTGGTAAACGTGTATGCCCCGAATTGGGATGACGCTGGCTTTATGAGGCGTATGTTGGGCCGCATTCCGTACCTGGAGGCGGGGGGGGCCTGATCATGGGGGAGACTTTAACATGGTGCTGGATCCCCCACTAGACCGGTCCAGTTCAAGGACGGGTAGGAGGCCGGCGACGGCCAAGGTGCTGAGGGCGTTTATGGACCAGATGGGAGGGGTGGATCCCTGGAGGTTTGGGAGGCCGAGGGCGCGGGAGTATTCCTTTTTCTCCCATGTGCATAGGGTTTACTCCCGAATAGATTTTTTCGTTCTGAGCAGGGGATTGATCCCGAGGGTGGAGGATGCCGAGTATTCGGCCATAGCAATTTCAGACCATGCTCTGCACTGGGTCGATCTGGAGATGGGGGAGGCGCGGGACCGGCGCCCGCTGTGGCGTCTGGACGTGGGGTTGCTGGCTGATGAGGAGGTGTGTAGGAGGGTCCGGGGAAGTATTGAGGGGTACCTTGAGGCCAACGATACGGGGGAGGTCCGGGTGGGGCTGGTTTGGGAGGCTCTGAAGGCAGTAATCCGGGGGGAGCTGATTTCCATCCTGGCCCAGAGGGACAGGAGGGAGAGAAGGGAGAGGGAGAGACGGGTGAGGGAGCTCCTAGATGTGGATAGGAGGAATGCGGAGGCCCCGGAGGAGGGATTGTTGGGGGAAGGGCGTAGCTTGCAGGCCAAGTTCGACTTGCTGACCACCAGAAAGGCGGAGACACAGTGGAGGAAGGCGCAAGGCGTGGTTTATGAGTATGGGGAGAAGGCGAGCAGGATGCTGGCGCATCAGCTCTGCAGGCGGGATGCGGCTAGGGAAATTGGTGGAGTGATGGATAAGGGTGGGAATGTGGTGCGGAAGGGGGCAGCGGTGAACAGGGTCTTTAGGGACTTTTACGAGGAACTGTACCAGTCGGAGCCACCGGTCGGGGGGGGGGGGGTCAAATGCAGTCAGGGAAGGCGCCGGGGCCAGATGGGTTCCCGGTGGAATTTTATAAAAAGTATGCGGACCTGGTGGGCCCCCTGTTGATGCGGGCCTTCAATGAGGCATGGGAGGGGGGGGGGGGGGGGGGGGGGGGCTTTGCTTTGTTTGGGCGCATGAGACCGCGAGGATGAAGAGGGTCTTCTTGGAGCGGGGCAGAGATGGTGAGGGGTTGGCGTTACCCAACTTCTCGGGGTATTATTGGGCGGCCAATGTGTCGATGGTGCACAAGTGGGTGATGGAGGGGGAGGGGCAGCATGGAAAAGGTTGGAGATGGCGTCCTGTGGAGGCACAAGCCTGGGGGCCCTGGTAACGGCGCCGTTGCCACTCCCTCCTACAAGGTGTACCACGAGTCCGGTGGTGGCGGCTACCCTCAAGATTTGGGGGCAGTGGAGGCGACATAGGGGGGAAGTGGGGGGCTCGATGGAGGCTCCGCTAAGGGGGAACCATCGGTTCGTCCCGGGGAACATCGATGGGTGGTTCCTGGGGTGGCATAGAGCGGGCATCAGAAAGCTGAGGGACCTGTTCATTGACGGGAGGTTTGCGAGCCTAGGAGAGTTGGAGGAGAAATTTGAGCACACCTCGGGGAACATGTTCAGGTACCTGCAGGTAAAGGCATTTGCTAGGCGGCAGGTGGAGGTATTCCCTTTGCTGCCCGCGAGGGGGGTGAGCGACAGGGTGCTTTCGGGGGTCTGGGTCGGGGATGGGAAGGTATCTGATATCTACAAGGTAATGCAGGAGGTGGAGGAGGCGTCAGTAGAGGAGCTAAAGGCTAAGTGGGAGGGGGAGCTGGGGGAGCAGATCGAGGATGGGACATGGGCTGATGCCCTGGAGAGGGTTAACTCTTCCTCCTCATGTGCGCGGCGTAGCCTCATCCAATTCAAGGTGCTGCACCGGCCCATATGTCCGGGACTAGGATGAGTAGGTTCTTTGGGGGAGAAGACAGGTGTGTCAGGTGTTCGGAGAGTCCAGCGAACCATGCCCATATGTTCTGGGCATGCCCGGCACTGGAGGAGTTCTGGAAGGGGGTGGCGAGGACAGTGTCGAGGGTGGTAGGATCCAGGGTCAAGCCAGGCTGGGGACTCGCGATTTTTGGGGTTGCGGTGGAGCCGGGAGTGCAGGAGGTGAGAGAGGCCGGTGTTTTGGCCTTTGCGTCCCTAGTAGCCCGGCGGAGGATCTTGCTACAGTGGAAGGATGCGAGACCCCCAAGCGTGGAGACCTGGATCAATGACATGGCGGGTTTTATTAAGCTGGAGAAGGTCAAATTCACCCTGAGTGGATCGGTACAAGGGTTCTTTAGGCGGTGGCAGCCTTTCCTCGACTTTCTGGCTCAGCGATAGGGAACTAGGTCAGCAGTAGCAGCAACCCGGGCGGAGGGGGGGAAAAAGTGGGGGGGGGGGGGGTGTTGACTATGTTTATTTAATTTAATTTATTTTCAAGTTCTCTTGTTGTTTACCGGGTTTGGGGGGGTGGGAGGGCTCGATATATGCGTTGTTACGGTCTTGGGGGTGTTATGCTTATTATGTTGTTTTATTGTTGTTTGTTACTGTTTGTTGTTATATATTTTGTAAAAAATTTTCAATAAAAATTATTTAAAAAAAAAAACTGATCTCTCGTAAAAGTCAACTACCCGATGAGTTTTGATCTAAAGTAACAGTACCAACAGTACCTCATATAACTTTCAACTTGAGCTTTTCGAAGATCAAAGTCCAGAAATTTCAGAACCACAGTAGAATGGAGATGGTGACAATTTGATTTCATTGTAAATGTATAAATACTAATGAAAAAGAGTAGCAATAAATAAATGACTAAAACATTCATGTGCTACACCCCGAGCCAAGCTGTTCCAGTACAGCTATGCTACACCCCTAGCCAAGCTGTTCCAGTACAGCTATGCTACACCCCTAGCCAAGCTGTTCCAGTACAGCTATGCTACACCCCTAGCCAAGCTGTTCCAGTACAGCTATGCTACACCCCTAGCCAAGCTGTTCCAGTACAGCTATGCTACACCCCTAGCCAAGCTGTTCCAGTACAGCTATGCTACACCCCTAGCCAAGCTGTTCCAGTACAGCTATGCTACACCCCTAGCCAAGCTGTTCCAGTACAGCTATGCTACACCCCTAGCCAAGCTGTTCCAGTACAGCTATGCTACACCCTTAGCCAAGCTGTTCCAGTACAGCTATGCTACACCCCTAGCCAAGCTGTTCCAGTACAGCTATGACACTGGCATCTGCCAGCAATGTGGAATTAACCTCCCCACCCAAGTCACTCACCATCCTGACTTGGGAGATATATCGCTGTTCCTTTACTGTCGCTGGGTCAAAACCCTGGCTCTCCCTCCAGAACAGCTCTATGGATGTACATACATCAAATGGACTTCAGGGGTTCAAGAGGCAGCTCACCACCGCCTTCTTAAGGGAAATTTTGGATGGGCCTAGCCAGTGATGCCCAGATCAGGTATGTCCTGCACATGAAAAGCAGGACAAATCCAACCCAGCCAATTACCACCCTATCAGTCTATACTCGATCATCAGTAAAGTGCTGGAAGGGTCATCAAAAGTGCTATCAAGCGGCACTTGTTTCGCGATAACCTGCTCAGTTTGGTTTCCATCAAGGTCACTCAGTTCCTGATCTCTATTCCCCTGATCATCTTATAAACCTCTGTCAAGTCGCCCCTCATCCTTCTCCATTCTAATGAGAAAAGGCCGAGCACCCTCAACCTTTCCTCGTAAGACCTACTCTCCATTCCAGGCAACATCCTGGTAAATTTCCTTTGCACCTTTCCAAAGCTTCCACATCCTTACTAAAATGAGGCGACTAGAACTGCACACAGTACTCCAAATGTGGCCTTACCAAGGTTTTGTACGGCTGCATTATCACCTCCAGGCTCTTAAATTCAATCCCTCTGTTAATGATAGCTAGCACACCATAGGCCTTCTTCACAGCTCTATCCACTTGAGTGGCATAGATCTATGAACATAGACCCGAAGATCTCTCTGCTCCATCACATTGCCAAGAGCCCTACCGTTAACCCTGTATTCTGCATTCATATTTGTCCTTCCAAAATCGACAACCTCACACTTTACAGGGTTAAACTCCATCTGCCACTTCTCAGCCCAGCTCTGCATCCTATTTATGTCTCTTTGTAGCCGACAACAGCCCTCCTCACTATTCACAACACCACCAATCTTTGTATCATCTGCAAATTTACTGACCCACCCTTCAACTCCCTCATCCAAGTCATTAATGAAAATCACAAACAGCTGAGGACCCAGAACTGACCCCTGCGGTATGCCACTGGTAACTGAGCTCCAGGCTGAATATTTGCCATCCACCACCACTCTCTGACTTCTATCGGTTAGCCAGTTCGTTATCCAACTGGCCAAATTTCCCACTATCCCATGCCTCCTTACTTTCAGCATAAGCCTACCATGGGGAACCTTATCAAATGCCTTTGCTAAAATCCATGTACACTACATCCACTGCTTTACCTTCATCCACGTGCTTGGTCACCTCCTCAAAGAATTCAATAAGACTTGTGAGGCAAGACCTACCCCTCACAAATCCATGCTGACTATCCTTAATCAAGCAGTGTCTTTCCAGATGCTCAGAAATCCTATTCCTCAGTACCCTTTCCATTACTTTGCCTATTACCGAAGTAAGACTAACTGGCCTGTAATTCCTGAGGTTATCCCTATTCCCTTTTTTGAACAGGGGCACGACATTTGCCACCCACCAATCCTCTGGTACCACCCCTGTTGACAGTGAGGACAAAAAGATCATTGCCAACGGCTCGGCAATTTCATCTCTTGCTTCCCATAGAATCCTTGGATATATCCCGTCTGGCCCGGGGGACTTGTCTATCCTCAAGTTTTTCAAAATGCCCATCACATCTTCCTTCCTAACAAGTATCTCCTCGAGCTGACCAGTCTGCTTCACACTGTCCTCTCCAACAATATGGCCCCTCTCATCCGTAAATACTGAAGAAAAGTATTAATTCAAGACCTCTCCTATCTCTTCAGACTCAATACACAATCTCCCACTACAGTCCTTGATCGGACCTACCCTCGCTCTAGTCATTCTCAAATTTCTCACATATGTGTAAAAGGCCTTGAGGTTTTCCTTGATACTCCCCGCCAAAGATTTTTCATGCCCTCTCTTAGCTCTCCTAATCCCTTTCTTCAGTTCCCTCCTGGCTATCTTGTATCCTCCACTGCCCTGTCTGAACCTTATTTCCTCAGCCTTACATAAGTATCCTTCTTCCTCTTAACAAGATATTTAACGTCTCTTGTCAACCATGGTTCCCTCCAACGACCATCTCTTCAGTGCCTGACAGGGACATACATATCAAGGACACGTAGTATCTGTTCCTTGAACAAGTTCCACATTTCGATTGTGTCCTTCCCTGACAGCCTATGTTTCCAACTTATGCACTTCAGTTCTTGTCTGACAGCACCGTATTTACCCTTCCCCCAATTGTAAACCTTGCCTGTTGCACGCACCTATCCCTCTCCATTCCTAAAGTGAAAGTCACAGAATTGTGGTCACTATCTCCAAAATGCTCCCCCACTAACTAATCTATCACTTGCTCTGGTTCATTACCAAGTACCAAATCCAATATGACCTCCCCTCTGGTCGGACAATCTACATACTGTGTTAGAAAAGCTTCCTGGATACACTGCACAAACACCACCCCATCCAAACTATTTGATCTAAAGAGTTTCCACTCAATATTTGGGAAGTTGAAGTCACCCATGACTACTACCCTGTGACTTCTGCACCTTTCCAAAATCTGTTTCCCAATATGTTCCTCCACATCTCTGCTGCTATTAGGGGGCCTATAGAAAACTCCCAACAAGGTGACTGCTCCTTTCCTATTTCTGACATAAACCCATACTACCTCCTAGGCAGATCCTCCTCGAACTGCCTTTCTGCAGCTGTTATACTATCTCTAATCAACAATGCCACACACCCCCTCCTCTTTTACCACCCTCCCTAATCTTATTGAAACATCTATAACCAGGAACCTCCAACAACCATTTCTGCCCCTCATCTGTCCAAGTTTCCGTGATGGCCACCACATCGTAGTCCCAAGTACCGATCCATGCCTTAAGTTCACCCACCTTATTCCTGATGCTTCTTGCATTGAAGTATACACACTTCAACCCATCTCCGTGCCTGCAAGTACTCTCCTTTGTCAGGGTTACCTTCTCCACTGCCTCACTACACGCTTTGACGTCCTGAACATCGGCTACCTTAGTTGCTGGTTGACAAATCTGGTTCCCATTCCCCAGCCAAATTAGTTTAAACCGTCCAGAAGAGTACGAGAAAACCTCCCTCCCAGGATATTGGTGCCCCTCTGGTTTGGATGCAACCCGTCCTGTTTGAACAGAATGCGCTCCAATTATCCAAATACCTGAAGCCCTCCCTCCTACACCATTCCTGCAGCCACGTATTCAACTGCACTCTCTCCCTATTCCTAGCCTCACTATCACGTGGCACCGACAACAAACCAGAGATGACAACTCTGTCTGCCCTGGCTTCTAACTTTGAACCTAACTCCCTAAATTTGTTGATTACATCCACATCCCTTTTCCTACCTAAATGCACTCCATTCCTTGTTCTGTGAAGCTGCTATCGGCAGCTGTTGAGATACTCCCTAGGTTCTCATGAGGTAGTTGACGTAGTTTGTAACTTATTGTTCAGGAATGTGGCTATTTCGGTCATTTTGTGTGTTTAGTATTGCTTTAATAGCTAACAGCCATTTTGTGTCCTTTCTGATATGAACAAGCATTGTGTATACACTATCTATTTCTACAAATTGCCTCTTCTAAACAGACATCTAAGCCAATGAGTACCTTTGTCTCATCAGAACTATTCAAAAGTAATATGGGAGCACAAATGTAGTTACGGAGCCACCTATAGTTTATATCATAGTCCAGTATCACAAAATGTCCCCCAACAGTGGATTACAGGAATAGGGTGGGGGAGTGGAGCCTGGTGGGGTGCGCTTTCAGAGGGTCAGTGCAGACTCAATGGGCCGAATTCCTCCTCCTGCGCTGTAGCTATTCTATAATTCTATTCTATGCGTGCAATCTAACGGGAGAAGCATTAAGTGCGGTAGCCAGCGCAACTTGCCGAGTGCTTCCCGACAGTCAACCCAGCGAGATCACGACCGGTATCTAATGTCAATAGTGCCAGTAATGATCCCTCATGGGCTGCCCCACGAGCCTGACCATGCCCGGCAGCTTCCCTGCTAACGGCGGGGAGCGGCACATGAACCGCTCCCTCCAAGCAAATTCCAGACACTCTCAGCCATGCCATCACGCAGACCCATTCCACATTTCGGAGATACCGACCTTGCCAGACTGTTGGACATGGTGAAGTCGAGAAGGGAAACTCTGTTCTCCCGGAAGATCAGCCACAGCTCAGCTGGTGATGCCTAGGAGACATTGGTATCGGCCATCAGCTTGGGAGCATTACAGGGAGGACCCCAGTCCAGTGTTGTAAGAAGCTCAACAACCTCTGCAGGGATGCACAGGTGAGTTGGAAGAAGTCAGAGGTCTTCTGGATCCCAGGATCCGTTGAGCCTCTGGACAAGGTTTACCCGGAGCAGATGGAAATACCAGGGTGTGGCCGTGAGATTCAGGGGGATGTCAGCAACACTCTAGTGGGTCCATAGCCGAATGGAGGAGTCCCAAAAGCTACAGATCCAGGAAATGACGCCAGCAATGGCACTTGAGGTCAACCCTGCTAGGGTGGCAACCGCAGTTGGAAGCCTGCAGCACGACATCAGCATTGATTGGGTCCAAAGCATTTTTCAGTCAGTGATGGCCATGGTTGAGCACCTCAACAGCATATCCCAGTGGCTGTGGGATGTGGACAGGTGGACATTGCTGAGCCATGCCGGATCATGGCCCAGTCGCTAAGGACTGTGTGCCAGACACAGGTGGACATTGCCGTGGCACGCTTGAGCATGGCCCAGTCACAGAGAAGCATCGCTGAAGGCATCATCCCCATGGTGCAGACAATAGGAGCCACCAGATCTGGCAGAACTAGATGATGCCAGGAGCCCCTGGACCTTACTCCAGCTGTCCCTCCATCCCAAGGTGGTCCCCAGGCCCCATGAGCACCATCTGGGAGGAGGGAGTGTCGTATGCTGACCCGGCACCTTCCAACAGGGCGACGATGGTGGTCTCCAACTCTCCAGAGTTCCCTCCTCTTGACAATGGAGCATCTAGGGGTCAGTGGGTAGAACAGGGTGGCACGGTAAGGCAAGTGCCACTGGTAAGGTGGCCGGGGCTCTCCAGCCTTGGGCCCTCCAGAAGAGGCATGCCATGGGTGTTCAAGGTCACAAGATACGGAAAGCAGCAGGCTGCCTCCACTTCCGATGTAGAGACACACCGAGACGTAGCGGCAGAGCACCGAGGATTAAGAAGATTGAGGTCTCTGAGTGGGCAGCAGCTGGGAGGAGGGCAGGCACCATTGTTAGCTAGGGACAGTTAGGGTTTCGACTATCCACCATTGATACATGTTACACCTGATACCTGTGAAGCTTCTGTCACATGATTCTGCATTGCAGGCTGGCCATGCACCCCATCATCTGTTGCCTTCTGCTCGCCTTCTACCCCAGCACCCCCCCCCCCCCCCCGGGCAAGTGGTCCAAGATCTGGGGCCACCGAGACAAACCACATGCAGGTGATGGGTGTGAGCATGCTATCAGTGGAAAGACAGAAGTCAGACTATGGCATGGATTGAGGTGCACCAGAGTTTATCTCGCACCAGGTTATCATCACCCTTGTATATTAACCCGCTGACAGTGCCGACACAGGCCCATCACCTGGGAGTGATGTTACACAGACTCTGGGAGGATGGAACGAGGTAGTTGGGGAGGGAGGGGGGAATGGGTCTGGGGGTGAGAGGGGGAATGATGCGCAAAGACCCCTCCTATGAGAAGCGGACAAGGAAGAGAGCCTGCCTGGTCCTCTGGGCATGTCGGACCCTCATCGCTGCCTGTCCTCTACTCTCCGGCTGCTTCTGCAGGTCCTCCCCAGGCTCATCCTCCAGCTCCTCCTGGTCCAGCTCCTCCCTGTTCTCCTACTCAGACAAAGCCGCATGTCCCTCCTCCACCTCCAGCATGTCGCCCCGCTGCTGTGCCAGGTTGTGGAGGGGGGGGGGGAGGTGTACTGCACCACTAGGGCAGCTGTTGCGAGGTCGACCACACTATCCAATGTGATATCTGTAAGGAATTGGAGAGGGTGAGAAACCGACAATCAGTTATGGTTTCCACCCTTGGGTCCCTCGAGCTTCCCCCGCCCTTATATTCCCCGCCTTCACTCAGGTTGCCATCCAACGAGCCGATTGTGCTGAGGGACCCTGCCCTGCATACGCACCCTCAGCCACAGCAAGGGCCCGGACACTGGACCCCACACCCTGGATCCCAGACCCCTGCCAGGAACATTACTTGGACTGGGCTCAGGTTCCCTTCCCGATCCACATACAAACATCCCCTGGTCACAGGGTTCTCCATAGTGCTGAAGCCCAGCTCTGGGATGTTTGATTGCTACCTCTATGGTGTTGATGCCTCCAGGGTTCAGGCAAATTTGTCCACGTCTTACAGTTTGATTGGGTACAACTGTTGCCTGAGTCATGGCATATGTACCCACAGGATTTCACTTGAGCGCTGTGAAGTGCTGATATAACTAACAATGCCAATTCACTATGAGCAATAGTCTTCAGCTGTGCAGCCAGAGGCTGTTCAAGGTCAGTGAGAGTTACAATGACCTTCACCATATTACCACGGACAGGGCTCTGCCTTGGGGCTGTTCAGTGAGACGGACGGGCAGTGGTTGACATTGCCCCTGTTATGTGTGCACAATCTGGGGGGGTGGCCTTTCAGCCCTGTGGGCGCTGAGTCCCTCACCCCCTCCCCCAGCCCAGGGACGACTACCCACCGATGGTGCACAGCACCCTGACCAGGATCCCCCTCCCGAGCACTGGGGCTGCATGCCAGATTTCGAACATAGCTACTCACCTCCTCCGATTTCCTCAGCACCCATTTCACTAGTTTCACTTCTTTAAATAGGTGCGCTAAACAGCACTCGCGTGACCTCCCACTGGGAAGCCGGTTAGATCTCGAGAGTCCGTTAGATAGGACATCAATCCCACTAATGATATGGAGATTGCCCTCAATTGGTGTTAATTGGAACCTTGCCACGTCTCGGCGGGATCCAGAACCCGCCAACAGGAGCGTGCTGGTTAGATCGGAAACCGATCAGTGCCAGGCACAGATTCTGATTTCGGCCTCTCCCACATTCCAACTGGCTCGCACGCATCCGGACCTGATGCAACGTAGCCGTTAGATCACGCCATGAGACTGAAAAGTTTTTGAAAAGTACTCTAACGTTATATATCACTGACTTAAAACTAACTGTAAATTTCAATTATAGGATTTATATTGGCATAGAAACAAAACACCTAGGTTGTATGTCACTTTAATTGTTGCAAAAACCATTAGTCCAAAAATCTTTTTCAAAATCTTTTCAACTAAGATGTTGATGTATGCAGGGCTGGCTATTTCCAGAGGTGGCCAACTGGAGTCTCGAACTGGAAGCCATGGATTTTTATTTCCCATGTGCTACGATATACTGAACTCAGCTTTTCTTTTGCTGGCAATACAATTTTCCTCCACCTTCCAGACCCCATGATATTTTTGTATGGTCTTTTTGTGGTTCGGGATAACAAATCTTCATTCAAACAATGATGTAGCACTATGCCACCTTCAGCATATAGAAGCATCGAGCAGCAGTAGCAGCAGGCCAAAGGTGTGAGGAATCAGGTCACCGTATATTTACCAGAGATGTTCTTATACCGTGGCAGTTCACATGATGGGAACCTTCCATAAGGATGAAGGCTGACCTGGAAGGCAGAGGAAGGTGTTTAAGACACCAAGGGAAGGGCATTGGAGGCATCTTGTGAGAAAATACTTATGAGGATTGATGATGGCCAACTGGATGCAGAGCTCAGATGATGGGTAAGACAAAAAGACTTTTGACTGCATGGAAAGTCCAATATTCTGTCAATACATTGAAAACATGCAACACTTTGCACAGTTAAAGGGTTCTATTTCACTTTACAAATGTCAGTTATATTACTCTACACAACGTAACTTATCTAAACACTACTGTGAACCATTTAGTGCTGTAAGCTCCTGCATGGTGCTTCCCTTGTTGCCCTGGGGAGGTGGAGGCAGGCTGCTCACTAGCTATTTGGCCGTGAGGATTGTGCTGGCCTGCGCAGACCAGTTGAGGCCCTCCCTGTGAGGGAAGCTGTCCTTGCTCGGACCCAGCTAGCAAATGGTGCTTCTGGCTGAGGGTCTGAGGAATCAGAAGACTGAGATTCCCTCATGATGCATGGATCCCTTCATCTCCTGTTCTGACTGGTCACCCCTTTTGTAGTGTTTCTTTGACTGGTTGTAGACGGTTCTGGGGCACAGTTGCCACCCCCTCCAGCTACCAATCAGATAGTCCTGTTTAGTGACCAAACCTCCTCTCCCAGTGCTGCTACATAGTCATTATCACCATGCAGCAGATTTCGTACCTCCTGCACACACTGTACATGCTGTCGCATAGGGATCACTATGAGGCTGGCCTGTTCATCGTGTGCTCCCAAACCCATGGCATTCCCAAAATCATGACAACGACAGACTTCTCCATTAGCTTGCAATGCCTTCGGGAACTCAGCCAGAAGGATACTTATCTGTTGCTGCAGGTCCAGCTACTAACTCCCAAGAAGTCTCCTGAGGCTTAGCATCACTGCCGTGTCCAGCAACCCCATGATGGTCCTCCCTCCCCCCAAACTGCGACACCTTCACTGCCCTACCCCACCTCAGGGTGAACTGTGCACAGATACCTCTGCCTCTGATGCCTCCTCATACCCATTGATGCTGTGCACTTAACTCTACTTCTGTGCTTAACCCCATTGGGTTTTGTGAAAATAGGTTAGTGCCTGCAAATGAAGGCCATATGGGAATGGAGAAGTGTAATCTCACAGCCAGGTCAGCTGTGTATTGGATTGGCATCAACACTGAAAGAATGATGCCTACAAACAATATATGCCAGAAATACATGCAGAAAGAGGAGGTGTAATCCCCTGAAATGCCATTATCACCATGCAGCAGATTTCGTACCTCCTGCACACACTGTACATGCTGTCGCAGGCCCATGACATATTTTGAGAGCCGATTTACTCGCTCACAATCTAGAATTCTATTTATTGATGTAGACTACTGAAGTATTGGCTAGTGTAGACTTGAGAGATGAACAGACACTTCAAACACGGATGAAGGTTCAACTCAATTTTATTAACTACTTCTAACTAACTAACACACGATGACTGTGTGTCTAAATGATGCTAACTTAAACTAGAGACCTAAGCCTTGTCCGAACCAGTTGATTCTCTCAGCACGTGGTGTGAGTCTGTACTGGGCTGGATGAGTTCTTGTTACACTCAGAGGCAGCACCCAGAATCAGCAGGAACCGTGGTGCCCTCTGCCTTTATAGTGTGTGTATTCTAACTGGTGATTGACTGCGGTGTTTGTACATGTTGATTGGTTCCTGTGTGTGTCCATCAGTGTGTGTCTGCACCATGATATACTGGTGTATAGTATGACAACTACTACTCAAAGTTTACTGAATAAGGCCTGGGAGAACCCCTAGATGCTGTTACAACTGGTCCATGTTTGTGTGGACCAGTACTAAATGATGTCCTGGCAAGATCTCCCATGCATGACCATTGAGGATCAGGCGGCGGGTGAATTAAATGTTCAAACAGAGAGGCTTAACATCATGACCAGGACGCTACACTGATTGAGAGTGCTGCATTATTGAATGAAATGTCTGACTGTCAGGGTAGACCAGATGTGATACGTCCCTGCATGTTCTCCTCTGGGCTGTTAGATGAAGGTGGGAGGTGCACCGTCCTGAAGATGACATAAGAAGGTCCCACATGGGAGACTTATAAAGAAGGCACATGAGATACAGGATAACCTGATAAGGTGGATTCAAAATTTGCTTAGCTATAGGAGACAGAGGGTGATGACAGGTGGCTGCTTTAGTGACTGGAGGTCAGTGTCCACAGAGATCCGTGCTTGGTCCCCTATTATTCGTCATTTATATAAACAACATAGATGACTATGGGGGGTGGGGCGGGGGGCGGGGTGGGTACGATCAGTAAGTTTGCAGATGACACAAGATTGGCTGGGTGGTTAACAGTGAGGTTGTGTGTCTTGGGTTACAGGAAGATATAGGTCAAATGGGCAGAAAAGCTGAAGAGGTGTGAAGTGATGCACTTTTGAAGGAAACATTTGACAAGGAAGTATTCAATGAATGACCTGACACTGGGAAGTTCTGAAGTAGAAAGAGACCTTGACGTATTTGTTTATAGATCTCTGAAGGTAGAAGGGCAGGTTAATAGGGTGGTGAAAAAGGCATATGGGACACTTGCCTTTATCAATCAAGGCATAGATTACAAAAGCAGGGAGGTCATGTTGGAGTTGTACAGAATTTTGGTGAGGCCATAGCTGGAGTATTGTGTGAAATTCTGGTCACTACATTATAGGAAAGATGTGATGTCGCTGGAGCGGGTACAGAGGCGATGCATCATGTAGTTGCCTGGGATGGGGGGGGTGGCACAATGGTAAACACTGCTGCCTCACAGCTCCAGGGATCAGGGTTCAATTGCAGCCTCGGGTGACTGTGTGGGTTTCCTCCGGGTGCTCTGGTTTCCTCCCCCAATCCAAAGATGTGCAGGTTAGCTGGATTGGCCATGCTAAATTGCCTCTTGGTGTCAAAAAAATAGGTTGGGGGGGTGGGGAGGGGGGGGTTACTGGATTATGGGGATAGGGTGGACACGTGGGCTTACGTGGTGTGCTCTTTCCAAGGGTCGATGCAGATTTGATGGGTCGAATTGCCTCCTTCTGCACTGAAAGGATTCTATGATGGAACATTTAAGTTAGGAAAAGAGGTTGGATAGGCTTAGGCTGTTTTCACTGGAGCAGAGACGACTGAAAGGTGACATGATGGAGGTGTATGAGATATGATATGCATGGGCAGGGTGGATAGGGAGCAGCTGTTCACCTTAGTTAAAGAGTCAGTCATGAGGGGACACAAGTTCAAGGTGAGGGGCAGGAGGTTTAGGGGGTTATGAGAAAAAATCTTTTTACCCAGATGTTGATGCACTGCCTGGGAGGGTGGTAGAGGCAGGTTGTCCCACATCCTTTATAATGTACCTGGATGAATACTTGGCGCGTCATAACATTCAAGGCGATGAGCCAAATGCTGGAAAATGGGATTAGGTAGACAGGTCAGGTGTTTTTCATGCGTCCGTGCAGACTCGACGTGCCGAAGGGTCTCTTCTGCATTGTATTCTTCTGTGATTCTGTGGTTCAATCACCATGGAGAGCCAGGTCAAACATTTGATCCAAGTATGCTCTCACCTGCATTTCCATCGCTCTAGCTATGCTCGTGCTCAGTGCAGCAGTGGCTAGGTGAGTGGAGGGTACAGTCTGTGGCACTCCCTCCAAGATCCCCTTCCCCTCAGGGAGACAGTGAGGTGCCTTCACGCTCCCAGTTGGAGTAGCAGCACTTGCTAGCTGCCTCTGGGCCTTTGCCTCAGGGGACTCCCAGCATTAGTGGCATATCCTTATTGGCATATACCAGAGAGCTATTAATCCTGCCGAACCTACCTCGAGTAAATCTGCAACGACCAGAAAGCGGCCATCCAGTGACATGAACAACATCCAGCCTCCTCCGCAGCTCCGCATCTCCGGCAACCTCGCTGCCAATTGGAAGATCTTCAAGCAAAAGTTCCTCCTGTATATTGAGGCCTCTGACCTCGAGGCAGCATCAGATGCAAGGAAGATCGCACTATTTCTCTCGACCGTGGGGGATCACGCCATGCATATCTGCAACTCGCTTACGTTTGCCGATGGCAAAGACAAGACGAAGTTTAAAACGGTCCTGCTGAAATTCGACAGCCACTGCGACATTGAAGTGAATGAGAGCTTTGAACGGTACATCTTCCAACAGAGACTTCAGGGTAATGATGAACCTTTTCAGTCCTTCCTGACCCAGATCCACATCTGGCACAGTCATGCAATTACAGCTCGGCGGCTGATTCCATGATCCGGGATCAGATTGTTTTCGGGGTCCACTCCGATTCCCTTTGGCAGCAGCTCCTTAAAATAAAACAGCTAACTCTCTCCGTCGTTATTGAGACGTGCGTGGTCCATGAGCATGCCAAGAATTGTTACTCCCACATCAGGGTGGCGGAAAATGCAAAGCTGGCTTCCCACGAGGCAGAACGGGTGCAGGCCATTGAAAAAATGCAAGGCCTGAGCATCGAGGAGAGTGGCCGTTTCGCGAGCTTTTCCCGGGTCCCGACGCATGTGCGCCACAGCCGGGTGGACGACGAGGCCGACAACCCTAATGCGCAGGTGCGTACATCGGCCGACCGCACTGCGCATGCATGTTGGCACACGGAATGCGCTGACGGCAGCGTTATGACATGTCCGAATTGTGGCTCCGCCCATTTAAAGCGGCAATGTCCAGCCAACGGACGGCGATGCCTACAGTGTGGCCATTACGCGGCTTGCTGCAGGTCCGCTCCACCAATTATCAGCCAGCGGTCCCAGATATGGTGCAGAAGTATCCGTTCGGTACAACAAGACATGCAGGATACTGATCCCGACAGCCCAACGGATCCCGATGCTGATTGCCTCGAATCTCCATATCAAGTGGGCATCATAACCACACGCAAGCTGGTGCCCACAGCACCGGCAACCCGCCTTTTGATCCTCGGTGTGGATCCTGACGATGAGTGGTGTGCTATCCTCACAATCAACCAGGCTCACATCCGATTTAAACTGGACACCGGCACGTCTGTGAACCTCAAATCACAGTCAGATCTCGACAGCATCCATTCTTCCACCAGCATGCCAACTACTCGACTACAATGGCAATGCCATAGCTGCCAGTGGATCATGTCAGCTAGGGGTATCTCACAAGGAATTTAAGGCAACCTTACGATTCGAGATCGTTCAGCCTGACTGGGCGTCTCTGCTCGGTGCTCGCGCCTGCAAGCTCCTGAATCTGGTCCAGCGTGTCCACACCATGTCCTCGACACCGGCGACTACCTCGACCGATGTGAATCTCCAGGCCGAGATAGATGACATCCTCACGCAATACAACAACGTGTTTGATGGAATGGGCACGCTCCCATATCGCTACAAAATTCTGCTAAAGCCGAACGCCACCCCAGTGATCCATGCACCACGCCGGATGCCAGCTCCTCTCAAGGATCGCCTAAAAAAGCAGCTGCAAGACCTCCAAGACCAGGGCATCATCTCAAGGATCATGGAACCAACAGACTGGGTTAGCTCCATGGTATTCATCAAAAAACCCTCTGGTGAATTCCGCATTTGCATTGATCCCAAAGACCTGAACCGCAATATCATGCGGGAGCACTACCCGATCCTGAAGCGTGAAGAGTTGACCAGTGAGATGGCTCATGCCAGATTCTTCACCAAGCTGGACGCCTCCCGGGGTTTTTGGCAAATACAGCTGGACGCGTCCAGTTGGAAGCTGTGCACGTTTAACACTCGGTTCGGCCGCTATTGCTACAACCGCATGCCTTTCAGTATCATGTCAGCTTCCGAAGTGTTTCATCGCATCATGGAGCAAATGATGGAGGGCATCGAGGGGGTGCGAGTCTATGTGGACAACGTGATCGTCTGGTCCACAACGCCCGAGGATCACATTGCCCGCCTCCGACATATCTTTCAGCGGATTCACGAAAATGGCCTCCAGCTCAATAGGGCCAAATGCTCGTTTGGTCGATCCGCTATCAAGCTCCTGGGTGACCACATTTCACAACATGGGTGCAACCTGACGCCGACAAGGTGTTGGCGATCAACGCCATGAAGACCCCGGAGGACAAGAAGGCGGTCCTCCGCTTCCTCGGGATGGTGAATTTTCTCAGGAAATTCATTCTCAATTTGGCAGCCCATACCACGGCCCTCCAGCATCTCGTAAAGAAGTCAACAGTGTCCCAGTGGCTGCCCGCACATGAAAAGGAGTGGCTCGAGCTAAAGGCAAAGCTCACCACAGCCCCTGTACTGGCGTTTTTTGACCCAACCAGGGACACCAAGATATCTACTGACGCTAGCCAGGACGGCATTGGGGCGGTGCTCCTCCAGCGAGATGACTCCTCGTCCTGGGCTCCAGTGGCATATGCCTCCAGGATCATGACGCCGACCGAGCAACATTATGCCCAGATCGAGAAGGAGTGCTTGGGTCTCCTGACAGGAATAGTCAAGTTTCATGACTGCGTATATGGCCTGCCGAAGTTCACGGTGGAAACAGACCATAGGCCTTTAGTCCACATAATCCAGAAGGATCTAAATGACATGACACCACAGCTATAGAGTATTCTTCTTCGTTTACGCCGTTATGACTTCAAACTCGTCTACAGAAGCCCTGTCCAGGTCCATCACCACGCCGTGTGAACAAGGCGACTTCATCTGCCACATAGAGGCACAGGTGCAGTTTTGTGCCAGCAACTTACCAGCCAATGATGAACGTGTGTCCAAATACATGAAGAAACTGCCAAGGATCCTCTACTGCAGCCGGTGATGCAACACCTCGCCCAAAGCTGGCAAAAGGGGCAGTGTCCCCAGTTCTTTAACGTAAAGGACAAGTTAACAGTCATTGAGGGAGTCCTTCTTAAACTGGACAGGATCGTCAATCCTCAAAGCATGCAATCTATGGTGCTCGGGCAGATCCATGAGGGTCACCTTGGGGTCGAAAAATTTCGACACAGAGCAACAGCACGAGCTTGTGACCTCTCCGTGGTCTAAAGTGGGGGTAGACCTCTTTCACGCCAATGGGTGTGATTACGTGCTCCTGGTCGACTACTTCTCCAGCTACCCGTAGGCGGTGAAATTGTTGGTCCTCACGTCTAGGTCCGTCATCAAAGCCTGCAAAGAGACGTTTGCCAGACACGGGATACCACTCACAGTAATGAGTGACAACTGTCCGTGTTTTTACAGCCAGGAGTGATCTGATTTTGCACGATCCTACAACTTCAGACACATCACTTCCAGTCCACATTACCCGCAATCAAACAGGAAGGCCGAAAAAGGGGTCCATATCGTCAAGTGGTTGTTGTGCTGGCCGACCAACCTCTGTCGACTGGTTTGTCTCCGGCGCAGATGCTCATGAACCGCAACTTGAGGACGACTGTTCCAGCCATTCACATTCCAGACCTTGACCACCTCACGGTGCTGCAAAAAGTGCATCGGTCCAGAGACCAGCAGAAGATCGCGTATGATGCTTATGCCATGGATCTGCCTGCGCTGGCTCCCGCAGATGTTGTTCGCGTCCAGTTGTCTGAGGGAGGTTGGTCGGCCCCAGCTGTAGTTATCAGGAAGGCCGCTCCCAGGTCTTTCATTGTCCAGTTGGCTGATGGTTCCATTCTCCGGCGCAACAGGAGGGTGCTGCGGAGAGTTCCCTGACCACCGCCTAACCCCATTGCTCCGCCGGCTATCGTGCCTCCTCCGGACGTCTCCTACCACGAGGACACCGATCTGCCATCGATCCCGCCTGTCGCTGGCACCGCCGCAATTCCAGCAATCCCGCCTGTCCAAGTGCCGGCGTCTCCTGCTCCACCTCTGCAGCGATCGACCAGAATTCGGCGCCCGCCTCAAAGACTGAATCTGTAGACTTTACTTTTGTAAATGTTGTTCAGTTTGCTCTGTATCTGCACGATAGACACCTTCCCATGTATATATGTTTGTTAACTCACCATTTGTACATAGTCAGGCATGTATACCTTCATAAATTCATACGTTTCATAACTTTTTTAGAACAGTACAGCACAGAACAGGCCCTTCGGCCCTCGATGTTGTGCCGAGCAATGATCACCCCACTTAAACCCACATACCCGTAACCCAACAATCCCCCCATTAACCTTACACTACGGGCAATTTAGCATGGCCAATCCACCTAACCTGCACATCTTTGGACTGTGGGAGGAAACCGGAGCACCCGGAGGAAACCCACGCACACACGGGGAGGACGTGCAGACTCCGCACAGACAGTGACCCAGGCCGGGAATCGAACCTGGGACCCTGGAGCTGTGAAGCATTGATGCTAACCACCATGCTACCGTGAGGCCCCTATTTTAACTTATTTTTTAAAAAAGGGGAGATGTCATAATATCCACTCATGTATATAATGAGATGCAGACAGGCAGTGATTGACACATAGGATGACCAATGAACACACAACACAGAACAACCAATCACCAGAACATAGAACGATACAGCGCAGTACAGGCCCTTCGGCCCTCGATGTTGCACCGACATGGAAAAAAAAACTAAAGGCCATCTAACCTACACTATGCCCTTATCATCCATATGCTTATCCAATAAACTTTTAAATGCCCTCATTTAAGACACAAGACACCTCCACTATAAAGCTCACAGGGCATTAAGCCTCCCGCTCTTTTCAGGACCCAGACACTGAGATAGTCAGAGTGCACAAGTCAGTGGACAGTGGTAGCTAGTAAGTCTGGTCGAACCAGTAAGAGGTCGTCAGGAGGATTACTAGAGTGTCAACCCACAGCAGAACATGTACAGCCGTTCATAGTTTAAATAAAACTGTAGTGGATCATCTCCGGTGTTAGATGTTTGTTTCTAGTTTCCCTGTATCCAGTTGCAGTCAACGTCAAACCAACCCGCCTAACACATCACTTATCTGCTCCATCTTTGTCCCCAAGAAATCTAGCAGACAAAGGGGGTGCCCTTGAACAAGTGTAGGAGACCCCCCACCGTCCCCCAGTTGGCTAGAGCCCTGGAAGCTCCATGCCTCCAGAGGATGCTCATGACAGTCGGACAGGCCAACAAGGCATGACACTGATCAAAATGTCTCCACTTCAACTGCTGCTGTCAGGGTTGGACCAAGATGTAGTGTGTAGTGGTAGAAAAGAAAATTGAAAAATGTATGAGCACTAAGATGACATAGGTAATTTGTCCATGTCTGTCTCACTTGTTAAAATGCGCATAACATAATTTGTTTTCTGTAATTATTCGTAATTATTGAGACTTGTTGGGGCCTGTCATAGTATGAGATGTAACAGTCATGGCCTGCCCCATGTTTCTCCTGTGGCTGTACGCCAGTTGTACATTCAAAGAGTGAAAATTTATAAATTCAGCTGACTGCCCCCAGGGTGTGCAGCCAATGTCACTTTGCACTGAAGGAAACCCAGTGCTGACATCGAATGCGGCTCACCATGCAGCCTGGTCATGGTGGAGTGGATAAAAATCATTGGCATGATTAAACAGAGAATCTAAATGTGACAGCCTGTGAGATGTCACATTAGTCACCCGGGAGGCCACTGTTGGTGCAGGAACTGAGCGCCCCTGTAACCTTGAAGGCCTCTGGCATGGATTTCCACCAATTCACATGGCTGTATGTCTTGTTGAACAATTCGCTATGAATCCGACTGTTTCCTGGAACAGCCTCAGACATCGTTGGCATTGTATCTCTGATATCTGATGGTAGTTTACTCTTGTCCTCTGGATGCCAGTGCTTGTTTTCGCCAATGCCTTCCCTGGATGTCTACGTCCAGGCCAGCTTCGCCCTCTGGTGCTGTCTGCTGTTGGCCTTGCAGTCTCTGATGTTGGAAGCAAGGGCTCTCTTTCCTTGCATTCTCTCCTCCTGCCTCTGAGGCTGGAAGAAGTTCAGGTAAATGAGACCCATAGTTATGGCAATAATTTCATTCTGTAAAGAGCATGCCCGTCCATGGTTCTCATCCATTTAACTAAGTTTTGGAAGTCACTTTAATCGGCCAGTTGTGCCCAACATTAACTTCACCCACCCAAAATGACCCTCCTTCCAATTCAATTGATCGGAAATCCAGAAAAGCTGTGTTTGAAAAGACTCATTAAAATAATGTTGCATGTGGCTTTTGAAACATGGTCCTGGACCTTCTACTCTCTCAGTCACCCTCATGCTTTCCCACATCACCCTTGACTCACCCAACTTAACCTTTCCTCGCTGTTACCCTTGAACCTCCCCTGTTACTCTGCATCCTATTACTATTTCCCTATACATGCCTTCTATCCCCCTTATGCCTACATCCATGACCATCCCAGTGCCAATCTGACCCTGAGCCCTCCCATTATTGTCCTTGATGCTTTTGGTCACTCCCCTGACCCATCCCTTGAGACCTTCCCATACCAGACCCTGACTCTGTACCTGCCCACATAACAGGTTCAACTCACCCCTTTGACTGTGACAATTCCCTCAACCGCCCAACACTCTCAGGACTTCAATGGTGGTATATATGATACCACGACCTAACCTATAAAACAGGTTAAATCAAAAGCATCCTGCCTTATTAAAATATTTCAATGCACCTCTTGTGTGCAGTTTGGTTCCTCCTCTTGTGATAGCTCTGTTAAACCCAGAGGGGACAGGTTGTGGTCAGATTTAAGGGGTGGGATTCTTCAGGAATTGGCGGGGCGGGGAGAAACGGCGTAGTGGAGTGGCGGGAACCACTCCGGCGTCAGACCGCCCCAAAGGTGCGGAATACTCCGCACCTTCAGGGGCTAGGAGGGCGCCGGAGTGGTTTGCACCCCGCTGGCCGGCACGGGTCCGCGCATGTGCGGGAGCGTCAGTGTCTGCTGACATCATCCCCGTGCATGCGCAGGGGGGTTCACCTTCGCGCCGGCCATTGCGGAGGCTTACACGGCTGACGCGCAGGAATAGAGTCCCCCACGGCACAGGCCCGCCCGTGGATTGGTGGGCCCCGACCGCAGGCCAGGCCATCGTGGGGCACCCCCTGGCGGCAGATCGACCCACGCCCCCCAAGGACCCCGAAGGCCGGCCACGGAGCTGGGTCCCGCCTGTAGGGGCCGACCTTGATTTACGCCGGCGGGACCGGCAAAAACAGGCGGGAACTTGGCCCATCGTGGGCCGGAGAATCGGCAGGGGGAGGCCGCTGACCGGCACGGCGCGATTCCCGCCCTAGCCAAATTTCCGGCGCCGGATTTTTTCGGCAGCCGGCGGGAGCAGGATTCACACCCCCCCCCCCCCCCCCCCCCCCCCCCTACCCCCGGCGATTCTCCAACCCGGAAGGGGGTCGGAAAATCCCACCCAAGGCTTTAAAATTTTTAACCAATGACCTGACCTAGTTTATCTATTTTGGGGATTACTATTCAGTGCTTCTTTTATCTAAGAAGTACTGTTATACCATAAGATAGATGAAAAATAACATAAAACACATAGTGGAAGCAGACATTTGACATCCCAGATCAAAGGAGCTGTGATCAGGCCAACAGAATTTCATGGAATCCCAACAGTGCAGAAGAAGGCCATTTGGCCCATCGAGCCTGCACCGACCCTTTGAAAGTCCACCCAATATCCTACCCTCTACCTGCAACCCACCCTAAGTGGCAATTTATCATGGCCAATCCACCTAACCTGCACATCTTTGGACTGTGGGAGGAAACCCGAGCACCCGGAGGAAACCCGCGCACACACGGGGAGAAGGTGCAAACTCCACACAGACAGCCATGCGAGATCAGAATCGGGTTGTAAGGCAGCAGTGCTACTCACTGTGCCACCATGTCGCCACATATTTTGAATGTAAATCATATCATAATTATATATATTTGCCAGATTTTTTTATCAGATTGTTGTGTTGGCTTTATTTCATGACAAAATGACTTTATTTCATAACAAAATGACTCTGGCAATTCAAAACCTATGATAAATGTAGATCTTCTCACTCCATACAACAATGGCCTCTTTAATTTACATTTCATTCAGTTTCAGGAACTTTCCATTTTTTTTTAGTAATTGTACCTTTTGAAGATCATTTGCTTTCTGATAACAGACAGCTCTGTTAAAATATCCCAAGATGCAGGCACTATTAATGTTTATTGCTGAAGTTAGATCATCAACAGCCAACTCATATGCCTGCAATGGAAAAGAGATTTGCATTTGTAAAGGTTAAGTGAAATGCTTGATGAAGTAACATGATGTATTCCTTGTAAGTACAGAAAATAACATGAAATATCACACATTTACCAAAATTGTACAGGTGACTAACATTTAACAGCCTCAAGATTTGCAATAGCTGAAACTCAAAGACTCAGATTTTACTCATCGGAATATGCTTTCATTGCTCTCACAAATTTATCCCAGACTGGTCAGTTGGACATTTCCTTTAATCAGGTATCTTTTACAAAACAAGGTCCTCTACTGTGATCTTGGCAAGGGTTCTCAACAAATCAGATTAAAGAATTGTCACTAAGTGATGCAGTGGGGATTGGAGGCAGACGCATAATTTTACGGCAACAGCCTCCATTCCAGCCGGCTGCCATGATACTGGCAAGCGGCTGGTAGCAAATTAGGCCAATTATTTTCAAGTAAGGAATTTGTCAAAGCCCCGTTCTCATTTCAACTGGGATTTTCAGTCAGCATTATGGGTTGACCTGGACATTTATTGCTACATAATATCAAATTTAAGTCACATATTTTCATATAAGTGTGGGATCTTAATGACTATTATTTGATTCAAATTTAGATGCAGATTCTGGGATTATTGATTAATTAGCTTCAGGGCACCCATTTTGTCCATTAAACAAAAAGGTTCCAGCAACAATATTAAAGTAATTTGATCACTAAATTCTGGCAGTAAATGTATGTATACCCATTTAAAAATATGGGGCGGGTTTGGGCAGCACGGTAGCACAAGTGGCCAGCACTGTGGCTTCACAGTGCCAGGGTCCCAGGTTCGATTCCCCGCTGGGCCACTGTCTGTGCGGAGTCTGCACGTTCTCCCCGTGACTGCGTGGGTTTCCTCCGGGTGCTCCGGTTTCCTCCCACAGCCCAAAGACGTGCAGGTGAGGTGGACTGACCATGATAAATTACCCTTAGTGACCAAAAAGGTTTAGGAGGGGTTATTGGGTTACGGGGATCGGGTGGAAGTGAGGGCTTGGGTGGGTCGGTGCAGACTCTATGGGCTGAATGGCCTCCTTCTGCACTGTATGTTCTATGATTCTCCAACCACCCGCCTGGTCAGAGAATCACCGGGGCGGGATGGCGTGAATTCCATCCCGCCGCCGGCTGTCAAATTCTCCGGTGCCGTTTTTTTGGCGGGGGCGGGAATCGCGCCCCACCCCCCCCGGCATTTCTCCGCTCTGCAATGGGTCGAGCAGCCACCCAATTTTGGCCTGTCCCGCCGGCGTAAATTACACAAGGTTCTTACCAGCGGGACCTGGCTCTGCGGGCGGCCTGAGGAGTCCTCGGGGGGCGCACGGGGGGATCTGGCCCTGGGAGGGGGGGGGGCACGGTGGCCTGGTGCGCGATCAGGACCCACCGATCCGCAGGCGGGCCTGTGCCGTGGGGGCACTCTTTTCCTCCGCGCCATCCGCTGGGTCCGCCATGGCCGGCGCGGAGAGAACCACTCTGAGCATGCTCTGGGATCACGCTGGATCCTCCTGGCCCTCCCACGCATGCGCCGACTTGCGTCGGCCGGCGGAGGCCCTTTGGTGCCGGTTGGTGCGGTGCCAACCCCGCCAGCGCCCGGTCTTGCCCATAAAGGTGCAGAGAATTCCGCACCTTTCGGGCAGCCCGACGACGGTGTGGTTCACGCCACTCCTCGGCGCCGGTACGGCCCGCCCTGCCAGATACCGGAGAATCCCGGCCATGATGTGTACAATGTTAACCAATTGAGTGAGTTCTACAGCAACAAGCCAGTAGTACCAAAAAGATTTATTTTGTGCAGTCGACCCATCAATAAGAACACCAAACCACTGCCAGTCTATTGTTTGACATATTATAACTGAAAGGTTTGTAATTACTTGTGCACTCCAACCTGACCAATTAAAAATTTTATGACTAAAAAAATTAAGAACAAGGAAAAAAGAGCCCTGTCATGCCCAGTAAAGGGCATAATCATATACTGTGCTTTATGGAAGATTCAGGAACTGCCTTGATTTATTTTTTAAAATGGACACTGATGAACTGTTATAGTGGCTTCCAAGGGTGCTGATCACGCTACTTCAATACAGGCCATCAGGCTTCCATAAAATTCCAATTTGAATCACACTAGGCCCAGAAGGTAAAAACAGTTTGGACCAGTATTCTTATCTCCCCGTTTTACTGCTTTTTCCTTTGGGGGTGGAGTCTCCTTTTTCAATGGGCATGCCTAGATAACACTCGTTTGTGGAATACGTTGTTTGAAGTTTGATCTAAATTACAGAGTCAATGGACTCCCATATTCTGTGGCGGGATTTTCCAGCCTTCCTGCCGGCAG
Source organism: Scyliorhinus canicula (assembly GCF_902713615.1). NCBI lineage: Eukaryota > Metazoa > Chordata > Chondrichthyes > Carcharhiniformes > Scyliorhinidae > Scyliorhinus > Scyliorhinus canicula. Next base: position 76,436,070 of record NC_052147.1, on the reverse strand, counting down.
GATCTTCCGCCCTGAAGGCTGCCCCACACAGCAGATTCTCCGGCGGTGGAACGGGAAAACCCTGCTGGCGGCCAATGGTAAGCCACCTCAGCTGCCGGAAAACAGACCGTGGGATGGGAGGCAGAAAATCCCACTTTTGTCTCCAGGTTTGAGATGAAACAAAAGAAACTGACGAGACCAGTTATCCACAAGTTATGTATGAAAGATCACCATCTACTTTCTATTGTATGTCAATGGCTGTTGACCATGTAATTGAAACTGGTTGACTGATACTGAAATACCACCATAAACATCTGATTGTTTGGTGGCGGGCGGCAGCAGAGATTCTAGCGGGTGTTTGATCGGGCAGCAAGGTGGCACAGTGGTTAGCATTGCTGCCTCACAGAGCCAGGGACCCGGGTTCAATTCCGACCTTGGGTGACTGTCTGTGTGGAGTTTGCATGTTTTCCCCATGCCTGCATGGGTTTTCTCTGGGTGCTCCAATTTCCTCCCACAGTTCAAAGATGTGTACGTTAGGCGGATTGGCCGTGCTAAATTGCCCCTTAGTATCCAGGGATGTGCAGGTTAGGTTACGGGGTTACGAGGATAGGGCAGGATGGACAGTGGAGTGGACATGGGCAAGGTGCTCTTTCGGAGGGTCGATGCATACTTGATAGGTTGAATGGCCTCCTTCTGCACTGTAGGTATTCCATGTATTCAGTACTGCATCTGGGATCTGGGAGTACAGGGGTCTTCAGACAGTTAGCAGACAGGATGCAGCAAACGGCATGCCTCCTCCCATCGTTGCAAAACACAAAGTAGGCCATTTAGGACTGAGATAAAGAAAATACTCTTCACTCAGAGGGTGGTGAACCTGTGGTATTCTCCACTCCAGAAGGATGTGGAGGCCAAATCACAGAATATATTTAAGAAGGAAATTGATAGATTTAAAAATTCTAAAGGTGTCAAGGGGTATGGGGAAATTACTAGAGTATGGCGTTAAGGTGGAGGATTATAATAATCTTTATTATTGTCACAAGTAGGCATACATTAATATTGCAATGAGGTTACTGTAAAAAATCCCCTAGTTGCCACATTCCACCACTTGTTCGTGTACACTGAGGGAGAATTCAGAATGTCCAATCCACCTAACAAGCACATCTTTTGGGACTTGTGGGAGGAAACCGGAGCACCCGGAGGAAACTCACACAGACACAGGGAGAATGTGCAGGCTCCACACTGACAGTGACCCAACAGTGGAATTGAACCCAGATTCCTGGCGCTGTGAAGCAACTGTGCTAACCACCGTGCTACTGTGCCACTCATCATTATTGGTACTAAGGCGACCCCGTGTCTGGCTCATAATCATTCGTCCTATGGGTACCAGAGGACCCCAGCATTATTCCTGCAGGAGTTGGGGCACCTGAAGGGAGGTCAAGGTGCCTCATCCCCTTGTGGCCTACATCCTGATGGTGCTCACCAGAGTGAGTGGCCATGGAGTGCATGACCAAGCGCATATCTGGCTGGACCAGCTGGACCAAGGCCTCAATGGTGACCGCAGAGCTTCTCATGGTCTCAGACCATGAGGCACTTACATGTCGGAGTCCTGACATCAGACAGAATGCGGACAGACTCCTCCATCGTTCGCTCTTGTCTGCTGAGAGACTCTTGAAGCTCTGCCCAAAGTTCTACTGCCTTTCTTTGCATCTCTACCAGTGAGCTGACAGCCACTTCCAGAGGCTCATCAATTGAGTGGAACTGAGCAGGTGGTTCGTCTCCAGCAGCCCTCCAAGTGCCAGAGTCGCAGGCTGTCCCTGCTTCCAACTGCTGTGCATCTGTGAGGTGTTCTCCAGAAAGTGATCCAAAGTCTAATCTAAAGCCATGTCCCACTGAGGTGTTTGTCTCTGCGCTGGTGGAGGGTGCAGGTGAGCATTGTGACGGTTATTCCTGACCACCCTCAACCGCAGATTTGCTCCGTGGCCTCAGAGAGCTGCTGGGCTGGCTAGCTGGTCTGCTGGTACATGAAAAATACATGTGTAATGCGCTTTCTCGAGCCATCCCTCGAGTAGAGCACATGCCGGTGGGCTCGGACCTTCGAATAGGTGATGAAAGCTGGTGCTGCTTTCTTCTTGAGTCTACTCACCTTTTGCTTATGGTTCTGGACCTCCTCCTCAGTCTGATGAAGACAGGTGAGCTGGAGGTAGCTATATGAGTGTCCTGGACTGGTGTTTAAAAATTACACCGGGACCTTTGAACCCACCAGCTCATGGTGGACAAAGGAATCAGCTGCTGGTCCCATGGCAGTGCCCAGGGGCAGTTCCTGGGAACTGCCAGGGTACTTCACCAGCATGATCCTCTCACTCTGGGGGCAGTATTTACCTGTGGACCGCCAGAAGGGACCATTTGCCAGTTCCCCATTGGTCCAGACCTGCTGTATACCCCACTGACATGACATCTCCGCGCTGGGTGTAGTGATTCTTGTGTGTAGAGATGACAGTGTGGAGAGATAGGACAGCGTGGAAGTCTGCTAATGATATTTAAATTTATGGTTCTAGGGTTGGGAACCATTCATGCCAGGAACTCCATTAGGTCACTGGCAGAGGTGGGGACAATGTAATCAGGAAATCCCGTCAACATTAAACCCAGTTGAGGACTCCCATTTGATTCTCTATCCTCTCTGGCTTTCCCGCCTGCCAAAAACAAAGTCAGAAATTATCCCTGCAAAGGTTTGCATCTCATGTCAACTGTCTGTAGCTTCCTTAACAAATAATACCTCAATGACCAAATTATAGACTTAGTTGGGAACACATTTTTGATTTAATTACTGAACTAGTAACACCATCTCATAATTACACCAATCACAACTTGTTATTGACTGTTAAAATGAACAGCAAGAAATTTTACATACCTTACTGTAGAATTTCAGTGCCCCTCTGCAAAGAAAGGCTCTTATACTCCTAGGCTCCAGCTTTAGTGCTTCATTACAGCTTAGAATGGCCTTGCATATCCGTCCTTGCATTGCATAGTAAATGGCACGGCTTAGATAGACCTACGGAAACAATAAAGAGTTTGGTTAAGACGCCATTTTTCTGGCATTCTTGTTTGCTGTAAAAAAATTATACATTGAGTCATATTTCAGATTAAGTATTTTGTGCTTTTTAAAAAAATCTTTGTTATGCTTGGGAATATTGAGTTTCCAGGTTTGTTGACGAGGAAATGGAGACAGACATCTGTCTCTGCCTCTACTATGCTGCCCTGGGATTCCCAGAGATTTTGTGGCTAGGTATAACTAGGATTGCTTCTGCAGCAGATGCATCCCATTGGTGGAGCACCAAAATAAATCTCACCAGAGGATTAATTCCGGCATCCTTTCCTGATTGGAGTTCTGTGGGAAACCTAGGGATTGTCCAAGGATCAATGAAGGAAAAAAATGTATTTCAGATTTGTAACATGTTGTCTACCTAGTAGGATCTTTAGGGCTTGGGATCTTCTGGTTGCTGCTCTGCAGCTGCAGCTAGACATAAGCCTGGATGAACAAAATATCGAAATAGGTCTGCACAAAATCTGCAGCATAAACAGATCAGTTGGTCCAACTACGTTATGATTGGTGCTTTTGCTGCTCAAAACCTCTTCTTACCTGACTTCATCTAATCCTATCGGTGTAACCTCCTGTTTATTTCTGGATTACATACTTATCTAATTTGCCCTTAAAGGTAGCTATTATTAAATCATCGAAGCCAGATGGCGAACCATAAGACATAGGAGCAGAATTAGGCCACTCGGCCCATCGCGTTTGCTCCGCCATTCAATCATTGCTGATATTTTTCATCCCCATTCTCCTGCCTTCTTCCCAATAAGGACCACAAAACTAGCTGTCAATCATTTGACTTAATACCAGATTAATTTACAAAATGCAACATTCCAGATCAAGATCACCAACACAGAAACACGACAGTGCAGGAGGAGGCCATTCGGCCCATCGAGTCTGCACCAACTCTCCAAAAGAGCAACCCCCCAGGCCCACTCCCTCCCCATCCCTGCAACCCAGTAACCCCACCTAACCTTTTGGACACCAAGGGGCAATTTAGTATGGCCAATCCACCTAACGCGCACATCTTTGGACTCCAGTATTTTAGATATCTTTCTTTTGATTAAATCAAAAGAACAAATGATCAACCCTTTAAAGGGACACTAACAAAAACAAAAATGGAAAGGTAACTTATAAAAATGAAATTAAAATGTTTTCTTTTGGGAGGGGCGAATTATGATGCACTCCAACACCTGCGGTGTCCGCTGTTTAGAGAGCCCATAAAGTGCAGGCCATTTGGGCTATTGAGTCTACAGCAACCCAGATAGGGGGTGGAAGCTATCCAGCTAGAGCACGTTACAAACATACATAAAAGCCGACCCAAACAGGGCCTGGTGCAGTTAGGACTGGAGTGGGAGCGAGTTACTGCCGTGAGCAGGATATTGTATATAAATAAATCTCTGTTCAACTACCACCGGCTTCCTCAAGTTACTAAACTGACGACGAAGATGGGATGGTTAGATTCTCTCTTGTTGGAGATAATCATAGCCTGGCACTTGCGTGGTGCAAATGTTGCTTGCCACTTGTCAGCCCAAGCCTGAATATTGTCCAGGTATTGCAACATTTGGACATGAACAACTTCAATATCTGAGGAGCTGCAAATGGTGCTGAACATTGTGCAGTCATCAGCAAACTCCCTCACTTCTGACCTAATGATGGACAGAAGGTCATTAGTGAAGTAGCTAAAGATCGTTGGGCATAGGTCACTACCCCGAGCTACATTCTACAGGGATATCATGGAGCTGAGATGATTGATCTATAACCAACACATCCATCTTCCTTTGTGCTAGGCATGACTCCAACCAGCAGAGGGTTTCCCCCCTGATTTCCATTGGCTCCAGTTTTGCTAGGGCTCCTTGATGCCATATCCACCTTCGTACCACTGCTGCTACACAAGAGAACACCTTTAAGGAGAGCTCCAGAACATCTGACTTCCAGTGTGGTTGACCCGTGGTGACGTGCCAGTTACATGCAGCACTCACCACACCACTGACAAAAGCATCAGCAATCGGCAAAAGCATTTCCTCAACAGCGTCATCAGGTGGCCCATCTGGTGCCCTTGAGTTGCATGCCAGAAAATGGAACTGGCTACTCACCTCCTCAGTTCCCCACAGTAGCCATTGAGCCAGCGTGATTTCCTGCTGGGGAGTCGGGGAATTCCCGGGAAGCCACTGCATTCAACTTCAATATCGTTAATGATAATGAAATGCATGCAAATTAGATTTAATGATATTCTCACCATTTTGGGCCGTGATCTAGAACTCGCCATCGGGAGTGGGCAAGGTGAATCACAAAATGGTTCTCGCCCGGTGCAAATTTTGGTTTTTGCCCTTCCCCCTATTCACCCGGTGCACCATGATCCGCGGCAGGCACAATGAGGTTGCTGAATTGCACCCAGAGCCTTAAGTTTTGTCATTTTATTGTTTTTGTAGTATCTAGCTTAAGCTGTTGATTTTTTCTTAGATTTTCTTAGATCTCTTCCTCGTACGGCCAGTTTATCTTTTCCCATAACAGTAGCTTTCTCTCCTGCCTTCTCTCTACTCTTTGGTTTATCACATCCTCCCAAATTTGATTCCTTGCCTCCACTATTTAGTTTAAAACTCTCTCTACTTCCCTAGTTATATGGTTTGCTGAAACACCAGCTCCATCCAGTACGGTTCAGGTGTAGACCATTCCAATGGTACAGATCCCACTTTCCCCAGTACTGGTAATAATGCCCCACGAACCAGAACCCAGAGATGCGATTTTCCCCCTGCGTTGAGGGGATATGAAGGGCGGAGGAGTGAAGGAAGGGTAAGGTTGGGGGACTGAAGGGGGGTCCTGAAAGGGGGCGGGTGGGTGGGCCTACAAAAGGGGAGTCCTCAGCGACCTCATAGAAGGATGTGTTCACTTGGGGAGGGGGGTGATTCCCATGACTGTGGGGTCTGGTGGCATTGTCATGGGTGGAGGGTGTAGGGGACCCTCAAGCTCACTTACGGTTCAGGGCACCCTTTCAAAGTGGTGCCCCTACTTATGAGGAGCATGTTTCACCGATGAGTTCGGCTCCGCACTGCTGAAAACATTTTGTGGTGTGGCCTAGACCGGGGACAAACTCCCCAAGGCCTAAAAAACAACGAAATGTTGTTCCTCATCCAAAAAACTTGCAGGAAAACCCTCGCCACACTTGCCCAAAATGACACTTTAGGGCGCGATCTTCCTGAAAGGAACATTAAATGAAATGAAAATCGCTTGTCACAAGTAGGCTTCAGATGAAGTTACTATGAAAAGCCCCTAGTCACCACATTCCGGCGCCTGTTTGGTGAGGCTGGTCCGGGAATTGAACTGTACTGCTGGCCTGCCTTGGTCTGCTTTAAAAGCCAGCTATTTAGCCCTGTGCTAAAACAGCCCCTGGTTTAGCCCCTGAACCAGCCCCTGAACATAGTCTCCAAGCAAGTGCGCTTAGCCGTCTGTTTCCCGGCACTCAGTGCTGAGAAACACATGGCTATCCAATGCAACTCGCTTTGAATAAGGGGCCTAAATGGGGAACGCACTGCCGAGGCTGCACAGAGCCCCATTTTTTTGCAATGGGGAGCTCCGTTCGCCAGAATTCCCCATTGTAGCGAGAAATCAGGATGCCATCTTTTTCTCCGAGGCCCTGAAAATAATCTCTTATCTTATTTGTCCTATGCAAATTTGCACTTGGTTTAGGTAATAATCCCTAAATTATTGTCTTTGAGGTTCTGCTTCTTAATTTGGTGCCTAGCTCTTCAAACTGACAATGTACACAACCTCCTTCCATGTCCTGCCTATGTCATTGGTACCTCCATGGACCACGACCACTGGATCCTCCCCCTCTGACTGTAGGTTCTTCTCAAGCTCTGAGCAAATGACCCGAACCCTGGCACCAGGCAGACAAAACATAGCCATCTGGACTCTTGCTCTTTTCTACAGAAATCAGTGTCAATCCCCTATACTACACTGTCCCCCATTATTACTACATTCCTCTGTGCTCCTCACTTGAATGGCTCCTTGTACCACAGTGACATGGTCAGTCAGCTCATGCATCCTGCAGCCCCCACTCTCATCCAAACAAGTTGAAAGAACCTCAAACCTGTTGGACAAATGCAGAGGCTGACATTCCTGCACTCCTGCCCTTTGGGTCCCCCCTCCCACCAGTCGCTGAAGGCCTTCAGTGTACCAATAGACACCATGTATTCCCTCTCCAGGAACACCCAGCTGTGAATGTGGCCACAAAGGAGGGACACATATTCTGGCCAGATGACTTCCTCGACCAACCACTGCCCAGACCTGTAAATGGGCAGGCCCAGGAACAGGCTTGCCCTGTCTCCCTCTGCATCGGGTATCCAAAGATCAAGAGAATGGAGCTGGAGTGCAGCCAAAACCTCAAAAAGCTAAAAAGGGGCTGCAACCTCCTCAAGGCTTCAGAAAATCCAGGCAACGTGGGAGTCTGTGAACCAGCATAACCGATGGTTACATGGAACTGCTGCATGCAACACCCTCCATAACAAATACATGATGGTAAAATGGAGGATTCCCACATAGGGAGCCTCCCACTTGGGGCCCCTACTGCTTCCTGGCAACATAAATCTTTCTTTATATGTACTCAAGGTACAGAATCAATCAAAGCTGTTCACCAGTGTATCTTGAACTTTGATAATACAATTAACAAACCATTTACAGCTGTGCTATTCACTTCAACTTTCTCATGTGATAGCTAGCTCGCCATTCTAACCTACTTTCTGGCCAAAGATTTATCAGTGACCTTCTTAATACAGTGGTGCACAGCGGATTGACTTACATCACTGGAAGCTTAGTGGAAGGATCCACTGGAATAGTTTGGCGATGTGATCAGTTTAACCATCACTGATGAGACTATGACCCTTGGTTCCAGTGGGCTGGAGTGTTAGTATTTATTAGTCAGGTGTTGATGATCTCTGTAAAACTTCCTTCCACTCCCCATATCCTTCTCATTTTCTTCCTCACCACGCTGGAGCTCTGGTGCTGCCATAAGGGTAGCATGTCTCCCAAAATGATTTTTTTTTTTATCACTCTGAAGTTCCCTATTGTTCTTCTGTGTGGAAGGCTTTAAATGGCTCCAAATATAACAATCACTCTGACACGATTTTAACTTTCTTGCACTGGCCAGTTTGCCTGTTCCAATTAAGAACTTTGAACTTAAAAATTTAAAACTTTAAAATAAAATGGCCTCAGTTTACATGACCGGAACAGGTCACAGTCCAGCACATTCAGTGGGTCACCCATCCAAAAGTTTAAGTCTGTCCGTAAGGGCAATGTTGCTTTCACAGTTCCAGGGTCCCAGGTTCGATTCCTGGCTTGGGTCACTGTCTGTGTGGAGTCTGCATGTTCTCCCCATGTCTGCGAGGGTTTCCTCCGGGTGCTCCGGTTTCCTCCCACAAGTCCCGAAAGACACGCTGTTCAGTTAATTTGGACATTCTGAATTCTCCCTCTGTGTACCCAAACAGGCGCCGGAATGTGGCAACTATGGGCTTTTCACAGTAACTTCATTGCAGTGTTAATGTAAGCCTACTTGTGACAATAATGAAGATTATTATTATTACCTAAGGGGTTACATTTGAGAACACTGATTCCCCAAGTGAAAACCCCACCCCACAAACTTAACACTCTTTACAAATGATGAGGTTTGTGGATATTGTTCACTCGGGCCTCACCATCATGAAGCCAGACTGGAGGTAAGGTAAGTAAGTGAAGTAAAGTCACCATAGTCCCAGGTGACCATAGATTGCTTTCCCCTTTGAGGAGGAGAGCTAATGGTGGTTTGAACTGAGGATCACCACACCTCAGGCAAGGGGCAAGGTTGAGAAGGCAGTGCCTTCATGAATAACCTCAGCCAGTATGGGACCCATACTGCTGTCCTTCCTCGGCATCACAAACCAGCTGTCTAACCCACTGAGCTAAACTAGCCAAGGACTCCACGTTTGGGTGATTGCTAATGCAGAAGTGTCCTTATGGTGTACATTGGTGGGTGTCAGGAGCAAAATGTAATCTGGTGGTTCGCATGCGGGGGCCAGAAGGAAGATCTGAGATCAGCCCTGGTCTTGGATATCAAAAGTCATGGATTTCAACCAGGAGAAAAGGCAATTGTGATAAACACTTAACTTTCACTTATGCAATATTTAGCACTGGTTTTCTCATAGGCCCTATGTGGCCCAATTTAACGCCACTGCAGTTTAAAAGCACTGCTTGAAAATATGGCGTCAACTCTGCTACATGCCTCAGCACATTGCACATACTTTTTAATACCACGTTCTAGGGATAGTTCAGCGATAGAAAGAGAATGAAAATGTCAGCACCACATAACCACAACCACCCACAAGCTTTTATATGCAACAGCGAGATCAGTGACCATGGTGTGGGATGCTTAATGTGAGCAAAATCTTGGGAAGATGTTTTGGACCAGGATTGAAGGGGAACAGCTCACTGTGTCTTTTATTTTCAGTTAGCACTGCTAAATCAACTGAAAATGAGCAATTTCCAAAAGAAATCCTGAGGCTTTGGACTACACCTGAACCAAATTCACGATAAAAGTTTCCAATTCTTTTGCCCACACATATTTATTCAAACTAAAAACACTTTAAACATAGTCAATTATATTTCTAGGCATTGTCCTCAACACATAAAAAATAACTAATACCTATTAATAATAGATATTTATCTGCAAATAAGACTTATATAAAGTGGTGACAATGAATATGTATTAACTGATAAATAATTTTGTGTAAATCTGGATGCAGTCATCTCAGACAAATAAGTACATAGGTAAATCTCAATACCTCAAAGAGTTGGGGGTTCATTGCAAGGGCTCTGTGAAAGTCATGGATACAATTAAATTCATGGAGCTTCATTCTGCACAATCCTCGCTGATAATAAGCTTTAGCAAACTTTGGGTGCAATTTCAGTGCATTATTAAACGAATCTACTGCCTGGAAAATATCAATCAAGAAATACTCAAAGTAATGAGAAAATCATCAACATGTATATATCAAAGTAAGGAATAATATTCTCACCTCTCTCAGTTTATTCTGTTCAATATAGCAAAGACCCATGTGATAATACAATTCTGCACGGCCTTTTAATTTGCTTGTAACTTTTATGTCAGAGACTTCAGATTCCAGATCCAAAACTTTCTGAAAGCTGATCACTGCATCCTATATTGTGAAGAGAGGACTTGAGATGTAACATAAACCTTCGGATTATAAACCTTGACGCTCAAACTGAACGTTTGTTTGCAGCGAGATAAGGGGAAGGGAAAGATGTTGAGGGAGAAGAAAGGACAGATTAATGCAAGATGGGGAACAGAAGAAAAATGGTGCCAAAAACACAACGGAATCTGATGAGCACCAACCGGCCAATATTTTCACGATGCAAACTTTAAACATAGGTAAAGGCTTACAAAAACGATTTGCTATCTTTAGAATCTCAGTCAATTAGATCACACTGGGGAGGGGGGGGGTCTATGTAAACATGTACTTAGGCCTGTATTTTCACCCTGGCACGAGAACGATTGGCGGGATCGGAATGTGTAATCCGCTTCCACCCACAATCAGCTTTACAAGTCCATCTCCAGCTGGCTGTCAATGAACTGCTGGCCAGCATGATGTGCATGCTGAAAGAGTTTCAGCACCTTTGGCAGAGGTGGAGAGAGGGCAGGCACCAGTAACAGGAAGGGTGCAGGCAAAGGAATTAAATACGGCTCCCTGAAGGCTGGAAATCTCTGAGCAGAACCTTCGGCAGTTGGTTAGGATATCAAAATATTTTGGGTGCAGCTCCTGTGTTTGGGATCAGAAAGTAATCAAGAAAGATAATGGGATGCTGGCCTTTATATCTGGAGGACTGGAGTATAAGGACGCAGAAGTTATGCTGCATTTTTACAAAATCCTGGTTGGACCCCACTTGGAGAACTGTGCACCACACCTTAAGCATATTTTGACCTTGGAGGGAGTGCAACGTACGTTTACAAGAGTCAAACCTGGACTTCAGGGATTAAATTATGAAGAGAGATCATACAAATTAGGCCTGTTTTCACTAGAATTTAGAAGATTAAGGGGTGATCTGATTGAAGTCTTCAAGATATTAACAGGAAAAGACATGGAAGATAAAGATAAACTGTTTCCACTGGTTGGAGAGTCTAGAACTAGGGGGCATCATCTAAAATGTAGGGCCAGACTATTCAGGGGAAATATTAGGAAGCAGTTCTACACACAAAGGGTGGTAGAGGTTTAGAACTCTCTTCTACAAATGGCAATTGATGGTAGATGTGTTGCTCGTTCTGGTGAGTGTGCTTTACACTCAATTGGCTCTGTTTTATTACCTTGCTCTAGAGTCGTCGGGTATCTTTATGATACCACCATGAGGTTCAAGTTCAAGTGCTGATCAATAACTCGGTACACCAATTAGTAAGGTTCAAATCAAAACACGTTTATTATATACACAGTTAATCGCTACTCATGCATAAACACTACAGAACTAGATTATCTCTACCACTCCAGGCCAATACTTATCTTTGGAAAAGAACCCACTGGGTCAGGGAACAATGGCCTCTTGTTCAATCCTGGGGCTGCGGGTTTCCAACTGGTACGGACTAAGGGTCAGGAGCGCCTATCTCGTAGCATGCGTTGACTGGACACTTGTCGGTGTAGCTGTTAGCCAGGCCTCTCCTTCTCATGGTCAAGAGTTCTTCCCAGCTGCTAAGATGTTCTGCTGGGAGGGCCGGCCAAGAGACTGAATTGAACTTGGGACCTGTCTTTTGTAGGCCCCAGGGGCTTCGCGCCCTTTTGGGCTGACCCCGTTCCTGACTCCAATCGATTGGATCACGTACAAATCGATCGGTTTGAATTCCCCAATACTGGGGTTGTTCCCTGATCGCTGGATGTTCCTTGGGGCTCATTAGCCTCTTTTGTCTTGGACTCCTGCTGGCGCCGAGGAGTCTGACTTGTTATTGAGTATCTCAAATGTAGCTAATTGTTCCCTGGGATCGCTCATCAATATGTAGATTACTGCTGGTTTCAGTGCTGTCTGCTTTCAGACTGAATACACAAAGGAACTCTGCAAAACTGCTTGTTTTCGAATGCTGTCCATTTTTCTCTGCGCTCTTTGCGAATTTCCATTTTAAGTTGGGAAGTGGCCAACCCAGGTGGCTACAGATGGTAGATCAGTTGTTAATTTTAAATCTGAGATAGATAAATTTTGATTAAGCAAACGTATTAAGGAATATGGGCTAAAGGCAGGTATATGGAGTTAGGCCACAGTTCAGCCATGATCTCATTGGATGGCAGAGGAGACTCACGGGGCTGAATGGCCAGTCTTGTTTCTATGTTCCTATTTTTGCCCCAAGCCCATGCCAGGCATGAGGGGAATGCCCAGAGCCAGTGTTTTGACAGACCATGGGTGGCATGTATATCAGGGGGATGTGCAACATTAACAGGAAACTGTAACTGCACTTTTGGTGGGGCAGAAGGCTGTAATGTGCCAGCATGTAGAGGGGGGACTAATGGAAACACTTTTTCTCTTTCAGGTGGAGTCACAATCTGCTGGAGCAAGGAAGGACAGATGGGGTTACCCGAAATGTGCTTATCTTCAGTCAGACAGATGGGTAGGCCCTGGAAATGGTATGTGAGCATTACAGATCTCAGAGAGGCCAGGGTGCCGGCTGAGCATAAGAGTCCAGTAGACAGGGAAGCTTTTGGTGGAGGGTATGTGAGATGTTGGGCTGAGTGGTCCAGTGGTCCCAGGTTCGATTCCCGGCTGGGTCACTGTCTGTGTGGAGTCTGCACGTCCTCCCCGTTTGTGCGTGGGTTTCCTCCGGGTGCTCCGGTTTCCTCCCACAGTCCAAAGATGTGCGGGTTAGGTGGACTGGCCATGCTAAATTGCCCGTAGTGTAAGGTTAATGGGGGGATTGTTGGGTTACGGGTATACGGGTTACGTGGGTTTAAGTAGGGTGATCATTGCTCGGCACAACATCGAGGGCCGAAGGGCCTGTTCTGTGCTGTACTGTTCTATGTTCTATGAGTCTGACGTGTGAAATGCAGTTATTCATGTTGTTTGTCCATTCAAGTCTTTGCTCAGTGTAATGTTCCTTCCTGTTCATTCCCTTATTTCCCCTTTCTTTTAATTTTGCCATTACAGTTTTGACCCATGGATGATTAATGGCCATCTCACTTTCAGGCAAGAAGCCTGCATCTGTAATTCAAGCTGGAAGAATCCGAAGGCTGCACTGGTTTAAATTAGAGTGACAAGCAGGTTGGTATCAGTGACAGAGAGATGGTTTGGGATTCAGTTTGGGTGATTGGCTGGTGCCCAACGGATTGGCCCAAAAGGCTGTGCTCTGCCAGGTAACAGGTAATGCTTGGATCTGATCCCTCAGGGATGTTCTTCAGAGTCCAAGGTGTGCATTTGGTTTCAGTTTTGATTCTGGAGTGCAGAGGCAAGAGCGTAATATATCTCTCTAGAAAGCTGCTGTGTGCAATATGAGGCTCCTCAGGAAGCTGCTGTGAGCAATGTAACTCTCTTCAGGAAGCTGCTAAAAGTTGTGAGTACTGCATTCTTGAAACCACAGAAAACCTGACTGAATCAATCTACAGGAAAGTCATCATGGGCTGTACACAAAGACAAGTATCTACTTTTTCTCCAGAGATACTGAGTGTTTATTTCTGAAACCACAGATTCCTGAATGAATCCACAGTAAAAACATTGAACTGAAGGCCAGGATTGAAGCAAAGCTGCTAAACAAAAACACTATCTGAAGCAAAGAATTGACTTTCATTCTTAATATTTTGCACCCTTTTCCCCCCTCTGTGTTTGTTCGTCTTCTATTTGTGGGTAGAATGTGGGGGAAGTTTGTTGCTCGTTCTGGTGAGTGCGCTTTACACTCAATTGGCTCTGTTTTATTACTTACCCCTAGAGTCGCCAGGTATCCTTATGATACCACCACGAGGTTCAAGTTCAAGTTCAGATCAATGACTCAATACACCAATTAGTAAGGTTCAAATCAAAACACGTTTATTAATACACAGTTCATCGCTACTCATGCATACAATACTAAAAGACTAGGCTATTCCTACCACTAACAGGCCAATACTTATCTGGATAAGGGAACCCGCTGGGTCAGGGAACAATGGCCTCTTGCTCGATCCTGAGTCTGCAGGCTTCCAGTTGGTACGGACTAAGGGGTCAGGAGCATCTATCTCGTAGCGTGCATTGACTGGACACTTACTTGATGGTGCAGCAGTTGGCCAGGTCTCTCCTTCTTACGGTCAAGTTCTTCGAGAGCTGCTAAGATGTTCTGCTGGGAGGGCCGGCTAAGAGAGCAAACTGACCTTGAGGGCTCTATCTTATAGTCCTCAGGGACTTCGCGTCCTTTTGGGCGGACCCCGAGCTTACTTCCAATCGATTGGATCCCATACTAATCGATTGGTTTGAATTCCCCAATACTGGGGCTGTTTCCCGATCGCTGGGCGGTCCTTGGGTGCCCGTTTGCTTCTTTTGTCTTGGACTCCTGCTGGCACCGAGGAGTCTAGCTTTACTTCGATCACCTTTGATTGTTACTTTTGTGCCCGGGAATCGCTCATTAATATGCATGGCTGCTGGTTTCAATGCTGTCTGCTTTCTTTTCAGGCAGACTACACAGGAAAAGTCTGCAAACTGCTTGTTTCTCTGGGAGTGTCCAATTTTCCCTGCGTTCCTTGTGTTTCTCCATTTTAACTTGGGAAATGGCCAACTCAGGTGGCTACAAGTTACAGTGGGAGTCAGCAGTTAAATGATAGTTACCCAGTTGTATTTACCGCATATCTTACTATAGTTCTGTTAGAAATAAACAGTAATTGTGTTTAAGCTTACAAACATTATTGGGCAGCCAAGGGCCAAAGTCCTCAGGAGTTTTTAAGAAGAATTATTGGTTAATTCATTTGTGTTGTGACTCCGGGGCATGTGGGGCTGGAATTGACCATGCACTAGTCCAGGGTGTTGTAGCATCAGCCAGCTGTCCATTCTGTGAATTAACCAATCATTGATATAACGTTTCTGAGATCTTTGACCCTTGACTGCTCCAATTACTTAAAGACACCAAATTTGTAAGTGAAACACAACAACTGTTCATTTATAACATAAATAGAGACACTGCATGCAATAATTATACTGGAATGATGGCCAGCTAATCTACTACTCCCCTATCTATTACCATCCCACCCTCCACCTAAACATACACAAGGCATACACATGCAGAGGTAGAGGGAGGGGAAAAATAAAAAGGATTCATATGAAATGGAAGGTGAGTCCGTGGTTTGGATGTTGAAATTGTTTTTTCAGCAGGCTATAATCCAGGCTACGGAGAGATAATCCACCGGTTGGATTGCTATGAGGATCTTCTGGCTGGAACATTCAGGCAAAAATTTCAGGCTGTGTGATCCCCTCTGGGGGGGTCACTTTAAATTGTATTCACCTGGGCCTTTACTCAAAAGAATAGCCTCAGGCCTGTGTAATTTATAGTTGCTTCCAACTTCACAAGGATGTCTAACATCCATTCTGAGATAAGAACAAAGTTCCCCACACGAGATTTTAAAAGGATTTCCAAACAACTGACCCTGCCTGCAGCTGCTGCTGGACTGAACTTCCTGCAGTTTAGTCTGGCTGAAATGAGAGAAAGGTCTTTACTTTGAACTTTTAGACAGAGATCATCAGCCAAGAGAGAGATCATGGATTTGATCCTCCAGCTTCTTGATCAATCCAAAACTAAAAGCAGAAACACAGTGACAGAGTAAGGAACATTCCAGAGATAAACCTGACAAATCAGCATGATCCATTGATAAGGCCCGACAATCTGAAATAATCTGAATTATCATTAATGTCAGAGCAACAGCACAGCCTGCTGGAGGTTCGGATTTTTTTCAACTTAAAGGTGAAGTCTATCTGAAAGGCATAGACGAATCTATGACTGCTAAAGCTGCGATTAAGGGGTTAACAGCTAGGCAGGGTGTGATGTCACTCAGGGAGGGGCTGTGTCTGTTTTAGTTTCACTTTCAGACCTGCCTTGTGTCTGTTGTATTTGAGTTTCATTTTTAGAGTTCTGCTCTGGAATCTGAGGAAACGAGGTGTATTTCTCAGACTGACTTATGGAAGCTTCTCTCCCAAGGACAATGTGAATAAATCTGTAAGCCACTGAGTGTTAACTTTCATCATAAGTGACATTTGACCTGTGTGTGGATTTTGCTTAATTGAAATTTTAGAAATAAATGGGAAAGTAAACTCAAATATCTTTATTTTTTTGTGAGAACTCCTAATTGAAAAACTGTTTTTTCCTTAGATATTAATGGAGTTAATCCTGTGTTCGTAATAAAAAATAATTTAATGTAAAAGATCCCTGGTTGTTAATGGAATCGCTCCTGAAGTGAAATATCCTTTCTTCACAGCGCACAAATTGAAAAATTGTTGGGATCTCATCTGTTTTCCTAATATAAATTGGGGTCTGGTCCAGGTACCGTAACATATTTTACTGCACCCACTAAAAAACTAAGCAGGTCTGGTAACATCTGTGGTAAGAGATACACAGTGTACATTTTTTGTATCCAGTATAATTCTTCTTACGAAGGTTTCCAAAAATGAAGGACTTCATTTCGATAGATTGGAGAGGCTGGGGTTCTTCTTAGAAAAGAGAGGGTCAAGAGGAGATTGTAAAATGGTGTTCAAAATCATGAGGGGTCTAGACAGAGTAGGTAGAGATAAATTGTTCCATTGGCAGAAGGATTGAGAATCAGAGGGCTCAGATTTAAGGTGATAGGCAAAAGCACCAAAGAGGACATGAGAAAAAGCATTTTACGCAGAAAGTGTGGTGGAGGCAGAAGAGAATACATTTGCAGGACTACAGGGGAAATGGCACCCGAGTGTGCCTAGCTCAATTGCTCTGACAGAGAGCAGGCAGGGTCTCAGTGGACTGAATGGCCTCCTTCTTCACTCTTAGCATTCTGTGAATCTATAAGAACCCAACTTCTGGGATGAGGTTCACACACATATGTGCAGCACACATGCACACACACACACACACACACACACATGTATGCCCACACACACACCAGGTCCCGGATGCACTACATTTGGGTCAAACTTAGTGCTTTGACCTGCACTTAAATCCACATGTTCTCAAGTGTTACGATTCCCTGGAATTCAAAAAAGTGATTCAGAAACACATATTACCTCATGTTTGCGAGCTTTCATTTGGCCTTTCCCAAGCAAAGTTAAGATCGGTGTTGTTTTTTCCAAGGCGGACAAGATGTTTATAGCTTTGTCATAATTTTTTAGAAACAATTGTACAGTGGCTTGCTGAATCGGAGATGAGTCAGGAGCTGTTTCAGCAAGAAAAGATAAAATTATGGATGATGAAAAGTGCAATAAATTGAGCAGTTAGTCTAATTACTACAAAATAATAGAAACATTCCAATGTTTTGCCTTTGGTGAATTCAAAATAAGAATGAACAATTTGGGGGAAGTACAAACTCAAAATACTGCTGATGCTGGAAATCTGAAATAGAAACAGTAAATGCTAGAAATATTTTGCCGGTCAGGCAGCATCTGTGGGAAATGTATCAGTGAAAACAGATGTTATCTGACCTGCTGAAAATTTCTAGCTTTTTTTTTTGACTAAGTCTATTGTGCATTAATTTGTTTCAGTATATGCAAATCTGCTCTCAAAATGAAACGTCAGTCAGGATTGGGTGAAATGATGGTTTCACACAATGGGTAGCAATAATGGGCAGGGGTAAAACCGATTTTCCATCTAATTCTGAGTTTTGCTGCCGATGAGCTAGATTGGAATTACCTCCTGTAATTTATGTGTTGTACATGTTTTTTTTTATAAAACATTTTAGTGAGGTATTTGTGATTTTGTAACAATAACAGAAGAAACAGTGTACATATAAATATAAACATAATGCAAAGGTCGTCTTCCTCCCTCACAGGTCCCACCTTTCTTACGCACTAATCTAAGTTAAACCCACCCCCCTCTCTGGTGACGGTTAATTTTCTCCAAAGTCGACAAACGGCTGACACTTTCGAACGAACCCTGACATTGACCCTCTCAAAGCGAACTTGATTTTCTCCAGGCAGTGAAAGCCAGCCATGTCAGTAAAACAGGTCTCTGACTTCAGGGGCTTTGAGTCCCTCCAAGCTAATAGTATCCGTCTCCAGGCTACCAGGAGGCAAAGGCCAGAACATCTGTCTCTTTCTCCTCCTGGACATCCGGATCCTCCGAAACTCCGAAAAATGCCACCTCTGGACTTGGCGCCACTCTAGTTTTTTTTTAAATAAACCTTTGATTGAGGTATTTTTGGTATTATAACAAAAACACAATAAATAATGCACATGAAACTATAAATATAGTGCAAAAGCCGACGCCCTCCCTTACAGGTCCCACCTTTATTAACCCCCCACTCTAAGCTAAACTACCCCCCCCCCTTCCAGCTTCTGCTGACGATTAATTTTCCACAAAGAATTCGATGAATGGTTGCCACCTCCGGGCGAACCCTAACAGTGACCCTCTCAAGGCGAACTTGATTTTCTCCAAACAGAGAAAGCTAGCCATGTCCGATAGCCAGGTCTCCAACTTCAGGGGCTTTGAGTCCCTCCAAGCTAATAATATCCGTCTCCGGGCTACCAGGGAAGCAAAGGCCAGAACGTCTGCCTCTTTCTCATCCCGGATTCACCACCCTTGTTTTTAAACACCTTGGAGACGACATCCGCAAACCTCTGCCAGAATCCCCTAGGCTTCAGGCATTCCCAGAACATATGAACATGGTTTGCTGGTCCTCCCGCACACCTTGCACACCTGTCTTCTATCCCAAAGAATCTGCTCATCCGAGAGGGAATGAGTTGAGGTGCCTGCAGGCGTGGGGCTTCCTACGCAGGCAGGTCTCAAACTTCCCGCTCCTACCATCAAGGAGGATACAGGAAAGGGTAGTTTCCAGAGTATGGGTGGGAGAGGGGAGGGTTTTGGACATCTATAAAGAACTCATGGGGTCAGAGGAAATGCAGACCGAGGAGCTGAAACACAAATGGGAAGAGGAGTTAGGAGGAGAGATAGAGGATGGTCTCTGGGCGGATGCGTTGAGTAGAGTTAACGTGTCCACATCATGCGCCAGGCTCAGCCTGATACAGTTTAAGGTCATTCACTGGGCTCACATGACAGTGACCTGGATGAGCAGGTTCTTTGGGATAGAAGACAGGTGTGCAAGGTGTGCGGGAGGACCAGCAAACAGTGTTCATATTTTCTGGCCCAGCTGGGAGTTTCGATTCATATAGCCTGCTATAAATCTCCTTGAGTGCCCTGTTAACCCCTGCTGAATCTCCG
The DNA here is from genome assembly GCF_902713615.1 of Scyliorhinus canicula. NCBI lineage: Eukaryota > Metazoa > Chordata > Chondrichthyes > Carcharhiniformes > Scyliorhinidae > Scyliorhinus > Scyliorhinus canicula. Next base: position 76,416,631 of record NC_052147.1, on the reverse strand, counting down.
ACCAAGTTCCCGTCTCTGTCCTTCACTTTCCCAATCTCCCTGGCTGCCTCCCCCTTTTTTGAGCTGCTGCGCAAGCATTCTGCTGGCTTCTCACCATACTCATGCATCGCCCTCCTCACCTTCCTCAGCTGCTCCACCACCTTCCCTGTAGTTAACAAGCCAAACTCCGTCTGTAGCCTCCGTCATTCCCTTAAAAGTCCTGCCTCTGGGGTCTCAGCATATCTCTTGTCGGCCTGAAGTATTTCCCCTATCAGTCAATCCGTCTCTACTCTATCTACTTTCTCCCTGTGGGCCCATATCGAAATCAGCTCCACTCTCCCTCCTCATCCGCTAACAGTCCAACATCCAATCTCCAATGCGGGCGCAGGCTACTTGTGACAATAAGCGATTTTCATTTTTTCATTTCAGTGCGGGGCATGATCCGCGACCGTGATCGCTGAGTACTCAGTGTCCACTACCCCCGTCAGTAAAGCCCTGTTCAAGATGAAAAAGTGGATCCGGGAGTACACTTTATGTACGTGTGAGTAGAAAGAGAACTCCTTCACTCTCGGCCGCCCAAACCTCCATGGGTCCACTGCTCCCATCTGCTCCATAAACCCCTTTAGCTCCGTTGCCATTGCTGGCATTTGGCATTGCATTCCTTGAGCACGACCGTTCTAGCCTTGGGTCAATGATTGTGTTGAAGTTCCCCCCCCCCCATGACCAGCTTATACGAGTCCAGGATCTTCCCCAACATCCTCCTCATAAACTCCACATAATACCAGTTTGGCATATTCACGAGTACCACCGGCAGCCCTTCCAGCTTCCCATTAACCATGATGTACCGATTTCCCACATCCGCAACTATTCTTCCTGCCTCGAATGAGACTCGCTTATTCATCAGGATCGCGACCCCTCTCGTCTTAGAGTTTAGCACAAAATGAAATATCTGCCCGACCATTCCTTCCTTAGTCTAGTCTGATCGATTACCCTAAGATGCGTCTCCTGTAACATTGCCACGTCCGCATTCAAACCCCTCAAATGTGCGAACACACGTTAACCGGCCCATTTAGCCCTCTAACGTTCCACGCGATAAGCCTGGTTGGGAGGCTTCTCGCCCCCTCCCTCCGCCGATCAGCCATCACCTTTCTTAGGCCAATCTCCGGTCGCACTCGCAACCCGCCCCAAGGCAGCTTCCGACCCAACCTCCCTTTTGTCCCCCAGCAACTGTCCCTCCCCCGTCAGTAGAGCTCCCCCCACCCCCCATAACAGCACAGTAAAAACAAACCCCTGCAAAAAGTATAACATATGCTCACTCCCCACTGTGCTTCCATGAGCCAGCCCACCCAGCTAGCTTGGTAGCCCCTGCCCATGGCGCCAAACATTTTCCCACCTGTTGTTCCCCCCCCCCCCCCCCCGGCTCGGACACACATATTCAAGAGAAAACATTTCTTGCCCAGTTAACCGAAGGAAACAAAAAGAAAAGAAAAACCCCATATCGAAAATTCCATCCCCCATCAGTATAAATGCAATCTTTAACTTATAAAACTACGCAGCAGCTCCAGGATCGATACAGAAGGCATTATAAATATAGTACAAAAACAAAATCATTTTTAATGTGTACACTGCAGCAAAGTTCAAACACCCCAGTCCCCTGCCAGCCCTTTCCTTTGGCGAAGTCCATCGCTTCCTCGGGCGACTCAAAATAGAAGAGTTGCTCCTCATAGGTGACCCAAAGACGGGCTGTATACAACAGTTCAAACTTCACCTTCTTCTTGAAAAGGGTCGACTTTACTTGGTTGAATCCCGCTCTTCTCCTGGCTACGTCCACGCTCAGGTCTTGGTAAATGCGCAGGATGCTGTTCTCACATTTCGAGCTCCATGTCCGCCTGATACCTGTGCAATCTCACCACCATCACCCTCAGGGGGGTCACCTACATGCGGCTCCTTTGCTAGTGCTCTGTGTGCCCTGTCCATCTCCAAGGGTCGGGTAAACGTCCCATCTCCCATTTGCTTCTCGAGCACCCGCTATGTATGTCCCTACATCCGCTCCTTCGGACCCCAGGGAGACCCACGATTCTCAGGTTCAGCCAGCGGGACCTGTTCTCTAGATCCTCCACCTTCTCCAGGAGCCTTTTCTGTTGGTCTCTCAGCATCCCCACCTCCACCTCCATTGCTGTTTGGTGATCCTCCTGCTCGGTCAGTGCCTTCTCCACTTTCTGAATTGCCAGATCTTGAGCATCTAGTCTATGTTCCAGCTGAGCAATCGATTCCCTAATCGGATCCTAGCATTCCTGTTTCTGCTTGGCAAAGTCCTCTTGGATAAACTTCATCTACTGCTCCGTCAACCGCTGGGTCGCCGAGCCAGGACTCCGGTCGTCCACCATGCTTTTTCCCGCTGCAGCTATTTCTTCCTTTGTGAGCACTCCTGGTCTACCAACCATTCACTGGTGTGGGACACCTCCTTATGGTCACGTCCACTGTCAATTCTCCAAGTAAAATCCAAGAAAAAATCGGGAAAAAGGTCCAAAGGTCCAACCCGAGCGGGAGCCACCAAATTTGGACCTAATCCTTCATGGCCGCCACCGGAAGTGTGTTGTACATGTTTAACAACATTAGATTTTTTTTTTAAATTTCCAATTAAGGAGCAATTTAGCGTGGCCAATCCACCTACCCTGTACATCTTTGGGTTGTGGGGGTGAGAACCACAAAGACACAGGGAGAATGTGCAAACTCCCCATGGACAGTGACTCAGGGCTGGGATTGAACCCGGGTCCTCGGCGCTGTGAGGCAATAGTGCTCACCACTGCGCCACCATGCCGCCCGAACATTAGGTTGGTTATAACATTTTTAAATGATCACTGGATAATCAAAATATTTAAATCACTAACAATGAAAGAGATCAGCATTCACTCCTCTAAGTATCCTATTTATATTAGGCACACTAGCCTAATTTCTTCTAATTGCTAAATTGCATTATACTTGATATTCTTAACGGTCTTGGTTCTGTTACAATAATCAGTTCAAAATCTGACCTTTATATTGGTAATATGGGGGAAATGTACAGCTGTTAATAAGGAATACTAATGTAACTCTTGAATTTACAGCAGTGTTCCAAAATGAGTGAGTGACATCCAAATTTATATCATCTAAAAATGTTGTGAAGGTTCCAGTAAAAATGTTCTGTTCAGTTGTAATCCAAATTATATGAGGGTACAAATAATAAATCTGACAAGTCTCTTTTAAAATTATTTCCATATCCGAAACAGTCAAGTATATTGATTTGTTCTTGAGTTACTTTGAATAATTGACAAATTCAATTTTGTCAGCTGATTTCCCCATCAAGGTAGTATAGTTTGCATGCAAATGATTAGAAACCAATTACACCCGCCTTTATCATTCTTTATATAATTAAAAATATTTAAACACATTTTAATAATATGATTATTGTGTGTGCAGTGATCACTAAATGTAGTAATACATGTTAAAGTAGAGTTAAACAAGTACTGGTAAATGATCACTAGATGGCCACACAACTGAGACCTATATAAATGCTTTCCCGCTCTTTTCTCAGTGACTGTGTGTGAGGAATGCAGAGAGTACAGAGGAGAGACAGCTAGAGAGAAGTTATTAGATTAGAAAGTACAGTGTAATTCTATTTGATAGTTTATTATACAGTTGTTTGTATATTTACTAGTTCCGTATTAAGTAAAGAACTAACTTATTATTTCATATTACTCATTAAATTATATTGTAATTAACTGGAAGACTTTGTCTGTACTTCTACAAGTCGGCTAGAGAAATAAGACTAATATATATTACAAATAGGAATAGAACAGTGTGAACGTGTTACCTTCATTGATCTCAGCAGAATATTGGATGCAGAAACTGGCAAGTTCAAAGTTTTTCATTTCATACAGATATTGTCCTCTTTAATAAAAATTAATAAAAATATTAGGTTACAAAACATAATTTACTTTTAAAAGGATATCCTCATGTAAGGCTTGTAGATAAATATTTTCAACACATGGGGTGTGATCCAATGAGCACGCTGGGTCTGAAAAGGAGCTTGTCGTGGAACAGTGTGGCCGATAAAAGCCGGGAGACCCCACTCCTGGGATCTACCTGACTCGCAACGTCTCATGAGATCCGAAGTGATCTCTTGAGACGTTGCGGTGTAAATCCTGCCCATTGTGGGTGGGATCACTTTTTGGCAAATATGCATATTAGAGCGAAAGAGTCAGCCTCATTCTAATGTGCAGATTCCCATAGTGCCTGAGGGTTTGGAATTCATCCCCTTCACCTCGAAGACCTCAGGCAAACGCCGTTCGACACTGGTCTCCACAAATGGGGACCAGGCGGAATGGTACTCATTGGGGTTTCCCAGGGGACTGGAGGCCCCCAGCTGCATGCCCTTTGGGCAGGGTGGTGCCTTGACACTGCTGGTGTATCCTGGGCACCCTGGCAGTGCCAGACTGGAACTCTGGCAGTTCTGGGTGCCAACTTGGCATTGCCAAGGTGTCCAGGTGGCATTACCACCTGGCATGGGTACTGCCAGGTTGGCACTGCCAAGGTGCCAAGCTGGCATTTTTTGCCAGTTAGCTGAATTGAGCTTATAATCAGGAAGTCTATATTATAGTTGTTGTCCCATACAAATAGCCAATTATACACACAATACAGTACGATGATATCTACTAACAAAATATGCAATTCCATAAAAGGAACTATTATATTTGGACATAATTTATTATTTTTGCTTTGAGGTGTAGGTTAGTACGACAAAGATCAAACATTGCTTCAATACTATTCTTACAAAATAGATATACGTAGAAAGTTTGAGCATCAAAATCTCTGAATGCAGATTGCCAACACTGAGCCAATTCCAACCCTGGGAATGGAACCAAAAAGGTTGTAGCTTCAGAAATAAATTCAACTTCCATTCACATGAAATTAGAACTAAATTCATCCTAATCCCCATAATATCTGGGGCCGCATTCTTCTGCCCTGCCCGCCCTAAGATCGCCATGGGCGAGACGCAGACATTGGAGAAGTCCATTGACCTCAGGTGAGATTCTCCGGTTGCCGGGCAGGCGTGGCCACAGAATCCCGCTCTGAGTATTAGTACTCTTGAATTAGGAGCAATGTATATCCAAATTCACTGTTAATTAAATTTCATTGTACAGTACTTATGTAACATTTCAGTGGTTACTTCTGTATGAAAGTCTTAAACCAATTTGACTAATTTGATTACGCAACATTTAAAATCTTAAATTACAGCCTTTTCACAGGAAATGCGCCAACAGTGTCAATGATATGAAGAAATAGCTCAGAGGCTGATTAATTAAAGGGCTGAATTTTCATGGCGATGTGGGGGTAGGACTGGAGATGGGTGTGCCAGAAATTCCACACTACTGACCGATATGCTGGACTGCTGCCATTTTCCCACCTCTGACCTATTCTGAGGAATGCTGTTTCTGGGGCGTGATAGAAACTGCTCTTCAGAACCAGCTAACCAATTAGGCCATTAAGCTGCCGATTAAGGGCAACCTTGACACACCATTTGGAGCCAGGAGGTGCACCATGCTGGACCACATGATTCACCCTGACTAGTCCTACACGGTCCTGGTCCGGGCCATTTACAATAATATCCATCTGGTCCGGATCCTGATCCACCATTCCCAGAGGGTTGGTCTGTCAATCGCCTTCCTGCCTCTTGTCCTGGAGAAAGTGTTTGGCAGGGTGGATCACAGATATCTATTTGGAACTCTGCAGGTTTTCAGGTTCGGGACGCTTTGTCGCCCAGATCCGAATTCTGTACGCTGCCGCTGTGTCTTGCTGAGGTGACGGCGCCCCTTCACTTTGGGAGAAGAATGCATTAGGGCTGTCCCTTGTCTGGCCAACTGTATTCTATCTGTGTGGAGTCTTTTCTGTGTATCCTGCAAAGGAGTTTGTCGGGATTGGTCCTGCGTGGGCCAGGCATCAGGGTGGTACTTTCGGCCTATGCTGGGTACTCTGCCGCATCCTCTGCCAGGATCAACTGTGCCGAGTGTTCCAGACTCCTGATCGGTCTGTAGCAGATGGACCCTCTCCCAGAGGAGCTCAGGTCTTTCAACAAGCATCCTCTACCTTGTGAGTCCACCTTTTCCTGGCGAAGGAATCCTGGTCGGTGAATTGGCAGGAGCTGGAGACCAAGGTCACCGCTCACTTGAGATGCCGGACGGGACTGTTCCAAGTGCTGACTTACAGGGGCAGAGTTCTGGTCATAAACCAACTGATTGCCTCCATGATGTGGTACCGGCTGGTCATTTTGACCCCTCCCCCTGACTTTGTCATAAAACCCAGAAAATGCTGCTACAGTTCTTCTGGGATAAAAGACTGTACTGGGTCACTGCTGATGTTCTGAGTTTCCCACTTAGGGAGGGCAGTCAGGTGCTGATGTGCTTTCTCTTCCAGGTGGCGATTTTCCACCTTCAGACCCTGCAGCAATACCTCATGTTGAGCACCTGCCTAGATGATGTGCCCTGGTGATTTTTCTGCCAGGTGCACGGCCTGAACTACTATGTTCAGCTCCTGTTCGTAGACCTGAGGGGTCATAACTCCTTGCAGGCGTTGCACGTCTTTTACCAGGACCTTCTCAAAGTCTGTAACATGGTCACCTTGCACCACAGCTCTTCCTTGTCAGGAGTAACGGCTCTCTGACGGGAAACGGCTGTCGTCGGAGAGCTACTGCTCAGGAATCTACACCCCTACCAACATCATTTTCGGTGGCTGGCGGAGAGTCAGGCTGTGGCTGTCGGGGTAACCACGATTGGGGGGGGAGCGTGCTGGGCGGCAGAGCTGTGGCCTAGATGACACCCTGCGAATTGGCACGTCACCCGGCGGTGGATGTCCAGCTTGCGGCAAATGCCATCCATGACCTCAAAACAGTTGTGCACGAACCTGGTGGCACTCGTGGTCTCGAGGATGTACGTGCGTGCAGAGTACTCCCGTCTGAGTGTGCCCCTGCTCCAGCATAATTGCACTTTGGCCCTAAGCCCCAAACTCCCTCTCGGGAGCCAGAGGCCCACAACCTTTGCCATCTCGTGGAAATGCCCTCTGTGTCCTTTCACACTGCAAAAGGGGTTTCCTGTATGGATGCTGCTGTACACCCTTCACTTCCTTGCCCTCGCTCGTCGCCTGGACAGGCCTTGACGCACCTTGTTGAGTCCGGCACTGAGGTCCCCAGTGAAGGTCCCTGTCCAAAGGAGTCCTCCCCCTTAATCTAGCGAACCTGGGTCGGAGGGTGTTGCATGCAGCAGTCCTATACAACCATAGACTCCTCTAGACTCCATACAGTTCATGGACTCCTGAGATGCTTGCTTTTTTTGCAGGCTTGTGGAATCTGTGGACCTTGCGTTTGTAAGTTGTTTTAGGCTGCACCCACTTTTCAGTATCTTGAAAAACCTTTTGTTGCAGTTTTGTTTATACTTCAGCTGATCTACAGCTGCCCGGTGTGGAGAGGGATGGGGATGCAGGGGTACCTCCTCATGAACCTGCTCCTGAGCCTGGCAAAACTTGCTGGAAACAAATCCAGGCAGTGGGCAACCGAGGGTGTCATCCAACCCGACTGTCTGCCCTTCTTCTGCGGATTCATTCGCGGTGAGGTGTCACTGGAGTGGGAGCATGTAGTGTCCACGGGCACCATTGAGGACTTTCGTGCCTGGTGGGTACCGCAGGGTCTGGGGTGCTTTATTGACCCTTGTAATCACATTTCTGTTTAATGTTTTAAGTTTATGTGGTTTTTTTTGTTTCAGGTAGAATTCCTTTAAGGGGCTGCCCATTTTAATTTGTGCCTCATTTTGTTTAATGTAGTTTATTTGGTTCAATTAAAATAATTGGAGCCAGGAGGCTGTTGAGAGTAGTATGAAAATGAAAATGAAATGAAATGAAAAAATGCCTGATCTCATCTGATCTCCAAAGCTAAACAGACTCAGGGTGGGTTAGTACTTGGATGGGAGACTGCGTGGGAATACTAGGTGCTGCAGGCTAGTTGGCTGTAGCCATAGTCGAGTAGTTCAGGCGATAGAATCGGAATCTATTGGGGTCACCCGCGAGAGTTCAAATCCTGCTGAGGGTTCTTTCCTTTAGGAGTCTCCAGCAGCAGCTGAAATAAACAAATTTAAGAACATCACAGATTTCAGAAGCTGATGCTGATGCTTCCAACTTGTAGCTGGCAATTGCTTTCAATTTCAGCTCCCTCTCCAGTCTCCTGCTTCAACCCCAGCTTCCAAAAATCATCAAGCGACTTGCATGTCTAAAACAAACCTTCAAACCAGTGCACTCAATTGCTCTTTCTGATACTCAAAGCCTGTAACTTTTTGCGGGCTTTTTGATCCACAAGGCTGTCAGGATCAGAAGCAGCTGCAATAACTGAAATAAAGAAGTTTTAGACAATCACAGCTTTCAGAATTTGATGCTTCCAATTTTGTTTTTAAAATAGGGGTTGTGTCACAGGCGGTAGAGGAGGATGAGCTGAGGGGCTATGGTTAATCTGTATAGTTTACTGTCATCATGCACGGTGCATTGAACAGAACATGTTAATGAGACAGCTTTATCAGTGTGCAGTGTGATAAATAGCTAATGTGATAGTTTCTCACAGATTATACTCAGGTAAGGTAGAAAATACTTGGAAATTCTTATGGGGAGGTTCATGAGATGCGGCATTTTCATGAAAGGAGTTCATGGGACATTTGACTGGGAGTTTGACTGGGAGACTTGGGTAACACTGGAAGGATACGGTAGCGGGAGGTGTTGATTGCAAAGTACTCGGAGTTTGGCTCCAGTGTATGAGGGATGTTTCAGGGGAGACTGGAGGAAGGCTCGGTGGAGTCCTGAGGGAACACTCAGGGGAGGCTGTGGGGGAAGATTGTCAAGAGTGAATAGCATCTTCCTGAGTCTGCCTTCTGCTGCTATGCCATGGGCTTCTTAAAAGGGCCTCACAGAGGGAATGTAAGACTGGGTAACGTGGTGGGCAGAGGCAGTCGGTGTTCTTGAAAGTTACAATGGTGCTCAATTGGCTCCGTTCAGGGTCCAACAGGTGACCTCTGCGGAATTTCACAAACCTCCACATACACATGCATCCAAGAGGTCACAGAGACAATTTCTACGATGGCACCCAGCTTTGTGCATTTCAACCAGGATCAGGCACACCAGGATACATGAGCGATGGGCTTTGCACAAATCTCTGGCTTTCCAGAGGTGCAGGGACCCATTGACTGCGCTCACATGGCACTCAATCTACGGGGCATCAAGCAGTGAACTGTGTGAACCACACGGGCTTCTGATTAATTTTTCTGTGAGTGGTTTCTCTGGGGAGCCCAGCAAACATATCCGATCACACACCATGCACTCACTGAATGTTCAGCTGCTCTACACCAAACACATCCTCCAGGAGAGCTCCCTTTCCAAGGATGATGCAGTATGGATTGTTTCATCTTTCCTGATCTAACATCCGAAATTGCACCTTTGAGGTTCAGTTCACTGGAGGCTGAGGCAGATGGTATGGGGAACCAGCTGCAGCTCAAAGATGCAGAGAGCACATATTGACAATGAATGGAATGAGTGACACTAGTCCTGTGCAGTGTGGGAAACATCTTCATTCCTTATGCGAAACAGGCCTGACTGATGTGTTCAGTCACTGTGAAGTGACGACACCAATGTCCTGGGAAGCTTGCACAAAGCACATGGAGGAAGTCCTGGACTGAAAACCCTGCGTTTTTCTGGTGCAGTAATCAGGTTTTCAGGTCAGGACTACAGGAACATAGCTCATTAAAACAAGAAGCCATGGAAATGGTGCAATTAGTGAGAGTTTAATTACACCGGTGAATGTTACCTACAAGTGTTTAACACCTGTGCCCATGCTGTGCAACTAGAGTTTCTTAACTGTTCTAATCCTGCAGCTATATCTTGGTACTTCCCCAACATCCACGGTGGAGGTGGAGGAAGCCTGCTGACTGCTATGCACTGTTGTCTGTGATTACCTTGGGTGGCATCCTCTGGAGGGTCAAGATGCAGACCTGCTTTCAGGATCCTGCTGTGTGGTAGTGTCACTCTCCTTGGACTGTAGAACTGGAATTGGGGCAGTCACAGGAAGAGAGGATTCAAATGGACAGGGCACTCCTGGAGTCACCTGAGTGGATGAACCTGGGATGTGTACCAGCTGCTCCTCCTCCCTATGAGTGCCCAAGGGACCTGGCTTCCTCCTTGGGATAGAGAATCAGCTGAAGTGACCTTGAGAAGCCCGGTCATCCTTTGGCGTTGGCACTCATGGATCCCAACAAATGCCTGCACTATGGAGTGCATGCCCTGTAGAAGTGCAGAACAAAAGTGAGTAGGTGAAGCAAGGTGATGGGGACACGATCTGCAGGGGAGATGAAGATGTGTGTAGGAGAGCAAGTGGTGGTGTCCCTTGAGCTGGAAGCTAGTGAGGTGTGGATGTGTAATGGGTGTGTGAATTGAGAGTGATGTGACTTATCCTGGTAGAATGGAGGAGATCATTCATCCTCTTCCTGCATTGGTTGGCTGTCCTCTTCTGCAAGGAGTTGGCATTGACCACTGCTGCCACTGTCTCCTATGCTTTATTGATGATGTTGCTATTTGGTTTTCTTCCTGTGTGTGGGTAGCGAACATCACATCGGGTTGCCACTACATCCAGGAGTCTTTCCAGGAGAACTTGGGGCAGATTTCCTTGCAGCTACAACATGCTGGCAGCCTACAAAGTGTGGCTGGTGTGTGCTGGGGTACCATTTAAATGTAATGACCTGATGATTGCAGCGTTGAGGTTATGGCTGGGCGATCGAATCAGAGGCTAGCCTGCCAGCAGTACAGTATGGAACCGGTGGCTGAACATTTTTGGCACTATGTGCCGCATAATATGGGGGGGAAAGCCGCCATTGCTGCCAGTGGGTTAAACACTGTTCTTCCTGCTCACCATTGGCCTTTGTTGACTTTCTGGAAAATTTCACCCATAGTCTTTGTAGTTTGGATGTTAATAAAGGTTTTTGAACAAAGGATTAGTGCCTCCAGCAAGGTCTCTTTTAGAGGAAGAAGCCAATTAATCCTGAGAAAAACCCACAATAACAGAAGCACCATTTCAAAGGAAAGCATGGAGTTATGCTAGTGTCCCGGCCAATCTTGATCTCTCAATCAACAGCAAAATAAACAACTTATCTGGTCCTTAGCTGTTTGTGGGAGTTTGGGTCTGCACATAATTGGCTGCTATATTTTCTATAATATAACAGAGACTACATTGACTTCCAGCACTGTTGTTCTGGGTTCTACCATCACTGAGGTTGGGCATATTTGTGGAGCCTCCTCCCACAGTTAGTTGTTTAATTGTCCACCACTATTCACAACTGTGGTAAGAATGCAGAGTTTCAATTAGATCCATTGCTAGAGGAATCTCTTAGCTCTGTCTATTATAGGTCTATGTTAAAGGAACACCTGTGATTATGGGTGACTTTAATTTGTATACAGATTGGGTGAGTCAAATTAGTCACTGTACAATAGAGGAGGAAATTCTGGAGTATGTAGGGATGGTTTTCTGGACCAATACGTTGAGAAACCAACAAGACAACAGGCCACCTTAGACTGTTGTGCAATGAGAAAGGATTAGTTGGCAACATGGTTGTGAGAGAACCCTTTGGGTTGAGTGACCAGAATTTGATAGAATTCTTTATCATGATGGATAGTGAAATGGTTAATTCTAAGACTAGGATCCTGAATCACAATAAAGGTGTAGTAACGTAGCAAGGCCTAGATTTAGGCCCGATTAAAATTGGGTATTTTAAATTAAAGAATTTGCCCGATTAAAATGGATATCCTAAATTAAAGAATTGGGCATTTAAAAATAATACTGCAATCAAACCTCATGCAGGCTATTGGAATTCAGACTTCACCAGTCAAATACACAGCCAACACACAAACTGCCAGAATATGTCTGGACCTGCCCCGTTAATCACCCGTCAGGGAGATCATTACACAGGTCTGGCAGTAGCCCAGATCAGGCCAGAATTTCTGTCACTCAGAATTTCTACTGTTACTTTATATGGGAACAGGTTTTGTGCAGCCAACGCCGCCACAGATGGGACATTTGGGATGGGCTCAGGTGGCCTGTCAAACCTGGTTATCGACCGGACCATTAGGTGCTGAGACCCCCCTCCCAAGGCATCATTGCAGAAATCCAGAGGAAATGGCAAAAAGGTGTGAAGGAAGGGGGATAAAAACAGGCACTCCGGACCCCTCGGAAGCAAAGACTTGGTGTGTGAGATGACCTTCTCCAGGTCGGAGAAGTGAAGACTAAATCAGACCAGACTAAACCTTGACCAGGCAGAAGGAAGGAAGGAAGGAAGCAGCGAAGAGACCGCCATGAGAACCACTTTTGTGAAGACGGGCCAGAAGAATTCCAGCGATCAGATCCATAGCCTACCAACCATCTTTACGGGTTGTATACACTGATCTTGAGTGCCTCTAAGTTTTTTGTGGGTAATATAAGGGTTAATTGTGTTAATAAATATTGTTACATTTTGAACTTGTGTTTGTGGTTTGTTTCCTGGTAAATAAAGACACCCAAGGTAAAACCTTTGAATAAGTAAACTGGTCGGAAGTACCCGAGGTTTTACAGGTCGAACAAAGCCGGTGCAGACTGAATGGGCTGAATAGCCTCCTTCTGCACTGTAAATTCTATGATAAAGGTAACAATAATGAGATGAATCATGAGTTGGCTAAAATGGACTCGGAAACATTACTGAAAGGAATGACAGGGGACAGACAATGGTAGGCATTCAAGGAACAAATGGGTGAACTCCAAAGGTTGTTTATTCCTATTTGGTGTAAGAGTGGAAAGGCTAATCCATGACTTACAAGGAAAATTAGAGATCATATTAGATTCAAAGAAGAGGCATAAAAGTTAGCAAGAAAAAGCAATAGACCAGACAATTGAGAATAGTAAGGCAGAACAAGGGATTGATTAAGAAGGGGAAAATACAATATGAAAGTAAGCTAGCGGGGAACATAAAAGCTGACTGTGAAAGTTTCTATAGGTATGCAAAAAGAAAAAGGTTGATAAAAGCAAATGTGGGCCACTTACAGTCAGAAATGGGGGAATTCATAACGGGAACAAAGAAATGGCTGAGGAACTAAATTTGTACTTTGCTTCTGACTTCTCAAAGGAAAACATGAATAATGTACAGGATGTTCTGAGAAGTACAAGTTTTAGTGAGGAGCTGAAGGAAATTAGTATTAGTAGAGAAATGGTTTTAGGGAAATTAATGTGATTGAAGGCAGATAAATCTCCAGGGCCTGATAATCATCATCCCAGAGTACTGAAGGAAGTAACCCTAGAAATAGTAGATCCATTGGCAGACATTTTCCAAATTTCTTTGGATTCTGAAATGGTTCCTCAGGTTAGAGGGTAGCTAATATAACCCTGCTGTTCAAAAAGGGAGGTAGAGAGAAAATAATGAACTATAGACCAGTGAGCCCAAAATCATTGGTAGGGAAGTTGCTAGAGTCCATTATCAAGGATTTCATAGCACAACATTTGCAAAGCAATGGTATAATCAGACAAAATCAGCATGGATTTCTGAAAGGGAAATCATGCTTGACAAATCTACTGGAATTCTATCAAGATGCAACTAGTAGAGTTGACCAGGGAGACCTGATGGATGTGGTTTATTTAGGCTTTCAAAAGGCTTTCGACAAGGTCTCACATAGCAGATTACTATGTAAAGTTAAAACACATGGGATTGTAGGTAAGCTTCTATAGGTATTATCTTCATATGGATAAAAAGTTGGTTTGCAGACAGCAAGCAAAAAGTTGGAATAAATGGGTCTTTTTCTGATTGGCAGGCAGTGACTAGTGGGGTACCGCAGAGATTTGTGCTCGGATCTCAACTGTTCACATTATATATTAATGATTTGGACGACGTACCTAAATGTAGTATTTCCAAATTTGCAGATGAAAGAAAGTTGGGTGGGAGTGTGAACTGTGAGGAGGATACAGAGATACTTCAATGGGATTTGGACAGGCTGAATACACATGGAAGATGCAGTATAATGTGGATAAATGTGAGGTTATCCACTTTGGTAGCAAAAATAGGAAGGCAGATTATTATTTGAATGGGTGTAAATTGAGAGATAAATACTCAGCGAGACCTTGGTGTCCTCGTGTATCAGTTGCTGAAAGTAAGCACGCAGATAAAGTAAGCACCGGGCAGCACGGTAGCATTGTGGATAGCACAATCGCTTCACAGCTCCAGGGTCCCAGGTTCGATTCCGGCTTGGGTCACTGTCTGTGCGGAGTCTGCACATCCTCCCCGTGTGTGCGTGGGTTTCCTCCGGGTGCTCCGGTTACCTCCCACAGTCCAAAGATGTGCAGGTTAGGTGGATTGGCCATGATAAATTGCCCTTAGTGTCCAAAATTGCCCTTAGTGTTGGGTGGGGTTACTGGGTTATGGGGATAGGGTGGAGTTGTTGACCTTGGGTAGGGTGCTCTTTCCAAGAGTCGGTGCAGACTCGATGGGCCGAATGGCCTCCTTCTGCACTGTAAATTCTATGAAAATCTATGATACAGTAAGCAGTAAAGAACGCAAATACTCTGTTGGCGTTCATAGCGAGAAGATTTGAGTATATGAATAGGGATGTTTTACTACAATTGTATAGGGCAATGGTGAGGCCACACCTGGAGAATTGTGTGCAGTTTTGGTGTCCTTATCTAAGGAAGTGCAGCAAACGTTTACCAGGCTTATTCCTGCGATGGTGGGACTGACATAGGAGGAGAGTCTTATATTATATTCTTTGGAGTTTAGAGAACTTCTAAAATTCTAACAGGGTTAGACCGGTAGATTCAGATGGTGGGGGAAGTCCGGAACTAGGGGTCATTGTTTGAAGATAAGGGTAAACCTTTTAGGACTGAGATGAGGATAATTTTTTTCACCCAGAGAGTGGTGTATCTGTGCATCTCAAATTGTCATGTTTTTTTGGTTCAGTGCAGTCTTCAGAATTTCCAACAAAATTTTCCGATGTTAATTTTTTAAAAAATGTATTCATGCGATCACTGGCAAAGCGGCATTCCTTACTAATCCAGAGCCTGACAATGTGGTGGTCAGCCATTTTCCTGGAACCAGCTGGCCAATGGCATCATCAAGCCATGCCACTCCCTTCAAAATTACTCCCCGTTGGACTTGGACATGTAACCTTCTTCAGCCAAATAAAATAGCATGAGCACACAAGACAATTTCCCCTCCTAATTTAAAACACATCCCAAATCTATTCTCTCCAAGAGAAAAACCAACCCCTTTATCCCGCGAGTACAAATGCCATGATTCATCTAGATGTGCAAAATTCAGATCAACTAATGGATCATCCACGGTATTGTTAACTGCAAGTTGGGGAATTCACTGCATCTGTTAGGCACCATTAGCAGAGCGAGTGACTAAGTTCAAATTGCATTTTTGTTCTCTCCCTCCATAGATGCCAGAAACGCTTGACCAAAAGTAGTTGTGGCGAAAACATTGTATAATTTCAAGAAGGAATTAGATATAGCTCTTGGGACTAAAGGGATCAAAGGGTATTGAACTTGACGATTAGGCATGATCATAATGCATGGCAGAGCAGGTTCGAAGGGCCGAATGGCCTCCTCCTGCTTCTATTTTCTATGTACCTTTCTATGTATAGGCTACTTATGCTTTTTAGCATGCAGTCCTGTGCATAGCATCACCAAGTTAGCACTTCATATTTAAGCATGCCTGGCACGTTCTCTCCTACACTTCCCATTGAACTAACATTGATCTTCTGGTTTGTTGTTAATGATAGAGGGAGGGACATGCTATAAGGACACAAATTGTATTTGAATACATTCTGCTGCTGCTGGTAACCCACCATGCCTCACGCATGCTCACTTTACAGCTGCCCAGATCAGTTCTGAGTCTATTCCATTTATCACAATGATAATGCCACACATGATGGAGATGTCTTCCATGTTATGATAGGAGATGGCCACTCATACCAATACTGTCATGGACAGATACATCTGTGACAGGTGAGGATTAAGTTAAATAAGTGTTTCCCTCTTAGTTTTTGGTTCCTTCACCACCTGCCGCAGGCCCAGATTGGCATGTCTTTCTTGGCTTGGTTGGTTCACTCCACTCAAACATTTTCTATGCCCTTGATTCTTCCTCTTCTTCCTCTTATTAATATAATCTGAGTTGTTCTTCATAGTGGTTTTCAACATGAAGGAGTGCTAACTCATCCATCGAGGGAGGGTGGCAGGTGGTCAGAAGTTTCCTTGCCCATTTTGACTTATTTTCATAAGACATCAATGTCTCATGGGAGTCAGTGTTGAACAGTCCCAGAGTCACAACCTCTTGAATATATGTCATTGTGCCACCTGGTGTTCTATCTTGCTGTACACATTCAGCGATGATGGAGGAGTCTGGAACATTGGCTGTAAAGCATGATTCCATGAGTATGACTAGTCATGCTGTTCTTGACTATTTTGTGGGAGCGTACTCTCAAATTTGGCACAAGTCCCTGTAGTGATCTTTACATGGGTATGTACATAAGGGATTAATAGGAAATTGGAAGATCACTAGTCCCCTCCCCCGCCCCCCCTGGATTTTAATTGCTCCATAATTGATGGCCTTCAGCTGCCAAGCCCTAAATTCTAGAATTCACAAAATCTCTTGGCCTCCCTTTCCTTCTTTATGATTCTCCTTAATACCTACCTGTTTGAGCAAGCCATCTGGCCTAATATCGCCTTGTGTCATTCAGTGTCATGTTTGGCTTCGTAATGTTCCTCTGAATCATCTTGCGATGTTTTATTTTTTATAAGTATTTTTATTCAACAAATTTTCAACAGTTTGACAATACAAAGCCCACCAACCCAGTCCACTGGCACACACCTGTCCCTCAACAGTAACCAACGAAGGAAATGCATGATGAACAAACCCCAACAATTGTAGAACCCATCACCCCCCCCCCCCCCCCCCCCCAATGCCCCCACACCCTCAGAGCAAACTTGACCCTTTCCAGGGTCAAAAACACCTGGTCCTCCCGCCATGGCGAGGGAGAAGCTGACCTGTACCCCAACAAGACCCGCCTATGAGCAATCAGCTCGTAGTTGCTAAAACATCAGCTCCTGGACCCACCTGCAATTCCGGCCAATCCAACACCCCAAATTTGGCTTCAAGGCGACCGGACTCCACGTCCACATGTAAAACCCTCACATGGGGCGAAATTCACCGAAGACCAACGTGACGCCCATTACCGGCGGGCAAAAACGGCGCTGGTGACTCCGGCGTTGGGGGAGTTGCGGCGTTGGGGGGGGGGTTGCGGCATTGGGGGGGTTGCGGCGTTGGGGGGGTTGCGGCATGGGGGTTGCGGCATTGGGGGGGTTGCGGCGTTGAGGGGGTTGCAGCGTTGGGGGGGTTGCGGCGTTGGAGGGGGGTAGGGGTGGGGGGGTAGGGGTGTGGGGGGGGTAGGGTGGGGGGAGTGGGGGGGGTAGGGGTGGGGGGCGGGGAAAAGAGGGAGGGTTCGGCATTCCTCAGGGGCACTGCATTGAACCACCCCCACCCCCCCTCCCAAATCATCCTCCATCTAACCTCATCCATCCCTCTTTTCCCCGCCCCCACACCTGGGGTAAACACAGAACCTAAACCGCACTGTAAATCTGTGCCAATGCACAGGGGGATCAAATAGCTCTGGAACAAAGAGCAGGATGAAGAGAATGTGAGAGAGAGAGAGGAGAAAGGGGGAGGGAGGAGAAAGAGGGAGGGAGGAGAAAGGGGGAGGGAGGAGAAAGGGGGAGGGAGGAGAAAGAGGCCCAGGGGGTGGGGAGGCAGAATTAATCCAAATTCCTGCTTATTTCCTCAGACTCTTCAAAAGGTTGTTTCTCCCCTGGATTAGAAAAGGTGCCTTTATAATTCACAGCGCAGAACCCTTTCTGCGCTGTGAATTATAAAGGCTGAACCCAGAAACTTTGCCAAAAGTTTTTCCCTCTCTCTCCGCGCGTTTTTCCTGTTGTTGTGAAGCTGACCTGAAATCGCAGAGGCTGAAGCTGAAATAGACAAATCCAGACACATCTTCCACCCCAGGATCCCAGCATTTCCCTCTGCATTCTAACCAGGCAATATTCCTGGGTTTAGGCAGATTGCAATATACTCAACAAAGCCCTGCTCTCAGCCAGAGGACGGACGGGACTCCCTCTCTCTGTCTCTCTCTGTCTGTCCCCACAATCTCCCTCTCTCTCTCTCTCTCTCTCAAACAAAGACAAGGCAGCTGGGAGGAAGGGGAGCCTTGAGGAAGATCTGCTGATGCCCCCATCCAATGGATGCCCGGGGCCAACGCACCGTCGCCCCCCCCTCTGCACGCCGCTGCCCCCTACCCCTACCCCCCAACCCCCTTACCCCCCCCACCCCCCCTACCCCCCCCCCCCCCACCCCCCCCACCCCCCCACCCCCGCACTCGATTTAGGTGACTGAACGGCGTCAACCATCATCAATGGTTGACGCCGTTATAAACCTACTTTGATTTTCGCCGACGTGACCCGTGGCCACGTCGGCGGGACTTCGGCCCATCCGGGCCGGTGAATAAAAAAGCTTAAAAAAACTATGCCAACCCGCCGGCGCCAGCCGTTTTACGAGGCGGTCGGCGGGATTTGAAGAACGCTGTTTTATGGCGGGTGGGTGAATCTTTAACATGGCGGGAGCGGCAATATCGGCGGCGCCGGCCTATTCTCCGACCCTGCGTGGGGTTGGAGAATTTCGCCCATGATGTTGAACATCATCCTCCAAAACCTTTACAGCTTCGGGCAGCACCAAATCATATGTACATAGTTCACAGGGCCCCTCCCACATCACTGCCAGACATCCCCCATCCCTTTGAACAACCGACTCATCCTAGACTTTCTGAGATACACCTGTGCACTACCTTCTGCTGTATCAGCACCAATCTCGCACACAAAGACAAGGCATTTACCCTCCGCAGCACCTCACGTCATTGACCCTACTCCAGCACCACCCATAACTCTTCCTCCCACCGCCTTAATCCCCTCTAAGGACACCCCATCTTCCTCCTGTAAATTGCCGAAACAACTCCCCTCTCCAAACCCCTTACTTCAGCACCGCCTCCAGCAACGAGGCGGCATGCACTATCAGGAAGGTCGGGAAGACCTTCCTCGCAAATCCCGCACCTGCATATACCTAAAGCTTTCGCCCCACGCCAGCCCAAAAGTCTCGCTCAGCTCCTCCAAACTTGCAAATCGCCCTCCCAGAAACAAAGCCTTCATTCCCTTAATCCTCCTCTCTTCCCATCCCCGGAACCTTGCATCCATCCTCCCCAGCTCAAACCCATGATTCCCCCTGATTGGCACCCCCCCTGACCCAGCCCCCAACCTAAAATGCTGTCTAATCTGTCTCCAAATCATCAACGTGGCCACCATCACTGGACTCACCATATACTTCCCTCGGGTCATAGGAGCGGCGCCATTGCCAGTGCCGGAATCCCTGACCCCCTGCAAGAGCCCGCCTCAATCCTCACCCAAAAAGACCCCTGCTCCAACCCCAAACCATTTGAGATTTTTCATTACATTAAAGGATACATAAAATCAAATAATATACAACAAATCAAAGTTGTTTGCTGTCATTTTACACAATGTGCTGGAGCACAGTTTTTGAAGCGGCTTGGTTTTCATCAACCCAACATCCTTTATTATGTAAAGATCTCCGCAGCACTGCATTTGGAGCATAACCTTTTTCCGAATTTAAGCAACCTCCAACTTCCAGTATGCACTCTGCTGAGGGTAACAGCAATCCAATCAATGAAAGTGAATTGTATGCTACAGTCTCCCTCAAGTGGCTACAGAACAAACTGCAGCAACAGTTTGAAAGTGTTGAATAGCCAATCAATGTAACTTATGCATGTCTGATTGTATACATGTCAGATGGTTGTGGTAATCCAGGAACATATAGCTGATGTAATCATACTCCTCACCACGATTCTTTTTCTGAGAAGAAAATAATTCCAGAATGTCAATATGGCTGAAATTCAACCAAAATTCAAACTAATCCTAGTATCTGAGCATACACTACAGTAAATGTAGCCGGTTTAGCTCATTTGACTGGACAGCTGTGATGCAGAGTGAGGTTGGTGCGACCATCAATTCACTCAAAGACATGAGTAGAAGCAAACCGAGGTTTTAATCAGCTTAGAACAGAGCCTGCCTGCGACTAGTACAATACTGTGGACCGCCTACAGGTCAACTGCTCTTTACACTTCCTTTCAAGGGGAGGAGCCGGGGCAGAGCCCGTACATGCCCCAACATATCCCCCTGTGGGTGAAGCCACACAATGGCCCATAGGTGGAGCCCACAAGGTCAACAACACAACATAGCTGTAACACAATGGCAGAACATGATACTAATACACTGGTGAATTACTAGTACTATACATTCCCAACATTCACCCCCTGTTAAAAAATGAAGTCCGGTGGGGGTGTCGGGCCCATAAGTTCAGCCGGTCCAGCGCACGGATTGTGCGCTGCGATCGCCGAAGCACTGGCGTTGCTGCTGGTCCGGGTGTCGGGCTCATCCGTGCTGGCATCAGAAGTGGGGCCGGTGCGGGCACAGGCGTGGACTCCAGGAGCATCTCTTCTGGAGCTTCATTCCTGTGGACCGGTGTGGCAGGCGGGAGGGAGCGCGGGAGCCATATAGGGGCAGGGGCGCTGGACATGGTAGGTTGGGTGGGATATAGTGGGGGGGCTGAAGTGGTGGTGGAGCCTATGGGCGCCAGGTCCCGGAGGGAGACGGTATCTTGTCGGCCATCGGGGTATTCGACATAAGCATACTGGGGGTTGGAATGCAGGATCTGGACCCTCTCTACTAGAGGGTCGGTCTTATGGCTCCTGATGTGTTTTCTGAGGAGGACTGGTCCTGGTGTCTTCAACCAGGATGGAAGTGAGGCCCCTGAGGTAGCTCCCCTAGGGAAAGCAAACAAGCAGTCATGAGGAGTCTCGTTCACGGCCGTACAAAGGAGGGACCTGATAGAGTGGAGTGCATCGGGGAGGACCTCCTGCCAGTGAGAAACTGGGAGATTCCTGGACCACAGGGTCAGTAGGACGGTCTTCCAGACCATTGCGTTCTCCCTCTCCACCTGCCCGTTTCCCCTGGAGTTGTAACTGGTAGTCCTGCTCGAGGCGATGCCCTTACTGAGCAGGTACTGATGCAGTTCGTCGCTCATGAACGACAAGCCCAGGTAGCTGTGGACATAACTGGGGAAACCAAACAGGGTGAAGACACTATGCAGGGCTCTAATGACAGTGGACGTGGTCATATCGGGGCAGGGTATTGCAAATGGGAAGCGGGAGAACTCATCTATGATGTTGAGGAAATATGTATTGCGGTTATTGTAGCGGAGGGGCCCTTTGAAATCGATACTGAGGCGTTCAAAGGGCCGGGATGTCTTTATCAGGTGGGCCTTATCCGGTCGATAGAAGTGCGGTTTATACTCCGCACAGATTTGGCAGTCCCTGGTCATAGCTCTGACCTCATCGGTGGAGTAGGCAGGTTGCGGGCCTTGATATAATGGAAGAGCCGGGTGACCCCCGGGTGGCAGAGATCATCGTGGATAGCCCGTAGTCGGTCACCTTGCGCACTGGCGCATGTGCCGCGGGACAGGGCATCTGGTGGCTCGTTGAGCTTCCCAGGACGGTATCCTATATCGTAGTTATAGGTGGAGAGTTTGATCCTCCACCTCAAGATCTTATCGTTCTTGATTTTGCCCCGCTGCGTATTGTCGAACATGAAGGCTACCGATCGTTGGTCGGTGACGAGGGTAAACCTCCTACCCGCGAGGTAATGCCTCCAGTGCCTCACGGCTTCCACGATGGCTTGGGCTTCTTTTTTGACCGAGGAGTGTCGAATTTCAGAGGTGGCGAGGGTGCACAAAAAGAACGCTACCGGTCTGCCTGCTTGGTTGAGGGTGGCGGCGAGAGCGACCTCTGATGCGTCGCTCTCCACCTGGAAGGGGACGGACTCATCTACCGCGCGCATCGCGGCTTTGGCAATGTCCGCCTTGATGCAGCTGAAGGCCTGGCGGGCCTCAGTTGCCAGTGGAAAGATGGTGGCCTTGATTAGTGGGCGGGCTTTGTCCGCATAATTGGGGACCCACTGGACGTAATATGAAAAGAACCCAAGGCACCTCTTCAGGGCCTTGGGACAGTGAGGGAGAGGGAGTTGCAGGAGGGGGCGCATACGGTCAGGTTCAGGCCCTAGGACCCCGCTCTCCACGACGTAGCCGAGGATGGCTAGTCTGGTTGTGCGGAAAACACATTTCTCCTTGTTGTAGGTGAGATTGAGGGTTTGGGCGGTTTGGAGAAATCGGTGGAGGTTGGCGTCGTGGTCCTGTTGATCATGGCCACAGATGGTAACATTGTCCAAGTACGGAAATGTGGGCTGCAGTCCGTACTGGTCCACCATTCGGTCCATTGTTCTTTGGAACACCAAAACCCCATTCGTGATGCCAAAGGGGACCCGGAGGAAATGGAAAAGGCGGCCTTCTGCCTCAAAAGCCATGGAGTGGCTCCGGGTGGATTGGGAGCTGGTGGTATGCGGACTTCAGATCCACCGTGGAGAACACCCGGTCGTGTGTGATCTGGTTTACCATGTCTGCAATCCGGGGAAGGGGGTACGCATTGAGTTGCATGTACCGGTTAATGGTTTGGCTGTAATCAACCACCATCCGGAACTTTTCCCCGGTCTTGACGACCACAACCTGAGCTCTCCAGGGGCTATTGCTGGCCTCGATGACACCCTCCCGCAGGAGACGCTGGACCTCGGACCTAATGAACGTCCTGTCCTGCATGCTATACCGCCTGCTTCTGGTGGCGACTGGCTTGCAGTCGGCGGTGAGGTTTGCGAAGAGAGGGGGAGGGTCGACTTTTAGGGTCGCGAGGCTGCATATGGTGAGTAGGGGCTGGGCTCCCCGAACTTCAGGGTTAGGCTCCTGAGGTTACATTGGAAGTCGAGTCCCAATAGGAGAGGAGCGCAGAGGTCTGGGAGCACATATAATTTAAAGTTAGCGTACTCAGCGCCCTGTATTTCTAGGGTTGCAGTAATGCACCCTTGGATTTGCACCGAGTGCGACCCAGAGGCGAGGGAGATGGTTTGTTGAATCGGGAAAATTGGGAGCGAGCAGCGTCTTACCATGTCCGGGTGAATGAAGCTCTCTGTGCTCCCGGAGTTGAAGAAACAAGGCGTCTAGTGCCCGTTAACCCGGATGGCCATCATGGAGCTCCGGAGGTGCTTGGGTCGTGACTGGTCTGTGATGACCGCGCTGAGCTGCTGGTAGCCAGCGGTGTGGTCGGAGGTGCTGGGGCGGCCCCGCGATGACAGTCCATATTGATCATATGCGTCGAGCGGCATAGCAGATGGCGGCCAAGATGGCGGCCCCTGTTGGTCGAGCGTGGCGGGCGGTGAGGAAGATAACGTCCAAGATGGGGGCCCCCATGGATCGCACGTGGCTGGCCGCGTGGGGGGAGGGTGGCCAAGATGGCGGCTCCATTTGGTCGAGCGTGGCGGGCGGTGAGGAAGATGGCGTCCAAGATGGCGGCCCCATGGATCGCACGTGGCCGGCCGCATGGGGGAGGATGACCAAGATGGCGGCCCCCGTGCGTCGCAAGCGCTGTGAGGGCTGGGAGATGGCCGCCCCCACTGATTGCACGAGGCTGATGATGCATCTGCAGGGGGTGGAGTCGGCAGACACGCTGCCACACTGCGGAGTCTGCGGGCCTGTGAGTCTGAGGATCGGGCCTGTGAGTTCGGGTTCTTAGACCTGGCCAGGCAAACTTTGGCGAAATGTCCTTTTTTTCCGCAGCTGCTGCAGTTCGCGCTGCGGGCCGGGCAGTGCTGTCGGGAATGTTGAGACTGGCCGCAAAAATAGCAGGGTTGCCCCCCATGATGGGCGGGCGGCCGCGCGGCACAAGCCTGGGGTAGTCTTTGGTCGGGGGCCCACTAAGGGGTCGTGTGGTCAGCCGGGAACGCAGTAAGGCTCTGAAATGCAACCTCCAGAGAGGGGGCTAACGTTACCGTGTCGTCCAGGTCCTGGGCCCCCTTTTCGAGCAGGCGTTGTCTCACATAATTCGACCGGACTCCCGCCACGTAGATGTCTCGGACGGCGATTTCCATGTGCTGAGTGGCCGTAACGGCCTGGTAATTACAGTTGCATGCGAGGGCTTTGAGGTCACCTAGGTAGTCATCTAGCAACTCCCCAGGGCGCTGGCGGCGAGTGGTGAAGATGTGTTGCGCGTAGGCCTCGTTCACGGGCCGTACGTAGAGGCGTTCGAGCATCGCAAAGACGTCTGCGTATGAGCAGGCCTCGTTAAGCTGAATAGAAATGCAATGGCTCACACATGCTTGGAGAAGGCTCAGCTTCTGTTCATTGATGATGGAAGGTGTGGAAGCGGCAGCGAGATAGGCCTTGAAGCATCGAAGCCAGTGCGAAAAAATTTATTTCACTTCCGCAGCCTGCGGATCGAATTCCAGTTGATCAGGTTTGAGGGCTGATTCCATAGTTGTGTTTAAGCTGATTAAATTGATGACAAAGACATGAGTAGAAGCAAACCGAGGTTTTAATCAGCTTAGAACAGAGCCTGCCTGCGACTAGTACAATACTGTGGACCGCCTACTGGTCAACAGTTCTTTATACTTCCTTTCAAGGGGAGGAGCCATGGGCAGAGCCCGTACATGCCCCAACATATCCCCCTGTGGGTGAAGCCACACAATGGCCCATAGGTGGAGCCCACAAGGTCAACAACACAACACAGCTGTAACATAGTGGCAGAACATGATACTAATATACTGGTGAATTACTAGTACTATACATTCACCACAGAGGTTAACAGCACAGGCCGAGGTTATTCAATAATGCCCCGCATTCTCAATCTTGCCCCTTGCCTGAGGTGCAGTGATGCTCAGATTAAATCACCACTAGCCTCCCCCTCAAAAGGAAAAAGTGGTCTCTTGTCATCTGGGATTTAGTTACTTTACTTTTACAGTAAATTACACCAGGGTTGCAGTGCAGCCAGAATGGTCCGAGCACCACTCCAGTACTTCTGATCAGGACTCGGGAGGAGGTGCAGACGGGTCCAAACCTGGGGGCCTGGTGGGGCCGGGGGGGGGGGGGGGGGGGGGGGGGGGGTGCTCAGTGTTTTAAAGAGTTCTCGCTATCCTTGCTGATGTTCTGATTTTTTGAAGCAAGTTTGTCAGGTCAATTTCACTTGTTGCTGCGCTGCTGCTGGAGAGGTGGGTAGGTTGCAGAGTGAGGAAGGGGGTTGTGGGGGCGGGGGGGGGGGGGGAGTGGGTGTGTCTGCTCATTCCATCAGCCTGTCTATATCCGCTTGAAGTCCATCACTAGCCGCCTCAAAGTTCACAATACTTCCAAGTCTTGTAGCATCTTCACATTTTGAAATTGTGCCCTGCACACCCAGGCCCAGGTTATTAATATAAATCAAGAAAAGCAATTTTCCCTCAATATACCATTCCCCAGTCAGAAGTGAAGTTTTCTATAATTCATGTTTTTAATAGTCTTGAATTAAATAATTAAACTGTGCATAATGAAATTCTAGCCATGCTAAAGACTAATGATTCAAAATACCACATAGTTTGAAATAAATTGTCCATAGCACTAATATGTTTCCCTTAAAAAGCAAAGTTTTACAGATCTTTGGGGAGGCAAATGATGAATACATAGAAAATTAATGTAATAATAGATTTAGAAATAATATTTGGCCAGCACATTTTTGGAGAACTCTGGCCACTCAAAATTTGGCAGGACACCCCTGGGTTACACAGCAATACAGACATAGGGGTAAACTTTCCAGTCTCACTGCGGTAATCGTCACGGACTGGACAGAAAATGTGATGGACTACTTAAAGGTCTGTTGACCTCAAGTCTGAATTTCTGGTCTAGGGGCAAGCACAGCCAGAAAATCCCACCCTCCTCTCGCTGCCTCAGGAAGGCAGACAGCATTGTCAGAGACCTCTCACACCCAGGCTTTGCCCTCTTCAAGACCCTTCCATCAGGGAGAAGATACAGAAGTCTGAAGACCCGCACATCCAGATACAGGAACAGCTCCTTCCTCACAGCTTCCAGACTCCTCAATGTCTCTTCCTTGGACTGATCTGTTCCCTGTAAGAACACTATTCACAACGCCCTACACTGCTCTTGTTTGGCCCTTGTTCCGCACTGTAACCAATTACTATTTGGTGATGCACCATTTGTCAATGTACTCTGTTGATTATTCCTATTTCTACTATGTACATACTGTGTACGTTCCCTTGGCCGCAGAAAAATACTTTTCACTGTACTTCGGTACATGTGATAATAAATATCAATCAATCAATCAGATTTCCAACACAGGGTAAACCTGTGTCAGGCGACCAGAAATAGAGGCTGGGTGGAACTAAGAAGGAACAAGCGGCAAAAAACCTCAGTGGGAGTTGTCGCTAGGGCTCCAAACAGTAATGGTAATTTGGCAGAAGGCATTAAACAGGAAATTAGAGATGTATGCAACAACAGTGCTACGGCAATCATGGGTGACTTTAATCTACATATAGATTAGGCAAAGCAAATTAGCAATAATATTATGGCAGGTAAATTCCTTGACAGAGCATGAGATGTTTTTTTAGACCAGTATGTTGAGGAACAAACTGGAGAACATGATATCCTAGATTTGAGATTATGCAATGAGAAGGAAGTTAATTAATAATCTTGTTACGCAGGATCCTTTAGAAATCGGGGTGTAGTGGCATAGTGGTATTGTCACTGGACTAGTAAACCAGAGGCCCAGGTAATGCTCTGCAGACCCAGGTTCGAATCCCCCTCATGACATTGAATAAAAAAGGAATTACACATCTAATGATGACCATGAAATCATCGTCGATTGTTGTAGAAACCCATCTGGTTCATTAATGTCCTTTAGGGAAGGAAACCTGCTGTTATTATCTGTTCTGGCCTACATGTGATTCCAGATTGACAGCAATGCCCCCTCAAGAGCAATGAGGGATGGCCAATAAATGCTGGCCCAGTGATGCCCACATCCCAGAAAATAATTTTTTTTTAAAAATGCTTCATCAGGGTGGAAAATAAAGCAGTCCGATCTGAAACTTGGTTCCTAAATCTAAACAAAGGAAACTATGAGGGTATGAGGTGTGACTTAGCCAAGATAGATTGGGGAATTTAATCAACATTACAGTGGATAGGCAATGACTAATATTTAAGGCACAAATATATGCATTGCAATAGTTGTACATTCCTTTCCTAACTGCCAGCTGAAACGGATGACTCGCGGGCGTTTTACGACACCAAAATCGGCGCCGAACCCTCACCAATTCTGGGACCAGTGAGGGGCCAGCAGTGGCACCGGGTGAAATTCCCATCTCCCATGCCGAAAATGGCCGGGTCCCTGACTGCGCATGTGCACGTCGATGCCCTGCAGCGGTCGCACCATACAACATAGCGCCAGCTGTGCATGGACCCGACCCACCATCCGCGATCCCACAGTTCCACCCCCTGGCCACTCCCCACCGGTCCCCCCAGCCCTGGCAGAAGCCCCCCACGGCCAGCGGCATGGATCCCAGCCGAGTGTGTCCGCGTTGGACACAGTCCGCAGCCGCCATGCCGGGTTCCCGACCGCTCAGACCACATGTCAAATGCGCGGTCGGAAACTCAGCCCATCCAGGGCAGAGCATCGCAGGAGGGCCGGCCAATGACGCGCCAATGCCATTGCAATGGCACGCAATGT
Source organism: Scyliorhinus canicula (assembly GCF_902713615.1). NCBI lineage: Eukaryota > Metazoa > Chordata > Chondrichthyes > Carcharhiniformes > Scyliorhinidae > Scyliorhinus > Scyliorhinus canicula. Next base: position 76,388,818 of record NC_052147.1, on the reverse strand, counting down.
GATTACAACACTTCCGAGAGGCAGAACATGGCTGACTGGCGTTAAACCTGCCCTGCCCCCGAGTTGGTCATCAGAGTGGATTCTTCGCCCGATCGCCAATTACGATGTGAGTAGAGTTGCAAGTAACTTAAAAGTGGACTGTAAAAAGCTTCTATAAGTATGGAAAAAGAAAAAAGATTAGAGATGACAATGTAGAACCCTTATAGTCTGAAACAGGAAAATTTATAATAGGGAACCAGGAAGGGCAGAGCAACTAAACAACTACTTCAGTTCTGTCTTCATGGAGAAATACACAAATAATTTTCCAGAAATGCTAGGAAAGCAAAGTCTAGTGAGAAGGAGGAATTGAAGGAAATTATTACTTCAAAAATAGCGCTGGAGAAATTAATGGATAATTCTCCTGAACCTGATAATCTACATCCCAGAGTACTAGGAGGAGGACATGGAAATGGTGGATGTCATCTTCCAAAATTCTGTATATTCTGGAACAGTTTCAGTAGGCCAAAGGGTGACAAGTGTAACCCCACTATTTAGAAGAATGAGAGATTTAATTGTAAGTATACAATTCTGACAGGAATGGACAGGCTAAGGTGTTGTTTCCTCTGTCTGGGGGTCGAGATGAAAGAGTCACGGTCTCAGGATATTGGTTCTGCCATTTAGGGGTGAGATGAGGGGAAAAAAACTTCTTCACTCAGAGGGTGGTGAATCTGTGGAATTCTCTGCCACAGAAGGCTGCGGAGGCCAAGTTACTGAATATATTTAAGAAGGAAGTAGATAGATTTCTAGACTCTGAAAATATCAAAGGCTATGGGGAAAGAACAGGAGTAGGGCAAAGAGAGAGAGGATCAGCCATAATCATATTGTGTAGTGGAGCAGGCCCAAAAGGCCTACTCCTGCTGTTATTTTCTATATTTCTATGTCTAACATCAAACCTGCTCTAAGTAACGCACACTAGTATTTGACCTTGATATCAAAAGGGATTTTGGTGCTAGTTTTACTTGGCTTTCCTCAGTATTGCTTTGTCCCGAGGAAGGAACTTCCAAGTGGAAATCCTCTTCTTTATGTGGTACAATTGGGAGAATGACAACATGGAAGAAGACAGTCCAAAGATGTGCAGGTTAGGTGGATTGGCCATGCTAAATTGCCCTTAGTGTCCAAAAAATGTTAAGAGGGGGTTACTGGGTTACGGGGATAGAACATAGAACAGTACAGGCCCTTCGGCCCTCAATGTTGTGCCGAGCCATGATCACCCTACTCAAACCCACGTATCCACCCTATACCCGTAACCCAACAACCCCCCCTTAACCTTACTTTTATTAGGACACTACGGGCAATTTAGCATGGCCAATCCACCTAACCCACACATCTTTGGACTGTGGGAGGAAACCGGAGCACCCGGAGGAAACCCACGCACACAGGGGGAGGACGTGCAGACTCCACACAGACAGTGACCCAGCCGGGAATCGAACCTGGGACCCTGGAGCTGTGAAGCATTTATGCTAACCACCATGCTACCCTGCTGCCCCAAGGATAGGGTAGAAACGTGGGCTTCAGTAGGGTGCTCTTTGTAAGGGCCGGTGCAGACTCGATGGGCCAAATGGCCTCCTTCTGCACTGTAAATTCTATGATTCTATGAACACAGCTATCCCAATGCAATGAAGAAACAAAGGTTGGAATTAAGTCACTTCACAACTGCTGCACAAAGACTCTCATTGTTCTCTTATCATCATTCAAATCCCAAAAGTTGAAAGTATACACAGACATGAACTCAGACCTTTATGGAGCTAAGCTATGTTTATTTTACAGAACATTGACCACATAATTCCAGAAATTGAGTTTTCAGAGCCATTGTCCTGTTATTGAGCACAGGAACAATTCAAATAGGGTAACAAAATTCTTGCCCAAACAGAATGGAAACAGAAAGTACAGTTTGCTCTGCCAATGTATGAAGCAAAATCTATCACAAAATCAATCTGCTTCATGGACATGGGTTGAATATCCATGGTGCAGATTAAAATCCTTAGTTTTAAATAATAATTAATAATCTTTATTGTCACAAGTAGGCTAACATTAACACTGCAATGAAGTTACTATGGAAAGTCCCCAGTTGCCTGTTCGGGTACACGGAGGGAGAATTCAGAATGTCCAAATTACCTAACCTTTCGGGACCTATGGGAGGAAACCGGAGCACACGGAGGAAACCCACACAAACACACGGAGAATGTGCAGACTCCACACTGACAGTGACCCAAGCCGGGAATAGAACCTGGGACCCTGGTGCTGTGAAGCAACAGTGCTGACCACTGTGCTACCATGCAACCCAAATAACCACATCTATAAAAGATCCGATTCGGTTATTGACTTGCTTCATAGCACAATTAAGATGCTGCTATAAAAAAGAAACCCTTCATCCTCACCTTAACAGGTAGAAGTAATGTGTTTGAGGCTGGAGGTGGATGGCGCAGGTTATATCTTTCAATGCACTTTTGAGATTGTGGATCTGCCAAACAAATTCAAACATAAAACAAATCACATTATTATGAGCCAAAAACTGTTTTTTGCTTATTCGTAACAACTTTCTCTCACAAAATTTAGATTTGAAGTGTAGAGTTTCTGCATCCTTCCATTAGTGTTGGTCCCAGGTTCCGGTGCAGTCAAGTGCATCAATCTAGAAGACCAGAGAATTTCAAACATAATTGAGTTGCGTGCAAACCATTTACTTCAGGGTTTAGCCACAATGCTTTACACTGCTTTAAGATTCAATTTGCCTAAATCAGGCCTCTCCCCAAAACTGGCCATTGTAGCCACCGAAGTTGGCCATTCCCTAAATACTAAATGGAGGAACGCGAAGCATACAGGTTAAAATGGACAATGTTTGCAGCACCAACAGGCTGCACCAAGCAAATGTGGATTATGTCTGCTAAGAGAGCAGACAGCACCGAAACGAACATTCCGCACACTAATGAGGCAATCTCCGGGATAATTAGCATGTTAATGGAATGATCCTAGAGACAATGGACACAAATGGGGAAGTAACTGCAACATTGTATAGGACACCAGACACCCCGGCACCAGCGGGGTTCGAAAACAAAGAACCTGAAAGCCCGCCCAGTAGCCAAGGAACAGCCTCAGTATTGGGGGGATTCAAACATATCGATTGGGAAGAGACCCAATCGATTCTGAGCAGGTAAAAGGGTCCGCCCAAAGGGGCGCGGATCCCTGGGACCTATAAAAGACAGGTCCCACACTTAGTTCGCTCTTCTTATCCAGCCCTCCTCTCTCCTTGGCCAGCCCTCCCCTGTGGACCAGTACCTCGACCAGCTTTTGCCAAGAAGACCTTGAACGAGAGAGAGGAGAGATTTTGGACAGCAGCCGCCAGCAAGTAAGTGTCTCACAATGATCACTACCAGAGATAGACACTCCTGACCCCTTTTAACCTATACCAACCTGAAGTCTCCAGACCAGAGCAGAGCAAGAGGCCTTGTTCCCTGATCCGGCAGTTCCTTTGAGATAAGTATTAGTTTATTTAGCGGTAGGAATAGTTTAATCCTTTTAGCGTGTGCATGGGTAGTTTCATAATTGTATTATAATAAACTCAGTTGTTTGAACTTACTAATTGGTGTATGGTTTTATTGCTTTGAACTTCACCTTGAAACTTGTGGCAGTATCTTAACGATACCTGGCGACTCCAGAGCTAAGTAAAGAAACAGAGCCAAATTGAGTGTTAAGCTCACTCACCCAGAACGAGCAACATTTAGTGGCGACTTCCAGACGGGACTCGATTAGAAGTACCCCCCCCCCTCCGAGAGAACCCAGAAATTTGAATCAGAAATTCAATTGGGAAAAGGAAAAACCACAAGTGTTCAAGGAGTTCAAATCAATAATCATAATTTGGAGTGTGTTTTTGCATGCGTAACTAACAGGGTTGTAAGGTTAAACCAAGAGATTTTTGTTGCGTCAAACTGTCGGGAGTTTTATAAGTCGGAACATAGCGAAAGCCGTACCCGTATTTTAAAAGCATTACCTTATCATCCCCCGTTCCAAATTAAAGAGAGCACAGAGAAAGAGGAAATGGCCATGCAGGCAATGGAACGCCTCATGAACCCAGAGCAGTTCGTGGTCGCAGCGACCAACAGTAGCAGAGTAGGCCAGTGTCCCGTATGGGAACTGGAACTCAGGAAATACCTCAAAGGGAAAGGAAGGCCCCTTTGGAGTGAGTTTTGTTTGAATGAGGAGACAGGTCCCGGGAGTATAGGACATACTTGGTGGGAGAACCTATCTCAAATTCATAAGAAAAGTTTAGGAAAAGCACGCAAGCCGATGGCAATTGTGTCCTGCTTGGCACAATTGCGAGGCACAGAGGAGGTCGTTCGGACGCTCCGCAAAGAATTAGAAGAGAGGAATAGGATGAGTAAAGTGGATGTCAGGGACATCAAAAAGGAAAACCTAGGTTTGAGGCAACGACTGGCAGAGAAGGATAGAGAGGTGGATGATGCCAAGAGGGCACATCAGTCTTGTCTAGCCCATCTGAACAGTTCCCAAACCCAGTATGAGAAAGCCTATCAGGATGTGCAGCGCGCAGTTCTGATCAGGGAAAATTCAAAGAAGCAGGTAGAGGCACTGCAAAGGCAATGCTCTGACCTAAAGGCAGCTTTAAGGGCACTCCATGCTGCCACCACTGAGCAAAGGCAAAGCACAGTGGATCATGCGAAGTGTACAAAGCAGATTGCGCATCTGCAGTCTCTGCTTTCTGTGCAGAATGGGTTCCAAGAGACATTTGGGACCCAGTTAGATGAGGAAAATGCCCCAGATTGGCAGGAATTAAGCGAAACCGCGCAGCGCTATGTTCAGGGAACATGTGCGCCAACAGCGCAACGGAAAAGGAAAGCGCCCCAACTCCCCACAGATCAGATAGCACCCGCACCTATGAACCCAGTCACCACCCAAAGAAAGGCAACCACAGAAAGCGCACCTGACATCACCTACACCACCCCCTTAACCGTAACACAACTAAGGGACGCATGTGAGAAAATCACCCCGTTCCTCCCCACTGCAGACACCCACCAATTTTTTGCAAGAGTGAAGCAACAGGCGACCATGTACGGCCTGGATGAGCGAGAGCAAGTGAAGCTCACGGTTTTGAGTTTAGACTCATCGGTTGTAGCAGCCCTCCCTGACCCACAGAATGTTGGAGGAGGCACACTAGAAGAGATGCATACAGATATTTTAGACGCGATAGGGTACAACAGAGGAGACCCAGTCGAAGGCCTAAATAAGTGTAGGCAGAAGAGGACAGAGCACCCCACAGCTTTCGCCGGAAGGCTGTGGATCCATTTCAATGCCGTTTTTGGCGATTTAGACCGAGCACATTTAACCCGCGATAATGTAGTTAAATGGACCCGCACCATAATCTCCCACGCCACAGATGCAGGACAGAATGTCTACAGCAGTTATGACCCCTCAGAAGAGGCCCATAATGAAAAATGGGTATTGAAAAGATTGTCCTGCGCTTGGGAACAATCCGTCCAAGGCAAGGTTAAAGTTAAGACCCCAGAAGAAGCTCAGGCTGCAGCAGATATACAGGCAGTAAGAGCACACCAAAACCCCGCATGGGTAAACGAAGGAAAGAACAGCCCCCACAGAAGTCACAGGAATGTTACAACTGCGGACAGTTAGGACATTTTGCTAGGGAATGCAATGGCCCGCAGAAATCTCAGAGGCTAGCAGACAGGCACTCTGACCAGGAACAAAGCAAAGCCAATCCACAGTATAGGGACGCAGTCAGGACAGACCAATGTGGACCGAACGGACTGACGGTGTTCGAGCTCCCCCACTTGGGTCTGTGACACACTCTGGGACCGATCCAGAAGACCGGTTGTCACAGCAAAGATTAGAGGGAAGCCCATAGAAGTACTTTGGGACACAGGAGGGTCCCACACTACCATTAATTCCTCCACTACAGCACAGGCAGACATGTGGCCCACCACATCCACAATTACACTCAGCGGATTTACAGGTAACTCGCAGCAGGGACACATTACAGCCCCTGTATCAATCCAACTAGGGAACATCTCCACCAGACACCCCGTTGTGTTAGTTAATCTGCCCCCCACAGCAGAACACATACTGGGTATTGACTTTATGAATGCCCACAGCCTGTCGTTCGATCCAGTAAATCAGTGCGTCTGGAGAATGGCAAAATCGGACAGAGCACCCGCAACTCTCACAGTGGGAGAGTATGCGAACAGGATTAGCGCAGTAGGCGACTATTGTTTCGACCCGACCACGCTTAGCACGGACAAACAGGTTAGCGCAGTTTTGAACAGACACAGGACAGCATTTGCCAGTCACCGACACGACTGCGGCAGAATGACTAGACAAGTTCAATTTACTGGACCTGACCCGAGACCACAGCGACAATACCGATTTCCCCTAGAGCTTATTAGAGTAGGGTGTACTTAGGACAGTAGCCTCAACTAATAATGCACCTATTTTGCCAGTGAAGCCCGACGGATCATGGCGTCTGACCATTGATTATCGGGAACTCAACAACGTAAGCCCAGCAGTAGCCCCCACGGTAACAACAAGTCCCGAGACCATGCTCAAGCAGGGACTCCACTCCAAATATTTCACGGTATTGGACATTAGCAACGGCTTCTGGTCAATCCCATTGGCAAAAGCGTGCCAGTACAAATTTGCCTTCACATTTAAAGGACAGCAGTATACTTGGACATGCCTCCCACAGGGATTCCACAATTCACCCTCCATTTTCCACCGACAGCTGGCAAATGGATCAGCCAAATTTTCCTGACCCGAATGTCTGGTACAGTATGTGGACGACCTATTACTGCAGACAGACACTAAGGCAGAGCACATCATGCTTCTGTCCGAGCTCCTGGCAATTGTACAAGACATTGGATGTAAAGTTAACCCCAGAAAGGCCCAGATATTGGAGAATCAAGTGATGTATTTGGGTACAGTCATCACCAGCGCCGGCCCTAGGGTTGCTGGCGCCCCGGGCAAGCTGAACTTCGGCGCCCTTGGGGAGGGGGGGGGCGGGGCCTGGGAGGGGGGCGGGGCCTGGGAGGGGGGGGCCTGGGGGGGGGGCGGGGCCTGGGGGGGCGGACACGCGGGGGGGGCGGAGGGCGGACCCGCGGGGGGGGGCGGACCCGCGGGGGGGAGGCGGACCCGCGGGGGGGGGCGGACCCGCAGGGGGGGGACCCGCGGGGGGGGGGTACCCGCGGGGAGGGCGGGGGGGCGGACCCGTGGGGGGGGGGGGGGGGGCGGACCCGCGGGGAGGGCGGGGGGGGGCGCGGACCCGCGGGGAGGGCGGGGGGGGGCGGACCCGCGGGGAGGGCGGGGGGGCGGACCCGAGGGGAGGGCGGGGGGGGGCGGACACGAGGGGGGGGCGGACCGGGGGGGGGGGCCGCCCTGGGGGAGGGGTGCCGCCCTGGGGGAGGGGTGCGGTACGTTTCAGCGCCGCTGCTTCAGCGCTGCCGTTTCAGCGCCAGGACTTTTCAGCGACAGGACATTTCAGCACCAGAAAAAAAAAATCATACAGCAGGAAAAACAAGACCTTGGGGAACTGCCCCTCATAAGCATCCTCCAGAAGGAACATCCCAAGTACCCAGGGACAACAGGATACTGGCCATATCATTGGACCTGCACCCCATCCAAATCCAAACCTCTCCCGTCCCAGCAGGGAAAATGTACTGTCCCCATTCATATTAAGAGGAAAAGGATAATCACTCCAGCCCCAGCCAGGGGGACCCCGGGAAACTAACCCGACCAACAGAGTGCACCATGATTAGAAATAACACCCTCAAGAGAGACAAAAAGAATGAAAGGAGCGGGATGCAGTCATAATAATAGTCCTTGGGGGGAGTGATAATTGATTATTGATTATATAAACCGCATGAGCAGATGGTAAATTGTTTTCTAACCTACACCAGATGACATGTAGTTCAACGGAGGGTTTTTCAAAACTCTCACTGACAGTTTCAGCTTTTTCTCCCCTATGTTTAAAGAGCATGGGATTTTTATCCCCATGTTTAAAGAGAAGCAAATTTTAAAAGCTTCAGACATGACATTTAAGCACACCTTGGGGGTGAGGCTTCTGTATCTGGGTTCTGCACACCACTTAGCACACAGTAATAAAACTCCAAAAAAAGGCCAAATAACTAAGTGTTATAACTAAGTATACCTGTGTCACCACCTTTGCACTGCAGCTTTTTGGCTCCCCTGTTAATCTCGTTGCGCTTGTAAAGTGACCTGTGAATGAATGAGCGCTGGCCAGCTGACATTTTTGGCGCTGAAACGGCAGCGCTGAAATTTTTGACGCTGAAACGTCCAGGCGCTGAAACGGCAGCGCTGAAACGTCGGCGCTGAACTGTCCCATTCCCCTGGGGGAGGGCGGCCACAGGGGGGGAGGGCGGCCACCACGCATGCGCTGGTTGGCACCGGCCCAACTGCGCATGCGCGGGACCCGAGTCTGGCGCCCCCTAGCACATGGCGCCCCGGGCGACTGCCCGAGTTGCCGGTGCCTTGAGCCGGCCCTGGTCATCACGCACGGTAAACGCAAGATCGAGTTCAAAAGAATTGAATCGATCGTCAAATTGCCCCTTCCCCAGAATGTTTCAGCCCTCCGGTCATTTTTAGGACTGGTTGGGTACTGTCAGAACCATATCGATGGTTTTGCGACAAAGGTAGCCCCACTTTCAGAACTCCTTAAGAAAGGAGCCCCTTGGGAATGGCTTCCGCAGCATACAGAGGCTGTGGAAGAGTTAAAGAAAGCCCTTAGCGCAGCACCCGTGCTACAAGTTCCAGACCCGCTCTCCCCCTATGCAATAGAGGTAGCTAGCACCGATCTGACCCTATCGGCCGTGCTCCTTCAGGAACGGCACGAGCAGCTATGACCAGTGGCTTATGCCTCCAGACTTTTAGACCCCGTAGAACAAGGATTTTCCGCCTGCGAGAGGCACCTACTAGCAGTATTTTGGGCAGTTCAGTACTTCTCGTACATTACCGGACTCAATCCCATCACCATTTTGACCGAGCACACCCCCACACAGTTACTTTTAGACGGTCGACTGAAGGACGGCTCAGGGAGCCAGATAAGAGCAGCTAGGTGGACACTACTGTTACAAGGACGGGACATAACAGTTAAACGGACCAAAACCCACACATTTTTAGCGGACAACCTACAGTATCCAGGACAACCCCATGAATGCGAGATAGTAGCACACCTACACAACACAGAACCCTTAATTGCCAAGACGCCTACAGGAAGATAGGGAATTCAAGCCAGAGGCCCCAGCACACAGACACGTGTGCCCCCTTAAAGATATATGTCGACGGTTCATCTGGACGCGGGATTTATGTTGAGGATGCACAGGGACGCGCGTTAGAGGAGATAGCGTTAAAGTTACCAGGTCATTTAGGCGCGCAGGCAGCAGAGCTCGTGGCCATTGCATATATAGTGGACCACCCAGATTCGTTCCCCAGCCCAGCAGACATATACTCGGACAGTTTATATGTATGCAACAGCCTCACAGACTTTCTACCCCTGTGGAGGACAAGACGTTTTGTCTCCGCAGACGGGAAGCCCCTTCCATCAGCCCCATTACTCCGCCATATCCCAGAGACGGCAAAGGATAGGACATATGGTATTATTAAAGTTAGAAGTCACCATAGGTCACCCCCCCTGGAAATGTAAAAGCCGACGCACTGGCCAAAGCAGGTTCCAGGCGAGGTCACTTTTGGACACCCCCAGCTAGCGCACCAGCTAGCGCCCCTGTGAGTGCAGTTCAGGTCTCACAGACAGAGATAGAAGATTTAGTACAGGCGCAGAAGCAGGACGAAAATCTCCGGGAGATTTTTAAAGGAAACTTTGTGGCCCAGTACGATAAATTCAAACACGCTTTGACCACACATGAGGGTGTGATCATAAAAGATAAATTTTATGTGGTTCCTGAACAGGACAGGAATCAGATGATTGCCTTATTCCATGACAGTCATGGACACCAAGGGATCGACCCTACCACAACACACCTTAGACAACTCTGTTGGTGGCCCAACTTAAGACAAGATGTAACCCACTATATAGAGAATTGTTTGATTTGTGCGCAGAATAACCCGGAGAGGTATTCAAAGAAGGCACAACTCAGCCACACTCGCCAAGTTAATGGTCCCTGGACAAACCTCCAGATCGATTTTATAGGTCCATTGCCCCCTTGCAGGAATGGCTATAAATATGTTCTGGTGGTGATAGATACCTTTACCAGATGGGTAGAGGCATTCCCTTCACGCACCAACACAGCAAAGACAGCTGCAAAGATCCTGACCCACAACATCTTTACGAGATGGGGTCTCCCCAGAAGTATAGAATCAGATCAGGGATCTCACTTTACAGGACGGGTCATGAAGAACGTCCTGACCATATTCGGAATAAAACAGAATTTTCACATTGCGTATCACCCCCAGTCAAGCGGAATAGTAGAACGAATGAATCGGATCCTAAAATCAACCCTTGGGAAGATGGTACAGGAGAACAATTCGACTTGGGATTCAGTGCTCCCATTCGCACTATTTCATCATCTACAGGTTTCACCCCACACACACTCATGACTGGACGCCCGATGAAAGGATCAGAATTCCTTTTAGGACTCGACATGACCAGCCCAGAAGTGACGGCCCTCACACACGAGAAAGCAGTTAAACAATCAGTTGAGACTGTAAGGTCTGCACAGTTAGCAGCCGTAGTAAAATTGGATAAAAAACGGAAACAGAGCAGGGCCTGTTTCAACAAAAATGTCCACCCCACAGAGTTCCAGGTTGGCCAACAGGTTATGCTATCTGTTTATAACCCCAGCACGTTTCTGGCTCTAAACTTTTCCTGCCCGTACTCAATTTCGGACAAAATCAGCCCCTCAGTATACAGAATAAAGTACCCAAACGGTAAGACTGCGTGGTTTCATATTAACCAGCTAAAGGCTTATGGAACACAGTCAAACCACTCGCATCATGTCCTGCTAGACGCAACAGAACACCTCGCTCCGCCCACAAGAGACACATTTCCACCCTCCCCCTCACAGACCAGTTCCTCATCGGACTCGACCTCGACTCCGCCCACCGACTTTAGGACACGCCTCAGAACGCCCACAAGCTGCCACAGCAGACAGTGACAGTGACTGTGAGACTGAGGACAGCCAGAGCACTCCACCCTACAGCCCCCACTTCAGCGACTTCGACCCCGACTCCAGTGACCCCATGGAGATCATTTACATAAAAAATACAGACCCACACCCAAACCCACCACCCAACACTGACGACCCCGACAACGCTCCTTCAATTTTAGACCCCACGATTTGGCACAGGGACAATTCATGGAGACTTGTCCAAAACGATGAGAGTGACCCCCGGTCACACAATGCGAAAATTGCATGCCTGATCCATACAAGGATATGGGATCCGGGAGAAGAGGATGACTTGATGTCTGACTCCTGACACGGCAACCCCTTTGCGACCCTGTTCGCAGAGAATGAAGAGAAGTGAGGTGTCCAGATTATGTAAAAAGAGGAACCGCTTGAGAGAAGCGCTATCCTTTCTGATGGAACCTGGACGTATGTTTGTTTGTATGTCTGTATGTTAAATGTTTGATTCGGAGATTAGCCACTTACTTTTCAGCTGAAAAGCTTGTGACCACCTCACATGCACATTAGTTAGTCCACCGATATTTCTGAGAACTTCACTCAGTAGAAATGTCCTCTGCTGAACCGACAATGTTCACGACTTGTCTTCTGTTTACAGATGTTGGAGCATCTTGGCTCCTTTTTTTTTAGGTGCCCCTCTATTCCGGGAATAGAGGCTGCAATTCCACTATGACTACATTCTTGCCCGTTCGTTTCAGGTTGCTCAGGCAGTGGAGAAACGGCATTGAGGACCCACCCTGTCTGAGGACCACCCCCTTTGGTCAGCTAAGCTCGGGTACAGCACAGCACGCCCTACCCGGGGATCCCATACAACTCTTACCCGTCGCGGCCCATACGCAACTCATTCGACCTTTCATTTCTAAAGCTTGGTTTCATTTTGTTTATGGTAGCCCTTCGGCCGCCACTCCATATGCTATTTACATCCAGGAACATTTGGGATGGTAAATTGCGACACTCTGCGAGACGGCTCGCACTGGTTTAGTAGATAAGTATATGTCTGGTCCTAAATCCGTTTTTGAAAAAAAAATGAGGGAGCCACATGGAGGTGACCATCATAAAGGGAAAATTGGAACAAGAGGACAGATATACTTAAAGTCAAGATATTAAGCTGAACACTAACAGATAATATGCTTGATCCCTTAGCTTTCGGACATTCAGGAAAGGACCCGAAGCAACAGCACAGCAAGATCTCAGGAAGGAAGAAAAGAGAAGCGAAGAGACAGAGAAGATGAAGAGCACTCGAATTGCTATGTTTTTAGCTATTGTGGCATCTGTGTGGTTGCGCGTGGACGCAGACCCCCTTTCCCACAGTACAAGTTTGCTAACTTCCCCCAACCCCAGACCACCCCCAGCACAGTCAATGGTAACAGTACCCTGACCTGGTGTACCAAATTTCTGACATGGTACTCCTTGTCATATGTAATAGAATCACTTTTGGTGATTGCAGTCCTATGTATTATAGTCCAGACCCTCAGGATGAGGAAATGGAGAAGGAGAGACCACCGCTCGCGTGCCTCAACAGTGTACAGAGTACAATCCCCCATTTTCGGATTCCACCAATCCCCCCAACCCCTTGATGTATAATAAAGGATTTGATTTTGATACGACCTGTAAATAAAGACTTTTGCGGATGTATTATAATGTTCTGCGCTCAACTGCCGAGTCAGAAAATGAAATGTAAAGATGCTGTTGTATGAATGAGTAAGGGTTTAGAATGTTGTAGAATGTTTAAATGTGAGATGAGAGTAGTTTATTGAGATAGTTAGAGGTTCCCGATTCCAATTGGTAATGCATGTCCCATTTGACATAGCGCCAATCAGATATTGTTAGTTAAAAATGTTTGCCATAGTTGAGGAAAGAATAGAAGCCATGGAACTCGCTGAGGTCAGGGGACCCAAAGACACCGTAGTTAGGTGATCCTTCATGATTTCTCATGAGGATCACAAGGAGGGAGTGTAGCCACCGAAGTTGGCCATTCCCTAAATACAAAATGGAGGAACGCAAAGCATACAGGTTAAAATGGACAATGTTTGCAGCACCAGCAGGTTGCACCAAGCAAATGTGGATTCTGTCTGCTTAGAGAGCAGACAGCACTGAAACGAACATTCCGCATACTAATGAGGCAATCTCCGGGATAGTTAGTATATTAATGGAATGATCCTAGAGACAATGGACACAAATGGGGAAGTAACTGCAACATTGTATAGGACACCAGACACCCCGGCACCAGCGGGGTTCGAAAACAAAGAACCTGAAAGCCCGCCCAGTAGCCAAGGAACAGCCTCAGTATTGGGGGGATTCAAACATATCGATTGGGAAGAGACCCAATCGATTCTGAGCAGGTAAAAGGGTCCGCCCAAAGGGGCGCAGATCCCTGGGACCTATAAAAGACAGGTCCCACACTTAGTTTGCTCTTCTTGTCCAGCCCTCCTCTCTCCTTGACCAGCCCTCCCCTGTGGACCAGCACCTCGACCAGCTTTTGCCAAGAAGACCTTGAACGAGAGAGAGGAGAGGTTTGGGACAGCAGCCGCCAGCAAGTAAGTGTCTCACAACGATCGCTACCAGAGATAGACACTCCTGACCCCTTTTAACCTATACCAACCTGAAGTCTGCAGACCAGAGCAGAGCAAGAGGCCTTGTTCTCTGATCCGGCAGTTCCTTCGAGATAAATATTAGTTAATTTAGCGGTAGGAATAGTTTAATCCTTTTAGCGTGTGCATGGGTAGTTTCATAATTGTATCATAATAAACTCAGTTGTTTGAACTTACTAATTGGTGTATGGTTTTATTGCTTTGAACTTCACCTTGAAACTTGTGGCGGTATCTTAACGATACCTGGCGATTCCAGAGCTAGGTAAAGAAACAGAGCCAAATTGAGTGTTAAGCACACTCACCCAGAACGAGCAACACCATGGTCCCACTTTGACAATGAAAGCATGATCTAACGGAAAAGTTTCTAAGGACGGTATTTTCTGCACAACCCACCACGTGTTTTTTGGCGGTAGAGGCAGCCCACCAGCAGGATCTTTTGGTCCCACCATTGTCAACGGAATTTCCCACTGAATGAACCCCTCACCCCTACTGAGGGGGGAGGGAGGGGGAGGTGCCGTCAGTGGGACCGGAGGATCCTGCCAGCATGAACAGCCGGTAAATTCCGCGCTAAGTGTCATCTGTTTTGCCACTATCTAACCACACTTCGGGCGCAATATTCCCAAAAGCGAGTGTGTTTAGCCGTGTGTTTCCCAACACTTGCAGTGCCGAGAAACGCACGGCTATTCAAAGCGCTGAATAAGGGGCCTGGACGGGGGATGTGCTGCCAAGGCCGAACATAGCGCTGTTTTTTACAATGGGAGCGCCGCCTCAAAGAACAAAGAAAAGTACAGCACAGGAACAGGCTCTTATGCCCTCCAAGTCTGTGCCGCCCATGCCCTTTCAAGCCACAGTGATCGGATTGCCTCACCGGACGCAGAGATGTCTTTGGTGGCCAACGTGAACAAGTCGTTGAAGACCAAGGTGAATGATCTGAAAAAATCGGTCCAGGAGGCAAAACATTCAAATTATGGGGCTGCCAGAAAGGATGGAAGGCCCAACGCCTATGTAGTACTTTGCAGAGAAGTAAGATGGTGAGGTAGGGGAGATTCAGATCCCCTCCCGAGTTGGACCGAGCCCATCGTACACCTCGGTAGAGGCCTCCTCCTGAGAATTCACCGTGTACAGTAATAACGAAGTTCCATAGCTTCAAAAAGAGCAGGTTCTGAAATAGGTTAAGGAGCATCGAGACTTTAAATGGGAAGGCTACGCCATTAGGTTCTACAAAGACATGGGAGTGGAGCTGTCGAAGAAGAGGGTTGCGTTCAATAGTGCCAAGGCCACCCTGTATAGAAGTGGAGTCCGGTTCAGTGTGGTCTACCTGGCTCGCCTTAGAGTGGCTTTTGATCAAAAGGACTATTTATTTGATGCGCCGGGAGAGGCGGACTCCTTTGTTAAGAAACACGGGTTGGGCGCTGTGTGATTGAGTGTTGGGGACGTGCATGTTGAATTGTTCCATTGTTGGAGTTCCAATTGGGTTTAGATTTGGGTTTTAGTCCGATGTGGGGTTCTGTTCCATCACTGAGAATTGGGATATTTGTGGAGCCGCCTCCTCCAGTTAGTTGCTTAATTGTCCACCACCATTCAATGTTGGATGTGCAAGGACTGCAGAGCTTAGATCTGATGCGTTTGTTGTGGAATCACTTAGCTCTGTCTATTACTTGCTGCTTATGCTGTTTGGCACACAAATAATCCCGTGTTGTAGCTTCACTAGGTTGACACCTCATTTTTCGGTATGCCTGATGTTGCTCCTGCCATGCTCTCGGCATGCTCTCCTACACTCTTCACTGAATCAGGGTTGATCACCTGGCTTGGTGGTTCTTTTGTTACCTTTCTGTTGTGCAGTTGGTAGAAATAACTGTAGGTAACATGTGTTACTCAATCCAGTTGCTTTCTGTACCTTGATGAAGAAGGCTTGAAGTCGTCCAGAGGTTTTGAAAGGCTTATTGAGGAACAGAATTTAACAACTGCGTGAGTTCTTACTTTAAGATCAATACCAGTAGAAAGGTTACAACTTTTATATACAGTAGCTATGTCTGGCCACACTAGTAACCCTGAGCTAGATCTATGCTCCTGATCTCGTCACAGTCTAATCACCAAGAGAGGCAGAGAGCTGCTTGCGTCTGCTTTTATACCTGCCAGTGCTGCCCCCTAGTGATCTTTCAATTTCCCATTAACCCCTTATGTACATACCCATGTAAAGATCAATACATCCCCCTTTTTTTTCTTTTTTTTAACGTAGTTTTAGTGTTGTTATTGGAATGGAACAAACATAGTTGGTATCGTGTGCAAATGCATTACAGAAATCAATGATTGCATCAGTCCAATATTCACAGGTTCAAACGGTTGGGTATGTGTCTGATTCGAGTTGATCTCCTAAGTGGGCATGGAGACACTGAGGTTTTAATGTCCATCTGTTCACCGGCTGATGGTGTCACGTGTTGTCAAGTGAGTGAGTCCTGTAGATTTAATGTCGGAAAGACAGGTTCAGGAAGTGGAACCTTCAGCAGGTCTCGTCGATTGCATCTGAACAGCACATCTTCATCGGATTTTACAATGTATGATCGTGGCGCTACTTGTCGTAGCACTGTTGCCGTGTTGGACCATCCTCCACCTAGGTGTCGCAGTCGAACCATGTCCCAGGATATTCGTCCTTCAACACTACAGTTGTCTGATTTTCCACTGGCTTATCAACCACAGTAGGCATCACTCCCACCTGCGATCCAGCTATATCATTACCCAAGATAAACTGACTTCCTGGACAAGATAGTTTCTCTATTACTCCTACTACCACTTCATCACTCTTCACTGGACTTTCCAACCTTACCTTATATAATGGAACACTACTCCTCTCACCCTGAATTACACATAATACCACCTTTTCTAGCAACATTCTTCCCAACTGACATAGCTCCTCATCTCTTACCATTAAAGATTGACTAGCTCCCGTATCTCTTAAAATTGTGACTTCTTTACCTGCTCCTCCTGACACACCAGTAAACTTTACCCGCACAAGTAAATTCTTTATAGAGATCTGGCACCTTCTTATCAATTACCTCTTGATCAGGCTGTACAATCTTTTGCGTCTCCTTCGCTTCACTTGGGCTTTCCTTTACCACTTTTACAAACCCCACTGTCTTATCCTATTTTACCACATCAGCCTTCCCAGTGCTTTTCTTCAACCACCAGCACTGTGACTTTACATGGCCTAGTTTAATACAGTGAAAACATTTGAAACTTTTAATTTCTTTTCCACCCTCCTGGATTTCTTTTTTAATCTAAGGTACACTCCCCTTATTATCACCTATCAGATCACATTAACCTTTACCACTTGAGTATTTCTCATGTCCCCAGTTTCTATCCCTCACAGGCTGAAACCAAGCTTTGATTTATGAACTAATTCATAATCATCTGCCATTTCTCCTGCTAACCTCGCAGTTTTAACCCTCTGCTCTTCCACATGAGTTCTCACTGCATCAGGAATTGAACTTTTAAACTCCTCCAAAAACATAATTTCTCTGAGAGCTTCAAAATTTGGTCTATTTTCAAAGCCCTTATCCACCTATCAAAATTACTCGGTTTGAGCCTTTCAAACTCCATGTATGTTTGACCAAATTTTTTCCTTACATTTCTAAACTTTTGTCTGTAGGCTTTAGGCACTAGTTCATATGCACATAAGATAGATTTTTTCACCTCCTCATATGTTTCAGATACCTCCTCCAGTAGTGATGCAAACACTTCACGAGCCCTACCTACCAGCTGTGTTTGAATCAGTAGTACCCACATGTCCTGTGGCCATTTCATTTGTTTAGCTACCTTCTCAAATGAAATGAAAAAGGCTTCTACCTTCTTCTCATCAAACCTTGGCAATGCTTGGACATATTTAAATAGATCCCCACCAAGTCTTCGACTATGACGCTCTTTCTCACTATCCTCATCACTATCATCCAACTGTACATTTCCCATTAATATTTGCCAATTTTAACTGGCTGTCATGTTTCATGGCCATTTTCTGAAGTTCGAACTCCCTCTCTTTATCTTTCTCCCTGATCTGTATCTCCCTTTCTCTTTCTTTTTGTTCTGTTGGGGCTATTCTTTCTTTTCTCCTTTCTTCTCTCTCCTTTTCTTGTCCTCTCTATCTCTCTCTCTTTATTTTTCTTCTCTCTCTTTCTTTTTCCTCTCTCTCTCTCTCTCTTGGATTCAAGCTGCTTTAATTCTTTCTCATGTTCCATTTGTTTCATTTGTAACTGAATTTTTGCCATTTCCAATTAGTCAAACTGTATCTCAGGCAACTTTAAATGCTTAGCCACCACCATAATTACCTCATCTTTTCGCATTCTGGCAAGTAATGTTAACTGCAATGTTTTTGCCAAATCTAACAGTCTGCTTTTCGTCTCTGTCCGTAAGGTACTGGGTGTGACCGTCTCTGCCCCCAAAAACTTCAGAGCCTCTGAAAGAGCCATTGTCCACAACACACTCCCCACTTAAACTGGAATACCACACCTGAAAAGTAACCACAAAATGCTTACCCCTCACTGTCTTTAAGTTCACTAAGCCAATCCAATAGATAGGCTTTTATCGCCCTCAAGCCCCCAGTTTGTTATGGGCCAGGGTTTAGAGAACCCCCAAAGTGTATCATGGAGTTCATCTGATCCACAACTTTTAATAGATTGTGGTATGGGGAGCACATGGCGCACTCTACAAGTGTGGTACAGCAGAAATGGAAAAGGATTTTTTAAAGCAAAACAATGTTTATTCTCTGAACTCAAGTTAATCTTTTTAAAACATACAGTGAACATCTTAGCAACCATCAATTCAAATATAACCCCCAAAGAATACAACACAAAGTAATCCTTAATAAATTCCCAAACAACATTCAGAAGACAAAAGACCCTTTTAACACAAAGATGAGGGGTGGAATTCTCCGCAGGGGGCTGAATTCGTGAAGGCCGTCGTGAACTCGGCCGAGGTTCACGACGGCCTCGGAGCCCGCTCCTTGCACCTAGTTCACCCCCACCCGGGGGGCTAGGAGCAGGCCTCCGTGTTTCTCGGCAGCGACCTCGTCACGCCGAGAATGTGAAGTCATCCGCGCATGGGCGGGTTGGCATGTGCGGATGACTTCATCGCGCAGACGGCACGAACCCGCGCATGCGCGGTGGCCGTCTTTCTCCTCAGCCGCCTGGCAAGAAGTGGCGGCTTGATCTTGCCGGGCGGCGGAGGGGAAAGAGTGCGTCTGTTTTGGACGTCGGCACCGATCGCGGGCCTGTCCCCTTCCGAGCACAGTCGTGGTGCTCCCGTCCCAATCAGGCCCCTAGATGCCCCAAACGGGCATAGACCATAGAACACTACAGCGCAGTACGGGCCCTTCGGCCCTCGATGTTGCGCCGAACTGTGAAACCATCTGAAGCCTATCTGACCTACACTATTCCATTTTCATCCATATGTCTATCCAGTGACCACTTAAATGCCCTTAAAGTTGGCGAGTGAACTACCGTTGCAGGCAGGGAGTTCCACACCCCTACTACTCTCTGAGTAAAGAAACTGCCTCTGACATCTGTCCTATATCTACCACCCCTCAATTTAAAGCTATGTCCCCTCGTGTTGGTCATCACCATCCGAGGAAAAAGACTCTCACTGTCCACCCTATCTAACCCTCTGACTATCTTATATGTCTCTAATAAGTCACCTCTCAGCCTTCTCATCTCTAACGAAAACAATCTCAATTCCCTGAGCCTTTCCTCGTAAGACCTTCCCTCCATACCAGGCAACATCCTAGTAAATCTCCTCTGAACCCTTTCCAAAGCTTCCACATCCTTCCTATAATGTGGTGACCAGAACTGCACGCAGTACTCCAGGTGCGGCCGCACCAGAGTTATGTACAGCTGCAGCATGACCTTGTGGTTCCGAAACTCAATCCCCCTGCTTATAAAGGCTAGCACACCATATGCCTTCTTAACAGCCCTATTAACCTGGGTGGCAACTTTCAGGGATTTATGTACCTGGATGCCGAGATCTCTCTGTTCATCTACACTACCAAGAATCTTGCCATTAGCCCAGTACTCTGCATTCCTGTTACTCCTTCCAAAGTGAACCACCTCACACTTTTCCGCATTAAACTCCATCTGCCACCTCTCAGCCCAGCTCTGCAGCTTATCTATGTCCCTCTGTATCCTATAACATCCTTCAGCACTATCCACAACTCCACCGACCTTCGTGCCATCTGCAAATTTACTAACCCATCCTTCTACACCCTCTTCCAGGTCATTTATAAAAATGACAAACAGCAGTGGCCCCAAAACAGATCCTTGCGGTACACCACTAGTAACTGAACTCCAGGATGAACATTTGCCATCAACCACCACCCTCTGTCTTCTTTCAGCTAGCCAATTACTGATCCAAACTGCTAAATCACCTTCAATTCCATACTTCCTTATTTTCTGCAATAGCCTACTGTGGGGAACCTTATCAAACGCCTTACTGAAATCCATATACACCACATCAACAGCTTTACCCTGATCCACCTGTTTGGTCACCTTCTCAAAAAACTCAATAAGGTTTGTGAGGCATCACCTACCCTTCACAAAATCGTGTTGACTATCGCTAATCAACTTGTTCTTTTCAAGGTGATTATAAACCCTATCTCTTATAACCTTTTCCAACATTTTACCCACAACCGAAGTAAGGCTCACAGGTCTATAATTACCAGGGTTGTCTCTACTCCCCTTCTTGAACAAGGGGACAACATTTGCTATCCTCCAGTCTTCCGGCACTATTCCTGTTGACAAAGATGACATAAAGATCAAGGACAAAGGCTCTGCAATCTCCTCCCTGGCTTCCCAGAGAATCCTAGGATAAATCCCATCTGGCCCAGGGAACTTATCTATTTCGACATTTTCCAAAATTGCCTCCTCCATTTTAACCTCAATTCCATCTAGCCTGGTCGACTAAACCTGAGTGTTCTCTGGCACCCATTTCACAAATGCAGCGACCAGGTGTGGTTGCTGCTGTCATGAAACGGGTGTGAAGGGCTGGTCGCTCGGCCCATCGGGCTCGGAGAATCGCCATTCGCCTTGAAAAACGGCGAGCGGCGATTTTTCAGAGCGGTGGGGGGGGGGGGAGAATCGTGGGGGGGCGCCAGGGGGGCATAAAAAATGTCGGGGGGCCCTCCCGCGATTCTCCAAGGCCGCGTGGGGTGCGGTGAATCGTGCCCCAGGTTTAAATTCACTATTGAGAGCAGTTACCACTTTGAAAACCCCAAATGAACATTCATAAGCTTGCAGAGATTCATACACATCCTGCTGGGATTTCAGCTTCTCCAAGTCTAAAATGAAACGAAACCCACCCTGCAGCAAAAAGCCTAAAGCAAAAGTAAAAAGCTGACAGACAGCCCAGATCCTCCAACTCTCTGTCATCACTACAGTAATAAATAGATATTTATATACACACCCATTTATAAACACCCATTTCTTAAAGGTACTCTCACATGACACCGGGCATATATGGCCATATCCTCTCACCGGAGTCAGTTCCGTTGAGTGAGGGGAGGACAAAATGGGATGGTGAATTGGGTCCTATTCTGAATGGTGAGGTATGGAGTGAGGCTCTCCTCGGTTAACCTCACATCTTCATGGTGCTTAGCTAAGTCTGATCCAATTCAAGGGGTGCACAGGGTCCATCTAACTAAAGTAAGGATGAGCGGATTCTTCTCTGGGGTGGAGGTTAAGAGGTGAGTGCTGCTCTTCGGGCCGGTGAACAACACTCATGTGTTCTGCCCCACATTGGTAAGCTCTTTCATGATGTGAAAGTCTCTTTCTTTCACATCATGTTGGAGAAACTCAATGTAGATTTGGATCCATGTCCGCTGGTGGCCATATTTGGGGTGTGAGACTCACGGGTGCTTCAGTCGGGGGTGAAGGCTGATGTCCTCACCTTTTCCTCATTGATAACCTGGAGATGAGTTCTGTTAGGGTGGAGGTCTCCTGGTCCACCTAGTGCCTCGGTTTGCTTGGGTGACCTCATGTATTTTCTACATTTGGAGAAGGTTAAGTACACCATTAGGGGGTCGGTGGAAGGATTTTACCTGAGATAGCAGCCACTCATTTCCTTTTTTAAGAAGCTAGTCACCATCAGCTGTTAGGGGGTGTAGTTTAGCTTTGGAGGGGATTAAAGTTAATAGGTGGATTGTTTGTTTGCCGCTTTCTTCTATTGTGTATTTTGGTTAATTGTTTTGAACGGTTTTGTTTAATTTGAAACATTTTTGATAAACATATTTTTCTTAAACCGAAACCTTACGATGCAATGGTCACTGTCCCCTAAATGCTCTCCCACCACTTGGGCCAATTCATTCCGTAGAACCAGATCCACATTTGCCTGAACTCTCACTGGACCGGGCACATACTGCTGCAGAAAGTTATCTTGAATATATTCCAGGAATGCTCGGCCCCCCCCGTCCCTTTACACTATTCTATCCAAGTTTATATTTGGATAACTGAAATCCCACATTATAATTACTCTATAATTCTTCCACCACTCTGTAATTTTTTTTCAAATTTGTTTCTCTACACCCCTTCCACTAGTGAGTGGTCTGGAACATTGGGCACAATTTAACGGCCTCGTTGAGCCCACCCTCGTGTTGCGAGATCCTATCAGCATAGCTCACTTAAATATGCGTTTGCCGGATTCTCCTGGGGCCCGGGATTCACTGGCCATGTCTGGGAGACCTCTCCAGGGTGCCATTTAATACTGGTTTCAACAAACGTGGACCAGTCGCAGCAGCACCTGGGCGGTGTCTCCCAGGCCATTGGAGACCCCCAGGTGTTCGGGGACAGGGCAGGGTGCCACCCTGACGCGTCCTCTGGCACCTGGGCACCTTGGTACTGCCAACCTGACACCCTCCAATCAATTTTTGTCATTCTTACCTGTATCTCCTAAATGCCATCTACCCAGGAATATTGAACGGCCAAATGTCTTTGAGACAGGTAATAATAATCTTTATTAATGTCACAGGTAGGCTTATATTAACACTGCAATGAAGGTACAGTGAAAATCCCCCAGTCGCCACATTCCGGCGCCTGTTCAGGTACACTGAGGGAGAATTCAGATTGGCCAATTCACCTAACAAGCACGCCTTTCAGGACTTTTGGGAGGAAACCGGAGCACTCGGAGGAAACCCACGCAGACACGGGGAGAATATGTGCACAGTGACCCAAACCGGGAATCGAACCTGGGCCCCTGGAAGCAACAGTGCTAACCACAGTGCTACCATGCCGTCCTCTGTTACAGCAGTAGTATCATAATACAACTCTGTCAACCTGTGCCTATAGTTCACTAACCTTATTAACCGCACTCCGAGTATTCACACATATGCACATTTAGGCATTTTCACTTTGCCCCTTACTTTCACCTCATCGAATGACTTATTATGACTTATAAAAGAAAGAACCCACGCAGCACTTCCGCAAAGGTACTAACAGGAAGAAAACCGCAAGGGACCGGAGCGACGGTAAGCTGAGGAACATGGGAGAGGAGCCAGAGAATATAAAAAAGGAGCACAAGCCTTCGAGCCTGCCCGACTGAGCCAGCCAGCCACCCTCCCCCACAAGCCTGCCCGACCGAGCACCCCCCCCCCCCCCCCCCCCCCCCACGCATAGCTGAGGTCAAAAGGTTAGTCAAGGGAGCCTAAGAGGAAAAGTGGAGGACCAGGAAAATAGGTCCAGATGGCAGAACATTGATGTGTTGGGAAAGCTGGGTCTATGTGGACTGCGCTTGATGCAGTGGAGAGAGAGACAGACTTCCAACACTTGATGAGATGCAACACAATTTTATTGAACATCTAACTATATGACATGCTTAACTGTGGGTTGACACTATGCTGACTTGACTGGAGACCTGAGGCTAGCCTGACCAGACTAACTGACTACCACATGGTGTTTGCACTGGCTAGCTCACAAGCTCTGACTGTCTCAGAGGCTGGATCCCTGAGAGAGCGGGAAAACTGGTGCCCTCTGGCTTTATAGTGGTCGTGTCCTATCTGGTGATTGGCTGCTGTGTTCTGTGTGCTCTCACTGGTCATCCTGTGTGTCAATCACTGCCTGTCTGCACGCCATCATAAACATGGATGTATATTATGACAAACATTAAAATAGTTGGTCTGCTAGAGGGGATAGAGGGCAGAGACCCAGCAGGCTACGTCACTCAAATGCTGGGCAAGCTAGTGGGAAAGGAGGTATTCCCAAACCCACCGGAAATAGACAGTGCGTAGAGGTCGCTCCGACCTAAGCCCAAAGCCGGGGACCAGCCCAGAGCAATTATTGCGAAGCTGCACCGGTTCCAAGACCAGGAGAGAATCCGAAAATGGGCCCGGGAAGGGAAGACCATAAGGGTGTATCAGGACATTGGGACGGACCTGGCCAAAAAAAGGGCTGAATTCAACAAGGCGAAATCAGCACTGCACAAAGCAAGGTAAAATTTGGGATGTTATTCCCGGCCAAACTCTGGGTAACATTTGAGGGGAAAGAGCTGTATTTTAACATCCCAGCGGCGGCTGATGACTTCGTTAGAGCGAACAAGCTGGGGGAGGAGCACACGCAACCGCAATGAAAGACATGGGGACGGAAAAGGAAGGGAAAACCAGAACAAAGAGCGGAGGACAGACCGCAAATAAGGACAAGGACTCATGAACTGTGCACATGTGTGTTATGCCTTGCGAGGGACTGTGCTGTCTTGTCTCAGAGCTTGACTCCTCCCTCAATGCAATGGGGGGGGGAGTGGAGCGAGGGAAATGAGAGTGACGAAAGCAGCTCAGAGAGCCCACACATTTATACTCCGCCAGTAGGAGAAAGGTTAAATAGGGCCAGAATTGGGCAAATACTGGGAGGAGGGCCACCACGAGAGGGCAGGAAGGAAGGAGGGCCGTGGCACACCTCTCAGGGAAGGGGGAGCATCTGGCATAAGGAGGGGAGGGAGCAGAAGGGGGGGGGGGAGAACGCAAGAGGGGGGACAAAGGGAATGGGGCTGGGTGAGGGAGAGGAGTCTGGGGGAGAACGCGGAACAAAAGAGAAGCAAAGAGAAATGTGAGATAGTGAAGCAGTACAAATATAGGCCTCGGCGGGCAGGGACCAGGGAGATGAACCAAGAGGGCACCGCAAACAGGCACTCGAGAGGACATCAGGGCGGAGGGAGACCCCGGAGCGCAGGGGCACACACGTGTGGCGTACACACAGCTGGTGGCTACATTGGGTTCCCCCTGGGCAAAGGGAAACCCCTGAGCGCTGGGGCCTGACCCCATGGTGAGAGCGGTGACCCTGACCATTTTGGAGGGCCCCCTAGCAAAGGGAAACCCCGGAGTGCAGGGGTGCATCCACCAGGTAAGCATGGACGATCCCACAGGATGGGGTCAGAAACCCCCCACCAGGATTGTTACCTGGAATGTAAGGGGACTCATTGGCCCAGTGAAAAGATTCAGAGTGTTTGCGCACCTAAGAAGCCTAAAAGCAGACATAATCTTCCTACAATAGACGCACCTCAGGGAGAAGGGCCGACTGCTGTAAAGGAAGGGCTGGGTGGGACAGACGTACCACTCATGCTACGGGACGAGGGCTAGGGGGGGTAGCAATATTAATTAGCAAAAGAACAAAGTTTACGAGAACCAAGACGGTTATGGACCCAGGGGGAAGGTACGTCATGGTCAGCGGTGTCCTGGAAGGGACACCTGTCGTACTGGTAAATGTGTACGGTCCCAACTGGGATGACTCAGAATTCATAAAGAAGACCATGGCGGAAATCCCCGACCTTGATACACACCGACTAATTTTGGGGCGGCGACTTTAACTGCTGGACCCACTAACTGACCGATCAAACCTCAGAACGGGGAAAACGTCTGGCATGGCTAGGGAGCGAGGGGCCTTCATGGAACAGATGGGGGCGGTGGACCCACGGAGGTTCCTGCACCGGTGAGAAAAGGAGTTTTCGTTCTTTTCGCAGGTGCACAAGGTATCCACCCTTATCGACTTCTTTGCAGTGGGGAAATTGGTGCTTCCAGGGATCACGGGAACGGAGTACACCGCAATCGTTATTTCTGACCATGCTCCACATTATAGGGATGTGAGGTTTGAGACAGGCCAGGCCCAGCGCCCCACATGGAGGCTGGAAATGGACCTCCTGGCCGACAAGGCTTTCTGCCAAAAAATATAGCAGGCCAAAGGCGATTACGTTAGTAACAACCAAAACGGGGAGGTCTCACCCTCCACATTCTGGGAGGCACTGAAGGCCGTGATCTGAGGTGAGATCATAGCCGACAAGGCAAGTAGAAATAGGGAAGAGAGGGTGGCCAGGCAACAGTTAGTGGGCTCCATTCTGGAAGTCAATAGAAAATACTCTGAGGCACCAATAGACCTGGGAGAAATCATGGAGAGTGAGGTAGTCACCACTGTTGTATTGTGTATACTGCATGCGACGGTATTACAGTAAAGTCCTGTACTACAGGTTCGGGGGTAGATCCCTGCCTGCTTGTCCACCCAATAGGCGGAGTATAAATGTATGGGCTCTGTGAGCTGCAGCCATTTTGGCAGCAGCTGCGGGAGGCTCCACATCTCTGCGTAATAAAGCCTTGATTACTCTCTTCTCTCGTCTCGTCGTAATTGATAGTGCATCAATTTATTATGCAGCGATTTTAAAACGATGGATCTCCGCATCAAGCCTGATTGCCTGCAGCTGCACCCTCAAGCAGACAACGCCAAGTCGGCCTTCGCACATTGGCTAGCTTGCTTCGAGGCATACATCGGATCTGTGACTGAACCACCCTCAGAAGCTCCAGATCCCCTACATGCGCTGAGCTCAGACATCTTCCCCCTCATCTGGGATGCGCTGACATACGCTGAGGCCATGGCACTACTGAAGGAGAACTACACGCAGCAGACCAACAAAATCTACACCAGGCACCTCCTCTCCACGCGGCATCAACTCCCCGGTGAGTCTGTGGAAGGTTTCTGGCGAGCCCTGCATGTCCTGGTGAGAGATTGCAATTGCCAGGCCGTTTCGGCCGCTGAATATTCTGACCTGCTACTTAGAGATGCGTTTGTTCCAGGCATAGGGTCGGCCTACATCTGCCAGCGACTCTTAGAAGGGGCTACCCTCGACCTCGCGGCGACCAAGAAACTAGCACTTTTGCTCACATTCACCTTACGCAATATACAGGTGTATGCCCCCGACCGCTCGGCCCACCCCTCCTGGACATCTTGGACCCCGCCAGCGAACACCCTACCGTGCACCCCACCAGAGACATCCCTCAGCTGACCCCAGGCCTGCACAGCTACCAAACATCCCCGGGGGGCCCAAGTGCTACTTCTGCGGACAGTCAAAACACCCCCGACCACGCTGCCCGGCATGGAGCGCGCTCTGCATGGCCTGCGGTAAGAAAGGACATTTTGCTGCTGTGTGCCAGGCCCGCTCAGTCACTACGGTTGCCCCGGCACCCCCCATGTGCGACCCGCGGGCGCCGCCATCTTCCTCGCCTTAGACCTCGTGCAGCCCGTGGGCGCCGCCGTCTTCCTCGCCTCAGACCACGTGCGGCCTGTGGGTGCCGCCATCTTGCTCCCCTCACACCATGTGCGGCCTGTGGGCGCTGCCATCTTGCTCGCCTCACATGTGCAGCCCGTGAGCGCCGCCATCTTTCCCGCCTCAGGACCCCTGCTCGTCGGACACCTCATTGGGCCGCTCATCGCCTGCGCCAGCCGCCGACCAGCCACGTCTGGCATCCGTCACGATCGACCAGTCATGACCGCACAACCTCGCGACCGCGTCGACGACAGTGAAGGTCGATGGGCACAAGGTTTTCTGCCTTCTGGACTCCGAGAGCACTGAGAGCTTCATCCACCCCAATACGGTAAGGCGCTGCTCCCTCGCGGTACACCCCATCAACCAGAGAATCTCCCTGGCATCCGGATCCCACTCCGTGGCGATCCAGGGGTACTGAACCGCCACCCTCACCATCCAGGGCGTAGAGTTCAGCGGCTTCCGGCTCTACGTCCTCCCCAACCTCTGCACTACCTTGCTACTCGGCCTGGACTTTCAGTGCAACCTCCTGAGCCTAACCCTGAAATTTGCCGGGCCCCTACCACCCCTTACTGTGTGCGCCCTCACGACCCTTAAGGTCGACCCACCTTCCCTGATTGCAAACCTCACCCCGGATTGCAAACCTGTCGCCACCAGGAGCAGACAGTACAGCGCCCAGGACAGGACCTTCATCAGGTCTGAGGTCCAGCGGCTGCTGCGGGAAGGCATTATCGAGGCCAGCAACAGCCCCTGGAGAGCCCAAGTGGTAGTGGTGAAAACTGGGGAGAAAAACAGGATGGTCGTTGACTAGAGTCAGACCATCAATCGGTACACGCAGCTCGACGCGTACCCGCTCCCTCGCATATCTGATATGGTCAATCAGATTGCACAGTACCTGCTCTTCTCGACAGTGGACCTGAAATCTGCCTACCACCAGCTCCCCATTTGCAAGGTGGACCGCCCGTACACCGCGTTTGAAGTGGACGGCTGCCTTTACCATTTCCTTAGGATTCCCTTCGGCGTCACTAACGGGGTCTCGGTCTTCCAACGGGAGATGGACCGAATGGTTGGCCGGTACGGTCTGCGAGCTACTTTCCCTTACCTGGATAAAGTCACCATCTGCGGCCACGACCAGCAGGACCACAGCGCTAACCTTTCCAAATTCCTCCACACCGCCAAATTCCTCAACCTAACCTACAACAAGGCGATGTGTGTTCAGCACGGACCGATTAGCCATCCTCGGCTATGTGGTCCACAACGGAGTTCTAGGGCCCGACCCCGATCACATGCGTCCCCCAATGGAACTCCCCTCCCCCCACTGCCCTAAGTCCCTCCAACAATGCCTGGGGTTCTTCTCGTACTAAACCCAGGTGTCAGCCGCTTTTATCACTTCATAAAGGCCCGCAATCTGCCCTACTCCAATGAGGAAGTCAGGGCTATCACCAGAGACTGCAGAGTCTGCACGGAGTGTAACCCGCACTTCTACCGGCCAGACCATGCGTGCCTGGTGAAGGCCTCCCGCCCCTTTGAACACCTCAGCGTGGACTTCAAAAGGCCCCTCCCCTCCACCGACCGCAACACGTACTTTCTCAATGTGGTCGACGAGTACTCGAGTTTCCCCTTCGCCATCCCATGCCCGACATGACGTCTGCCACCGTCATCAAAGCCCTCAACACCATCTTCGCTCTGTTCGGTTTCCCCGCCTACGTCCACAGCGACCGGGCATCCTCATTTATGAACGATGAGCTGTGCCAGTACCTGCTTAACAGGGGCATTGCCTCAAGCAGGACGACCAGCTACAACCCCCGGGGAAACGGGCAGATGGAGCGGTAAAATGGGATGGTGTGGAAGGCCGTCCAGCTGGCCCTACAGTCCAGAAATCTCCCGGCCTTCCGCTGGCAGGAAGTCCTCCCCGACGCCCTTCACTCCGTTCGGTCGCTCCTGTGTACTGCGACAAACGAAACTCCCCATGAACGTCACTTTGCCTTCCCTAGGAAGTCCACCTCCAGGGTATTGCTCCCAACATGGTTGGCAGCTCCAGCACCCGTTCTCCTTCAAAAGCACGTGCGGCTCCACAAGGCGGGCCCATTGGTTGAGAGGGTACAGCTACTCCACGCAAACCCGCAGTATGCCTACGTAGCGTACCCCGACGGCCGCCAAGACACAGTCTCCCTCCGGAACCTGACACCAGCTGGGTCCCCACGCGCCCCCCCCCCCCCCCCCCCCCCCGCCCCAGCACCACCCTCCCTCCCCCCGGTGCACCCCACCACAGCCCTCGCTCCAGGACGATCCGCACTCCCCTTGGTCCCACCCGTGGATGTGGATGAAGATGAGGCCGACATGTTCCCGGAGTCACCGACGACCGAACCGACGCCTGAATCAACACCACAACTGCGGCGCTCGCAACGACAGATCAAGGCACCCGACCGTCTAAATATGTAACCTCTTTCTTAAATCTTAAACAACCTGTATTTTTTAAACAACCTGTATGTAAATAGTTTCCACCATCCCTGCTGGACTCTTTTTTAACAGGGGGTGAATGTGGTAGTCACCACTGTGTATTGTGTATACTGCATACAAGGGTATTACGGTAAGGCCCCTGTACTACAGGTACGGGGGTAGATCCCTGCCTGCTGGCTCTGCCCAGTAGGCGGAGTATAAATGTGTGGGCTCTCCGAGCTGCAGCCATTTTGGCAGCAACTGCGGGAGGTTCCACATCTCTCCGTAATAAAGACTCGATTACTCTCTACTCTCTTCTCGTCGTAATTGATAGTGCATCAGAGAGCATCAGCTCCATACAGGCGGGGGAGGCACCAGGACCCAACGGGTTCCCAGCGGACTTCTACAAAACATTTGCACCAGTCCTCACCCACACCTAAGGGACAATCTAGCTTAAACCCTCCCTAACAGCGTCAGAAAACCTCCCCAGGAGGGAAGGGGTCATTAGCCCTGGTCCTGTTAAGATGTACCCCATCAATCCTGTACAGGTCCCAAATACTTCAGAACCAGTCCCAAAGCCTCAGAAGTCTAAAACCCTTCTCCTATTCCATTTCACCAACCACATATTGAACTGCTCAATCTTCCTGTACTTACACTCACTAGCAAGCAACACTGGGAGTAGTCCTGTCATTATTGCTCTTGAGGTCCTTCTTTTCAATTCCCTTCCCAACTCCCTAAAATCTGCTTTCAGGACTTTATCACTTTTCCCACATGTCATTACTTCCAATGCGGACGATAACCTCCGGTTGGTCACCCTCTATCAAAAGAATGTCCTGCAGCCGCTCTGTGCCACCCTTGACCCTGCCACCAGGGAAGCAATATAACATCCTTGAGTCACATCTGCAGCCGTAGAAATGCATATCTACTTCTCTAACTATTAAATCCCCTACCACTGTAGTACTTTTACTCTTCCTCCTCCCTCCTACGCAGATGAGCCACTCATAGTGCCACGAACACGGCTCTTGCTAACGGCCTCTGAGGAACTCTCTTGCTCGCCAGTATCCAAAATGGAAAAATGGTTAAAGAGTGAGATAGCATTGGGAGAATCTTGCACTACCTGACTGTTTCTCTTAGAGGGTGGTCACCATTCCCTCTTTCTGTGTACTTCTTGCCTGCAATGTGACCACCTCTCTAAATATGCTATTCAGGTAATCCTCAGCTGCCACTCGAGTTCCGCAACTAGGAGCTCAAGTTGATGTAGTCAGCAAGGGCACTTTGTGCTTGCATAATTTCCCACATCTCACAGGATATACATTCCTCAGGTACTAAAGAGAAAATGCTACCACCTTGAAATACTATTAGTGCCTGAAGTCACCATTTGGTGACTACTCATGTTTGAGTTCCTGAGATGAGTGTCTGCAGGCTATATAACCATGGAAAACATCACAGCTGACCATTATTCTGATTGGACCTACTTCTAATAGAAGACAACTGCTAATGGCTCGCTGATTTAAGCCATACACAACTAAAGATTACTGAGGTTAAGGTATCTCAGCATTTTCCAGAAGATCAGCAAACATTTGATGAGGAATGAAAATTGGGACTTTCATGGTAATAAATCAATTTAAAAGAAAAGTAATATACAGATAATCAACTGAGCCACAAAGATCAAGTTTTAAAATGTTATTTCAAGTGTATGTATACCTTATGATTTGCCTGTGCTCGACACACATATGCCCTTACAGAAGTTGGCTCAGCCTTTAAAGCATTTGTAAATCTACGAATTGCTTCATAATGATGATCCATTTTTAAAAGGAAAATAAGTCCAAGATTTATATGAGCGAAGGAAATGGATCTAGAAGCAAAACACAAGCTGTATTAGTCACACAGAAAAAAGCACTGATTCTGTAAGAATTATATATATAATAAATATTGTATGGATACATTGTAATGGTCTTTCCTGTTAATTCCTTTTTTTATTTTTGCCGTTATCATTTTTGATTCATGGGTGCTTAACTGACATGTATGTTTAAGTCAATTAGAAAAGAGAATGAGGAACATAGAAGATATGCAGAAGAAGACCACTCGGCCCATCGAGTCTGCACCGACCCACTTAAGCCCTCACTTCCACCCTATCCCCGTAACCCCTCCTAACCTTTTTGGTCACAAAGGGCAATTTATCATGGGCAATCTACCTAACCTGCATATCTTTAGACTGTAGGAGGAAACCGGAGCACCCAGAGGAAACCGACGCAGACACGGGGAGAATGTGCAGACTCCGCACAGACAGTGACTCAGCAGGGAATTGAACCTTGGACTCTGGCGCTGCGAAACCACCGTGCTCGCCACTTGTGCTGCCGTGTTGCCCATGAAGGAATTCAAGAAGTTGCAGTATAGTATATGGTTTTCGAACAGGAGAACTGAGACTTTATGGCACCTGAGAGATGGGGGGAGCTCGGCTTGATTGGTTGGCTGGTAGCCAATGATTTGACCAAAAGGCGGTAATCTGCCCAGTAACAGGTGATGATTGGATCCTGCCTGAGTGGGATGATTTCCAGAGACCTAAGGAAAGCAAAGTTCGAATCCTGGATGTTAAAAGAGAAGGACCTTCTCTCTCTCCCTTGTGCTTTCTCCAGAAATTCTGCTGTATTTCTGAAACTGCAGAGACCTGGGTGAATCTACAATGAAAATCTCAAACTGAAAGCAATGTTTGAAGAGATGAAAGGTGCCAGAAACAATCATTTGAAACAAAGGCTCTACTCTTTTTAATTTCATCCTTGTTATTTTCACCCCTCTCTTCCCCCCTGTGTTTGCATGGTGTATGTTTGTAAAGGATGCGGCCAAGTTAAAGTGGGGGGGACGGGTGTTAGGAATTCAAATATAGTTAACCAGTTGCATTTGCTGAATATTTCCTTATAGTTCTTGTTATAAATAAAAAGTAATTGTGTTTAAATTTACAAACATGGTGACTGTAATTATTGGTTATCCAAGGGCCAAAGGCTTCAGATATTTTTCGAAGAATTATTGGTTCATTCAACCTGTTGGGACTCCAGGTCAGGGGCGCTGGAATTGACCATGCCCTAGCCCAGGGTTTCGTAACTACATAGTGTCATTCAGCGGTTGAACCACATTTTTATTATGCTGCAAACCATCATCTGGATTATTTCGAATGTGTACCTGACAATATTCATGTTTACTGCGCTTCATCTCCAGAATTAATTCAATTATGTTTTAAAAGTAATGAGATAGTTAGCAGCTTTAAATTCCTAGGGACACACATCTCCAAAAATCTGTCCTGGTCCACCGGCGTAGACGCTACCATCAAAAAAGCACAACAGCGCCTATACTTCCTCAGGAAACTAATGAAATTTGGCATGTCCATATTAACCCTTACCAACTTTTACAGATGCGCCATAGAAAGCACCCTATCTGGCTGCATCACAGCCTGGTATGGCAACTGCTCGGCCCAAGACTGCAAGAAACTTCAGAGAGTCGTGAAAACAGCCCAGTCCATCACACAAACCTGGCTCCCATTCATTGACTCTGTTTACACCTTCCGCTCACTGCCTGGGGAAAGCGGGCAGCATAATCAAACGCCCCTCCCACCCGGCTTATTCACTCTTCCAACTACTTCCATCGCACAGGAGATACAAAAGTCTGCGAACACGCATGAACAAACTGTCTGCTGCCGGTAGTGGGGTCCCCAATGCGGCAGAGAATCAAAAAATCGGGATCGGCACCGGACGACGGAGAGTGCCAAACCGAACGCAATGCTCCAACATGCTTGAAAGATTGAAACGCAGTTACCTCTCCTTGATGTTTGTAAACATTGGGATTTCAGCACTTCGAGTCATTCATCCACAAAGGGAGATGAATGAATCAAGACCGCAGCTGTTTTATGGAAGCTGTCAATCCCAGCCCACAACTAGAAATGAATACATGGCTTGCAGCTAATGGATCTGATGGGTTTAAAAGCAGGTCACAGCTGTTTTCCTTGTGAACATGTGGAGCTTCCAGGCAGGTGTTACAACTGTAATTTACTTCACTGCCCCTGTCTGATTACTCTCTGGATTCCAGACAGGGGTCTTTATTCAGAGGGGGGCCTCCCTTTAGTCAGGGGGTCCCTCTAGTTAGGGGATCTCACAGTTGGGGGTACCAGGGGTGTCTCCCTATTCATGGGGGGTCTCCCTATTAAGCGAGCCTTTGGGGGGATCTCCCCATTAAGGGGTTGCGGAGGCGCGCCCTATTAAGGGAACACTGGGGGGGGCGTCTCCCTAGTCAGGGAGTCCCGTGGGGTGGGGGGGGGGGGTTGCGGGACGGGTCACGTCGTATTTGGGGGAAGTGGGGAAGCACCCAGGCATTCCGGGAGTGGTGGGTTGCTTGGAGGTGCAGATGGCAACCGGTGGCGGGATTCCCTCAGGAATCCTTCACATTCCTCAACATGCAAACATTTGCATGGCAAGGAATACTGAATTGCTTCCTGGTTTGTTCTCCCAGGGGGAACATTTATCGGTAGCAATTATCCTCCGATAGGAGTACATAGGGCTGGATTCTCCATCGGCGGGATCCTCCATTTCGCCGGTAGCACACCCATGCCTGCGGATTTCCTGACGGTGTGGGGGTGCCCACAATGGGAAACCCCATTGACCAGCTGGCATGTCGGAGGATCCCGTTGCCGGTGGGGAAGGGCACCAGGAAACGAGTGCAACGGGACAGAGAAACGCGAAAACGGAGAATCCCACACACTGTATTTCAGGAATGATATGTGAAGTCCAATTAATCAAAATAATTTCCATTAAAATCCTCCACTGTTCATAGGTAAATTATTCATCTTTGATTTAGCAATCATTTTTTGAATTAATTTACGGTCAATATGCTACAAAGTATAGTAAGCAGGCTACATGGGAAAGGAGAAGAATATTGTTCCTTAAAAGAGTTTTCTTCAAACAATTTGTAATTTTCCCTTCCTACTTCCTTATGTTTTGGATACCTTACAAAGGAGACTGAAACCTTGCAAACAATAGTGAAGCACTGGCATCGAGAAATCACAGGAGACAGCACAGCCCCAAAGTTAATAGACCAATGTTTGAAAACTGTCTGCTCATCAACACTGAGGGATTACTCAGTGGGAGATTAGTTCAGAAACACCAAAGGTGCAAAATTCCTCAGCCCATTTTCAAAATTTTGACTCTACAGGTCCAATCAAATAATTTGCTTTGCCATTTTCCAAAGAGCAAACGTTAAGCTGCAAGAGAGTCCCAGCATTATCATTACTTCAAGGACCAAGCACCCAACTTGCAGATAAGGGGCTGGATTTTCTGATTCTAGGGCTATGACCACATGCCGGCGTGGGAATGGTGGCATTTTATGCCAGAACAAATGGCGCAAAAAAGCCAATTCCCCATTTTGCTTGGGGCTAGCAGCAAGGCAGAGTACAGCACCCGGCTCTAGCTGCCAATACGCCCCGGAGAATTACCAGCCTGCAGAGGCCGCGCTGTGTGACGTGGGGGAGGCCGCTTGCAGACATGGCCTGCAAAATAGTGCCCCCCCTTGGCTGGCTCGTGCCCCCAGACCACCCTGCACAATGCCCCCAGCCCCTAATAAAGTCCCTCCTACCCGTGGATTGGCCCTCCCCTGACTGTGGCGGCGCTGGACTGAGTAAGCAGCCACCACGCTGAGTTCCCGACTGTGGAAACCATGAGAGACCTCTTTTATTACACTCCTGTATCATCTTTTATTCCACTTAGTTGTATGTTTTGATACACGACTGAGTGTAATATGTGTTACTCAAACCTTGGTTGCCGATGAGGTTTTCTGAATCTCGATGAAGAAGATTCAAACTCGTCCAGTAGTAAAAAAAGGTTTATTGAGTACCTAACTAATTGTCTAATTTATTTATTTTTATTTTCAAATTGTAGTTGTATAAGTTACCTCGGGTTTAAGACATGGCAGGAGATCCCAGACCCGTGTCATGCTCCTCGTGTGCGATGTGGGAGCTCAGGGACACGTCCACTGTCCCTGTCTCTTTCACTTGCAAGAATTGTGTTCAGTTGCAGCTCCTGTTAGACTACTTGACGGCTCTGGAGCTGCGGATGGACTCACTTTGGAGCATCCGCGATGCTGAGGAGGTCGTGGATAGCACGTTTAGCGAGCTGGTCACACCGCAGGTGAAAGTTACTGAGGGAGATAGCAGATGGGTGACCAAAAGACAGAGCAAGAGTAGGAAGGCAGTGCAGGTGTCCCCTGCGGTCATCTCCCTGCAAAACAGATATACCGCTTTGGATACTGTTGGGGGAGATGGCTCACCAGGGGAAGGCAGCAGCAGCCAGGTTCATGGCACCGTGGCTGGCTCTGCTGCACAGCAGGGCAGGAAGAAAAATGGCAGGACTATAGTGATAGGGGACTCGATCGTAAGGGGAATAGACAGGCGGTTCTGTGGACGCAATTGAGACTCCAGGATGGTATGTTGCCTCCCTGGTGCAAGGGTCAAGGATGTCTCAGAGCGGCTGCAGTATATTCTGGGGGGGGGGGGGGGGGGGGGGGTGAACAGCCAGCTGTCGTGGTGCACATAAGCACCAACGATATAGGTAAAAAAATGGGATGAGGTCCTACAAGCGGAATTCAGGGAGTTAGGAGTTAAACTAAAAAATAGGACCTCAAAGGTAGTAATCTCAGGATTGCTACCAGTGCCACGAGCTAGTCAGAGTAGGAATGTCAGGATAGATAGGATGAATGCGTGGCTCGAGAGATGGTGCAAGAGGGAGGGATTCAAATTCCTGGGGCATTGGGACCGGTTCTGGGGGAGGTGGGACCAGTACAAACCGGATGGTCTGCACCTGGGCAGGACTGGAACCGATGTCCTGGGGGGGGGGGGGGGGGGGGGGGGTGTTTGCTAGAGCTGTTGGGGAGGGTTTAAACTAATGTGGCAGGGAGATGGGAACCTATGCAGGAAGTTGGAAGGTAGTAAAACAGGGACAGAAGCAAAAGGATGTAAGGGGAAAAGTGCAAGGCAGAGAAGACATAGTCAAAAATCAAAAAGGGCGACAGTACAAGGTACAGTGACTGAGGGGAGCTCAGTGAATAGGCCCAGTAATACTAAAAGGAATAAAACTGGAGATGTTAAGAGTCAAAACAGAGGTAAAAAAAAACCCAACATAATCTAACATGGTACCAGGAAATTACTGAAGTAATTTAGTTCGAAAATAGTTAGAAGCTAAGAAAAAAGAAAACCAGCATGCGGCCCAGACTTCAACAGCAAGACTGCTTCCAGACCTGTTACTTCAACACACAGACAAGTCCAGACCTAATGGAGATACTGAAAACTCAGGCTTTCTGGTAAAATTGATGTAAATTGGAAAGTATTTAAGCAGCAATTTCAACTATACCTCTCTGCATCAGATTTAGATAATGCCAGTAATAATAGAAAACTCACATTATTTTTAACAAAGGCTGGACCACAGGCTATTGAACTTTATAACTCTTTCCAATTCTCCACGGAAGAAGGTAAAAAAAAAATGATAATTGTAATTGAAAAATGTGACCTTCATTGTATAGCTCAAATTAATGAAACGTATGAATGGTTAATCTTTAAAAAGAGACTGCAATAAGATGGAGAATCCGTAGATTGTTTTATTACAGATTCAAGGCTAAAGTCACAAACTTGTAACTTCTCTATATTGTCAGACTCAATGATCAGAGATAAAATCGTTTTTGGCATCACAGATGAGAAACTCAGAGAACATTAATTAAGGCAAAAAGAATTGAAATTAGAAGATGCTATTGAAATGTGTCGAGTGAATGAAAGATCTAAAAATCAGTACTTAGAAATTATGGTTAAAGAAAAGGGCTCAAAAATCTGTGGCGCGTTTAAGAAAAATGTGTGTTTCGGACGGCAGCCATAATGCACATGCGCATAACCGACCTACACATGCGCACTTCAGCAAACTACGCGATTTGGATGAAGACCATTCTGCGCATGCGCAAAAACAATTTGCGCATGATGAAAGCAATGTCATGACGTGTGGACACGCCCACTGACATAAAAAATGTCCAGCAATTGGAAAAATGTGCTCCAAATGTTGCAAACTGAATCACTTTGCTGTTAAATGCATAACTGCACTAAAAGGAACACACTTTAAACTCCAAACTTAATAAAGAAACACATGATTATACAGAATCTTCATCCAAGTGCAGACTCCTCCAAAATTGATAACCCTAATGATGATATTGATGCTTATAGTCTAGAAAATTCTTTCTTTGTGGGAATTATTGAGAAGTTCCACACAACTGTGAAGAACACCTCCAATCCACAAAGATTTCCACAGATGCAAGCCAGAATGGAATTGGGGCAGTCCTACTTCAAAGAAATGATGATACCTTTTGGACACCAATTGCATATACATCGAGATCTATGACTACCACTAAGCAAAGGTACGCTGAGATCGAAAAAGTGTGTTTAGGCTTGCTTACTGGAATACAAAAATTCCAGGACTACGTCTACGGACTACCAATGTTCACAGTCGAAACAGATCACCGACCATTAGTTCACATCATTCACAAAGATTTGAATGATATGACTCTAAGACTGCAACATATCCTCATAAAACTAAGAAGGTATGATTTTCAACTTGTCTACATTCCAGGTAAAGATCTTATAATTACTGATGCATTATCTCATGCTACTGACACAGATGAACAAAAATCTGAGATTGTTCAACTAATTGAAACAACTTCTAGCTGAAACTCTTCCTGTTTCTGATGAATAACTCACGCTCATCAGAGATGAGACTACAAAAGATGAAATGTTACAAGTTATTAACCACAGAAAAAATGGCTGGCCGAAAAGACACTGTTCGAAATTCAGAAATATTCAATCAGACCTCACTGTTGTAGATGGTTTTCTACTTCGTCTTGATCGTCTCATTATTCCTACGACACTAAGACACATGATACTCCAAGAAATTCATGAAGATCATCTCTGAATTGAGAAGTGCAAACACCGAACAAGACAGGCAATATATTGACCAGGAATAAATAATGACATCACCAATCTAGTTCCAGAATGTGAGAATGAATCGACTTAGAGTAAAGAAAAACTCACATCTCTGATCATGCAAAGACTCCATGTTCGAAAGTTGGTATTGATCTTTTTCATTTTTATTTTTATTTTTTAATAAATTTAGAGTGCCCAATTTTGTCCAATTAAGGGGCAATTTAGCAGGGCCAATCCACCTATCCTGCACATCTTTTGGGTTGTGGGGGTGAAATCCACGCAAACACGGGGAGAATGTGCAAACTCCACACAGACAGTGACCCAGGGCCAGGATTCGAACCCGGGTCCTCAGCGCCGTAGGCAGCAATGCTAACCACTGTGCCACCGTGCTGCCCCTCTTTTTCATTTTTATGGTTGTGATTATGTCTTGATCATCGACTAATTTTCAAATTATCCACAAGTAATTAAATTGTCTGATTCTACTTTGAAATCCGTGATTAAAGCAACTAAAGGAATATTTGCTCATCATGGGATACCTTGCAGAGTCATGACAGACAATGGACCTTACTTTGATTGCAATGAGTGGACAGAATTTGCTCGTACATACAGTTTCACTCATATCACTTCTAGTCCTCTTTATCCCCAATCTAATGGCAAGGTTGAAAAAGGTGTTCACATTGTGAAACAACTTTTCAAGAAAGCAATTGACTCTAATTCAGATATGTTCCTAGCTTTATTGAATTACAGAGATACTCCTCTTTCAACAGGTTTATCTCCTGCTCAGTTGTTAATGAACAGATCGTTGCGTACAACTCTTCCATGTCTGCGATTACCTGATCCAGATCTTCAGCCAGTCATAAAGAAAATGCAACATCAGAAGAATCTTCAGGAGAAATACTATAATGAACATGCAAAATCACTGGAACCATTTAATCCAGGTGATCTAGTGAGAATTCAGATTCCCACTGGAGGATATTCTGATCTAGCTAAGGTGATATGTCAAGCAGCACCTCATTCATACACTGTTCAAGCAACTGATGGATGGTTCTGTTCTTATAAGAAATCAATGTGCTCTTCTGAAAGTTAAATCTTCTAGTAAGTTATTTCCAAGTCTTCAATTTAATAATTATTTTGGACTACGACAACATCTGCCAAGATACAAAATGACTTCCAGAAGCCGTTAAAATATTTACCACTCCACTGACTGGATTGAGGAGATCATCCAGAATAAAAAAGTAACCCGTCAGACTGAATTTGTGAAGTAAAACAAATGAACTGTTTAACAAATTCTGATTCACTTGTTAACTTTTAGTAGACATATCAATGTATCATGTAATAATGTTACTCATATGTTCCTTTTTATAATGTACACAAACATCTAAAAAGGGGGGATGTAATGATATGTATAATCTAAGGAGAGTAAACAAGATGTATATCAACACTAGATGGCGTCACTGAGTAGTCTTTTAAAAGGCTGTGTCTCTCGGCATGTTGGGAGAAGCTGGCTCTGGCTCTGGCTGAGACACCAACTCCTGTTGGTCTCTGCTCTGTGATTCCCCAAAACACGATGCAAGCGCTTGCATGGTCTTCTTTGCATCTCCCGACTGCTGCTCTACTCGTCTCTCAGTTCTCGCCCATGTGGCCGAACTTCGAGTCTCAATGGCCGCGTGTGCTTCTGGCTTGCTGGCTGGCTGCTGCTGCTGGACACCTGGCCTGATGGTTTCTGTTCTTTTTTGTTGGTTGCCCACCCAGCCTCCTCAGCACTGGCTCAAGGTCAAGAGTCACCCCGCTGCTCCTCTTGACGGCCATTGGCCAGCGCCACCTCGCTGAAGGCTTTGCTGGCTTGCACCCTGATATTAGGTCGGTGTCCTCATTTCTGCCTCAGGCTGCCCACCAGACCGATTGCCAGAAACCTGGCTGCTGCTTTGCTCCTTCACTCAATGAAAGTTCAGAAACTTCACACCAATTCAGGAAATTTGTGTCTGAACAAAGTCTCCACCACATCTCAACTTCTGGCAAATTGTTTTCCCGCTCTGAAAGAAAGTCCACTAATCAGAGCCTAATGTTGTTCTGTATTGCTTGCTGAGAGGCTCAAGAAGTTAGAATGAGTCTATCAACAAATTCAGTGCTTCCAAGGCTGAGATTGGTTTTCCCACCACAACAGTCACCTCTCCATATGGGGCTCCCCATTTGCTGGGACCCCGCGCTGCTGCGCTGTGTCTTATTTATAGTCTGTATCTGCCCCCATAAACGGTATGGCCGACTCTAGTAAAAACTGCCCAGCTCCTCGGCGTGCCTGGACTGCATATGCAACTCTCCCTAACCTCTATACTGTTCTAGCCATTGGCTGGAAAGACAAATTATCTGGAGCCCCTGCATTTGTTCTTACCTGAGGCTGAAGATTAGTGACATTAACCTATCAGATTAGTGTTCGTCTTCCCAGTCAATCTCTCTTGCCCTGGCAACATGAGTCAGGGGTTGATTTCTCAGGTGTCTGATGTCAAGTCAGGAAATCCAATTAACAGCTCCCCCTTCCAGAAACCTGGAACTTCTGGGTTTCCCTTTCAGTTAGGGACAAAAAAATGCAAACATTTCATCCCATTCTAGATTTGCATTGTGACAAGGAGATGGAACGGAGGTTGCTGAGAGGGTGAATGCTGCATGATGCCTGATGCCAAGTTGGAGTCGAGCAACTTAGAACATAGAACATAGAACGATACAGCGCAGTACAGGTCCTTCGGCCCTCGATGTTGCACCGACATGGAAAAAATCTAAAGGCCATCTAACCTACACTATGCCCTTATCATCCATATGCTTATCCAATAAATTTTTAAATGCCCTCAATGTTGGCATGTTCACTACTGTTGCAGGTAGGGCATTCCACGGCCTCACCACTCTTTGCGTAAAAAACCCACCTCTGACCTCTGTCCTATATCTATTACCCCTCAATTTAAGGTTATGTCCCCTCGTGCTAGCCACCTCCATCCACGGGAGAAGGCTCTCGCTGTCCACCCTATCTAACCCTCTGATCATTTTGTATGCCTCCATTAAGTCACCTCTTAACCTTCTTCTCTCTAACGAAAACAACCTCAAGTCCATCAGCCTTTCCTCATAAGATTTTCCCTCCATACCAGGCAACATCCTGGTAAATCTCCTCTGCACCCGTTCCAAAGCTTCCACGTCCTTCCTATAATGAGGCGACCAGAACTGTACGCAATACTCCAAATGCGGCCGTACTAGAGTTTTGTACAACTGCAACATGATCTCATGGCTCCGGAACTCAATCCCTCTACCAATAAAGGCCAACACACCATAGGCCTTCTTCACAACCCTATCAACCTGGGTGGCAACTTTCAGGGATCTATGTACATGGACACCGAGATCCCTCTGCTCATCCACACTACCAAGAATTTTACCATTAGCCAAATATTCCGCATTTCTGTTATTCTTTCCAAAGTGAATCACCTCACACTTCTCCACATTAAACTCCATTTGCCACCTCTCAGCCCAGCTCTGCAGCTTATCTATGTCCCTCTGTAACCTGCAACATCCTTCCGCACTGTCTACAACTCCACCGACTTTAGTGTCGTCTGCAAATTTACTCACCCATCCTTCTGCGCCCTCCTCTAGGTCATTTATAAAAATGACAAACAGCAACGGCCCCAGAACAGATCCTTGTGGTACGCCACTCGTAACTGAACTCCATTCTGAACATTTCCCATCAACTACCACTCTCTGTCTTCTTTCAACTAGCCAATTTCTGATCCACATCTCTAAATCACCCTCAATCCCCAGCCTCCGTATTTTCTGCAATAGACGACCGTGGGGAACCTTATCAACTGTATGTTCCTTGACAATGACTGAAGGCTGCCTGGAATGCCAGCATTGAATCTGGCATCTTGGTTTGCATTCCCATCAGCTTAATACTGTGTGTGCCTTTTGAGATTCTCATCTGAATCCCCTGCAGTAGAACCCATTTGCAACCTCACCCTCCAATAAGCTGGCAAGGAAACCATCCTTTACATCTGGCCTGATTACAGCCCGTGCATGCCCTGTGGCTCACTATGTACTGATCTCAATTCAATACACCACATGCAGAGCATTTGCCTGGGTCTCTAGTCCACTGGCATTACCACAATACCATCATAGAGTCATAGAGTCGTAAAACACGTAAAGGACCCTTCGGTCCATCGCGTCTGCGCCAGTCAAAAACAACCACCCTAACCATTCTAACCCCATTTTCCAGCACTTGGCCCATAGCCTTGTCTGCATAGATCGCAAGTACACATCTAAATACATCTTAAATATTATGAGGGTCTCTGCCTCCACCACCCTTTCAGGCAGTGAGTTCCAAACTCCCACCACCCTCTGGGTAAAAACATATTTCCTCATATCCCCATTACACCCCCTGCTCCTTCCCTTCAATCTATGCCCCTGGTCATTGACCCCCCCCCCCCCCCCCACCCATCCCCCACCAAGGGGGAAAGTTTGTTCCTGTCAACTCTATCTATTACCCTCATTATTTTATACATCTCCTTCATGTCCCCCCTCAGTCTCCTCTGTTCCAAGGAAAACAACTCCAGCCTATCCAATATCTCTTCATAACTAAAACTCTTCATCCCAGTCAACATCCTGGTAAATCTCCTCTGCACCCTTTCCAATGTTATCACATTCCTCCTATAGTGTGGATTCCAGAACTGCACACAATACTCTAGCTGTGGCCGAACCAATGTTTTGTACAGTTGCAGCATAAACACCCTGCTCTTAAACTATGCCTCAGCTAAGGAAGGCAAGTATACCCTATGCCTTTTTTGTTAACGAACATTTTATTGAGGTGTCTTTGGTTTTACAACAACAACAAAGTAAACAATGTACATGAATCTATAAACATAGTGCAGAAGCCGTCTTCCCCCTTACAGGTCCCAACTTTATTAATCACCTACACTAAACTGAC
The DNA here is from genome assembly GCF_902713615.1 of Scyliorhinus canicula. Taxonomy (NCBI): domain Eukaryota; kingdom Metazoa; phylum Chordata; class Chondrichthyes; order Carcharhiniformes; family Scyliorhinidae; genus Scyliorhinus; species Scyliorhinus canicula. The sequence goes on along the minus strand of NC_052147.1, from coordinate 76,345,084 downwards.
CCTCTCAAGGCGAACTTGATTTTCTCCAAACAGAGAAAGCTAGCCATGTCCAATAGCCAGGTCTCTGACTTCGGGGGCTTTGAGTCTCTCCAAGCTAATAATATCCATCTCCGGGCTACCAGAGAAGCAAAGGCCAGAACGTCTGGCTCTTTCTCATCCCGGATTCCCGGATCTTCTGACACCCCAAAAACGCCACCTCTGGACTCAGCGCCACCCTTGTTTTCAACACCGTGGACATGACATCCGCAAAGCCCTGCCAAAATCCCCTAAGCTTTGAGCATGTCCAGAACATGTGGACATGGTTCGCTGGTCCTCCCGCACACCTTGCACACCTATCTTCTACGCCAAAGAGCCTTCTCATCTGGGCCACTGTCATGTGAGACCGGTGAACAACCTTAAACTGTATCAGGCTAAGCCTGACACATGTTGTGGACCTGTTGACTCCAATCAGCGCGTCCGCCCCAAGACCATCCTCTATCTCTCCGCCCAACTCCTCTTCCCACTTGCGCTTCAGCTCCTCCGCCTGTGTCCCCTCTGACCCCAAGAGTTCCCTGTAGATGTCGGAGACCTTCCCTTCTCCCACCTACACTCTGAAAACTACTCTGTCCTGTAACCCCGTTGGTGATAGGAGCGGGAAGGTTGAAACCTGCATACGTAGGAAGTCCAGCACCTGCAGGTACATAAACTCATTTTCCCTCGGGAACGGCAGAGGCACTGTTATAAGCACCGCAAGCTGGTGCCTTTGCATGAAGCCCCCTCCATATGCTCTCATTATTACATTGGCCACCAACTGTCTTCCCTTAACAAACCCCGTCTGGTCCTCCCCAATAACATCCAGCACACAGTTCTCAATCCTAGAGGACAAAATTTGGGCCAGCAGTTTGGCGTCCACTTTCAATAGGGATATTGGCCTGTCAGACCCACACAGCTCCGGGTCCTTGCCCACTTCAGTATCATCAAAATCATGGCCTGTGACACCGTCGGGGGAAGCACCCCACGCTCTTTTGCCTCATCGAGTGTCATGATGTGGAGATGCCGGTGTTGGACTGGGGTGAGCACAGTATAAAGTCTTACAAAATAGGAAATGCTGGAAAATCTCAGCAAGTCTGGCAGCATCTGTAGGGAGAGAAAAGAGTTAACTTTTCGAGTCTGATGACTCTTTGTCAAAGCTAAAAGACAGAGAAAGTGGGAAATACTTATACTGTGGAGTGAGAATGTCTGTGCGGAGTCTGCACGTCCTCCCCGTGTGTGCGTGGGTTTCCTCCGGGTGCTCCGGTTTCCTCCCACAGTCCAAAGATGTGCAGGTTAGGTGGATTGGCCATGCTAAATTGTCCGTAGTGTCTTAATAAGTAAGGTTAAGGGGGGTGTTGTTGGGTTACGGGTATAGGGTGGATACGTGGGTTTGAGTGGGTTGATCATTGCTCGGCACAACATCGTAGGCCGAAGGGCCTGTTCTGTGCTGTACTGTTCTATGTTCTATGAGTCAAAGCGACAGAAACCCAGGGAAACCGGGTGCTGATGGCCACAGGCACCAAGGGGAAAGAGTGCTAATGGCAGACCCCAGAGGGAACAAAAGGTGTGAGAGGCCAAACAGCAGAGAAACATCAGAGGATGAACTGTAGGTGTGGGGGGAGGGGAAGAGGGAAGCAAAGAGGAGAAAGGTGCAGGAAAGGTGGATAAGATTGGGGGGGGGAGGGGGGGGGACAATTAAATGTGCATTTTCCAGCATTTTCTCTTTTGTTTCAGATTCCAGCATCCGCAGTAATTTGCTTTTATATTTAACTCACTGCCACCTCTCTTCCAGGAATACCTAACCTGAAGAAGTACTGCTCGTCTCTCCGACAGGATTTCCATAAATCCCTCCCTCACTATCCAACTTCACTGCTTTCCATTTCACTCTTAGTGCTGGCTTTCTTAATATATATTGAATTTCCCCCCCCCCCCCAATCTTATCTATCTTTCCTGCACCTTTTTCCTCTTTGCTTCCCCCTTCCCCTCCCCCCACACATCCAGTTCATCCTCTGATGTTAGTTTCCCTGCTGTTTGACCGTTCACATTATTAGCACTCTTTCCCCTTGGCTTCTGTGGCCATTAGCAGTCGGTTTCCCTTGGTTTCTACGGCTATGACTCATCTTTCATTCTCACTCCACAGTATAAATATTTCCCACTTTCTATGTCTGTTAGCTTTGACAAAGAGTCATCGGACTCGCAACGTTAGCTTTTTTCTCTCACTGCAGATGCTGCCAGACCACTGAGATTTTCCAGCATTTTCTCTTTTGTTTCAAATTCCAGCATCCGCAGTAATTTGCTTTATTTTGTGCAAGCATTCTGCTTGCCTTTTTTCCATGCTCATAAATCGCTCCCATCGCCTTTCTCAGCTGCTCTACCGTCCTCCCTGTGGTTAACAAGCCAAACTCCGCCTGTAGCCTCCTCCGTTCCCTTAAAAGCCCTGCCTCTGGGGTCTCTGCATACCTCCTGTCGACCTGTAATATCTCATTTACCAGTCGGTCCATCTCTGCCCTGTCTGCCTTCTCCCTGTGGGCACATATCGAGATCGGCTCCCCTCTAACCACCGCCTTCAATGCCCCCCAGACCACCGCTGCCAAAACTTCCCCCGTGTCATTGATTTCCAGGTAGTTCTGAATACATTCCTCAGCCGCCCGCACACCTCTTCTTCAGCTAAAAGTCCCACGTCTAACCTCCTGGTTACTGTCTTCATTAACCTGTAGGTCAGCCTAGTGCGGAGCATGGTCTGAGACTGTGATCGCCGAGTACCCTGTATTCACCACCCCTGTCGATAGAGCCCGGTTCAAAATGAAAAAATCAATCCGGGAGTACACTTTATGCACGTGAGAGTAGAAGGAGAACTCCTTCACTCTCAGCTGCCCAAATCTCCATGGGTCCACCCCCTCCATCTGCTCCATGAACCCTTTTCGTTCCATTGCCATTGCTGGCACCCTGCCCGTCTTGAGCTCGACCGGTCTAAACCAGGGTCAATAACTGCATTGAAAACCCCTCCCATGACCAACTTGTGCGAATCCAGGTCCGGTATCTTCCCTAGTATCCGCTTTATAAACTTCACATTGTCCCAATTGGGCGCATACACATTTACTCGTGCCACCTGCACCTCCTCCAGTTTCCCACTGACCATAATGTACCGGCCTTCCACATCCGGAACTATTCTTCCCGCCTCAAACAACACTCGCTTGTTGATCAGGATCGTGACCCCTTTAGTCTTCGAGTCCAGTCCCGAGTGAAAAACCTGTCCGACCCATCCCTTCCTCAATATAATCTGGTCAGCTACCCTAAGGTGCGTCTCCTGTAGCATTACAACGTCCTCCTTCAGTCCTCCTTCAGTCCTCTCAAATGCTTGATCACGCGTGCCTAATTGGGGGGCTCATCGCCCTCCCCCTCCCCCCCCTCGCCGATCAACCATCACCATTCTTGGGACAGTTTCTAGCCTGCGCCGCACGCCTCCACCTTCCCGACCCCAGGCAGTCTCCGCTCCTGACCTCCTCTCTGTCCCTCAGCAAAAGGCCCTCCCTCGTCTGTAGAACATTTCTCCCCCTCCCTCCCCGAGTAACAGCACAACGTAAATCGACCCCTTCGATAACCTAACATCTGCTCACCCCCCGCTGCGTTTCCATGAGCTAGCCCACCCAGCTAGCTTGGTGGTCCCCGCACCTGGCGTCAGACATTCTCCTACCTATTCTTCCCTCCCCACCCTCCCCCCGTACATACACACATATTTAAATGAAAGCCAATCCCAATACAATTGCCCGAGAAAAAAAACACTACAAAGAAAAAAATCAAGCAAAAGATCCAGCATCTAACAAACACACCTCCATCCCCCAACAGTGCAAATGTAAACTTTAACTCACTCAACTCTGCAACTGGCCCCAAATCAATACAGAGGACATTACAAATAACGTCCACAGAACGAAAAACGAGAAACTTTTTTAAACATGAACGTTGTACCAAAGTTCAAAGTTCTCAATCCGCCACCAGCCCTTTCCTTTTCGCAAAGTACTGCGTTTCCTCAGGCAACTCGAAATAAAAATGTTGCTCCTCGTACGTGACCCAGAGATGGCTGGATACAGCAGTCCGAACTTCACCTTTTTCTTAAAAAGGGGTCGACCTCATCTGGTTGAACCCCGCTCTTCTCCTGGCCACCTCCGCACTCAGGTCCTGATAGATCCGCAGGATACTGTTCTCCCATTTACAGCTCCGTGTCTGCTAGGCCCACTGTATAATATGCTCGTTGTCCAAATACCTGTGGAATCTCACCACCATTGCCCTCGGGGGTCTCCCATTGGTGGCTTCCTCTCGAGCGCTCTTTGAGCCCTGTCCACTTCCAAGGGTCGGGAGAATGTCCCCTCCCCCAGCAGCTTCTCAAACATGCCAGCTATGTATGCCCCAGTGTCCGTTCCTTCGGACCCCTCCAGGAGACCGACGATTCTCAGGTTCTGCCGGCGGGACCTATTTTCTAAGTCCTCCACTTTCTCCAGTAGCCTTTTCTGCTGGTCTCTCAGCAGCCCCACTTCCATCTCCACTACAGTTTGATTTCCTCCTGGACAGCCAGTGCCTTCTCTACTTTCTGGATCGCCCGATCTTGGGCATCCAAACTAAGCTTCAGCCGCGCAATTGATTCTTTAATCGGGTCCAAGCAGGCCTGCTTCTGTTTGATGAAGCCCTCCTGGATAACTTGCATCAGCTGCTCCATTGACCGCTGGGTCGATAAGCCAGAGCTCCGGTCCTCCGCCATGCTTTCTCCCACTGCAGCTTCAACCAAAGCCTTCTCTGTCCGTCTTTTCTGTCTTTGCGAGCACTTCTAGACAGCCTCTCCATGCACCAATGTGGGAATCCAGTACCCAATTGCCTCTGTCATTGATTTTCCAAATCAAGTCCGGTAAAAAATTGAGAGAAAAGGTCCAAAAGTCTGACCCGAGCGGGAGCCACCAAATGTGCGACTTACTCCTTCATTGCCGCCACTGGAAGTCCTACCTTATGCCTTCTTAACCACTGTAACCACCTGATCTGCTACCTTAAGGGACCGGTGTACATGCACACTAAGGTCCCTCTGATCCACGGTGCTTCCTCAGGTCCTGCTGTTTTGTTTGTCCTGCCCAAGTGCATCACCTCACACTTATCCAGATTGGATTCTATTTGCCATCTGACCAACCATCTATAGCTTCCTGTAATCGAAGGCTATCCTCCGCACTATTTACCACCCACCGATTTTAGTATCATTCGCAAACTTACAGATCAGACCTCCTACATTCATATCTAAATCATTTATATGAACCACAAACAGCAAGGGCCCCACCACTGATCTCTGCAAGACCTCACTGGACACAGGTTTCCAGTCAGAAAAACACCCCTGCCACTCAGCCAATTTTGGATCTCATTTGTCAAATGTCCTTGGATCCCATTGGCTCTTACCTTGACTATCAGTCTCCCATGTAAAGCCTTGCTGAAGTCCAAGTCAACCATGTCAAATGCATTTCCCTCATCTACACACCTGATCACCTCCTCGAAAAATTAAATCAAGTTAGTCAGACATGATCTCCTCTTAACAAAACCATGCTGACTGTTCTTGATTAATCCCTGCCTCTCCAAATGCACATTAATTCTGACTCCCAGAATTGCTTCCAATAGTTTCCCTATCACTGAGGTTAGACTGACTGGCCAGGAGTTTCCTGGATTGTCCTTTCCTCCCTTCTTTTTTTTTATAAATGTTTTTTATTGGATTTTTGAACAAAGGATATTTGCCGTTATGTACACAGGATATGATATATATAAGTAGGCATCTGTTTGTGCCGGTGAGACAATTCCGGAGGGCAATCCTCGAATGGGTCCGGTGCCGGTGTTACCCCTTGCTTCTCCCGGACGGATTTCGCCACTATTGTCTTCTCGTGCAAACTACCGCTTCAGCTGGTCCTCTCATTTCCGCCTCCCTTCTTGAATAATGGCCCACACTGGCTATCCTCTAGCACCTCTCCTGTGGCCAGAGAGGAATTGAAAATTATTGCCAGCTCCCCTGTTATTTCCTCCCTTGCCTCACTCAACAAATTGGGATACATTCCATCTAGCCCTGGATATTTTTCTCCATTTAAGCCTGCCAGACCACTCAGATCCTCCTTCCTGTCCGTACTAATCTCTTTCATTTTATTCCAATTCACTGGATTTGGTGGTCCAATCCTTTTTCTTGATTTCTGATTTCTATATCCATACTGTCCATCTCATGAGTGAAAATTTAGAACCCTACCTACGTCCTCCAGCTCCCGCCACAAATTACCACTGTGGTCCTTAATGGGCTCAAATTTTTCCCTATTTATCCTTTTACCCTTAATGTACTTGTAAAACAACTTAGGATTTTCCTTTATTTTACCTGCCAGTATCCTTTCATGTTCCCATTTTGCTCTCCTAATTTTCTTTTTAAGTTCCCCCTTGCACATTCTATACACCTCTAGGGTGGAACGGCAGCACAAGGGTGGCACAGTAGCACAGTGGTTAGCACCGTCGGTTCACAGCTCCAGAATCCAAGGTTCAATTCCTGGCTTGGGTCACTGTCTGTGCAGACTCTGAACGTTCTCCCCGTGTCTGCTTCGGTTTCCTCCTACAGTCAAAAGATGTGCAGGTTAGGTGGATTGGCCATGCTAAATTGCCCTTAGTATCCAAAAAAGGATAGATGGGGTTGTTGGTTGCGGGAATAGGGTGGAGGTGTGGGCTTTGTTGGGGTTCTCTTTCCAAGGGTCTGTGCATACTTGATGGGACAAGTGGCCTCCTTCTGCACTGTAAGTTCTATGATACTATTATCGGGCTTCTGCTGTTTTGAGCCCCCGATATCTGCCATAAGCCTCCTTTGTTCTCCTTATCCAATGCTTTATATCCCTCGATATCCAGAGTTCACTGGATTTGGTGGTCCAATCCTTTTTCTTGATTGGAACACGTCAGCCCTGTACTCTTCCTATTTCCTTTTTGAATGCGTCCCCACTATTCTGTCACAGATTTACCTAAAAGTCTCCGCTTCCAGTCCACTCTGGTCAAATTATATTGGATCTTATTAAAATTGGCCTTCCCCAGTTTAGAACTTTGATCTCAGGCCCATCTTAGTCCTTTTCCATAACAATCTTGAATCTGACGGAGTTATGATCACTGTTCTCAAAACGCTCCTCCACTGATAGTTCAACCATTTGCCCATCTGCCCCAGTTCTACCTTGCTTCCTTTCATTATGTGCCACCTTGTTTTTCAAGAGAAAGGGAAGAGGTCAACTCAAAGACAAAATGTGGTGGATGCTCAAGCTCTGAAATAAAAACAGAATGTTCTGTAAATACTCAGCAGAAAGAAACAGAGGGTTAGATTTCTGGCCCACTTACAAAGGCCGCCATAACGGATGGAAGCGGAAAATATCACAAAATCGGAAAAACAAGCTTCTCACTGTCGTAAAAAGAAGCACGGCATCGTCCGCTCCAGCCATCAATGCAGGCTGAATTTCCCGCCACAACCATCAGAAGCATCTGTTCATCAGGAGGGTATGTCCTCAAAAAGGACTGGAAACAGGTGGCTTGAGAGATAAATGCCTGGAGTCTCACCCTGAGGACTTGGTAGCAGTGCAGAAATATGACAACTCCACATTTGTGGTCAAGGTTAGTGAATGCATCTACACATCACATCTCATACTGAGCAAACAAGCCTGTTAAATTCACCACAACCCTATCACTCATTTGACTACATCTACTAGAACTATAGGAGACAGGCCTAACAGTTGCATACTCCAACTCACACACACAGCTTCCAATAATACCAGTCCCTTACCCAACTCTCGTTGCCTCTATGGACTTGATACCACCTAGACATAGCCTCATACTTACAGCAAAAGGACATCAATAATGGGAGTGATTGGCAGATGACCAGCATGCTGCCACAACTGCATCCACTCACCCCAATGGAGGACTTGGTGCTCCTTCTCAAGGGGACCATAGCAAAAGGGCCCATGGAGATGGAATCCAGTGCTGCTGAGGACATTGAAGATGGTGGTGTGTTACAGCCCTTTGCCCCATTTCAACTCCCTACTCATCATCCTGAGATACACCATAAATTGAAAGTTGGTGCGACCATGGGCCTAATGTTTTCCTCCCTCAACCCATCCCTTACCCCAAAATCTCTTTCACCTTTTGTACGTTCACTTATCCAATATCTGCCACATGGCCAGGCCCTAATACTGCCAGGAGGAAGAGAGAGATCAGGCCTACACCAGCGATGAAGTACTAGACTCTTGATCTGATAGGGCTTTAAATTAAATAGTTGGGGGCGGCAGGGTTCAATTATATGGAAAATTAGAAAGTCAAAGTTAAAGGAGAAGGTTTGGGGCCTCACGGTAGCATGGTGGTTAGCATCAATGCTTCACAGCTCCAGTGGTCCCAGGTTCGATTCCCAGCTGGGTCACTGTCTGTGTGGAGTCTGCACGTCCTCCCCGTATGTGCGTGGGTTTCCTCCGGGTGCTCCGGTTTCCTCCCACAGTCCAAAGATGTGCGGGTTAGGTGGATTGGCCATGCTAAATTGCCCGTAGTGTAAGGTTAATGGGGGGATTGTTGGGTTACGGGTATACGGGTTACGTGGGTTTAAGTAGGGTGATCATTGCTCGGCACAACATCGAGGGCCGAAGGGCCTGTTCTGTGCTGTACTGTTCTATGTTCTATGTTTGGGTGCAGGTTAATGATGAGGACTTTAAACTGGTTAAAGGGGCCAAGGGCTCACGAGAGGTTAGTAAAGTTTTCAGAACAAGTAAAAGAGCAGAGAGTATGTAAAGTGGCAGGAATCTAACTTCAGTTACAGCAGATACAGCGACAACTCTGAAAAGGGGAGCAGTCAACACAGGACTGAGGGTGTTGTACCTAGATACGCCCAGTATATGATACAAGGCAAATGAGCTGGTAGGGCACATCACAGAGACATGGCTGGAAGGGAATCAGGACTGGGATCTAAAAATTCAAGGATGTGTGTCCTATTGAAAGGACTGACAGATGTACAGAGGGAGCAGGATTACCTTGTGAGTAAGAAATTAAATTAAATCGAAAGCAAGAAGCAACATAGGGTTGAAAGGCATAGAATTTATGTGGGTAGAGTTGAGGAATCACAGAGGAAAAATTCCCTGATGGGTGTTATATACAGGCCCCTAGAAGTAGTCAGGATGTGGGGCAGAAAATAAATCATGCGATAGGAAGGGCATATAATAAAGTCAATGGGTGCGATTTAACCAAATTGGAACAATGTCCCGTGACCAGCACGATTAGCTGCATGTTTCGCGGCACTCGCAGTGTCGAGAAACACCACTCTATCTATTGTTATGTTCTATGTTATAGCCGTGGTAAAGTTGCACACAAAACTTCTAGTTCTTTGACTAGTAAGATAGTTTATTAATAAAGTGAACACGTGGAAAGATACAAATGGTAACGAATAATTGAATCCTCTTGGAACTACTCTGAATGCGACTGTCCTCTAGAACGACTTACTACCAATTGCCAGTTCTATGGAGTCACATGGTGGATCTCTGTCCCCACCTGTTGGTTGGAGTATATCCAAGTCTATGCATTACTATGCAGATGCATATAACCACATCCCCCTTCCTTTCGAAATGTGAATGTTCAACCAATGTAACTGTGCCCTACAAACCATGATCTACATAAAAATTTCCAACATGTCATATATACAAATCTAACTGCACTTTACAGAGCATAATATGCATAACAATTTCACAATAATTGAGGAGTTGTGGTTGATCCATGGTGCTTGCACTTGAATAACAATAACAATGTCCCTTGTACACAGTTCATTATATGTTCAGTCTTTCAGGTTAACAATATATTTGTGTTGGTCTCCTGAATCTTGACCAAATACATGATCATCTTTCATCTTTCAAAAGATTATTTTTCTGGCTGGTCTTTGAGTCACCAACTCTTTCAACCTTTTGAAACAATGCTTCCTACTCAGTGTGCATTCTTGTTTATTCGCCTTATTGCCAATGCTTGTGTCTTCACTGTCATGGCTACTACCCAGTCGACCAACTGTGTCCTCAACTCTTCTCTCACCCTTCCTTCTCTTTTTTATAATCAGCTCTGTCCTTCTTTTCTTATTGGCTTTGGTGGCATCATCCGTGTGGTTCACACTCACATATAACTGTGCACCTCGAGCATCATTCTTGCTCCTGGTTGATGCCAAGGGATTAGCTGTTTCTGGATCCCCTGCTGCAATGGCTGCTTCTGGATCTTTTGCTATGGTAGCTGCTTTGGATTGTCTGCTGTAGTAGCTGTTTCTGGATCTGCTGCCAAGATGGCTGATTCTGGAGACTTTGCTGGATTGAGGAGTTGTGGTTGATCCATGGTGCTTGCGCTTGAATGCTGTACTGCATGCCTATTAACTGGTGAGGAATCGAATGCCAGTATATGTTTGGACACTTTTGCAGTTCGAGGCAAGTTTGCGACTGCAGAAATGATCTGAAAACCCTCACATTCCCGTATATTAGCTGGATCAATGTCCTCAACGTTAGGCATTACTTCTTCACTTTGTGTTTTAGTCTCAATTAGTGCCTCATCCTCATCTGATATACATGCCTCGTCTGTTGAAGAACTGCACGAAAATGTATCCATTTTTTCTTGTCTGATGGACTGGCCTCGAGTGCTTGGGAATTCACTGCAGGAACTATTCTGTGGGCAGAGGAGAAATCATCGTACTTCTCTGGAGCCAATTTCTCCAAATGGGGATTATTTCTTCAGTTCGCAGTAGATTTGCTCTCAGCTAATTTGTTTGCTGTTGCACTCTTGCTTTCAAACTCGGCACACTCCATTTTGGTTGTCCTGCGCAGATTGGAAGCTACTTGTTACCACCTCATCACTATTGCCAAATAAAGCAAGTAAATCCTCATTGTTTTTCTCTTCTGGTGCGTCATCTGCTTCTTCACATTTCTCATCGTAATCATTATCATTGTGGTGATGATCATCGTAATCATCATCGTCATAATCATTATTGTAATCTTCATCATCATAATCATCATCATCGTAATCACTATCATCGTAATCTTCTTCATCGTAATCAACATCATCATAATCAACATCATCATAATCATCATCATCGTAATCTTCTTCATCGTAATCAACATCATCATAATCAACATCACCATAATCAACATCATCGTAATCAACATCATTGTCTGCGATAGCTTCTCCTGTGAAGTATAACACTGCTCGTGGAATTACGTGTACCTGAAAAAGTGACTAATGTCAGAGTCCTGCCGCAGAACTTTCATCCAGATCACCATCGTCTGGAACTGCAGAAGGGCTAAAAAAAATTGAAGAAAGCGTTATTTGGTACAGTTTTCATAACAGTTCTACCCTTATGCTTCTGTTTCGTTTTAATGGTCTTCATTGTGACTTTTTTTTTCTTCCTTCCAGTCGATCTGGCGTCCTGTGCATCCTAGAATTTCTGGTCCATCAAATAAGAAAAAATCTGAATCATCAGGAGACGATTCCATCTTGTATGTTTTTGTCAGTACTTCATTTGTGAAGTACTCATTTGTCTCAAACTTATACTCCAGAGTAAAATTCATTGGCTGCCCTGGACCTGAAAATTTCACCTTTAAGTCTTGTAGATGCTTTAGGATGGGCACATCATGCTCCTGCATTATGTCACTGAGCACATCCACATTCTTGAAGACTGTTAACCAGAATTCTGGAATTCCTATTGGCTCCTCTATCTCTTCATCTGGTTTATCTTCCTTCACCTTGACTTTTGCTTTTCTCTCATTGGTTAACTGCGTCACTTAATCTCCTTACCATTTGCAATCATACTCCGTCATAGCGCTGTCTGGAATGTACAGCCGCTCAACTAGGTTCAATGCCTCATATGCTTTCGCTCCTATGGTGCACTCCCATTCCGTGCCACAATGGAAAATGTTATGGCGTGACATCTGTCATGTACCCATGCTTCGAGCTCACATGTGCCTAACATTGCAATCTCCTTCCCATTGTCTCCCAGCAGTCCTGTCTAAATTTACGATTTGACTCTCAGCCTGTTCAAATCTGACAAGCTGATAAGTTTGGTCCTTGCTCCCGTGTCAAGTTCGCAGTTTATTAAAGTGCCATTGATCATCACTGGAATTGTCCATCTGTCTTCCATGGAGTCGGCATCACCATCACTATTGCTGCAACCAGTAAGTAAGACTTCTTCACTTTGCATATTCAGACTCATTGTGTTGTCAGTCGAAATCAAATCAACGAAAAACAGGTCTTCGATGCACATCTCATCAATCATGTTAACTGATCCCGTTTGGTCCCAGTTGGACGTGAAAAACCTTGTCTCGCAAAATGATTTGTTCTGCCACACTTGGAACACACCTTCCCCCATGCTGGACATTGTCGCGGCCCATGTGGAGTGCCATATCGCTGTCACAAAATGGTGGATCCAGTCTGCCATTTAAAATGGCTGTCTGCACTTGGAATGCATTTCTTATGTGTGTGTTCTATGTTCTATGTGAATGTGCCACTAAGCTTATGGTGCTGGTGTCTTCATACACATTGGCACCAAAATGTTTCAGGTCGAGCGTGCTAATCTGCTGTGCAGCTGGCTTGCTTGCATGTCAAATCTCCATGACAGATTCACCTGAGGAAGGAGCAGTGCTCCAAAAGCTAGTGATTTGAAACAAACCTGTTGCACTTTAACCTGGTGTTTTAAGACTTCTTATAGTGCTCACCCCAGTCCAATGCCGGCATCTCCACATCACGACAAATCTTGATAGTGTTTTCTAATTGAAAGTCTTCTTCCCTCAAAAGCCTCTCACGCCAGGTTCTGCCTGCATGCCAAGAACTTTCTGAACTGTCCATGCTGATGATGAAACACATGCAGGAATTGCCAAAGCAAATTTAGCCTTGGGCTGACTTCAAACATCTGGGAATAAAGAGGACAAGTCTGCCTACCAAACTGAACGTCTTTAGGGCAATAGTCATGCTCACTCTCTCTCTGCATGTAAGACTTGGACTGTATACCAGCATTATGCCAAGAAGCTCAACCACTTTCACTTGAGCTGCCTTCAGAAGCTTCTGAAGATCAGATGACAGGACAAAACTATAAGGCAGTGAGATGCTCATCCAAGCTAGCATGCTACCATCAACACCATATTGAGAATGTCGCACTATATAATAGCCTATATAATAATCTTTATTATTGTCACAAGTAGGCTTACATTAAAACTGCAATGAGGTCAGTGAAAATTCCCCTAGTCACCACACAACAGCGCCTGTTCGGGTACACAGAAGGAAAATTCAGAATGTCCAATTCACCTAACGAGCACGTCTTCTGGGACTTATGGGAGGAAACCGGAGCACCCGAGAAAACCCACGCCAACACGGGGAGAACATGCAGACTTCTCACAGACAGTGACCAAAGCGGAAATCGAACCTGGCACCCTGGAGCTGTGAAGCAACAGTGCTACCGTGCCGCCCTTACCTGACAACCCACTGGAACCCTTACATACCCCACCATCAACATGGTCACCTTTGCATTGATAAACAAATAAGATGTAAAAAGAAGACATGAGGTGGAAAGAGCATTCACTTGATAATAGGATTCACTAGTATATGGTGTTTACACAGCTGCCATGTTGGCACATGGCCTATCTGAACAGTAAAAATTCTGTAGTGGATTTAAGATTGAGTCTGCAGTCCTTGGAACTTTATTTAGACAATGTTAACGTTTTGCTACCTGCGTGGTAGGTAACATGTGTTACTCAATCCCTGTTTAATGATGAGCTCTTCTGAATTTCGATGAAGAAGACTCAACCTCGTCCAGTAATAACAAAAGGTTTATTGAGTAACTATAACAATAATTGCATGAGTTCTTTACTTTTACATTGATACTAGTGATAAGGTTAACAAGATCTAACTACAGTAACTATACATAACTCCACTAGCCATCTGTACGAGTCTGCTATTGCCTTGGTCACAGTGCACCCAAGAGGATGAGAGAGACCAATGTGGTTGCCTTTTATACCCCTGTTGGTCTGACCCTCTAGTGATCATGTGGTGCTACTGATTACACATTAAGTCCTTGTGTACTTAATGTGCACATATAGAGATCACTACAGTAGATTTAAGATTGAGTTTGCAGTCCTTGGAGCTTTATTTAGACGATGTTAACACATAACATTGTCTAACATAACATAGCATGCGATATTAGACTGCCTGTTTGCCTGCCAGAAGATGACAACATGCAATCGTTCTCTTAAAGTGCCCCCGTTCTGCTACAAGGCGGCAAGTGAGGAAAGACAAAAACAATTGTGGATGGGATTCTCCAGCCACAGCCGCATGTTTCTCGGAGATGTGCCGTTTGCTGGTGACCAGATTCTCTACTCCTGGCTGAAGCCACCCCATGCTGCCAGGAAATCCACGGGCATGGTGCACTGCCGGCGGGATCAGAGAATCCCACTGCCAGCAAACGGCCAGAGAATTCCGACCAATGAATGATCAACAAATTCATTATGCGTGTAGTGATTATTTGTGAACAATCATGATGTTTGATTACTTTTATTTTCTGATGCAAACTGATTAACAATGCAAGAAGATTCAGGCAGTTTACCTGTCAAGCTTGACAACACTTTCAAAGTCAAATATTGCTTCCTGCCATTCACCGAGTTCAGTGTACAAAATCCCTCGATGCAAAAATGAATCCAAATTCTCAACTTCACTGTTGATAAGCACTATAAAGAAAAGTAGGTAAAGATTTATCAGTAAATTTATATTATCTACTATATTGAGAGAAAACTATAGCTTGTTTATTTCCAAAATTTCTATACAAAGTTAGACAAAGAAGAAAAATGTAAATGGTGTGGCAATACAGAGATGCATATGCCTCTAAACTACAACACTGACAACAGCAAAGTTTGCAGAGATATAGGGAGTTTCTGAGGTTGGCATGCCTTCAATGAACTGGGAGCTCACCTGGGTGATACATCACTGATATCGGCAGGAACATATTGAATGTTATCCATGCCTGCCAGCAAGAATGCAAATAGGTATGAAGGGGGGAAAGGCCAGGAAAGAATGGAACATGTCCCAATTTCTGCTCCACCCATACCAAGTCCTTTCAGAAACTGAGAGAAGAAGTGGGGAAAATCAAGCCAATGTGCATTAATTGTTCTTCTGGCGAGTGTAAGTTGCTATATTTTATCACAACATCATACCAAGTTTGCATTACTACACAAAAGTATCATAATCGTTGTTAAGAAGAAAAATAATAAAAAGAAACTGCGCTGAATTTAAGGAATAACGTATCATACAGGCCCAAAACTCAGAATTAAATCATTTGTAATCATAAATACATTAAACCAGATTTAAACAAATGTATTCACTTGAGGCTTGACATTGTCCATTCCAATGAATGGTAGAAGAGGAGGTAAAATCACTCTTCTGTAAAAATATCAAATAACTAAGCAATTTGGATTACTTGAGGTGTTCCTGAACCTCCTACATAAAGGGATGCCACAATTTCAACCCTCAGGTCTTGATTTCTGCACTCCAGACTTTGCAAAGCAACCATTTAATGCAAATAAAATGTTGATGTGCATCTGCCTGTGCTATTATTTTCACAAAGTGGTACTCCTCTGGACCCAACCCTCTCTCTTATAGAATCATAGTAAGAAGTCTTACAACACCTGATTAAAGTCCAACAGGCACTGCTCCTTCCTCAGGTGAATGAAGAGGTAGATTCCAGAAACATATATACAGACAAAGTCAAAAATGCAAGACAGTGCTTTGAATGCGAGCATTTGCAGGTAATTAAGTCTTTACAGATCCAGAGAGGGGGTGATCCCAGGTTAAAGAGGTGTGAATTGTCTCAAGACAGGACATTTGGTAGGAGTTTGCAAGCCCAGGCCAGACGGTGAGGGGGTGAATGTAATGCACATGAATCCAAGGTCCCGTTTGAGGCCGTATTCATGTGTACAGAACTTGGCTATAAGTTTCTGTTCGATGATTCTGCATTGTCACGCGTTCTGAAGGCCGCCTTGGAGAACGTTTACCCGGAGATCAGAGACTGAATGCCCTTGACTGCTGAACCTGTTTGAGGTTGCGAGGTTATTTGAAGGCAAGTAGTGGGGGTGTGGGTATGACCTTGGCAAGATGTTCGTCTTCATCGATGACATGTTGAAGGCTGCGAAGATGATGTTGTAGTTTCTCCGCTCTGGGGAAATACAGGACGACAACGGGTACTCTGTCGGTTGTGTCCCGTGTTTGTATTCTGAGGTGGTTGGTGCGGTTGTTTGCTGTGGCGCTTTGGAACTGTCGATCGATGAGTTGAGCGCGATATCCCGTTGAAGGGGTTACCTGGGCTTGCAAAATCCTACCAACAATTCACACCTCTTTAACCTGGGATTACCCCTCTCGTAAAAGAGGGGTCGGGGGCGGTGGGGGGGGGGGGGGGGGGGGGGGGGGGGATAGAGGGAGGGCGTGAAAAATGTCGGGAGGCCCTCCCACTATTCTCCCACCCGGCGTGGGGGGTGGAGAATCGCGCCCATAGTCTAGGCGACTGAAGACAGACGAAGCTTTGGAAGAATATTGGGAATGTGGGACCAATCTGAAACGAGGAATCTAGAGGGCTAAAAGGGATCATGAAATATCTTTAGCAAACAGGGTTAAGGAAAATCTCAAAGCCTTATATTCATATATAAGGAGCAAGAGGGTAACTAGAGAAAGGGTTGGCCCACTCAAGGACAAAGGAGGAAAGTTATGCGTGGAGTCAGAGAAAATGGGTGAGATTCTTAAGGAGTACTTTGCATCGGTATTCACCAAGGAGAGGGACATGACGGATGTTGAGGTTAGGGATGGATGTTTGATTACTCTAGGTAAAGTCAGCATAAGGAGGGAGGATGTGTTGGGTATTCTAAAAGGCATTAAGGTGGACAAGTCCCCAGGTCCAGATGGGATCTCTCCCAGGTTACTGAGGGAAGTAAGAGAGGAAAAAGCTGGGGCCTTAACAGATATCTTTGCAGCATCCTTGAACATGGGTGAGGTACCGGAGGACTGGAGAATTGCTAATGTTGTCCCCTTGTTTAAGAAGAGTAGCAGGGATAATCCAGGTAATTATAGACCGCTGAGCCTGATGTCAGTGGTAGGGAAGCTGCTGGAGAAGATACTGAGGGATAGGATCTATTCCCATTTGGAAGAAAATGGGCTTATCAGTAATAGGCAACATGTTTTTGTGCAGGTAAGGTCATGTCTTACCAACTTAATAGAATTCTATGAGGAAGTGACAACGTTGATTGATGAGGGAAGGGCTGTAGATGTCATATACATGGACTTCAGTAAGGCATTTGATAAGGTTCCCCATGGTAGGCTGATGGAGAAATTGAAGTCTCATGGGGTCCAGGGTGTACTAGCTAGATGGATAAAGAACTGGCTGGGCAACAGGAGACAGAGAGTAGTGGAAGGGAGTTTCTCAAAATAGAGAACTGTGACCAGTCGTGTTCCACAGGGATCCGTGCTGGGACCACTGTTGTTTGTGATATACGTAAATGATCTGGAGGAAGGTATAAGTGGTCTGATTAGCAAGTTTGAAGATGAAACTAAGATTGGTGGAGTTACAGATAGCGAGGGGGACTGTCAGAGAATACAGCAGAATATAGATAGATTGGAGAGTTGGGCGGAGAAATGGCAGATGGCGTTCAATCTGGGCAAATGCAAGGTGATGCATTTTGGAAGATCCAATTCAAGAGCGAACTATACGGTTAATGAAAAAGCCCTAGGGAAAATTGATGTACAGAGAGATCTGGGTATTCAGGTCCATTGTACCCTGAAGGTGGCTGCGCAGGTCGAGAGAGTGGTCAAGAAGGCATACGGCATGATTTCCTTCATCGGAAGGAGTATTGAATACAAGAGTTGGCAGGTCATGTTACAGTTGTATAAGACTTTGGTTCGGCCACATTTGGAATACTGTGTACAGTTCTGGTCGCCACATTACCAGAAGGATGTAGCTGCTTTGGAGAAGGTGCAGAGGTGGTTCACCAGTATGTTGCCTAGTATGGAGGGTGCTAGCTATGAAGAGAGGTTGACTAGATTAGGATTATTTTCATTAGAAAGACGGAGGTTGAGATCTCATTTGTAGACCTCATTGAGGTCTACAAAATCATGAGAGGTATAGACAGGGTGGATAGCAAGAAGCTTTTTCCCAGAGTGGGGGACTCATTACTAGGGTCACGAGTTCAAGGTGAGAGGGGAAAAGTTTAAGGGAGATATGCGTGGAAAGTTCTTTACGTAGAGGGTGGTGGGTGCCTGGACCGCATTGCCGGTGGAGGTTGTAGAGGCGGGCATGATAGCGTCATTTAAGATGTATCTAGACAGATACATGAATGGGCAGGGGGCAGAGGCATACAGATCCATAGAAAATAGGCGACAGTTTTAGATAGAGGATCTGGATCGACGCAGGCTTGGAGGGCCGAAGGGCCTGTTCCTGTGCTGTGATTTTTCTTTTTTCTTTATTCTTTCTTTGTAACCTATTTAGTTGTCTTCCGAGGCTATTTAGTTGAAATAGCCTTCTAATGGATGGAATCTTTGGTATGAAGGAAGTGGAGAAAAAGGTAGAAACTGCCTACTCTGAAGCCCCCTGAGCTCAGCTTTTCAGAGGCCGAGGCCCAGTGAAAAGGAACGTAGAGGCTGATGCACAAAAATGAAGTGACCCCAAGATTCCAGGCTGCATTTATTAAACTTGAGCAACACAATTTTTTTTCAACTAACATTTTTAGCCTCCTTACAAAAAGGGTCAAAGGTATAATAAAATCACTATTCTGGGAAGAAATTATTTATCCAGCCTCCTTTACACCCCCTCAGCATCTGGATCAGTACTTTCCAATCTCTTCACGGTGGCAGGCACCCAAGGCAAATCTGAAATGGTGCAGGAACCCATTGGCATTATTTAAATCAGATGAACTCATACAAATTTTGCAGCCACCAGCAGAACAGTGGCAAAGACCACCAACAGGCATAATTCTGATATCATTGCCAGCATTTGTCCCTGAGAATACTTAGGACCTAAATAGCCATCAAGATTGGCATTTCTCAGACTTCCGGTTGCGGCTATGCGGAGCTAAGCCGCACGTTCGGCAGCTCCCGCTACTTAAGGACTTTTGAGCCTATTTGAGAGCCCCAAACGGCGCTGTCTCGACAAATCCCGGTGGGGGAAGGTGCCTGGAGGAGCATTCCACACAATTTATGGTGCTCACCCGGAGTGGGGCAAAGGAAAAGGCTGCAGCAGCTCCCCAAGAAAAGCGGGGGAAGAAGGACAAAATGGCGGCCGGCGGAACACCTGAGGACTGGTGGAAGTGGGCGCAGGAGCAGCAGGCCTCTCTTCTGCGCTGTTTTGCGGAGCTGAAGGCTGAGTTGCTGGACTCCCTGAATGCGACTACCAACAGGCTGCTTGAGACCCAGGCGGCCCAGGAGGTGTCCATTCGGGAGTTGCAGCAGCACGCCGCTGAGCGGGAGGAGGAGGCCGTGGTCCTCGTGGGGAAAGTGGAGTTGCACGAGGCACTTCACAAAAAGTGGCAAGACCGCTTGGACGTTCACACAAGGCGAAAGAATTTGAGGATCCAGGGCCTGGCGGAGGGGCTGGAAGGGTCGGATCTTCCGTCTTATGTGACCACGATGTTGAGCTCATTGATGGGAGTGGGGTCCTTCCATTTGCCCCTGGAGCTTGAGGGTGCCCACAGAGTGCTGGCCAGGAGGCCCAAAACAAATGAACCCCCGCGGGCAGTGCTGGTGCGGTTCCATCGATTCAGCGACCGGGAGTGTGTGCTGCGCTGGGCCAAGAAAGAGAGGAGCAGCAAGTGGGAGAATTCGGTAGTGCGAATCTACCAGGACTGGAGTGCGGAGGTGGCAAAGCGGCGGGCCGGGTTCAACCGGACGAAGGCGGTGCTGCATGCCAGGCAGGTCAAATTTGGAATGCTGCAGCCTGCGAGTCTGTGGGTGACATATAAGGACCGGCACCACTACTTCGAGTCCCCGGAGGAGGCATGGGCCTTTGTACAGGCGGAGAAGCTGGACTCGAACTAGGGTCTGGGGGCACACTATGGCTGTTGCTGTTTTCGCTGTTGCTGTTTTGTAATTTTGACATGTGTTTTTTATGCTGGTTTTTTTTTGTTTGCTCTGTTTCCAGGTGGGTCTGTCTGTTGGGTATGGTTGTGGGTTATGTGGGGAATATTGGGGGTTTCTGTTTTTTATGTTCCCTTCTGTACGGGGCTGGGGGCTGGGGTGAAATTGGATTTTGGGGAGCTGCGTCAGAAGGTGGGGTGTGGCAGTGTGAAAGCGCGGGCTTTCCTCTGGCGGGGGGGTGGAGCTGGCAGTGGGGGCGTGGCCTCTACTGGTTTTCTTTCCCGCGCTGAAGCGGTGCCAAGGAGGTGTGGCAAGAGGGGGATGACCCCATGCCGGGAGGGGATGGGTTTTGGCGGGAGCTGCCGGGGTCAGCCGAAGTCAGCTGACTCACGGCAGTACCATGGAGGGTGCGTCGCGGCTAGGAGGGGTCCTAGCCTGGGGGGGGGGGGGGGGGGGGGGGGGGGGGGGGGGGAGGGGGGGGGGGGGGGGGGGGGGGAGATACCGGGTTGCTGTTGGGATTGCCAGGAAGGAGCTGGTGTGGGCCGGTGGGGTGGAGGAGAGGAGTTATCGCCATGGGGAACGGGTCAGGCGGGGGGGGGATGGCCTGGGGGGAGCAGTCGATAAGCTATGGCTAGCCGGCGGGGGAGGGGGGGCGAGTTGCCCTCTGATCCGGCTGATCACCTGGAACGTGAGGGGGCTGAATGGGCCGGTTAAGAGACCTAGGGTATTTTCTCATCTGAAGGGGCTGAAGGTGGATGTGGCTATGCTCCAGGAGACCCAGTTGAAGGTGGCGGACCAAGTTCGCCTGAGGAAGGGGTGGGTGGGGCAGGTTTTTCACTAAGGGTTGGACGCGAAGAACCGGGGGGTGGTGATTCTGGTGGGGAAGTGGGTGGCGTTCGAGGTGGCTGAGGTGGTGTCGGACAAGGAGGGCAGATATATTATGGTGAAGGGTAGGCTGCACGGAGAAAAGGTGGTGCTCGTTAATGTATATGCCCCGAATTGGGATGATGCTGGCTTCATGAGGCGCTTGTTGAGCCGCATTCCGGACCTGGAAGCAGGGGGCCTGATCATGGGGGGAGACTTTAACACATTGCTGGATCCCCCACTGGACCGGTCCAGTTCAAGGACGGGTAGGAGACCGGCGGCGGCCAAAGTGCTGAGGGGGTTTATGGACCAGATGGGAGGGGTGGATCCCTGGAGGTTTGGGAGGCTGAGGGCGCGGAAGTATTCCTTTTTCTCTCATGTCCATAGGGTTTATTCCCAAATAGATTTTTTCGTCCTGAGCAGGGGATTGATCCCGAAGGTGCAGGATGCCGAATATTCGGCCATAGCAATTTCAGACCATGCTCCGCACTGGGTTGATCTGGAGATGGGGGAGGCGCGGGACCAGCGCCCGCTATGGCGCCTGGATGTGGGGATACTGGCGGATGAGGAGGTGTGTAGGAGGGTCTGGGGAAGCATTGAGGGGTATCTTGATACCAACGACACGGGGGATGGTGGGGATGGTCTGGGAGGCTCTGAAAGCAGTGATCCGAGGGGAGCTGATTTCTATCCGGGCCCACGGGGAAAGGAGGGAGAGGAAGGAGAGGGAGAGACTGGTGGGGGAGCTTCTGGATGTGGATAGGAGATACGCGGAGGCACCGGAGGAGGGGTTGCTGGGGGAACGGCGTAGTTTGCAGGCCAAGTTCGACTTGTTGACCACCAGAAAGGCGGAGACGCAGTGGAGGAGGGCGCAGGGCGCGATATATGAGTATGGGGAGAAGACGATCACGATGTTGGCGCATCAGCTCCGTAGGCGAGATGCGGCTAGGGAAATTGGTGGAGTTACGGATAAGGGTGGGAATGTAGTGCAGAAGGGGGCAGAGGCAAATGGGGTCTTTAGGGACTTCTACGAGGAACTGTACCGGTCGGTGCCCCCGATGGGGGGGGGGGGGGAGGGATGGAGAGCTTCATGAACAGGCTATGTTTCCCAAAGGTTCAAGAGGAGCTGGTAGAGGGGCTGGGGGCGCCGATAGAGTTGGAGGAGCTAGTCAGGGGGATTGGTCAAATGCAGTCAGGTAAGGCGACGGGGCCGGATGGGTTCCGGGTGGAATTTTATAAAAAGTATGCGGATTTGGTGGGCCCCTTGTTGGTGTGAGCCTTCAATGAGGCATGGGGGGGCTTTGCCCTCGACGATGTCGCGGGCGCTGATCTCTCTGATCCTGAAGCAGGATAAGGACCCCTTGCAGTGTGGATCATACAGGCCTAGCTCACTCCTCAATGTTGACGCTAAGTTGCTGGCGAAGATCCTGGCCACCAGGATAGAGGACTGTGTGCCAGGGGTGATACATGAGGATCAGACAGGATTTGTCAAGGGACGGCAGCTCAACACGAATGTGCGGAGATTGCTAAATGTTATTATGATGCCGGCGGTGGAGGGGGAGGCGGAGATAGTGGTGGCGCTGGATGCAGAGAAAGCGTTTGATAGAGTTGAGTGGGGGTACCTGTGGGAGGCGCTGGAGCGGTTCGGATTCGGGAAGGGGTTCATCAAATGGGTGAGGTTGCTCTATGCGGCTCCGATGGTGAGTGTAGTTACCAATGGAAGGAGATCGGAGTACTTTAGGCTCTACCGTGGGACCAGGCAGGGGTGCCCCCTGTCCCCCTTGCTTTTTGCATTGGCGATTGAACCTCTGGCTATAGCGTTGAGGGAGTCAGGGAGGTGGAGGGGTCTGGTGCAGGGTGGGGAGGAACATCGGGTATCACTGTATGCGGACGACCTGCTGTTGTATGTGGCGGACCCAGAAGGGGGAATGAGAGGGGTGATGGAGCTGTTAGCGGAGTTTGGGGGCTTCTCGGGCTATGAGTTAAATTTAGGCAAGAGTGAGGTATTTGTAGTACACCCGGGTGATCAGGAGGAGGGAATTGGGAGGCTCCCGTTTAAGAGGGCAGTGAAGAGTTTCAGATACCTGGGGGTGCAGGTGGCCAGGAGTTGGGGAACTCTCCATAAGCTTAATTTTACCAGGCTGGTGGAGCAGATGGAGGAGGAATTTAAAAGGTGGGACATGGTGTCGCTATCGTTGGCAGGTAGAGTGCAGTCTGTCAAAATGACGGTTCTCCCGAGGTTCTTGTTCCTCTTTCAGTGTTTGCCCATCTTTATCCCTAGGGCCTTTTTTAGAAGGGTGACTAGCAGCATCATGAGCTTTGTTTGGGCGCATGGGACCCCGAGGGTCTTCTTGGAGCGGGGTAGAGATGGGGGGGGGGGGGGGGGCTGGTGTTACTCAATCTCTCGGGGTATTATTGGGCGGCCAATGTGTCGATGGTGCGCAAGTGGGTGATGGAGGGGGAGGGGGCAGCATGGAAACGGATGGAGAGGGCGTCCTGTGGAGATACAAGCCTGGGGGCCCTGGTAACGGCGCCGTGGCCGCTCCCTCCTACGAGGTATACCACGAGACCGGTGGTGGCGGCTACCCTCAAGATTTGGGGGGAGTGGAGGCGACATAGGGGAGAAGTGGGGGGCTCGATGGAGGCTCCGTTAAGGGGGAACCATCGGTTCGTCCCAGGGAACATTAATGGGGGATTCCAGGGTTTGCACAGAGCGGGCATCAGACAGCTGAGGGACCTGTTCATTGATGGGAGGTTTACGAGCCTGGGGGAGTTGGAGGAGAAATTTGGGCTCCCCCCGGGGAACATGTTCAGGTATCTGCAGGTAAAGGCGTTTGCTAGGCGGCAGGTGGAAGGATTCCCTTCGCTTCCTGCGAGGGGGGTGAGCGACAGGGTGCTTTCGGGGGTCTGGGTCGGAGAAGGGAAGAT
The DNA here is from genome assembly GCF_902713615.1 of Scyliorhinus canicula. Lineage (NCBI taxonomy): Eukaryota > Metazoa > Chordata > Chondrichthyes > Carcharhiniformes > Scyliorhinidae > Scyliorhinus > Scyliorhinus canicula. Next base: position 76,321,165 of record NC_052147.1, on the reverse strand, counting down.
ATCTGATATCTACAAGGTAATGCAGGAGGTGGAGGAGGCATCAGTAGAGGAGCTGAAAGCTAAGTGGGAGGGGGAACTGGGGGAACAGATCGAAGACGGGACATGGGCTGATGCCCTGGAGAGGGTTAACTCTTCCTCCTCATGCGCGCGGCTTAGCCTCATTCAGTTCAAGGTGCTGCACCGGGCCCACATGTCCGGGTCTGGGATGAGTAGGTTCTTTGGGGGAGAAGACAGGTGTGTCAGGTGTTCGGGGAGTCCAGCGAACCATGCCCATATGTTCTGGGCATGCCCGGCACTGGAGGAGTTCTGGAAGGGGGTGGCGAGGATGGTGTCGAGGGTGGTAGGATCCAGGGTCAAGCCAGGCTGGGGACTCGCGATTTTTGGGGTTGGAGTGGAGCCGGGAGTGCAGGAGGCGAAAGAGGCCGGTGTGCTGGCCTTTGCATCCCTCGTAGCCCGGCGGAGGATCTTGCTACAATGGAAGGATGCGAGGCCCCCAAGCGTGGAGACCTGGATCAATGACATGGCGGGTTTTATTAAGCTGGAGAAGGACAAATTCGCCCTGAGAGGATCGGTACAAGGGTTCTTTAGGCGATGGCAACCTTTCCTCGACTTTTTGGCTCAACGATAGGGTACTGGAACAGCAGCAGCAGCAACCCGGGGGGGGGAAGGGGGGGGGGGGTGGGGGGGGAGGGGGGGGGGGGGAAGCCGGAGGGGGGGGGACGATGACTATGTTTGTTTATTTAATTTTAATTTATTTTTAAGTTCTGTTGTTTACTGGGTTTGGGGGGGTGGGGGGATGTGATGTATGCGTTGATACGGTCTTGGGGGTGTTACAGTTATTATGGGGCTATTTTGTCGCATTTCATTGTTTGTTGTTATATTTTCTGTAAAAAATTCCAATTAAAATTATTTTTTAAAAAAGATTGGCATTTCTCTTAAAAACCAACTACTGATTTGATTGCAGAAAGCTACAATCAAATTTACTGCAATCAATATCAATAAAATTTAAAATTTACATTTCTAGTTTTGGGCATGGCTTGATCGACAGTTCCACTTCTTTTAACATTTGTATAACCACCGACTACTATATGTATTAAGTTTGCATTATACCTGAAACACTAAAGTCCTGTAATGCTTTTTCTGTGTTAAGCTTTCGCAGAAGGCAGCCTCTGTGATAGAAAGCCGTCCAGTTGTTGGGATCCAAATGCACAGCAGAAGACAGATCCTCAATTGCTTCCTTGAACATCCCTTGCTTAGCATATGCTTGTCCACGATAATTCCTAATACAGAAAGATCATACTGGAATCATAAAGTGATACATGGAGGCCATTTGGCCAATCGTTCTTGTGCTTATCTTTTGGTAGAGCAGTCCAATCAGCCCACACTCTTTCCTCAAAGCCCTGTATTTTTTTTCACTTCACGTATTTCTGTTTTGAAAGCTATTATTGGATCTGCTTTCATCCCCCGCTTCGGCAATGAATTCCAGTACACAACAAATCACTGTTTTCATTATTTTTTTCCTCATGTCATTTCAGATTCTTTTGTCAACCAGCATAAAAATTGTACATTCTCTTGTTAGCACCAGCTGTGGTTCTGTTAATAGCACTTTTATTTGAGTCAGAGTACTGGGGAGTTTGCTACTCCAGAGGCTTGAGTACAAAAATCTAAGCTGTCACTTCAGAGTATTACTGAGGGAGAACTGCACTGCTACCATTCAAATGAGATGAGGTGCTGGATTCTCCATTTGGAGACTTTTTCCCCACGGTGGCGTGGGAACGGTGGGAAAACTGGCACAAAATGGCCACCTATTCAGTATTTTGCTGGGGGCTAGCAGGGAGGCAGCGTAGAGCACCCGGCTCTAGCTGCCGCTACGGCCTGGAGAATTGTCGGGTCCGTAGCTGCACGTGCCCACAGTGGAGGCTTGCAGCAGCCGCGCCATGCTTCATGTCAGATGCCGCACGCAGATTCGACCCGCGAAATAGTCCCCCCTTCGGCCGGCTAGCGCACCCTGGACTGCCACACCACAGTGCCCCCAGCCCCGAATAATGTCCCTCCTACCCACAGATCGCCCTTCCCACAACTGTGGCGGCGCTGGACTGAGTTCGCAGCCGTCACGCTGAGTTCCCGACGGGTGAGACCACACGTGACCCACGCCATCGGGAACTTGGCCAGTTGGGGGCAGAGCATCGGGGGCGATCCCCAGGCAATTGCCTGACATTGTGGGTACATGACTTGGCATACTCTGCGAGTACGGCGCTTTGGAGGGGGAGGAGCATCGTGGAAGTGACGCCGCCCCAGATTCTGTCGGGAATTTGGATTCTCCAGCCCGTCGCCGATCGCTATTTCACCGTCGGTGATGGAGAATCCAGCCGAAGGTCTTTATCTGTCCCTGCAGGTTGGTGTAAAGCCTTCCATGATGCGATCTTGAAGAGCAGGGGAATTATCTCCAGGGTCTTGGCCAACAGTTATTTCTCAAACCACACTACAAAAAGGGAATAGCAGGTCATTATCACATTGCTGCTTGTGGGAACTTGTCCTGTGACTACACTTAGCCTACTTCATTAGTTGTAAGTTACTTTGGGATGCCCTGAGGCTGTTAAAAGCATTCTCTCAATGCAATTGTGTTAGCAGATTCTTCTGAGACATAAATTAGTTTCTCCTTATCTATCTTCCAGGAACCATTCGTGATTTCGAGCACCTCTAAATTGCTTCTGAACTCTTTCGATCTGATCTGAGAATAATTCCAGCTTCTCCAGTCTCTCTGCATAATTTATCTGTGGTACCAAATCTCTTCTGTGCCCACTCCAAGGCCTTGACATCCTTCCTAAAATGAGACGCTCAGAACTGAATGTAATATTCAAGCTGAGGTCGAACAAATGTTTTAGAAAAAAAAAGCACGACTTTCTTATTTTTCACTCAATGAACAGAATGTTATGACTCCCACAACATACACCAGAAGAAGGCTACCAGGTGAGAGGCTTAAATTCGTGTGATGTAGAGGGAGAGCATTTCAGGAATTCTGCAATTTTCATTAAGGCAGCAGCAGAAGAATCCAAAATGTGAATAGAAATAGTGGGCTGGATTCTCCGCCACGTCACGCCACATTTCTGCCCCTACCCGCTGGCGGGATTCTCCGTATACCGGCAGGTCAATGGGGTTTCCCATTATGGGGCAGCCCCAGGCCGTCGGGAAATCCCCAAGCGCCGGCAAAACGGAGAATCACGCCGACTGAGAATCCAGCCCAATGTTTCCATCTTTACAGTTCATCATGAAATGCTGTAACCTGGGTTATAGCTGTTTAGTAAAGCGAGTGATTATATTGCTTGCAAAATTTAAGTAGATGCCCATGGGTGGGTGGGCCACGCAGCATGTGGGAGTCATTGTCTAGCATCCCAATCAGACCTTGATGCACAAACCCTGTGTTGAACACTGTGGGACGGAACACCACACATGCAGCAGCCAACATCCGAACACTTAAGAATGGGACACAGCGCCGGGGACATGTCCACGGCCGGAGGGTGCGTGACTGCGAGAGTGATGGGGGATTGCCTGGAGAGAGAGCCAAGGGTTCAGAGGTCGGGCTGCATTGTGGAAGAAAGTGACAGAGACGTCATACTGCTTGTGGCCAAGGGTTTTTATGTGCCACATAATTCAAGAGTATGGGGCTGATATGGAAATACTTTCAAATCATGTTCCCACAATTAAACGTTGGGAAATGTGCCCCATCACTGACAGGGGGAAGGGGACAATCATATCACACAGCACGGTAGAATAGTGGTGAGCACAGTTGCTTCACAGCTCCAGGGTCCCAGGTTCGATTCCCGACTTGGGTCACTATCTGTGTGGAGTCTGCGTGGGTTTCCTCCGGGTGCTCTGGTTTCCTCCCACAGTCCAAAGATGGGCGGGTTAGGTGGATTGGCCATGCTAAATTGCTCTTAGTGTTCAAAAAGGTTAATTGGGGTCACTGGGTTAAGGGGATGGGGTAGAGGAAGCGTGTGCTTGAGTGGGGTGCTCTTTTCAAGGGCCGGTGCAGACTCGATGGGCTAATGGGCTAAATGGCCTCCTTCTGCACTGTAAAATCTATGATTCTGAGATTTATGCCAACGTAAAACCCGACTTTGCAGTTCTCATGATATTTCCACTCCCGCCATCGAACTCTCCCGACCAGAACAGGAGGTAAAAATCCCAGCCAATATGTTTACCATATTAAGAACTTGTTTTTAAAACAATGTTGGAAATAAAACTTTATCAGTAAAACCTTCTGCTTTCTCACAGGGGACTGGGAAATGTAACAACTTTTGACCCGGAAGTAGGTTTTCTGCAAGTGAGAAGGCCCGTCACCGTCTGGTACAAATCAGGGAAAGGCGTAAACCTGAGGAACAAGAGCTAGCAGGGCCCCAGGAAGACCTAGATGCTGACAAGCAGTGACAAAATCCATAGAGGTGTTTGCTGCAACCAGGGGTCCACAGATGATGCTTCTCATACATGGAGATGAGCAAGGCATGCCACAGGAGCCTTCACATATCAAGGGATGTGGTGGATCATATAGAATCAGAGCAGGTTTATGTCACACAAAGAGATCACTTGGCTACTGTGTTTCCACTGGCTGAAAATTGATCCACCCACCCGAAGCCTTTCCCAGCATTTGGTTCGTAGCCCTGCAGTTAATGACACTTAAGGTACATAACCTTTTAAATGATTTGAGGGTTTTTGCCTCTCCTACCCTTTCAGTCAGTGAGCTCCAGACTCCCACAACTCTCTCGGTGAGAAAGCTTTTCCTCATCTCCCCTCTAATCTTTCTATCAATCATATTAAACCTGGAGGATGGCTTCTCTGTTAACGTAAATATGCCCTACCCATCTACTCTACCCAGGCCCCTCGCCTGTACATTTCAGTCAATTCTCCCCTCAGCATCCTCTGTTACACAAGACCATAAGACATAGGAGCAGAATTAGACCACTCGGCCCATCGAGTCTGCTCCGCCATTCAATCATGGCTGATCTTTTTCTTATCCCCATTCTCCTGCCTTCTCCAAATAACCCTTTAATCAAGGGGATCCCTTATTAATCAAGAACCTATCTCTCTATCTTAAAGACACTCAGTGATTTGGCCTCCACAGCATTTTGCGGCAAAGAGTTCCACAGATTCACCACCTTCTGGCTGAAGACATTCCTCCTCATCTCTGTTTTAAAGGATCATCCTTTAGTCTGAGATTGTGTCCTCTGGTTCTAGTTTTTGCTACAAGTGGAAACATTCTCTCCACGTCCACTCTATCCAGGCCTCGCAATATCCTGCAAGTTTCAATAAAATCCCCCCTCATCTTTCTAAACTCCAAAAACAGACCCAGAGTCCTCAACCGTTCCTCATATGACAAGTTCTTCATTCCAGGGATCATTCTTGTGAACCTCCTCTGGACCCTTTCCAAGGCCAGCACTTCCTTCCTTAGATACATGGCCCAAAACTGCTCACAATACTCCAAATGGGGTCTGACCAAAGTCTTATATAGCCTCAGAAATGCATCCCTGGTCTTGTATTCTAGCCCTCTCAACATGAATGCTAACATTGTATTTGCCTTCCTAACTGCCGACTGAACCTGCACGTTAACCTTAAGAGAATCTTGAACAAGGACTTCCCTCGTCAACCATGGATGCTTTGTTCTCCCCTTAGCATGTTTCCTCCTCCTTGGGTTGAATTTCTGTTGTGCCTCCCGAATAACTCACAAAATCACCTGCCATTGCTGTTCCAATGTCTTCCCTGATAGGCTCCTTTTCCAATCAACTCTGGCCAGCTCCTCCCTCATGTCTTTGTAGTTACCTTTATTTAACTGTAATACGGTTACATCTGATTCCAGCTTCTCCCTCTTAAACTGCAGGGTAAATTCTACCATATTGTGGTCACTGCTCCCGAAGGGTTCCTTATCCTTAAGTTCCCTAATCAAGTCTGCCTCATTACACATCACCAAATCCAGAATTGCCTGTTCTCTAATAGGCTCTGTCACAAGCTGCTCAAAAAAACCCATCTCTTAGACATTCCACAGATTTCTTTTCTTGGGATCCACTACCAACCTGATTTTCCCAGTCCACCTGCATATTGAAGTCTGCCATGATTATTGTAATATTGCCTTTTTTACATGCCTTTTCTATCTCCTGATTTATTTTCTGCCCCAGATATTGACTACTGCTCGGGGACCTGTACATAATTCTCATCAGGGTCTTTTTTCCATTGCAATTGCTCAACTCTACCCACAGAGATTCTATGCCTTCTGATCCTATCTCGCTCCTTGCTATCGATTTAACTTCATTCCTTACTAACAATGCAGCCCCGCCCCCTTTGCCCATCTGCCTGTTCTTTCAATAGGACACATATCCTTGGATATTTAGATCCCAGCCCTGTTCCCCTTGCAGCCATGTCTGTGATGCTCACAACATTAGAACATAGAACATAGAATGATACAGCGCAGTACAGGCCCTTCGGCCCTCGATGTTGCACCGACATGGAAAAAAACGAAAGGCCATCTAACCTACACTATGCCCTTATCATCCATATGCTTATCCAATAAACTTGTAAATGCCCTCAATGTTGGCGAGTTCACTACTGTTGCAGGAAGGGCATTCCACGGCCTCACCACTCTTTGCGTAAAAAACCCACCTCTGACCTCTGTCCTATATCTATTACCCCTCAATTTAAGGCTATGTCCCCTCGTGCTAGCCACCTCCATCCGCGGGAGAAGGCTCTCGCTGTCCACCCTATCTAACCCTCTGATCATTTTGTATGCCTCTATTAAGTCACCTCTTAACCTTCTTCTCTCTAATGAAAACAACCTCAAGTCCATCAGCCTTTCCTCATAAGATTTTCCCTCCATACCAGGCAACATCCTGGTAAATCTCCTCTGCACCCTTTCCAAAGCTTCCACGTCCTTCCTATAATGAGGCGACCAGAACTGTACGCAATACTCCAAATGCGGCCGTACTAGAGTTTTGTACAACTGCAACATGACCTCATGGCTCCGGAACTCAATCCCTCTACCAATAAAGGCCAACACACCATAGGCCTTCTTCACAACCCTATCAACCTGGGTGGCAACTTTCAGGGATCTATGTACATGGACACCGAGATCCCTCTGCTCATCCACACTGCTAAGAATTTTACCATTAGCCAAATATTCCGCATTCCTGTTATTCTTTCCAAAGTGAATCACCTCACACTTCTCCACATTAAACTCCATTTGCCAGCTCTCAGCCCAGCTCTGCAGCTTATCTATGTCCCTCTGTAACCTGCAACATCCTTCCGCACTGTCTACAACTCCACCGACTTTAGTGTCGTCTTCAAATTTACTCACCCATCCTTCTGCGCCCTCCTCTAGGTCATTTATAAAAATGACAAACAGCAACGGCCCCAGAACAGATCCTTGTGGCACGCCACTCGTAACTGAACTCCATTCTGAACATTTCCCATCAACTACCACTCTCTGTCTTCTTTCAACTAGCCAATTTCTGATCCACATCTCTAAATCACCCTCAATCCCCAGCCTCCGTATTTTCTGCAATAGCCGACCGTGGGGAACCTTATCAAACGCTTTACTGAAATCCATATACACCACATCAACTGCTCTACCCTCGTCTACCTGTTCAGTCACCTTCTCAAATAACTCGATAAGGTTTGTGAGGCATGACCTACCCTTCACAAAACCATGCTGACTATCCCTAATCATATTATTCCTATCTAGATGATTATAAATCGTATCTTTTATAATCCTCTCCAAGACTTTACCCACCACAGACGTTAGGCTCACCGGCCTATAGTTACCGGGGTTATCTCTACTCCCCTTCTTGAACAAAGGGACCACATTTGCTATCCTCCAGTCCTCTGGCACTATTCCTGTAGCCAATGATGACCTAAAAATCAAAGCCAAAGACTCAGCAATCTCTTCCCTGGTTTCCCAGAGAATCCTAGGATAAATCCCATCAGGCCCCGGGGACATATCTATTTTCACCTTGTCCAGAATTGCCAACACTTCTTCCCTACGCACCTCAATGCCATCTATTCTAATAGCCTGGATCTCAGCATTCTCCTCCACAATATTATCTTTTTCCTGAGTGAATACTGACGAAAAGTATTCATTTAGTATCTCGCTTATCTCCTCAGCTTCCACACACAACTTCCCACCACTGTCCTTGACTGGCCCTACTCTTACCCTAGTCATTCTTTTATTCCTGACATACCTATAGAAAGCTTTTGGGTTTTCCTTGATCCTACCTGCCAAAGACTTCTCATGTCCCCTCCTTGCTCATCTTAGCTCTCTCTTTAGATCCTTCCTCGCTTCTTTGTAACTATCAAGCGCCCCAACTGAAGCTTCACGCCTCATCTTCACATAGGCCTCCTTCTTCCTCTTAACAAGAGATTCCACTTCTTTGGTAAACCACGGTTCCCTCGCTCGACCCCTTCCTCCCTGCCTGACTGGTACGTACTTATCAAGAACATGCAATAGCTGTTCCTTGAACAAGCTCCACATATCCAGTGTGCCCAACCCTTGCAGCCTACTTCTCCAACCTACACATCCTAAGTCATGTCTACTGGCATCATAATTGCCCTTCCCCCAGCTATAACTCTTGCCCTGCGGGGTATACTTATCCCTTTCCATCACTAACGTAAAGGTCACCGAATTGTGGTCACTGTTTCCAAAGTGCTCACCTACCTCCAGATCTAACACCTGGCCTGGTTTATTACCCAAAACCAAATCCAATATGGCCTCGCCTCTTGTTGGCCTGTCAACATATTGTGTCAGGAAACCCTCCTGCACACATTGTACAAAGAACGACCCATCTAATGTACTCGAACTATAACTTTTCCAGTCAATATTTGGAAAGTTAAAGTCTCCCATAACAACTACCCTGTTACTTTCGCTCTTTTCCAGAATCATCTTCGCCATCCTTTCCTCTACATCCCTCGAACTATTAGGTGGCCTATAGAAAACTCCCAACAGGATGACCTCTCCTTTCCTGTTTCTAACCTCAGCCCATACTACCTCGAAAGAAGAGTCCCCATCTAGCATCCTTTCCGCCACCGTAATACTGTCCTTGACTAGCAGCGCCACACCTCCACCTCTTTTGCCCCCTTTTCTGAGCTTACTAAAACACCTAAACCCCGGAACCTGCAACAACCATTCCTGTCCCTGCTCTATCCATGTCTCTGAAATGGCCACAACATCGAAATCCCAGGTACCAACCCATGCTGCCAGTTCCCCTACCTTATTTCGTATACTCCTGGCATTGAAGTAGACACACTTCAAACCACCTACCTGAACACTGGCTCCCTCCTGTGAAGTCAAACCTGTGCTCCTGACCTCTATACTCTCAATCTCCCGTACCCCAAAACAACAATCCAGGTTCCCATGCCCCTGCTGAATTAGTTTAAACCCCCCCCCAAAGAGCACTAACAAATCTCCCCCCCAGGATATTGGTGCCCCTCAGGTTCAGATGTAGACCATCCTGTCTATAGAGGTCCCACCTTCCCCAGAAAGAGCCCCAGTTATCCAGAAATCTGAATCCCTCCCGTCTGCACCATCCCTGTAGCCACGTGTTTAATTGCTCTCTCTCCCTATTCCTCATCTCACTATCACGTGGCACGGGCAGCAACCCAGAGATAATAACTCTGTTTGTTCTCGCTCTGAGCTTCCATCCTAGCTCCCTAAAGGCCTGCCTGACATCCTTGTCCCCTTTCCTACCTATGTCGTTAGTGCCAATGTGGACTACGACTTGGGGCTGCTCCCCCTCCCCCTTAAGGACCCGGAAAACACGATCCGAGACATCACGTACCCTTGCATCTGGGAGGCAACATACCAAACGTGAGTTTCTCTCGCTCCCACAAAATCTCCTATCTGTGCCCCTGACTATTGAGTCCCCAATTACTAATGTTCTACTCCTTTCCCCCCTTCCCTTCTGAGCAACAGGGACAGACTCCGTGCCAGACGCCCGTACCCCATGGCTTACCCCTGGTAAGTCGTCCCCCCCACAAGTATCCAAAACGGTATACTTGTTACTCAGGGGAACGACCGCAGGGGGTCCCTGCACTGACTGCTTCGTCCCAGTCCCTCTTACAGTTACCCATCTATCTCCAGTCTTTGGTGTAACTACTTCCCTGAAGCTCCTATCTATGACCCCCTCTGCCTCCCGAATGATCCGAAGTTCATCCAGCTCAAGCTCCAGGTCCCTAACACGGTTTTTGAGGAGCTGGAGTTGGGTGCACTTCCCACAGATGAAATCAGCAGGGACACTGACGGCGTCCCTCACCTCAAACATTCTGCAGGAGGAGCATTGTACTGCCTTCCCTGACATCACCTCTAGATTTAAAAAAAAAACAAGAAAAAGAAAAAGAAAGGAAGAGCTTACCTGATATTCCCTCAAACCCTGCTCCCACTGAAACGTAAGCAAATTTAAAGGCACTCACTCACCTTCACGACAGGCCTCAAACCACCTTCAAATTAGGCTGACCGCACTGCACGTATGCAAATTTCATTTTACCGTGTACCGACCAATTTCAATGTGCGCAACAAGCTCATTTACCTTGTTCCGTATACTGCGCGTATTTAGGTACAACGCCCTCAGTCCTGCATTGACCACCTCCCTTCCCCCACTTGTCACCTTCTTTACTGTGCCTGAGGGTGATGTTGTTCTCTTATTTTAGTTCTCCATTTCTCTTCAGTTATTGCACCTTCTAAGCTAACAATTTGGTTCCCTCCCACTGATATACTAGTTTAAATCCACCCGAGGAGAACAACTCCGGTCTATCCGGTCTATCATAGCTACAATTTTCCAGTCCTAGCAACATCCTTTCAAATCTCCTCTATACTCTCTCTAATGTAATATCTGCCACATTCTCTGTGAGGATCTCTCTTTGCACAGACTGGAAGACCATCCAATTCCTTTTGCTCTGAAGGCAACTGCCACTCTCAATCTTTTGACCAGTGGATCATTCTAGGGCTCCACTGGGGGCCTCTCTGCAATCTCACAATCATCCACTCGAGAATATAAGGGAGGTGACCAATGTTCTCCTTAATTATGTGAAGTTCACCATAGATGAGGCAAGCCTGATTGACAGAGCTGTGGGATTCACAGCAATTTTGCTTCCCACAAGTGCAGGGCACCAGTTACTGCACACTTATCGCCTTAAGTGCTCCCTGGCAGCAACCGGTAAGAGCTATCAATAGGAAAGGATTCCACTCTCTCAACATTGATCACCCAAAGCAGATAATGTATGTTGTGCGAGGTACCCTGGGAACTCGCACATCTCTTACATCTTGAGTCACTTGCAGACACCACAGATCTTCAGGCACCGACAGTGCCAATAGGATTACTTCCTTGATGATAAGGGGTACCACTAAACAACGTGGGGCGGGATTCTCCGCCCGCCCCCCGCCGGGACAGAGAATCGCCGGGACGCGGCATGAGTCCCACCCCGCAGGGGCCGGGATCACGCCGCGCCGGTCGGGGGCCGTTGGCAGCGGCACACCCGGCAATTCTCCAGGCCCCAATGGGCCGAGCGGCCGCCCATTTTCGGCCAGTCCTGCCGGCGTGAAATGGACATACTCTATCCCGGCGGGATCTGGTTTGGAGAGCGGCTAGTGGAGTCCTTGGGGGGGGCTCTGTGGAATCCGGCCCCGGGGGGCCCCCACGGTGAACTGGCCCACGATCGGAGCCCACCGATCTGCGGGCGGGCCTGTGCCGTGGGGGCACTCTTTCCCTCCGTGCCGGTCTCTGTAGGGCTACGCCATGGCCGGTGCAGAGAAGAAACACCCTGCACATGAAACACACCGGCGGTTCTGCGCGTGCGCCAACTCGCACCAGCCCACGGCGGCCCTTCAGAGCCAGTTGGAGCAGCGCCAAGCTCTCCGGCGCTGGCCTAGCCCCCGGAAGTGCGAAGGATTCCGGGCAGCCCGACGCTGGAGTGGTTCAAGCCGCTCTTGGTGCCGGCGTCGGGCCATCCGGCCAGTTGCGGGAAAATCCCGCCCATGTTTAATGAGGCCCATTCAGTGGCCACAGAGTGCATCTGAGGGAAAGTACAAAGCAGCACATGGTTCTTAATAGACAGATCATCAGCATGTTGAGGATATGTTTCAGGTGTTTTGAGCAATCAGGTGGGGCTCTCCAGTACTTTACACAGGGGATATCCCTTATCATAGCGGTTTGCTGTGCCCTGCATAACCGAGTACTTCAAAGGAGGGAAACACAGAGGAGGGACACATCTCTTTGGACAAGGGGGAAATTGAATAGGATTCATTCTGACGACCCACAGGAAGTCGCCATTGCATGGGCATAATACAGAAGATGTGCCCATGTGATCCTCAAAGAGACAAGGTTCCAGCGTGAATAAGATTAAGACTAGCTGATACAGAAGCATTTCTTCTGTCTCTCCAATGCAGGGTAGACATTAAGCCCTTCAGTGTTATTCTCAACGTTAATGAAATTCATTAACCTCAAAGTGACTAATCACATTTATGCGTAACAATGCCTCACACTATCGTGCATGTGGCTGTTCTGCAATGTTATGAGCATTCCATCGCACTCAATCTGAAGCAAATAGATATGGTACAGGCCTATCCAGTATTTCACTGGCCATGAAAGCCTTCAAAAGGCAAGAATACCGTTGCAAACATCAATGTACTCATAGCAATACACCAAGAGCTTAGCAAGGAGCCTCACGGAGGAAAATTATCGGTCACTTGTTATCGTTTGACCATCTGATGCTGGAACTAAATGCAGACAGCGGCATCTCTCCAAATGACATCTCTCATACATGAGGCCTCATCTTGATACTGAACTTCCAGGACGGCATTGCTCTTCTGGTTGATGTGATTTGTCACTCTAAGAATGAAAGTAAACGTGCCAGTTAAGTTACCCATGTAAGTACAGAGAGTGTTTCAGCAAGATCATTATATGATCACTGACAAGCATTCATGACGCTGCCTTCTTTGGAAGCTTCCAAAATTCATGACCAACATTGTCCAAATACTGGGAGAGATGTGGCCCTGATCAGTATTGACACAGCATTTTATGATAAAACAGTAACAACGTAAATACTAACAAACACTCAGGTGATATGCAAGAGCTTTGCTCTCCTCCCATTACAATCCTCCACGTTTTCAATCTACCCAAGTGAGATGTGTATGAGGAAACCTAAGACACTGATGGCACTATCAGGTTCAGAGATCTATACCGATTGCCCTTAGGAGACCAACCACAGGATTCTGTTAAGCCACGATATCTAGGTGCAAACTAGCATCCCTATGTGTTTAAAGGCTGGTATCAGCAGATGAGGCACACACCTACATCAAAGACTCATTGCTGTCTAGCATAAAGCAAGTGAATAAACGCTGATTGTTCAATTACATGGAAAAGCCAATCAGCACCTGACACTTTGATGATGTCGAGCAAAATACAGTTGTAACGGTGCAAAGTATATACAATGAGTGAATACCTGTGCCAACATTATGCTTTCAGAGCTTCTTAACTTTTCAAACCATACCAGCACATTTAGATGCAGCTCCAGTGTCTGTAGCAGAAGTGGAGGTAGGCTGCTGGCTGCTTTGCCCTGTTATCTGTGAAGGTCTTGGCCGGTGTCCGATGGGGTTCCGAGGTCTGGAGGGCCACGACCTGTTATGGATCTCCTGCTCCAGGATAGGTACAACCTCCTTGCCCTAACCAAATGAAGTTGATCGGGTCACAGACAGGGGATTTGGAGTGACTGGACATCCCTTGGGAAGTCCTGGGCAGATTTCCTGTGATGTCTGGCTGATAGTTCTCCTTCACAGTAATTTCATTGTGCAGTCTTAATGTAAGCCTACTTGTGACGCTAATAAAGATTATTATTATCCTTGTGGGTGCCCGAGGGCCCCTTCCTGACTCCTTGAGGAAATGGGGCTTGGGGAGGGGGGGGGGGGGGGGGGGGGGGGGGGGGGGGGGGGGGGGGGGGGGGGGGGGCAGGGGTGCAACACCAGGAAAAGATCTCCCAGAACAAGCAAAAGAGATCCCAAACAGAAAAGAGGTTGATGGAATTGAGCCATGATGTGGAGATGCCGGCGTTGGACTGGGGTGAGCACAGTAAGAAGTCTTACAACACCAGGTTAGGACTTTTGGACCTGTTGGACTTTAACCTGGTGTTGTAAGACTTCTTACGATGGAATTGAGAACATCACTCCCTTCAAGGATCAGGCAGCAGAGCTGGATAGTGAGGACCGTGAGATTGTTCCAGCACAGAAGGTGAGATTGGCTCCATCCAGCAAGCCAGGGACATCCCTGATGACCTATCCAGGTGGTGTGGACATGGTTTCGGACTTGCTACTCCCATCCTAAGGAAAAAAGACATCCTGTCGGTCCTGGGCAGCTTGGAGGCGTTTCTCCAAGGAGATCTTGCTGAATCAGGGAGCAAATGGGTTTAGGTCTTTTAGGTATCATGGAAAAACGTCATGACGCAACATCAGGCCTGAAGATAGTGAAAGTGAGTGTGGGTGCTATTTAAATGTGCCACCCAGATGTTTGACCCAATGAGGTAATGGCAGGGCGGACGAATTCTTGCCCACTCGGCTACAAGATTTGGCAAGTTCTTCGCTGATGCATAAATGATAAGCTGTCAAGAGAAAGGTCTGGCACGAGAACCCTCCCCACCGACCAGCGGGAAATATGCCAACTTACCCGACCACATTTTGGGCACAATTTAATGGGGGAAAAAAAAGTCCCATTTTTGGCAGGGATAGTGTAGCATCAGGAATCCTCGGCGGAGGATTTCTGACGCTACACCTGCTATTGAAGGGACTCTGTTATTTTTTCGGGCCTCAGCAATTAACCACCTCAACCAACTGAGGCCGCACTCAGTCACATTTTCTGCACTGAGGAGCTCCATTCGCCAGTGCAAGAAGAGAAAAATGGTACCTGACCTCTCTGCCCCCAAAGCGCTTCCTGGACCCCCTAACGCTCCAACACACCAGTTGGAGGGTCTCCTAGCACCCCCCCCCCCACCCTGTTCATATGGGTAGGACACACGGTGCCCAAATCCAACATGGGCAAAATGCCACACTGGCACCTTGGTTTTGCTGGTCTGGCACCCTGACAGTGCAACCTGGGCACCCTGGCAGTACCAGGCTGTCACCCAGGTTGCACGGCCTGGATACCCAGATTGGACTGTCAGGGTGCCAGGCTGACAGTGCCAAGGTGCCCAGGTGGATCAGCAGTGTCAGAATGCTACCCTGCCCAGAGCCCAACCACCCGGGGGCCTCCAATCGCTGGGAGAACCTCCCCCCCCCCCACCACCCCCCACCCCACCCCACCCAAAGCGGCATTCCACTTGGCTCCATTTGTGTAGATCAGTGCTATATGGCATCGGGTGTGCTCCGAAAGCTTGTGATTCAAAAAAATCTATTGGACCTGGTGTTACAACCTGGTGTTGTAAGACTTGTTACTGTGCCCACCCCAGTCCAAAGCAGATCCACATCATAGTTCTGACATAGGCATAGTTAAATGAGCAGTTAAGCTCACTTAATTACGCAAGTCCGAATGCTCCCATTGTGGGCAGAATTCAGATCTCGTTAGATCTTTCATTTGGGCAGCACGGTAGCACAAGTGGATAGCACTGTGGCTTCATAGCACCAGGGTCCCAGGTTCGATTCCTCGCTGGGAATCTATGGGGAGGCATTCTTTCTATGGGGAGGCCCGGGGCCCGGCGCGGAGAAGGGAATCCCCGTGCATGCGCGGAAATACGCGGGCCGTTCTGCGCATGCGCGGAAATACGCCGACCGTTCCACGCATACGCGAACTCGCACCAGCCTTCGGCACCGGCTGGAGCTGCAGGAACCACTCCAGCGTCAACCTAGCCCCTAGAAAGGTGAGAAATCCACACTTTCTGGGCCGTTGACGCCGGAGTAGTTGCCGCCGGTTTTGAAGCTGGCGTGGGGACATAGCCCCATTATTGGAGAATCCCACTCCATATATTATTATTAACATTGGCACCTGAATTTCTACAAGGAGCCGCCAATCAATCACTGTAACTTTGACAAAAGAACCTCAGAAGCTGTGGAAGAACGCTTCAACACCATCATGACAGAATTCCATTTTCATTTCAATTCTGGGTTACCTGCAGATCTTCCACCTGAGTTACAATAAATGATTAGATGAACCCAGGTAGAAATTATTAGCAATGGTGGCTTCTAGATATACTTGATAATTTAACTAATGTTTGCAGCACAGCAAAAAACTTCTATTGTGGCTTACCTTGCCTTAGCGTTAATCGGATCCCATTTGATCAGTGTTGTCAGATCTTGAATCGCTAAATGCCAGTTGGAATTCTCAAAATAAAATAAACCACGTTTTATCATAGCATCTGTTCTTTTGGGGTTTAAATTAAAAGCCTACATAAAATAAATAAAAGGCCATATCATGATGTGTAACAATAGTATTTGTGCATATACCACATTTTGTTCAATTGATTATTATAGAAAATATAAAATTAAGCTAATAATGTAACAGCAAAATATGTTGTATCCATAATATTAACAGGCATGGATAAACGCAACTTCTAAAGAAGTGATAAATTTAGGAGCATTCTTTTAAAATAATCTTACATCTTCAGCATGTTGTACCAAACAGTGTCCTCCTTTAGAAACTGCATCTCCGTTCATTTTCTGTCTAATATAACTTGCATGACCTCCAGTGGTGGCTTTGGTGAGCAGTCACACACAGGATGGCTCCTGCCAGGGTACTTTGTTCTTGGCCCTGTTCATGTAGGTTTTTGTGTGATATTCGGGACGAAATCCGAGTAGTTTGACAAGGTCAGGTCCCACATAAAGGTAATGCATCAAAACAAAGCATCAGATGGGCAAAGAATTGTCATTGGACTCAGAAGCCCCTCGTGCCTCGTTGGTGGACAAAATGGTGGGGGCTCCTGCTGCAACTTTTGCCTCTCTGTGGATGGCTGAGATGCTGCCAAGCTTCTTGGAGGGGGAATTTAAGAAGCACCGGCAGGTTGTCTCTGAGGACTTTGACAAGGCCATGCAATGCTCTAACCCCCATCCGTGCAGCCTTGGAGAAGACGGATCAGAACATCAAGGGACAAGGCATGGTGATACAAAAGAGTGAAGATGGCACTCTCGATTCAGAGTGACAGGATTGTTTCCCTGGAGCCAGAGAAGTGAGCCAGAAAAGACACTGCCAGAGTGAGGCACAGCAAAGAGTGAGTTTGGGAATTTGAAGCTAGGTGGGAATTTGAAGCTGGGTGGGGTGGAGGTGCGTTTTATCCTTGGTGAGTGAATGGTAAGTAGTTTTTCTTTTCATTTGTCTATTCATTTATTTTATTTTTCTTTTGTTTTTTGGAATTGTAGTTGTATAAGTTAACCTAGGGTTTAAGACATGGCAGGAGATCCCAGACCCATGTCATGCTCCTCCTGTGTGATGTGGGAACTCAGGGACACATTCACTGTCCCTGGATCCTTCATGTGCAAGAAGTGTGTCCAGTTGCAGCTCCTGTTAGACCGCTTGACGGCTCTGGAGCTGCGATGCTCAGGACGTCGTGGATAGCACGTGTAGCAAGTTGGTCACACCACAGGTGAAAGTTATTGAGGGAGACAGAAAATGAGTTACCAAAAGACAGTGCAAGAGTAGGAAGGCAGTGCAGGTGTCCCCTGCGGTCATCTCCCTGCAAAAAAGAGATAATCCGTTTTGGGTACTGTTGAGAGAGACGGCTCACCAGGTGAAGGCAGCAGCAGCCAGAATCATGGCACCATGGCTGGCTCTGCTGCGCAGGAGGGCAGGAAGAAGAAGTGCAGGGCTAAACTGATAGGGGACTCAATCGTAATGGGAATAGACAGGCTGTTCTGCGGATGCAATCGAGACTCCAGGATGGTATGTTGCCTCCCTGGTGCAATGATCAAGGATGTCTCAGAGCGGCTGCAGGACATTCTTGGGAGGGGGGGGGGAGGTTGGCGGGGGGGGGGGGGGGGGGGGGGCTACCGCCAGCTGCTGTGGTGCACATAGGCACCAACTATATAGGTAAAAAACAGGATGAGGTCCTACAAGCTCAATTTAGGGAGTTAGGAGTTAAACTAAAACTGGGACCTCAAAGGCAGTAATCTCAGGATTGCTAACAATGCCATGAGCTAGTCAGAGTAGGAATGTCAGGATAGATAGGATGAATGTGTGGATGAGAGATGGTGCAAGAGGGAGGGATTCAAATTCCTGGGGACCAGTACAAACCGGACGATTTGCATCTGGGCAGGACTGGAACCAATGTCCGAGGGGGGGTGTTTGCTAGAGCTGTTGGGAAGGGTTTAAACTAATGTGGCATGGGGATGGGATCCGATGTAGGAAGTCGGAGGGGAGTAAAACGGGGCCAGAAACAAAAAACAGTAAGACAGAAAGTGTAAGGCAGAGAAGCCACTGTGAAAAATCAAAAAGGGCCACAGTACAGGGTACAGTAACTGAGGAGAGTGTGAACAGGGAGGTGGCCAATGCAGGATTGAGGGTGTTGTACCTAAATGCGCGCAGTGTACGGAACAAGGCATAGAGGGCGGAATTCTCCGCTCCCGCGATAAATCGGGAAGGTCGTCGTGAACTCGGCTGAGTTTCACGACAGCCTCGGAGGCCGTTCTCCGCACCTTATTCACCCCCACCCGGGGGGGCTTGGAGCGGCACTCCGTAACTCTCGGCCACCGGGCCTTGACGTTTGCGTCAAGGCAGCGCGCCGAGAATGATGTGATGGCGTGGTTGCCGTCTTCCCCTCCGCTGCTCCGCAAGACATGGCGGCTTGATCTTGCGGGGCGGCGGAGGGGAAAGAGTGCGTCGCTTTGAGACACCGGCCAGACGATCGGTGGGCACCGATCGCGGGCCAGTACCCTCCCGAGCACGGCTATGGTGCTCACTCCCCTCACCGCCCCCCACAAGCTTCAAACAAACATTTGGCACCCATGTACACGATGGCAGCGACCAGGTGTGGTTGCCACCATCGTGAACCGGTCGGGAACGGCAGGCCGCTCGGCCCATTCGGGCCGGAGAATCGCCAGTCGCCGTGAAAAATGGCGAGCGGCGATTCTTCCGAGCGGGGAGTGGGAGAATCGTGGGGGATGCCAGGGGCCGTGTCGTGAGTCGTCCAGCCCTACCTTGAT
This sequence comes from Scyliorhinus canicula, assembly GCF_902713615.1. Classification (NCBI taxonomy): domain Eukaryota; kingdom Metazoa; phylum Chordata; class Chondrichthyes; order Carcharhiniformes; family Scyliorhinidae; genus Scyliorhinus; species Scyliorhinus canicula. The sequence continues at coordinate 76,302,021 of NC_052147.1, read as the reverse complement.
TCTCCCACCCAGCGTGGGGAACAGAGAATCGTGCCCAGAATCTCTGTGGGTAGAGTTGAGGAATCGCAAAGGTAAAAAGACCCTGATGGGAGTTATGGACAGGCCCCCTAGCAGTAGTCAGGATGTGGGACAGAAAATAAATCAGGAGATAGAAAAGGCTTGTAAAAAAGACAATATTACTATAATCATGGGGGACTTCAATATGCAGGTGGACTGGGAAAATCAAGTTGGTAGTGGATCCCAAGAAATGGAATTCGTGGAATGTCTAAGAGATGGTTATTTTGAGCAGCTTGTGACAGAGCCGACTAGGGAACAAGCAATTCTGGATTTGGTGATGTGTAATGAGGCAGACTTGATTAGAGAACTTAAGGTGAAGGAACCCTTAGGGAGCAGTGACCACAATATGATAGAATCTACCCTGAAGTTTAGAGAGGAGAAGCTGCAATCAGATGTAACCGTATTACAGTTAAATAAGGGTAACTACAAAGACATGAGGGAGGAGCTGGCCAGAGTTGATTGGAAAGGAGCCTAGCAGGAAGACATTGGAACAGCAATGGCAGGGTATTTGTGAGTTATTCGGGAGGGACAACAGAAATTCATCCCAAGGAGGAGGAAACATGCTAAGGTGAGGACAAGGCATCCATGGCTGATGAGGGATATCAAGGACAGCATAAAGGCTAAAGAAAAAGCATACAAAGTGGCGAGGATTAGTGGGAAATCAGAGGGTTGGGAAGCCTTTAAAAATGAGCAGAGGACAACTAAAAAAGCAATAAGGGGGGAGAAGATGAAGTGCGAGTGCAAGCTAGCTAGTAATATAAAGGAAGATAGGAAGAGATTTTTTTCAATATATAAAAGGTAAGAGGCAAAAATAGACATTGGCCACTCGAAAATATGGCTGGAGAAGTAATAATAGGAAACAAAAAAAAATGGCAGACGAACTGAAAAGTTACTTTGCATCAGTCTTCACGGTGGAAGATACCAGTGGGATACCAGAGCTCCAGGAGAAACAGGGGGCAGAGGTGAGTGCAGTGACCATTACTAAGGAGAAGGTTCTGGGGAAACTGATAGGTCTTAAGGTGGATAAGTCACCTGGACCGGATGGTCTCTACCCCAGGGTCCTAAAAGAGATAACTCAGGAAATTGTGGAGGCATTAGTGATGATCTTTCAGGAATCACTGGAGGCAAGAAGGGTCCCAGAGGATTGGAGAGTGGCTAATGTAACACCACTGTTTAAGAAGGGAGGAATACAGAAGACTGAAAATTATAGGCCGGTTAGCCTGACTTCGGTCATTGGTAAGATTTTAGAGTCTGTTATTAAAGATGAGATCGCGAAGCACTTGGAAGTGCATGGTAAAATAGGACTGAGTCAGCACGGCTTTGTCAAAGGGAGGTCATGTCTGACAAATCTGTTAAAGTTTTTTGAGGAGGTAACAAGCAAGTTAGACAAAGGAGAACCAGTGGATGTGATTTATTTAGATTTCCAGAAGGCCTTTGACAAGTTAAATAAGTTAAGAGCTCATGGTGTTCAGGGTAAGAACCTGGCATGGATAGAGGATTGGCTGACTGGCAGAAGGCAAAGAGTGGGGATAAAGGGGTCTTCTTCAGGATGGCAGCCGGTGACTAGTGGTGTGCCTCACGGGTCTGTGCTGGGACCATAACTTTTTACAATATACATTAATGATCTGGAAGAAGGTGCTGAAGGTACTGTTGCTAAATTTGCAGATGATACAAAGATCTGTAGAGGGACAGGTAGTATTGAGGAAACAAGGGGGCTGCAGAAGGACTTGGACAAGCTAGGAGAGTGGGCAAATGTAATACAATGTGGAAAAGTGTGAGGTTATGCACTTTGGAAGGCATAGACTATTTTTATATGGGGAAGTGCCTCGGAAAGCAGAAGCACAGAGGGACTTGGGAGTCCTTGTTCACGATTCTCTTCAGGTTAATGTGCAGGATCAGTCAGTAGTTAAGAAGGCAGATGCAATGTTAGCATTCACGTCAAGAGGGCTAGAATACAAGACCAGGGATGTACGTCTGAGGCTGTATAAGGCTCTGGTCAGACCCCATTTGGAGTATTGTGAGCAGTTTTACGCTCCATATCGAAGGAAGGATGTGCTGGCCTTGGAAAGGGTCCAGAGGAGGTTCACAAGAATGATCCCTAGAATGAATAACTTGTCGTATGAGGAACGTTTGATGACTCAGGGTCTGTACTCATTGGAGTTTAGAAGGATGAGAGGGGATCTTATTGAAACTATACTGCGAGGCCTCGATAGAGTGGATGTGGAGAGGATGTTTCCACTTGTAGGAAAAACTAGAACCACCTCAGAGGACACCATCTCAGATTAAAGGGACAATCCTTTAAAACAGAGATGAGGAGGAATTTCTTCAGCCAGAGGGTGGTGAATATTTGGAACTCTTTGCCGCAGAAGGCTGTGGAAGCCAATTCACTGATCTAAGACAGGAATAGATAGGTTCATGATTAGTAAGTGGATCAGGGGTTATGGGGAGAAGGCAAGAAAATGGGCATGAGAAAAAAATCAGCCATGATTGAATGGCGGAGCAGATTCGATGGGCAAGTGGCCTGATTCTGCTCCTATGTCTTATGGTGTAATGGAAATGGAGATGCTGTTTGATGGTCATAAAACATTGAAGGCCAAGGTGCATGATCTGAAAACCGCTCCAGATGGAAAAAAAATTCGAATTGTTGGGCTGCCGGAGGGTCTGGAGGGCCCAAGTCCTGATGCCTATATGTCCAGGATGTTTGGGAAGATGGTGGGGGAGAGAGCTTGCCATTCCCCTCCCGAAGTGGACCGAGCCCATCAGTCGCTCAGGCAGAAGCTCCGGTTCTGGGGAACCACCACAAATGATCATTGTCAGGTTCCACAGCTACCAAGAGAAAGAACTGGTCTTGAGGTGGGCGAAAAACCATTGAGAATATAAAGGGGAGGCCACAATGTGGAGATGCCAGCATTGGACTGGGGTGGGCACAATAAGAAGTCTGACAACACCAGGTTAAAGTCCAACAGGTTTGTTTCAAATCACTAGCTTTCAGAGCAAAGCTCCTTCCTCAGGGGTGGGGGTGGGGGTGTGGGGGGGGGGGGGGGGGGGGGGTGTGGGGGGGCAATTTCAGAAGGTCTAAATTACCTAACAGCATGTCTTTTGTGACTTGTGGGAGGAAACCGGAGCACCCGGAGGAAACCCATGCATACACAGGGGGAACCTGGGACCCTGGATCTGTGAAGTAACTGTGCCAACCACTGTGCTACCGTGCCGCCATGAGGTGGTAAATCGGTACAAATCATTTACCTCTATTCTGTTAAGCTTCTTAAGTGCTTTTGGAGCTGCACTCATTCAGGTAAAAGGAGATTATTCCATCACACTCCAGACTAGTGCCTTGCAGTTGGTGGATTGGCCTTGGAATTATGGTGAGCTATCTTGTAGGCACAGCATTTATATGGCTTGTCCAGTTAAGCTTATGGTAATGATAATCCCCAAAGATGTTGATTGCTGGGGAATATAATGATGGTAATAACATTGAATGTCATGGCAACATGGTTATATTCATTCTTGCCCAGGACTTGTGTGGTGTGAAGGTTACTTGTCATTTCTTAGCCCAAGCCAGCATATTGTCCAACAAGGTGGGACAAGGAGAAAACTTTGAGGTTGTGAGATTGGGGGTGGCAGGTCGATGCATTTCAACTCTCAGGGGACCTTACCGGAGGCAGGGGAGCAATGGCAGCAGCTCCCTGCCCAGAAATGGTGGTTAGTCAATAATGATCAATTAAGAGCCAATGAGAGGGATATCCAGAGCTTGCTGCATGCAGGCACAAACTGCTTCAGTAACTGAAAATTCATGTGTGAACACCGTGCAACCATCAGTCAACATCACCATTTTGACCTTATAATGGAGGTAAAAGCAGCTGAAATGGTTGGGCATTAGGCACTACCATGAGGAACTCCTGCAATGATGTTCTTAGGCTGAGATGATTGGCCTCCAACAACCACAGCCATTTTCCTTAGACTTGGTATGGAATGATGTGGTCATCTGTCACCAATTAAAGTATCACGGGCACATTTCCTAAGTCCTCTTTCCTCCATGGCATCACCACGTTCATTCTGACCCTCAGCAGCCTCCTGGAGTTCGTAGGACTCCAGATCTTCATCCTCCGATGAGCTCTCCTCGACCTCCAGTTCACCCTCTCGCAAGGGATCATCTCTTTCCATAGCCAGATTGTGGGGGTTAAAAACACTGCGATAATGCGGAAAATCCTGTCGGGAGTGTATTGTAGTGAACCGCCCGATTGTAGTGGTCCAAGCATCTGAACTTCAACTTTGGAAGCCCTTGGGCATGCTCTATAAGGGAGGGTATGGAGCTGTGACAATATCCCTCAGATTTGAAGCCTTGCTCGGTGCCACTTCTCCCTCCTTAGTCCAGTGGCAGCGATTTAGAGACAGCACTGTACACCAAGGATGAAATTTACCTAAAAAAATGGCGAAGTGTCAGGTTTTGACAGAAAATCAGCATAATTGTTCCCAGAAATACAGCCAGGGTGTCTGATGTACCATCGATTGCACGCGAGGCGAGTGATTTACCAAAGTCTGGCTTTAATTAACTAGAACACAGCTCTGCGATCGTCTACAGTGGAAAGGGACGATCGTCAGGCGTTTGAGCATTTATACCTCGTTAATAGAGGCGTGGTTAACTCAGCCTCTCGGCCAATCGGTCGAGAGGCACATGACCGACCAGGGCCAATGGTAAGCCGACGTTCTGGCCCAATGGCAGACGAGTATGCAGATCATATCATCACATTCACCCCTTACGGAGAAGGAAGGCGGGGGGGGGGGGGGGGGGGTGTGAACGAGACCCAGGGTTGGGGGGGGTGGGGGTGGGGGGAGAGAACTGATGATATGAGTAGCCGTCGGGAGAATAATTTTCTCTCCGTACCCTTATCGAATTTGGGGGCTTGCCACTGGCCCAGACATAGCAATATTTACAAAAGAAAGTCCATGGGGCTGTAGAACTCTAGAAGGATTCGATCAGTCTTTTGGTGGTCCTTGACGTCCTGGCCGAGCGCCGTAGTGGAGGAGTTGTCGTCGGATCGGCTGATGGTCCTGCTGATGTCCTGGAGTCCGGGAGCGATAGACTTCGAGTAGTCTCCGTCACCTGAGCTGGCCGCGGAGACGCCATGGATGAGGGATGGGGAAGCTGAGTGGGGTGCTGGGGTGAAAAAGGGGAGGGGGGGTCTGTGGTGGGGGGGGCCGCACGCCGGCGGGTGCCAGGTCCCGGAGGGAGACCGTGTCCTGCCGACCGTCGGGGTACTCCACCTACGCGTACTGCGGGTTAGCGTGAAGTAACTGGACATGCTCCACCAACGGGTCGGACTTGTGCACCCGCACATGCTTCCGGAGCAAGATGGGCCCGGGGGTGACCAGCCACGTCGGGAGAGGGGATCCGGAGGACGACTTCCTGGGGAAAACAAGAAGACGCTCATGAGGTGTCTGATTAGTTGCAGTACAGAGGAGTGAGCGGATAGAGTGCAGTGCATCGGGGAGCACCTCTTACCATCGGGAAATAGGGAGATTTCTAGACCGGAAGGCCAGTAGTATGGTCTTCCAGATGGTACCATTCTCCCGCTCGACCTGTCCGTTACCCCGGGGGTTATAGCTGGTCGTCCTGCTAGAGGCGATGCCCCTGTCGAGCAGGAATTGACGCAGCTCATCGCTCATAAATGAGGACCCCCGATCGCTGTGAATGTACACGGGGTAGCCGAACAGTGAGAAGATGGAGAGTAGGGTCTTAATGACGGTCGATGTGGTCATGTCGGGACAGGGAATGGCGAAGGGGAAGCGGGAGTGTTCGTCGATAACCGCCAGGAAGTAAATGTTGCGGTTGTTAGAGGGAAGGGGCCCCTTGAAGTCAATGCTAAGACGTTCGAAGGGGCGGGATGCTTTGATCAGGTGTGCGCGCTCGGGGCGGTAGAAGTGCGGTTTGCACTCGGCGCAGATGTGGCAGTCATGGGTTACTGACCTGACTTCCTCGATGGAGTAGGGCAGGTTGCGGGCCTTAATGAAGTGGTGTAGGCGGGTCACCCCTGGATGGCAGAGGTCTGCGTGGAGGGAGCGGAGGCGGTCTATCTGCGCGCTGGCGCAGGTACCGCGGGACAGGGCATCAGGAGGCTCATTGAGCTTCCCAGGACGATACAAGATATCATAGTTGTACGTGGACAACTCGATCCGCCACCGTAAAATCTTGTCATTTTTGATCTTGCCCCTTTGTGCATTATCAAACATGAAGGCTACTGACCGGTGGTCTGTGAGGAGGGTAAACCTCCTGCCGGCCAAATAGTGCCTCCAATGTCGCACGGCTTCGACTATGGCCTGGGCTTCCTTTTCCACAGAGGGGTGGCGGAGTTCGGAAGCCTGGAGAGTTCTGGAAAAGAAGGCCACGGGTCTGCCCGCTTGGTTCAGGGTGGCCGCCAGAGCTACTTCTGATGCGTCGCTCTCGACCTGGAAGGGGAGGGCCTCGTCGATGGCGCGCATCGTGGCCTTTGCGATGTCCGCTTTGATGCGGCTAAAGGCCTGGCAGGCCTCCGTCAACGGCGGGAAGGTCGTGGTTTGCATGAGGGGACGGGCCTTGTCCGCGTAGTTGGGAACCCATTGGGCGTAGTATGCGAAAAACCCCAGGCAGCGTTTGAGGGATTTGGGGGTATTGGGGAGAGGGAGTTCCATCAGGGGGCGCATGCGTTCGGGGTCGGGGCATATCACTCCGTTATGCACTACGTAGCCGAGGATGGCTAGGCGGTCGGTGCTGAACACGCATTTATCCTTATTGTACGTGAGGTTTAGGAGTTTTGCGGTTTGGAGGAATTGCTGGAGGTTGGCGTCATGGTCCTGCTGGTCGTGGCCGCAGATGGTGACATTATCAAGGTACGAGAAGGTAGCCTGTAATCCGTACTTGTCGACCATTCGGTCCATCTCCCGTTGGAAGACCGAGACCCCATTTGTGACACCAAATGGAACCCTAAGGAAGTGGTAGAGGCGCCCGTCAGCCTCGAACGCGGTGTACAGTCGGTCACTCGCGCGGATGGGGAGCTGGTCGTAAGCGGACTTAAGGTCCACAGTTGAGAAGACCTTGTATGTCGCGATCTCGTTTACCATGGTAGAAATACGGGAAAGAGGATACGCGTCCAGTTGCGTAAACCGATTGATGGTTTGGCTGTAATCGATGACCATCCGGTTTTTCTCCCCCGTCCGGACCACCAGCACTTGGGCTCGCCAGGGACTGTTGCTGGCCTCGATGACCCCTTCCGTCAGCAACCTCTGGACCTCGGACCTGATGAAGGATCGGTCCTGGGCGCTGTACCGTCTGCTCCGTGTGGCGACGGGTTTGCAATCGGGGGTGAGGTTAGAAAACAGGGAGGGAGGGTCCACTTTGAGGGACGCGAGGCTGCAGACAGTGAGGGGGGTATAGGGCCGCCGAATTGAAAGGTCAAGCTCTGCAGGTTGCACTGGAAGTCCAGTCCTAGGAGTGCCGGTGCGCAAAGGTCAGGGAGGACAAGGAATTTATAATTTTTAAAAACCTTCCCTTGGACCGTGAGGTCCGCGATGCAGCACCCGGTGATGTGGACGGAGTGCGAACCTGAGGCTAAACCGATTTTGCGTGTTACGGGATGGACAGGGAGCGCGCAGCGTCTTACCGTGTCAGGGTGAACGAAGCTTTCCGTGCTCCCGGAGTCCAGCAGGCAGTCCGTCTCGTGGCCGTTGAGGTGGATCAGCGTAGTCGTTTTGGCGAGCGTGCGTGGATGAGACTGGTCGAGTTGAACGGCCGTGAGCCGTGGAGAAAATCCGTCGTCGCCGTCCGAGTCGATGCTGGAGGGACCTTGCGTGGCAGATCTGGAAGTCGGTGGCCAGGATCCATATGTGAGGTGAACGGCTGCGAGCCGTGGAGAAAATCCGTCGTCGCTGTCCGATTCGATGCTGGAGGGACCTTGCGTGGCAGATCTGGAAGTCGGTGGCCAGGATCCACATGTGAGGTCTGTTCCCCAAGATGGCGGCGCCCAGTATCCGCACGTGGGGTCGGGGCCCCAAGATGGCGGCGCCCAGGACCCGCACGTGGGATCGGCACCCCAAGATGGCGGCGCCCAGGAAGCCCTCGTGGCCGCTGGTGGCGGAGCTAGCGTTGCCGGCGCTGTGAGCTGATGAGGTGAGGCGCGCAGGCCGGCTCCAGGAGGCGAGCCGGGTGTAGCAGCTGTGGGGACGCGCAGGCCGGCTCCAGGAGGTGAGTAACATGCATCAGCTGTGGGGATGCGCAGGCCGGCTCCAGGACGCCGGTTAGGTGCATGAGCTGTGGGGATGCGCAAGCCGGCTCCAGGACGCCGGTTAGGTGCATCAGCTGTGGGGATGCGCAGGCCGACTCCAGGACGCCGGTTAAGTGCAGCAGCTGCGGGAGGAGGTAAGGCGCGCGGGCCGGGTGCGGGGGGCCGGGGGCGGGGGGAGCAGAGTCGCGCTGCGGGCAGGCAGGGACTGGGAGGGCCCGGAGAGGCGAGCCGGTCGGGCGCCGGGGCCCGGGGGCGGGGGGGAGAAACGTGCGGGGCAGGCTGGCAGAGGCCTGGAGGGGCCAGGGAGGTGCGCTTGTCGGCTGGCGGGGCGCGAGTCGGGAGCGGCTGGAGGGGCCCTGGAGGAGAGAGAGAGGCACACAGGCCGTTTGCAGAGGCCTGGGGGAGGGGGGGAGAGTGCTGTGTAGATTCCAGAAGCGCTGCAGCCAGCGTTTTGGCCTGGCAGACCGTGGAGTAGTGGCCCTTCTTCCCGCAGCTCTTACAGAGGGCGGAGCGGGCTGGGCAGCGCGAGCGAGGGTGTTTAGCGTACCCGCAAAAGTAGCAGCGGGGCCCCGCGGATTTATCGGGGCGCCCCGCGGCACAAGACCGAGGGAGGCCGGGAGCGGCGGGTGGCTGGTGGGAAGCGTGCCAGGAGGCGGCCTGGCCAGGGTCATAGGTGCGAGCGCTTAGATCTGCGACCTCCAGGGAGGCGGAGAGAGTCAGCGTCTCCGTTAAACTGAGTTCGTCTCTTTCCAGCATCCGCTGGCGGATCATGGGAGACAGCATCCCAGCCACGTAAGCGTCTCTGATGAGTAGCTCCATGTGCTCTGTAGCGGACACCGCTACACAGGCGCAACCTCTCCCCAGGGCATAGAGGGCCCGGGCGTATTGGTCTAGAGACTCATCGGGGACCTGCTTTCTGGTGGCCAGCAGATGTTGAGCGAATACCCTGTTGATCGGTTTGATGAATTGTCCTTTTAGCTTTTGTATAGCGTCATCAAAATCCGTTTCCTCTTTGATTATGGCGTAAGAGTCAATACCCACGCTGGAGTGGAGGACGTGCAGCTTCTGCGCCCCGGTGGGGGGGGGGGGGGGGGGGGGGGGGGGGGGGGGGGGGTTGTAGATGCTAGGAACCCTTCGAGGCAAGTCAGCCAGAGTTGGAAAAGTTCTGCAGAGTTCGGAGTTTGCGGGCTGATGCGGAGGCATTCGGGCTTGATGCGGAACTCCATCTTCAAAGTCGTAGTTAATTAAATTGATGTACCATCGATTGCACGCGAGGCGAGTGATTTACCAAAGTCTGGCTTTAATTAACTAGAACACAGCTCTGCGATCGTCTACAGTGGAAAGGGACGATCGTCAGGCGTTTGAGTATTTATACCTCGTTAATAGAGGCGTGGTTAACTCAGCCTCTCGGCCAATCGGTCGAGAGGCACATGACCGACCAGGGCCAATGGTAAGCCGACATTCTGGCCCAATGGCAGACGAGTATGCAGATCATATCATCACAGTGTCACTCCAGATCTTCTGACACGTTAGAGTCAGAGATTCACAGAGGTTTACAACACAGAAAAGGCCCGTTGGCCCATCGTGTCTGTGCTGATCAAAAACAACCACCTAGGTATTTTAATCTCATTTCCAACATTTGGCCCATAGCTTTGTATGCCTTGGCATTGAAAGTGCACATCTAAATACTTCTTAAATGTCATCTAAAAGCAGGGAAGCGGGTTATGCTCCGTCATTTTGACGGGATGAGGCGTGATAGAGCCAGCAAGCCTGGCTTCTCAGAGACCAGGGCGACCTTTTTAAAGTCTAAGTAAAGGGCATGAAAATCGTGGCCGAAGCTGTGTATGTTTTGCCTCTGGGGCACACAGCCCTTGCCCGTCCCTGTAGCTGGAGTACATCATGCTCCAAATGATTCTTCCTGCTGCATGCCCTCTGCATCTCTGGACATCTAACTTAGAGGTCCACATAGACCCTGGATTGTTTGTAATATGCGACTCCATTCTATATTGCCACAGGAGTGTCTGTGCTATGCGACACTTAACTGTAAGCCAAACCAAGCACCTGGACTTTCACCGGACTAAGGATCATAGTATCATCTCTCAAACCAACTCCCCCACATTCTGGACGTACGTCCAACTCATCCCTCATATGCCACTCTAACAACCACCACCCCGCCGCCCTTCTATTCTGGAGTCTGCATGAATCCCCTTTCTGACAGAAATGCCTTTGATCCCTTTATATGTCAGCATTTCACGTACCATTATAGGGCCCCGGTTTCTCAGCCCGATCTACTCTCTGCCTTTCTCATTCTCCTCCATCCCCTATCCCTCTGCTTTCCATTGTGCCCCCTTTCCCCTCTCAAAGCCTTTGGATAGCCTTCCTCCCCTTTACCCCCCTTGTGTTAGCCTCTCCCCCCCCCCCCCCACAGCTCTTGTGCAGCCTTCTCTCCTCAGTGCTTCCCATGTGTCTGCTCTTCCTCCTCACAGCCCTTGCCCAGCCCTCCTTCCCTGTTGCCTCCGTGTATTCATCATCCCCACCCTTCCCTCTTGCCCCACTCCCAGGTGAAATGCTTGTGTCTGAAAGACACTCTGTCCCTGCTTGCAGATCATTTTTATAGATTGTGAACAGTTGCAGTCCGAGAACACCCTGCTAATTATAGTTCACCAGCAAGAGGAGAACTCATTTATCTCAACCCTCTGCTTCCTGTCAGTCAGCCAATCCTCAATCCAATCTAGTACTCTATCCCCTGTGATCTCTCCTTCTGGATCAGTCTTTTATGCGACACCTTGTCAAACGCCTTCTGGAAGTCTAGATATACCACATCCAACGATTCTCCATTATCCACCTTACAAGTTAAATCCTCAAAGAACACAAGCAAATTTGTCAAGCATGACTTACCCTTTATAAAACTATGCTGACAACGGTGGATTGAACTTTTTCTTTCCAAATGTTCAGTCATCTCCCCCTTAATGATTGATTCCAGCAAGTTCCCCACCACAGTGGTCAAACTAACTGTTTCCTACTTTTTGCCTCTCTCTCTTTTTGAATAGGAGTGTCACATTAGTTTGTTTCCAATCTACCAGGACCTTTCCAAAATCCAGAGAATTTTGAAATATCATAACCAATGCTGCCATCTCCTTTAATAACCTAGGCCGCAGACCATCAGGTCCCGGAGATTTATCTGCTGTTAATCCCGTTAGTTTATTCAATACCTTCTCCCTAGTGATGATTATTGCACCAAGTTCCTCTGCATTAACTGCAGTTTTGCAAAATTATCTTTTGTTATATCTTTTATCTTTTATTTTATTGTATTTTATTATGACTTGTTAACAATGTTTTGCTGCTGCCAGACTCTCTGCTCCCCCCAGCACCAAATCAAAATGTTGGTGGAATGGGAGAATTCTGCTCTTATTTGCCAAAGAGTATGTAGCCTCTGTATTCTTCCCACTACAGTGAAAGTTTATTTATGGCTTGAGTGTGACATTATGACCTCCCTCTCTGGCACAATGGTTAGCACTGCGGCCTCAAAGCACCGGGAACCTGGGTCCAATTCCGGCCTTGGGCGATTGTGTGGAGTTTGCACATTCTCTCTGTGCCTGCGTGGGTTTTCTCCGCATGCTCCGTTTTTTTCCACCGCAGTGTAAAGAAAGGCATAGGGCAGGGGAGTGGGCCTGGGTAGGGTGCTGTTAAGAGAGTCTGTGCAGACTCAATGGGCCAAATGGCCTCCTTCTACACTGTATGGATTCTAACCAGCCTTCCAAAAAAATTTTAAATTGTACTTTTGATTTCCTCGTCCAAATAATTTATATAAACAGTAAAAAACGTTGGTCTATGTGGTCGCATTTTTTGCCTGTCTGACTAACTGACTTGAACCCCTACTCTACGCTTTCTGTTCTGTACCCTGTTTACTATCCATCCTGCTACTTTTTCAGGTGATCAAAAGTGAAAGCATTTTGAAACTGCAAGTCATAGTTCAGCTGTTTTTAGGACACCCCTCAAAAATAACAGGAAAAACCTGGAAACAGTTGGATGTGAATTAAAATTAACAAATGTGATCATACCCACTTGTTGAAAGAAAACAAATTTCTATCTGTGAAAGACATCCAAAGCAAGTAAACTTACCATAAGATAATCTTCCATTGCCATCAGTAGATCATTGTTTTTTTCATACATCTCAGCTCTCTTAAAATGGACATCGTCATCAGGTCTGCACTTGAGTCCCTGAGAATAATTTATGATTGCCAATGTAATGTCCCCTCTGTTCCTGTAAATGTCTCCCTTTGAAGTGTAAGCATCTAACAGTGAAAGAAATGGATGGTATAGGAAATAACTTCGTAAAATGGGTCCATTTTTGTGGAAGATGTTTCCAAAATTTTTATACAGAAGAAATGGCACATTTCGATGATAGGAAATGCAAAATGAAAACAAAACATTTTCATGAAAAACTGTGACTTTATGAAACTATATTCAAGCTTAAAATTATTTCTTTCATATTATTAATATTTCAATGGATAACATTTATTTGAAACTAACCACAATGCTAGACGAATTATGTATATTTATCTGTAATTTTCTGTATCCTATATTAATAATATCTAAATGTGTATTTTCCAGTGGACACCTGATTGAATAGAACAATTCTGGTTCAATCTGAAAAATAGGAAATAAATAATTACTATACCTGCATGATTTTTATTGTGCTTAAGCACAAAATTTAGATCGTCAAGTGCATTTGCTGTTTTGAACTGAAGAAGGTAAATGAAATGCCTCTGCCAATAGGCATTAAGCAACCTTGGTTCTAATTTAATAGCCTAAATTAAAAACAATTAAATGATTATTCAAATGGACCTTCTGTTAATAGTATTTTGACCAATCAAATGCACAATCGTTAAAAACAAATCATTAAAGCAATTGATTTAATAAGCAATTCCATCAAAAAATAATAAATTTAAAGAGGTCCACACATTGCTTTGAATATAATCCGTCCAATCTTTCAATTGGCATACACACGGATATGTACACATAAGTGGATTTCTCATGACTTCCAATGGTGGCCATGGAGTGAGTGTTTGCACATTTTGTGGCTCCTATACAAACTAGAATTGTTTGGTCCTTTTCACAAGATATAAGGGGTGTTAGCTGGTGCAAAGTGCATGAACAGTGAAAGATAGAAATTCTCCTTCAGTAGAGCCTGTTTATGGCTTAACGAACGAGAAGTGTAACGTTTAAGGGGCAGCAGTATAGATGGGAGGATTTTCGAAGTGTGACTAGGGGATGATGGCGGAGGCCTCTGGGGCGCCGTTGCCTGCACAGTGGTCTACTGAGCAATTGGCGGATTTCCTGAATGCCATTATCCAACAGCAGAGGCAAGAGGCCTTGGAGGACCTTGCAAGATTGGCAGAACTGATCAGGGCAGCTATCGAGAGAGTGGAGCAAAGGCTGGAGGTGCAGAGTTTGGCGCTCCAGAAGGTGGAGGAGTCGCTGCTGGATCACGAGGACCGGTTGGTCTCATTAAGGCAGAGATGGTGCTCGTGGCGGAGGTCCAGAAGCGGCTGAGGGAGAAGATCGAGGACCTGGAGAATCACTTCAGCAGGCAGAATCTGAATTTGTGGGGCTGCCTGAAGGGACTGAGGGAATGCAGGCCACAATGTATGTGGCGAAACGTTGGTGTGGGAGATCTTTGGCCGTCCGCCCGAGGACCGAGCGCACAGAGCATTGAGGAGGAGGCCGAAAGGAGGGGAGCAGCCAAGGACGATGGCATTGCAGTTGCATCGATCTCTGGATAAAGGTAAGATTCTGCAGTGGGCAAAGATGATGAGAGAGTGTACCTGGGAAGGAAATGTGGTGCGAATCTACCAGGACTTGGGTGCGGAATTTGTGAAGCAGCAGGCTGGGGTCAACAGAGTCAAAGCCGCCCGCTACAAAAAACAAGTGAAGTTCGAGGTATTATATCCTGCTCGTCTGTGGGTCACGCACTGGAATCAGGAATTGTATTTTGATATGCTGGAGGAGGCGAGTAAATTTATGAGTGACCATGGACTGGGGGACTGGTGAGGACATTGAATTTTTGGGATGCCAGTACGCGGAATGTGATGTGTATGCCAGAAGGATTGTTGTATTTACTGTGTTTGGATGTGAATTAGGTAAGTGTGTTGAACTGTTCTTTGGGAATTTCAGGTAAGGGTGGTAGAGGGGAAGGCAGGGTAGGCAGGCGGTTGCTTCGAGTGGGGACCACCATGCTAGCAGGTAGGCTAGTTAACAGGAATGAAGTGGCGGGGTCTATCCGTAGAGGGAATGGGATGGGTTGGTTTTCTTTCACTTTGTCTACAGATGTGGGGAGGGGATGCTGACGCATGTAGAGTTGGTATGGCACAGTTGGTTAAGGGGGGATGGTGGCGGACATCTTGGGGAGGTCCCGTTGGTGAGCAAGACGTGGATCTGGGGCAGCTGGTTATTGCAGATCTGTGAGGAGGGGTGGGGGTGCCCCATGGCCCGATTGATTACGCAGAATGTTCAGGGATTAAATGAGCCGATTAAGAGGTCTTGTGTTTTCGCGCATTAAAAGAGTTTGAGGGCGGACGTGTTTCTTCAGGAGACACATTTGAAGGTGGAGGGGCCAGATGAGGTTGAGGAAGGACTGGGTGGGGCAGGTATTTCATTCGGGGTTGATATGAAGATGAGGTGGTGGCAGTTTTGATCAATAAGAGCGTAGTTTTTCGGGTGCGGCGTATAGTGACAGGCCCTGGGAGTAGCTTTTTGAGCTGAGTGGGAGGTTGGAGGTGACGCCCTTGATGCTGGTGAATGTATGGGCCCCAAATTGGGATGATGTAAAGCTTTTGACTGGCAAGGATCCCGGACCTGGACACACATCGGCTGATTTTGGCTGGGTGGATTTTAAGGTGCTGGCCCCTAAGGTTGCGCTGGCTGTGTCCCAGGTCCCTGAAGGTGTCGGTCATTGCAAAGGAGCTGTTGGGGTTTATGGAACACGTGGGATGAACAGACCCGTGTCGGTTTGAGGGGTCGAGGGCAAAGGAATTTCCGTACTTATCGTAGGTCCACCAGGTATACTCCCAGATTGATTTCTTTGCACTAGACAAGGTGCTGTTGGTGGGAGTGGTTTGATCAGAGAATGCGGTGATCGTTTCAAAGAAACATAGATTTTACAGTGCAGAAGGAGGCCTTTTGGGCCAGCGAGTCTGCACAGGCCCTTGGAAAGAGCACCCTACTTCAGCCCACACCTCCACCCTAAATCAGTCACCCTTCCTGACCTTTTTGGACACAAAGGGAAATTTAGCATGGCCAATCCACCTAACCTGCACATCTTTGGACTGTGGGAGGAAACCCATGCAGAAACGGGAGAACGTCCAGACTCCGCACAGTGAGCCAAGCCGGAATCGAACCCGAGACCCTGGAACTGTGCAACAACAGTGCTACCCACTGTGCTACCGTTCCACCCATGCTCTGCATTGCGCGGCTTTGTGGGTGGCAAAGGGGAGTCCCCAACAGCCACCAAGGATGTTGGATGTGGGGTTATTTGTGTATAAGGAGGTTTGTGAAAACATAGGGGTGGCTATTCGGAACTATGTAGAGCAGAATAAGACGGGGGAGGTTTCCGCCTCTACGTTGTGGAAGGCACTGAATGCGGTGCTAAGGGGGGAGTTTATCTCGATCTGGTGCACAAACAAAGGTTGGAGTGGGCTGAGAGGTTGAAATTGGAGGAGGCCATTCTGAGGGTTGACCGAGGTACTCAGTAGCGCCTGAGGAGGCGCTGTTGAAGGAGGAAGAAGCTCCAGATGAAGTTTGAACTTGTGTCCACGGGAAAGGTGGTGGGGCAATTGCGCAGGACCAGGGGGGCAGCATATGAATATGGGGAGAAAGCCAACAGGATGTTTGCGCATCAGCTGAGGAGGCAGGCGGTGGCAATGGAAATTGGAAAGGTCAGAGATGATGAGGGTATAGTGGTAACGGAGCAGGAGGATGTGAATGGGGTATTTGAGGCTTATTACTGGAAATGTGTAGCTTGGAGCCCCCGGTGGGGGATGAAGGTATGAGGCAGTTTTTGGATGGGTTGCCCGAGGGTGGCAGAGGCGAAGATGCAGGGATTAGGGAGAACATCAGGCTGAGGGAGATAATGGATGGCATGGGGTCGATGTGGATGAGGAAGGCCCCAGGTCCGGATGGGCTCCAGCCGAGTTCTATATGAAATTTGGGTCGGAACTGAGTCCCTTGTTATTCAAGATATATAATGTGTTGATGGAAAGCTCCCCCCCCCCCCCCCCCCCCCACACCGCACACTGTTTCAGGCCTTGGAATCGCTCATCTCAAGAAAGACAAGGACCCGGAGTAGTGTGGGCCATACCTCATTTCATTGTAGAATGTAGATGCGAAGCTATTGGCGAAGGTATTTAGCGATGCAGATAGAGGATTGTGTGTTGGGGGCGATAGATGAGGATCAGAAGGGAAGCTGTCGACAAATGTTCGGAGGTTACTGAATGTAATTATGATGCCCAGAGAGCCAAGAAGTGAAAGTCGTTGTGGCAATGGTCGCAGAGAAAGCTTTCGATCATTTTGAGTGGTGCTGGGGCGGTTTGGGTTTGGGCAGGGATTCGTGGAATGGGTTTGGCTGTTATAAGTCACCTAAGGTGAGTGTTTGGACTAACAAGATCAGCTTGGAGTATTTTGTGTTGCACCGGGGGTCTAGACAGGGCTGTCCATTCTGCCCTTTGCACTGGACAAGGTGCTGTTGGTGGGAGTAGTTTGATCAGAGTATTCGGTGATCGTATCAAAGAAACATAGATTTTACAGTGCAGAAGGAGGCCTTTTGGCCCAGCGATTTTGGCCCTGGTGATTGAGCTGCTGCTGATGGTGCTTAGGGTCTCGAGGGTGTGGGGGGATATTGAGTAGCGGGGGGTGGAGTACCAAGTCTCTTTGTATTCGAGTGACCCACTGGTGCGTATTTCGGACCTGGTCGGGGGCTTTGATAGGATGGTGAGGGTTTTGGGAGAGTTTGGCCTCTTATCGGGGTATAAGCTCAACGTGGGGAAAAGTGAGATATTCACAATTAATGCCCAGGGACAGTGGAAGGGTTTGGGTAGGCTGCTGCTTCAGCTGGTAGGGCCGAGGATTCGTTACTTTGGGATACAAGCGGTTGTGCTGCCATTATCATTGGCTGGTCGGGTCCTGGAGGTAAGGGTGACTGTGTTGCCGAGGTTTTTGTTTGTGCTGCAAAACCTCCCGATCTTTGTGCCCAAATCCTCTGTTGGAAGGATAATGGGATGGTTTAGAGGTTTGTGTGGGTGGGTAAGGCTTCGCGGACTAGGGGCGGTATTCTCCGCTCCCAGGACTAAGTAGCCGCGCCATCCTGCGCATGTGCATGCGCGGGGAACTTCTAAGGCGTGCCAGCCCCCTACCATCATGGCGCCAGTGTTCTGGGGCCGGCCGTGGAAGGAGATAGGCCCGGGGGGGGGGGGGATGAGGCCGGCCCGCCAATCGGTGGGCCCCGATCGCTGGCCAGACCCCATCGGAGGTCCCCCCCCCCCGGTGAAGGAACCATCCTCCCCCCCCCCCCCCCTCACAGGCCGCCCCCCAGCTTTCCTGCACAGTTCCCTGCGGCAGCGACCAGGGGTGGACGGCGCCGGCGGGAACCTGTCATGTCGGAGCGGCCGCTTGGCCCATCCGGGCCAGAGAATCGCTGCTCGCCGTTTGTGGCGATTCTCCAAGCGGCCCAGCGCGATCCGCACGGCACTGGTTTCAGGGAGGTGGGAGAATAGCATGCGGGGGTCGGGGCGGCGTGGCGCGATTCGCGCAGCACTGGTTTCGGGAGGTGGGAGATTAGCATGCGGGGGTCGGGGCGGCGTGGCGCGATTCGCGCGGCACTGGTTTCGGGAGGTGGGAGATTAGCATGCGGGGGTCGGGGCGGCGTGGCGGGATTCGCGCGGCATTGGTCTCGGGAGGTGGGAGAATAGCATGCGGGGGTCGGGGCGGCGTGGCGGGATTCGCGCGGCATTGGTCTCGGGAGGTGGGAGAATAGCACGCGGGGGTCGGGGCGGCGTGGCGCTATTCGCGCAGCACTGGTCTCGGGGAGGTGGGAGAATAGCATGCGGGGGTCGGGGCGGCGTGGCGGGATTCGCCCGGCACTGGTTTCGGGAGGTGGGAGAATAGCATGCGGGGGTCGGGGCGGCGTGGCGCGATGCGCCCGGCACTGGTCTCGGGGAGGTGGGAGAATAGCATACGGGGGTCGGGGCGGCGTGGCGGGATTCGCGCGGCATTGGTCTCGGGAGGTGGGAGAATAGCATGCGGGGGTCGGGGCGGCGTGGCGCGATTCGCCCGGCATTGGTCTCGGGAGGTGGGAGAATAGCATGCGGGGGTCGGGGCGTCGTGGTGCGATTCGCCTGGCACTGGTCTCGGGGAGGTGGGAGAATAGCATGCGGGGGTCGGGGCGGCATGGCGCGATTCGCCCGGCATTGGTCTCGGGAGGTGGGAGAATAGCATGCGGGGGTCGGGGCGGCGTGGCGCTATTCGCGCAGCACTGGTCTCAGGGAGGTGGGAGAATAGCATGCGGGGGTCGCGCGGCATTGGTCTCGGGAGGTGGGAGAATAGCATGCGGGGGTCGGGGCGTCGTGGTGCGATTCGCCTGGCACTGGTCTCGGGGAGGTGGGAGAATAGCATGCGGGGGTCGGGGCGGCGTGGTGCGATTCGCCCGGCACTGGTTTCGGGAGGTGGGAGAATAGCATGCGGGGGTCGGGCCGCGATTCGCCCGGCACTGGTTTCGGGAGGTGGGAGATTAGCATGCGGGGGTCGGGGCGGCGTGGCGGGATTCGCGCGGCATTGGTCTCAGGAGGTGGGAGAATAGCATGCGGGGGTCGGGGCGTCGTGGTGCGATTCGCCTGGCACTGGTCTCGGGGAGGTGGGAGAATAGCATGCGGGGGTCGAGGCGGCGTGGCGCGATTCGCCCGGCACTGGTTTCGGGAGGTGGGAGATTAGCATGCGGGGGTCGGGGCGGCGTGGCGCAATTCGCGCGGCGCCCCGGCAATTCTCCCACCCGGCGTTGTGTGGGGGGGGGCGGGGGGGGAAGAATACCGCCCCCGGAGGGTGTTCTTGGAGTGGAATCAACAAGGGGGGTGGGTTAGCGCTGCCAAACTTGCTGAAGTATTATTGGGCAGCAAACATTGCAATGGTTAGGAAATAGATGGTGGAGGAACGATTGGTTAAAAAAAGGGAGGGCACGCACTGGGGTGGCAGCGGGTAGAGGGTGTGGGGGATTTTTTTTGGAGGGTTGTCAGGATGTTATGGCTGTTTGTTGTTGCCATGGTTGGTTTTGTTTTTCTGCTTTGTATGTATATGTTTGAAAATGCCTCCAATAAACAATTTTTAAAAAAAAGAATTTCACGTTATTTTGCCCATGGTAAGGCTAACATTGGACGTGATCTTCCGGCCTCATTACGTTCTCACTCAAGAAACTAGGCTGGTGAATAGCGGGAGAAGCCAAAATCGAGATCCGCACCAGGTGTCAAACTGTTTGCGATGCAACCAGCCCGCTCCCGTAGGTGAAATCGAGATCTCGCCATAGTGTGATGAGAAACCATTTATCACCACTTAAGTCCGATTTCCATTCAATTAGCAAGAGCCACCTGTTATCCAATCACCTTCGCTCATTCAGAGGCGGCCCCAGTAAGTGCTCACACTGGCGCCAATTAGTAGTCCTTTTGAAAAATGCGAACCTGGCGGAAGGGCTTCTGGGAGGGATCGGAGTAGTCATCCTTGCTCACAGGCAAAGAACCCGGGGGTGCGGGACTTCCTGCCCCTGTGCTCAGTGGGAGATAGGGGATCCACAGCTGGGGGTGGGGGGACCCTAGGCCGGGGTGGGCAGCCATGGGAGGGTGGGGTGCTGGGGGAGGCAACCGCTCGCTGCACCACCATGCCAACTCCTGGATTGCATGTACCCATTCCTGGGGCAACCCTTGTCCCTGCCCGTCTGCTCCACCGACCACCCATAACCCCCACCGACTGCCGAGGCCTCTGACTGAAGGTTATAGCCTCTAGGGAATTGCCAATCGTGTTTAAGTGAGCTCTTCACAGATTCCAAATAGATTCCCATGGGTGGGCGGACCATGTAGCTTGTGGGAGTCATTGCCTCGCATCCCAATCACACCTTGATGCCTAGACAGTGTGCCAGAACACTGCGGGAGGCAACACCACAGACGCATTAGCCAACATCCGAACATCCAGGGGATGGGACACAGCTCCAAGGGACATGTCCACAGCCGGAGGGTGAGTGAGTGCCACAGGGAGGGAACCTGCGCCCAGTACGGTTGAAGTTGTGAACGGGTGTCTGGAGTACAGCATCTGGGGCCCGGTGAGGGAGGAGGCCCACTACAGCCGAGTGTGCATGGGCAGGCGTTCCGGGTAGAGGCGAGGTGGGGGGGATCAGTGGGGGAATGGAGAGTTCCGGGGTTGGGGGCCTCCACTGTTTGTCAGTATAACACCCTATTCTACTTCTTTACAGATATTGAACGCTATGGCAGGGAAGTTAGACACAGAGGTTGCGCTAGTGGTGCTGGGGCTATGCAATGCGGGCAGGCACTGGAGAAGGCGGCAGCAGTAGCATCTGCAGATGCTCGAGGCAGCAGCCCAAGTGTCATGCCCCACCCCACACCCTGAGGACCCGGCCGCCCATCAGGCTAGGAAAGGATCCAGAGGGGGAGTTCAGTGATGGCCCAGGATGTACAGTTGCCGCAGGTCCTTTGAACAAATGACGGACAGCAAGGTAATGGTGCGGCACCTGTGCCACATCCTCACGGACTGGGCACCATGTGGAGGAGGAGGACACCTGCTCCCGGTGGCCGTCAGGATCACCGCAGCCCTGAACACCGTACCCGCTTCCCAGGGAGCGTCCACGACAGCTACATCTTGGGACAGTCGGTCATCCCTGCACTCTTCAAGGAGTATTTCAGGGTGGGTGGTTGGCTCATTGGAGATAAGGGATATCCGCTGAGACCTTGGCTCATGACACCAGTATGGTGGCCAGAGACCGAAGCGGAGACCCGGTATAACGAGGCCCATGTGGCCACCTGGGCTCATTGAGTGGTGCATCGGACTCCTCAAGATGCAGTTCCGATGTCCCGACCACTCAGGAGGTGCACGGAGAGTCACCCACTTGGTTGTGGTCTACTGTGTTCTCCATAACCTTACAAGGCAGCGGGGCGCCAAACTGGAAATTGATGACGAGGAACATGTGGCCACCTCCAAGGTGGACAATAAGGATGAGGAGGAGGACAAGGAGGAGCGGATGGGGGCGAGAGTGTTGCTAGGCGCTGGACCAGCAGCGCCTGGAGAACTAGGCCGGGGAGGATCCCGAGGCCCAGCCAGAGGCTGCAGGATAGGCAGTAGCGGTGAAGATCCGGCTAGGCCGGAGGACCAGGGAGGCCCTCATATTGGCCCGATTCACCTAGGATGTGGCCTGGTCCATCATTGCAGCCTTACCCACCCACCACCCCCCTTTCCCACCCTCCCAGGGTATCGGTCCAGGCTGCTGGTACTATGTCGGCACCGTCTGTGGGACACTGTCGAAGGCAGGGGGGTTGATGATAACCCGCAGAGAGCTGGGCGCTGGTGCTCCTCAATCTATGCCACGGTCTGACCCCTGCCTGTCTGCTGAGTGCTCGCTCACACCCATCACCTGCACACGGTGATGCATTGCGGAAGAAAGTGACAAAGGCTTCCTACTGGATGTGCACAAGGGTGTTTATTGTTCAATAAATGTTCCCACTCTCCCACCTGGGGGGATGCTCCCTTGGGGGGTGGGAGGAGGGTTTGGTGTCTACTCGCTCGTGCAGCCCGGTTTAGGTCATTGACATTCTTCTGGCACTGGAGGCCAGTCCTCCTGGTCACACTGCCACCTAATCCCAGGCAGCACTGGTTGCCTTGTGGCTCACCTTCCTGGACCCCCGAGGGAACAGTTTCTGAAATATGTTCAGCAAAATTTTTCTTATGGATACTGATCTAACCCAACGAGGAAGGAGGCATTGTTGAATCAAGCTCTGGGGAATGAGGTGGGTCAGATGGATTGTGTTGATCACGGAACATTAAAGGAACAACAATCATTATAACAGAGGGTCACAGGTCTTCCGATATGGAAAGAGGCCTCTGTCTCAATTTATGTTATTGATATGTGTTGGGACTCTGAGGAAGTCCGTTGCACATACATGGTATCAACATGGGAAGATTAAAATTCCGATTGCCAGTTTTCTCCTATCTGGATCTTTCCTCGAGTCCAACAATAGTCAGATCTGACAGCCAGGACCATGGAGACTTGGGTCACTTGTGCTATATTTCGTACACGGATTAATTTAGAGATTTTCACAGCAGGTATAAAACCAGTGTAACTCAAGTCAGCTTGAGTGTGAAAACACTTCATCGTCCTCAGAAATGCTCACCCCATCCCAGCAATGTCCACACCATCCCCCTGACAATGTTCACCCCTCCTCCCAACAATGTTCAGCCAATGTCCTGGCAGTGTTAGCTACACCCCACCCCATCGTGGCAATGCTCACCACCCCACTCCTGGCAATGTTCATGTCCCTCCTGGCTGTATTCCTTCCCCCACGCCTCTGCCACCAGACAGTGTTCACCGGCTTTCCCATCCCAGACAGTGCTCCGCCTTTCCCCCTTGCAGAATAGCGCTCACCCCATAGAATCATAGAATTTACAGTGCAGAAGGAGGTCATTCAGCCCATCGAGTCTACACCTGCTCTTGGAAAGAGCACCCTACCCAAGCCCACACCTCCACCCTATCCCCATAACCCAGTAACCCTACCCAACACTAAGGGCAATTTTGGACACCAAGGGCAATTTAGCATGAGCAATCCACCTAACCTGCACATCTTTGGACTGTGGGAGGAAACTGGAGCACCTGGAGGAAACCCGCATGCACACGAGGTGAATGTACAGACTCCGCACAGACAGTGACCCAAGCCGGGAATCAAACCTGGGACCCTGGAGCTGTGAAGCAATTGCGCTAACCACTGTGCTACCATGTTGCCCCTCCAACCCCTGGATAATACTCACGATCCCACCTTCACTATCCCTCTCCTGGCTCACCCAGAATCCCTAGCTCCTGTCCAGCCAATGTCAGCAGTCAGCATTGATGGGGAGCGGTGGGTTAGGGGGTGATGTTCATGGGGTGAGGGTAAGTTGGATTGAACATCATCAGGGAGTGAGGGAGTGAACACTGTTGAGGATAAGGGAAAGGTGCGAGCACTGTCAATGGGTGTGGGATGAACACTAGAGAATAATGAGTGCGGTAGAGAGGGGTTTGAAAATGGTTGGGAGGAGAGGGGGAATAATCACTGTGAGTGACGGAAAGTTTTTCAGTGTTGGGTTGACAGCTTCATTTTAAACACGAGGGCACGATTCTCCCGCCTTGTTGTGCTCGGGCAATAGCGGGATGGGCTGAAAATGGGAACCGCGCCATGTGCTGAACCATTTGGGATGCAACCGGGACTCCTTCTGCACTGTAAATCCTGTGGACCACTCCTAAAGGCGAAGGCGAAATCAGGATCTCACCGCAGCATGGCAAGAAACCGATTATTATCACTTCAGCCCTGTTTCCCAACAATTAACGGGAGCCACCCCACATCCAATGGCCTCCTATGATTCAGTGGCCTCCCCAGCAAGTGGCCACAATGTCACCGATTAGTACTTCTTTTAAAAAACTTCAACATGGAGGATGGGCATGCTGCGGGGAGATGAGGAGGTGCGCAGCCATCTTTGCTCACAGGCAGTGAGCCAGGGGCACTGGGCACACTGCCCCTGTGTTCGGTAGGGGTGGGGAATAATGCGGGGATGCAGCTCCAGTTGAGGGTAGGCCACCTCAGGGCTGGTGATTTCAGGGCTCAGGGTAGCTCTGCGAGGGGGGGGGGGGGGGGGGGGGGGTTGACATGCATCAATCTGCCTTGTCAACCCCTAGGCCAGGGGCAACCCTAGCCCCTGCCTGTCTGCCGACCACCCATAATTCCCACAGACCGCCTTGCAGCTGAACGATATTGATAATAGGGATTTGGCAATCGTGGTTAGTTGCGCACTTCACACATCCCAAGTAGAACCCCGTGGGTGGGTGGGCCATGATTGCTTAGCAATCGGTGGGTGGGGGGAGGTGCATGTCTGGGGGGCTGGGGTATGGGATTGGTGGTGAATCGCAGAACAAAGAGATAGAGGCGTCATCCTAGTTGTGGTGAGGGTATTTTAATGTTCCTCGTACAAGTTGACACCACTGCCCCACTCTCCCAATGGTGCCGCCCTATCCTCACCCTCCCTCCCTTCCCCCCCAAAACCCCCCCCCCCATAATACTCCCTTCCCCCAGTGCACACTGCACTCCTTACCCCCTAACCTACCCCCCCCCCCCCAACGCCCTCAGTGAACCTCAATGTGCTTGGCCTTTGTTGCTCTACCGCTGTGGCTAGGGGAATCCCCAGAATGCATATCTGAACTAGCTGCTCACCACGTCCCATGGCCTTTGATGCCCCTGGTGGGCGTCCTCTGGGAGCTGTTGGCCACCATCACCATAGAATATCCATAGAATGCTTCCGGGTTGCCACTCAGTACCCCCTTCTCCTGGTCGGTGCCAATAGGGCCCTGGAGTTTACCTCGGGGTGGCGGGGCAGCTGGATTAAGCTCCGGCTGTCCCTGCGTCACCTGGCGGCTCCCCATTGTCTGCACCATGGTGCCGACACCCTCAGTGATGCTCCTCAGTGACTAGGACATGCTCTGTAGTGACTCAGCAATGCCTATCAGCAACTGGGACAAGCTCCGCAGTGCCTCAGCCATTGCCACCTGAGATTGGGACATGTCCCTGCGGCACTTCAATAAGGACAGCCTAGTATTGGGTAACAAACCCATCAAGTCGGACAGTCTACCGAGGCCCTCAGCCATGGCCATCATCAATTGTGCAACGCCTTGGACACCTTCACTCATGCTGCCGATGCTGTGCACCAGGCTCTCCACTGCATTCGCCACCCCAGCAGTGTTGGCCTTGAATCCACGTATTGCCAGTGGCATCCCCTGCGCCAGTAGTCTCTGGGACTCCTCCAATTGGCTATGGACCTGCTGGAGTGTCGCTGACATCTCCCTCTGGATGTTTCGGCTGCTCCATAACGTCTCCATCAGCTCCGGGTAAACCTGTTCCAGAGGCTCAGCATCTGACTGGGACCCAGCTGGGTTCAGGGATCCAGCAGACCTCCGACTGCAGTCTTGCCCGGGTGTTACTGCCTCCACCTGATGTGCATCAACTGTTTGGTGCTCGCCAGATTGTGCCCCAGAAGCCTGTCCACTATTGTTGCGCACCAAGGTGCGTGTCTCCGCTCTTGGAGGGTGGGAATGACAACTGGGCCGCATCGACTGTGGAATCCTCAAAACTCTCCTCCGAGGTGGTCTCATGGGAGGCAGAGGAGGCAGCCACTTCGGATGGGCCGGTGCCATCGGCTGGAAAACCTGCAGGGGATTGAATGCGTGGTCAATGGGAGGGATTGATCATTCAGTATAGTAATAACAACTCACATGGACAGTCCATTCGTAAGGGGCCCGGTAGATCCTCACCTCTGCAGCATGTGCTGACCTCTGCCTTGGTGACTGCTCTGTCCTCAGCCACACCCCGTAACCACCAGGGCCAGTTCCTCAGAGGTCATGAAGATTCTTATGTCCGGCTCTCCTCCGCCAGTCTGGTCCCACTCCTGACGATTGTGGGAGAGCTTCTCCTGCAGAGAAACAGAGAGGGCATCATTAGCAACATGTGTGCCTCACATTCATTGAGGGGTGGCAGGGGGTTTTAGGAGGGGAGTGTCAACTCACGTTTGCTGCCCGGTGTAGATCATTGACCTTGCGGCCAAGGAGGCCAGTCCTCTTGGTCATGCTTCCCAAGCTGACAGCCGCTGCCACTTCATCCCGGGCAGCACTGGGCTCCCTGGGGCTCACCCTCTGACATCCTTGGGGGAACAGGACATCCATCCTGGTCTCGACCGCATTGAGGAGCTTCGCCAGGTCCGTGTCTCCAAACCTTGTGACCGGTCGTCTTGACACCATGGCTGCGAGCTGAGTGGGGTTGGCGAGCGCAGTCCCCATGGGCCCTTGTTAAGTGGACCAATGAGCATGGAATTGGATTGCAAGGCTGAGTGCTGGGAAGCTTGCAGCAGTTCCCACTTATTACCACTCTTAGAATTCTTTCTGGAGAACCGTGCCCACTGTCAACGAAATGGAGACAGACCTTAAAGGCCGTATCTTCAGTTCATGACAAGAAACCAGCTCCGCGAGAATTACGCTCAAAAAATGGCTGTCCAACTGTGTTCGTCCATGCTTGAACCAGCGTCAGAAGAAGCAAAGACTCCTGTATAAAATGGCAAGTGGGTAGATTAAATCATATCAGCGGTGGATGCACCCTCTCCAATGTGAACCAGAAGATCTGAGCCTGGGCTTAGTTTAACCATGCAAAAGTACAAGGAGAAATCTAAAATAAATATACTAAATTTGAAGAGGGACAATTTTAGTGGCGTGACAGCAGATCTGTCCCAGGTAAACTGGCAGGCCTAACTGAACTCATGACAGAGCAATGGGCTGCCTTTGAAGAGGAGATTTTTGGGGGGGGGGGGGGGGGAGAACTTCTTTTTTCGCACCAAAACCCAGTAAAAAGAGAAAGACACATAACGGAAATATGCCTGCAAATAATAATAAGTAAGAAATCGAGGGGACGACGGATGTAAGAAGGAGCAGCAGCGAAGGCGAGGCAGAGGTTCAGGCGAACCAGGAAGCAGAAAAGCTGTCAAGCCGAGCAGCGGAGCAGGAACAGGATATGGCGACCATCCCCCCCCCCCCCCCCCCCCCGCCACACAGGGGGAGGAATGGAGAAGCGTGCTGAAAATGGAGATAAACGCCGTGAGGGAGGAGCCCAGGACGGAGCTCCACACAATGATGAAGGAGATGCTGGCGGAGACAACGGACAAAATGCAGCGAACCATCGATGGCCTGGAAAGGAAGGTGGAGGCACAGGAGAGAACGATTCTGGAGTTGGAGAGGGCCACCTCGGACCAGAGCGACAGGATGGTAACTCAGGAAACCGAGGTGAAAAGTCTGGTAATGACCCAGGGGAGCCTAAGAGGGAAAGTGGAGGACCAGGAAAATAGGTCCAGACGGCAGAATGTTAAAATAGTGGGTCTGCCAGAGGGGATGGAGGGCAGAGGCCCAGCAGGCCACGTTACCCAAATGCTGGGCAAGCTGCTGGGAAGGGAGAAATTTTCAAACCCCCAGAAATCAACAGGGCGCAAAGGTCGCTCCGACACAGGCCCGAAGCCGGGGAGCTGCCCAGAGCGATTATCGTGAAGCTGCTCAGGTTCCAAGACCGGGAAAATATCCTAAAGGCAGACGTAATCGAGCACGTGGGAAGGGAAGATCATAAGGGTGTACCAGGACAAGGGGATGGTTTAGCACACTGGGCTAAATCGCTGGCTTTTAAAGCAGACCAAGGCAGGCCAGCAGCATGGTTCAATTCCCGTACCAGCCTCCCCCGAACAGGCGCCGGAATGTGGTGACTAGGGGTTTTTCACAGTAACTTCATTGAAGCCTACTCGTGACAATAAGCAATTTTCATTTTCATTGGGGCGGACCCTGGCCAAGAGAAGGGCTGAATTCAACAAGGCCAAATCAGCACTCTACAAAAGTAATGTGAAATTTGGGATGTTATTCCCAACCAAACTCTGGGTAACATTTGAGGGGAAGGAGCTGTTTTTTAACACCCCAGCGGCAGCTGAGGAGTTCGTTAGAGCGAACAACCTGGAATAGCCGCAACGGCCATCATAAAAACGATGGGGAAGAAAAAGAAAGGAAGAATCGGAAGAAAGAGCGGAGGGCAGACCGCAAACAGAGACAATAAGATCACGAACTGTACACACTTGTTTGGTTTTTGCACGGGACTGTGCTGACTCATTCCCGGGTCGTTCCATCTCTCAATGCAATGGGCGGGGGGGGGGGGGGGAGAAGCAAGGTAAATGAGGGTGAGAAAGGCGGACAGGAGGGTGATACAAGGGCGAGCAAAAGGAAGATAAAACAGGACCAGAGCAGGGCAAGTATTCGGAGGGGGACCACCGTGCTAACGAGGAGGGCCAACATGGGAGGGCAGGAAGAAAGGTGGGTCGGGGCGCGCTTCTCAGGGGAGAGGGAATGCCTGGCACAAAGAGGGGGGGGAGAGACAGGGCAGAAGGGAGGGATGAACACGGGGGGGGGGCATACACACAGCTGGCGGCCATGTTGGGTGCCCCTGGACAAAGGGAAACCCCGGAGCCCGACCTCATGGTGA
This sequence comes from Scyliorhinus canicula, assembly GCF_902713615.1. NCBI lineage: Eukaryota > Metazoa > Chordata > Chondrichthyes > Carcharhiniformes > Scyliorhinidae > Scyliorhinus > Scyliorhinus canicula. The sequence continues at coordinate 76,273,367 of NC_052147.1, read as the reverse complement.
GAGCGGCGACCATGGCCATTTTAGACGGCCCTCTAACAAAGAGAAACCCCGGAGTGCAGGGGTATGGCCACCAGGTAAGTATGGGTGATCCCGCAGGACCGGAAGATCGAAAACCCCTCATCAGGATTGTTACCTGGAACGTAAGGGGACTCTACGGCCCAGTGAAAAGATCCAGAGTCTTCACCCACTGAAGAAACCTAAAAGCAGACATAATCTACCTACAAGAGACGCACCTGAGTGAGGAGGACCGATTGCTGGTAAGAAAGGGCTGCGGGGGACAGACATACCACTCATGCTACGGGACGAGGGCTAGGGGGTAACAATATTAATTAGCAAAAGGACGAGGTTTACGGAAACCAGACAGTTATGGACCCAGGGGGACGGTACGTCATGGTCAGCGGTGTCCTGGAAGGGGCATCAGTCGTACTGGTAAATGTGTACGCTCCCAACTGGGACGACACAGAATTCATAAAGAAGACCATGGCAGAAATCCCCGACCTTGATACACACTGACTGATCATGGGGGGCAACTTCAACTGTGTACAGGACCCACTGAGCGACCGATCAAACCCCAGAGCAGGGAAAATAGATTGGCATGGCTAGGGAACTTGGAACATTTATGGAGCAGATGGGCATTTTTCATACTTCAAAGGATTTTCAAAGGAATTTTCATACAGCTCACAAGTACACAAGGTATACTCCCGTATTGACTTCTTTGCAGTGGGGAATTCCAGGGATCACAGGAACGGAGTATTCAGCGATCGTTATCTCCGACCATGCTCCACACTATATGGATGCGTCCCACATGGAGGCTGGACACAGACCTCCTGGCCGACAAGGCCTTCTGTCAAAAAACATCGCGGGGTATAGGCGACTACGTTAGTAACAACCAAAACAGAGGAGGTCTCACCCTCTACGTTCTGGGAGGCACTGAAGACCGTGATTAGAGGAGAAATCATAGCCTACAAGGCAAGCAGAGATAGGGAAGAGGGTGGCAAGGCAACAACTGGTGGACTCCATCCTGGAAGTCGACAGAAAATACTCCGAGGCCCCGACCGTAGAGCTGCTGGCAGAGAGAAAAAACCTGCAAATGGACTTTAACCTGCTATCCACTAGGAAAGCAGTGTACCAACACCGCCAGACACGGGGGACCTTCTACGAACACGGAGACAAGGCTGGCCGCCTATTGGCTCACCAGCTGAGAAATCAGGCAGCCACGAGGGAAATAGCGCAGGTTAAGGATACCAGAGGCAGACTGGTATCAGAACCAAAGCAGGCCAATCGGGCATTTGAGACCTTCTACCGGGGACTGTATGCCTCTGAGCCCCCAAACGGGGGCGCGGGGATGAAACAGTTCCTAGGTGGACTGGAACTACCAATTGTGGGGGAAGACAGATGGGAGGGGAGCTGGAAGCACCAATAGATCTGGGAGAAATCATGGAGAACATCAGCTCCATGCAGACGGGGAAGGCACCGGGACCCGAAGGCGGACTTCTACAAAAAAATTTGCACCAGTCCTGGCCCACACTTAAGGGACATGTTCATGGACTCACTGGCAAGGGCACCCTCCCCCCTCGTTAACGCAGGCCATAATTTCACTGATACCCAAAAAAGATAAAGACCTGACCGAATGTGGATCATACAGACCCATTTCACTGCTGAACGTGGATGCGAAAATACTCGCAAAGGTCCTGGCCAAAAGGCTGGAGGGCTGAGTACCAGAGGTGGTCGCAGAGGACCAAACGGGCATTGTCAAGGGTTAAATTAATTCAGAAAAACCTGCAGCACTTTATTAAACACAAATCATGTTTAACTAACCTGATTGTATTTTGATAAAGTAACAGAAATGATGGATGAGGATAATGTGGTCTATGTGGACTTCCAAAGGGATTTGCTTAAAGTCTTATAATAATAAGCTTGTTCGAAATATTGAAGCACATGTCATAAAAGAGCAAGAGAAAGCATGATACAAAGTTAACTGAGTGACAGGAAACAGAGGGCAGTGATGAACACTGGAGGAAGATACACAGTGCGGTTTCCCAGGGGTCAGTACAAAGACCACCGGCTCGATTCTCCTTCCAGACGCGCCAGATTTCTGTTTCACCCCGCCGGTGGGTTGCTCCGTTTCGCCAGCTGGTCAATGGGGTTTCCAATTGTGGGGCAGCTACATGCCGTCAGGAAACCCCTGGGCTGCTGGCAAAATGGAGCATCCCGATGGCGAAGAATCCAGCCCCACTTGTTTTCCATGATATATGTTCATGATTGTTAGGGCACAATTTCAAAATTAACAGATGACACAAAACTTGGATTTATTGTGAACTTTGAGGAGGATAGAGAGGGTAGACAGGTTGATGGAACTAGCTGACATGTGGCAAATGAAATTTAATGCAGTGATAGGTAAAGTGGTGCATTTGGTACGTGTGCTTGTTCCACCATTGGATAAGATCCTGGGTGATCTGTTGTGGTCTCAACTCCACTTTCCTGACTGACCATGACCTTTGACTCTCTTGTCTATCAAAATCTATCTCACTCAGCCTTGAATAAATTCAATGACACATGGCTTTCTGGAGAAGATAATTCCACATACTAACAACCTTCTGAAATTAATTCTCTTCATCTCCATCTTAAAATGGAGCCCCTTATTCTTAAACTGTGTCCCCCTAGTTCTGGTCTCCCCCACATGAGGAAACACCCTCTGAAGAAGTCCCATCAGGATCCTATATGATTCAATAAGATCACCTCTCATTCTTCTAAACTCCAGTGGATATAAGTGCACCCTGTTCAAACTTTACTTATAAGATTGGCCTTTCATTCCAGGAATGAGTCTCATTTAAATTTGAGCTGTCTAGAACAACAGGAACCTTGCAGCAGAAGTTCATTGCCCTTGGCAAGAAAACTGAACCCAGGACAATGATGAAGAGGGTGATCAGGAAAGGAAACAATAGATTTGGGAATTAGGATCAGCCGGAAGGGTGGCAGTGGCAGCAAAGGGTAGGTGAGTGGGTGAAAGCATAGTGGTATTGTCACTAGACTAGTAAACCAAGGCCCCAGAGTAATGCTTTGGGGACCCAGGTTCAAATCCCACTACTGCAGATGGTAAAATTTGAATTCAATAAAAATCTGAATTCAATGACCATGAAACCATTGTCAATTGTCGTAAAAACCCATCTGGTTCACTAATGTGAAGGAAGGAACTTTAGGGAAGGAAATCTGCCATCTTTACCTAGTCTGGCCTACATGTGACTTCAGACCCACAGCAATGTGGTTGACTCTTAATTGGTGCTCAAGGACAATAGAGATGAGCAATAAATGCTGACACAGCCTGCGATTCCCACATCCCATGAACGGATAAAAAAATGTACCAGTAGTGATTGCAAAGTGGTGGGGAGCTCCATGTCTTTTGAATTATGTAGTCAGAATCCTCTCAGATTCATATTCAGATAAGCTAAAGCTTGTTTTGTCAGTTACAGCCTTTCTGACAGTCCTTTTTAGGTCACACATAGAATTGATTTCCTTGGGCATTAGTGTAAATCAATCTTACAGTTGCTGTTTCAAACGGGTCTTAGGGCTGTTGCAAAGAGATTATTGGCTGCTTCGTGTGTGGGCGTTGCTCACCAAAAATTTGGCTTTTAACAATTTGTTGGGTGGTAGAGTTTCAACTCATAATGATTATGTGATTTTGTATGCTATTTAAGAGATTTAGTATCTAAACAAATATTCCGTAAAGCTAAATTTCAAGGTCCAAATACCTTGAAAATGGAAATTGGTGAACTCAAACAAAGGAAGTAAAATTAAGGGGTAAGTTTACCAATGACAGAAAAGTGTAACAGATAGGCATGATGGAAACATGTGGTGAAAAAATTGATAGGAAAACATTTAGGAAGCCAGAAGCATCAGCATTAACCTTTTAAAATAGACATAGGTTCTTATATCATATTTCTCAGCAAATAAATAAAACAATGGAAGGATGGAAGTAAATTCCAAAAGAGAAACAATGCTTAGCATTTTGGAGACGATTCTAGAGTAAAACTGCTTTCAAATTTCCAGTTTGTCTCTTTCTCCCTTGATTCTCAACTAACTTTTCTTTATGATATAGAAAGTGTGTACACAGAACAGTTTCCAATAATATTATTACAAATCTAGCATCTTCAATTCTGGGTGCACCTACTTTATTTAAATCTTCCATGGCTGACTTTAACTGTCCTAACCTTCTGTTTACAGCACCTCGGCGGCAGTAATTAAATGCAGTGGCTTCACCCTTTACAGCTATCTGGTATGTTAGCTCACTAATTGCAGACTGCAAGGTAGCCCGAGTGACTTCAGATTCTGCAGCCACAGGATACATTGCTGTTTCATCTTGTTCTGTTGGTGGCTGTAGATTCAGCAGTTCAATCTCCTTCAGGTCGGTATGCAAATGGGAAGATTCTTTTTCTTTCGAAGCCAGCGGGCTATCTTTTCTATCTACAGCTGTTTCGCTGGATGGTTTTAATGGCGGGAAAACATCATCAAACCACATGTTCCAGATATCTCTGACCCACTCTCTGGCAACTGCCCCTTTGGGAACTCCCCCTTGCTTTTTCACATAACCTTCAAAGTCGAATAAGGTTGGAAGGCTTGAATTTCGCCGGAGAACTTTAGTCCGAGGTTCTTTTCCACCAAATGTACTCAGGCGAACTATTGAAGGCAAGGATTCAGATCTGTGGACGAGAGTTTAAAAACATAAAATTACAAATTATAGAATGAAAGTTCAGTTTTTGAGACAATCTTATTATTTCTTAAAGTAATAATTAGAAAACCTATTGAGAGGCTTTGCAGCCATCGACAGTTTTCTGTAAGCAAAAGCTATCTTTCTTGGTAATAATGGTTTTCTCATGTAGGCTTTAATTTTTTTTCGGCGTTTCGGTTTTTTTGTTTTGACCACTGGTTCCACTACTGAAATTGAGGTTACAGGCTGTTGGCTTTCAACAAGTAATTTGCTTGGTGTCACTGAATCCAATAACTGAGAAACCTCTGTAGTCAGACTGGATTTTGATACTATTTCCATATGTTCATTTAATGTCTGTAATGATGTCTGAATTAACTGTTGCCTCTGGAGTTCTATCTCCTTCATCAGAGTTTGAAAAGGAGCACTTATTGTTCGGCTGGACTCATCAAAGTAGCAGAGGTTTGGTAAAGAGTAATGCTTGTCAAGGCTTATCGAAGGCTTGTCAATGGTTTTATTTAAATTCATATATACAATTATTCTCCGCTTTTCTTCAGGATGGTGTACAGTGGATTCTGAGGTCGTCATCTGAATTTCAAGCAAAATAAAATATTACATTCATTTTAGTGCCCTCTACTGTCTATATCAATTAAAAAGCCAGAGACATGCAAGAGCTAGACACACAAAAAGTGGCTCTGGGCTAGGTCTTTGTTTTTCAAGAGGATTTGATGACAAAACGCCCATTGTGGGTTTAGAGAACTGTTCCTCGATGGAGTCAATTCAAAAGTGTGGACAAACAAGCCCAACACTAAGGAAGCTCAGGAGGGTAGCCCTTGAAGAAAGGTAAAGGAGGGAAGGTGGCTGCCGCGCCCATTACCCCGGCCACATTGATGGCAGTGATGGCGCAGGAGCTGGAGAAGTTTGGAAATCAAATGGATCAGCAGTTTGAGCAGCAGGGCAAGGAGATACAATAATTATTTAAATCCACTGATGAGGAAGCTTTGGACCCAATTCGAAGGCATTTGGTGAAGACTTTGAATGTGGTCAAAGTGCAACATGACACAGTCAAGGGTGTGGAGGAGGCCCTGGCACAGCAGAAGGATCAGATGGCTCGTTGGAGGCTGAGTTGCTGATGGTCGCAGATATCAACAAAGGCCTGAGGCTAAAGATGGAAGATCTGGAGAACAGCTCATGGCGGTTAGGTTTGTGGGAAGGCCGGAGGCATTGGATAGCTCGAAGCCTACCAGAGATGTTTTCTCGGTTGGTGAGTGAGGATGAATTGGATAGGGCTCACCGGGTGATCCAATAGAAGCCGAGGCCAAATGAGTCACTGCAGGCGGTGATTATCCACTTTCATAATTACTAACAGAAGGCGCAAGTCTTGAAGTGGGCAAGGAGGATTCGGAATATCAACTGGGACAGGCGCATGGTTCGATATATCAAGACTTTGGGATTGAGCTGATGAAGAGGAATGTGGTCTTTAACAGGGCAAAGGCTGTTTTCTACAGTAAAGGTGTGCAATTTGGGGTGCACCCGGTGAGGTTGTGGTTCATCATAGACCCAAAAGATAATTTTTTTCAATACGTCGGAGCAGGCAAAGGCCTGAAGGGCCGGGTTGAAGAGGGCTGTTTGGGACTCTGTATGTACTGTACTTATGCCTTTGTACGTTTTGGTGTTGGATGCTTTTGGCCTTGTTTGGATCCGAGGCTGGGCAGGTCATGACCCAGGTCTCTGAGGGTGTCAGCAATGACAAAGGAGTTGTTGGGATTTATGGAGCGAATCGGGGCGGCGGACCCATGGTGGTTTGAGAGGCTGAGGGCAAAATAAGTTTTGTTCTGACTAAGATGTCAACAGGGATTGGTGGGGAATTTTTGTTGGGGTGTTGTTTCTGTAAGCCATGTTGGCCGGGTTTTTTTTTCCCCTCAGTGTGGTGGCTTATTGTGTTAAAATTTATAATATAAAAGCCTCAATAAAATATTTAAAATAAAAAAATAATTTTTGTTCTTCTCGGATACCCACAGGGGGTACTCCCAGATTGATTTTTGTTGTCCTGGACAAGTCTAGCAGTCGGGGAAGGCATGGACCCAGAAGGGTTCCCAGCAGAACATTATAAGAGGTTTGTGTCGGAGATGGGGTACCTGTTAGTGGAGATGTACAATGAGTTTGGGGGGGGGGGGGGGGGGGGGTGAGCTTCCCACTGATGACCTCTTGTTATACGTGGCGAACCCAGTTGAAAGTTTTTGACAGGATTATTGAATCTTGGGGGAGTTTAGTCTTTTTCGGGTATAAGCAACCCTCCAAGCCGTCGAAAGTGGGGCATGCGTGAGCAACTTGGCAGAGTTCCTCCATCCAGAAAAAATTCATGTTCACCATAAGAGGGCAGAGGAGGGTTTCTCCACAAGGTAGAGGCTGTTCACTGACTTCTTCAAGGGACAGTAATACGTTAGTGGGGGTGGAGGTTCTTTGTTGTTTCTGTTCTGTGTATATTTGAAAATACCTCCAATTAAATATTTTTCACAAAAAAAAAGGACTGACTTCTTTGTTATGGGCAAGACTTTGCTCCCTCGAGTATTTGGCAGTGGTCATTTCGGACCATGCACCCCAATTGGTGGATTTGAAGCTAGAGGTGGGTCAGGCGCAGCGTACAAGGTGAAGGTTGGATGCGAGTCTGCTGGCTAACTCTGGTTTTGTGCTAAGATTTCTTGAGCCATAAAGGACTATGTGGCATGGAATGAGAATGGGACGGTGTCGCCCACCACATTGTGGGAGGCATTAAAGGAGTGATCAGGGGAAAGGTCATCTCGTACAAAGCTCATATGAATCGGGAGGCAAGGCAGCTCTGGCAGGAGCAAGTGGATGAGATTTTGGTTGTGGATAGGGAGTATGCGAGTGATCCCACACCAGAGCTTTGGGCACACAGGAAGAAGCTGCAAATGCGGTTTGACCTTTTCTCCACGGGCCGAGTGGTGCATCAGCTGTGGCAGGTAAAGGAAGAAGGCTAGCCACCTTTTCCCCATCAGTTAAGGTGACAAGAAGCTGCTAGAGAGTTTGTGCAAATGGGGTATTCCGGTCCTTCTATGAGGGGCTTTACAAGTCAGAGCCGCCGGAGGAAGAGCAGGGGATGTTAAGGTTCTGAGGGGCTGGAGTTTCCTCCGGTATAAGAGGAGTTGAGCGAGGAATTGGAGGCACCCCTGGGGTTGGAGGAGGTGTACATGTCTCACAGGAAGTCGCAGGCCAGGAGCCTTGTATGGAGCTAGAGGAAATGGGCGAGGTACTAAATGAATACTTTGCATCAGTATTCACCAAAGAGAAGGAATTGGTGGATGTTGAGTCTGGAGAAGGGTGTGTAGATAGCCTGGGTCACATTGAGATCCAAAAAGGCGAGGTGTTGGGCGTCTTGAAAAAAAAGGTGGATAAGTCCCCAGGGGCTGATGGAATCTATCCCAGAATACTGAAGGAGGCAAGAGAGGAAATTGCTAAGGCTTTGACTGAAATCTTTGGATCCTCACCGTCTTCAGGTGATGTCCCGAAGGACTGGAGAATAGCCAATGTTGTACCTTTGTTTAAGAAAGGTAGCAAGGATAGTCAACTTCAGGCCAGTGAGCCTTACGTCAGTGGTAGGGAGACAGGATCTACTCCCATTTGGAAGCAAGTGGACGTATTACCGAGAGGCAGCACGGTTTTGTGAAGGGGAGGTCGTGTCTCACTAACTTGATAGAGTTTTTCGAGGAGGTCACAAAGATGATTGATGCAGGTAGAGCAGTGGATGTTGTCTATATGGACTTCAGTAAGGCCTTTAATGCCCTCATGGCAGACTGGTACAAAAGGTGAAGTCTGATTTTCTGATTGGAGGGCTGTGACTAGTGGTGTTCCATAGGGGTCAGTGCTGGGACCTTCGCTGTTCATAGTATATATAAATGATTTGGAGGAAAATGTAACTGGTCTGATGAGTAAGTTTGCGGACGACACAAAGGTTGGTGGAATTGCGGATAACAATAAGGCCTGTCAGAGGATACAGCAGGATTTAGATTGTTTGGAGACTTGGGCGGAGAGATGGCAGATGGAGTTTAATCCGGACAAATGTGAGATAATGCATTTTGGAAGGTCTAATACAGGTAGGGAATATCCAGTGAATGGTAGAACCCTCAAGAGTATTTTTTTTTTAAATTTAGTGTAGCCAATTCATTTTTTTCCAATTAAAGGGCAATTTAGCGTGGCCAATCCACCTACCTTGCACATCTTTGGGTGGTGGGGGCGAAACCCATTCAAACACGGGGATAATGTGCAAACTCCACACAGACAGTGACCCAGAACCGGGATCTAACCTGGGACCTCGGCGCCGTGAGGTAGCAGGGCTAACCCACTGCACCACCATGCTGCCTAACCCTCAAGGGTATTGACAGTCAGAGAGATCTAGGTGTGCAGGTCCACAGGTCAATGAAAGGGCAACACAGGTGGAGAAGGTAGTCAAGAAGGCATACGGCATGCTTGCCTTCATTGGCCGGGGCACGGAGTATAAAAATTGGCAAGTCATGTTGCAACTGTATAGAACCTTAGTTAGGCCACACTTGGGAGTATAGTGTTCAATTTTGGTCGCCACACTACCAGAAGGATGTGAAGGCTTTAGAGAGGGTGCAGAAGAGATTTACCAGGATGTTGCCTGGTATGGAGGACATTAGCTATGGGGAGAGGTTGAATAAACTGGTTTGTTCTCACTGGAACGAAGGAGGCTGTGGGGTGACCTGATAGAGATCTACAAAATTATGAGGGGCATAGACAGAGTAGATAGTCAGAGACTTTTTCCCGTGGGTAAAAGTTAAGTGTGAGCAGTGCATGAGAGGGCCTGCAAGCTATACACACATGATCTGGTCCTGCCCCAAGATGGTGGGTTTCGGGGGACCTTTTTTTGGCACCATATCGGCAATTCTTGATGTGGATTTGGAGCCCTGCCAATTAGTTGCGATATTTGGGATATTGGACCTGCCGGAATAGAGGATGGGTGTGGGGGCGGATGCTCTGGTTTTTGTCTCGTTGTTGGCTCGGTGGTGGATTCTGCTGAGTTGGAGGTAGGCGACCCCGGTCAGTGCTGTTACTTGGCTGGGTGATTTTATATATAATATATATATATATATATAAGCATCATTCACTTTCAAATAATGAAAGCTTGTGATAAATAAATAAATAAGATACAATGTAAAAAAACACACGCAGCTTATAATTAACTTTAATATTTATAACATATGTTCCAATCCTGTATAATCATACAGCAAAATGTAAAAGGTACCTCAAAGTGATTTCTGAATGATTCATTGGAAGAATAAAAGGAAAACACTCGTAGATCTGGTAATGAGCTGTGCTTTTTAAAAAGTGTCCTTAACTGAAATAAAACATATTATTTATGACAACAACCATTTGGTAGGTGTTTAGCACCATTAATAAACATCCCAAGGCACATAACAAGACTGTTAGCAGTAAAAAACATTTTATCACTGAAGCACAGAAGATACAAGGAAAGAGGACCACAAATTTGGTCAAAGATCATTTTTCGGAGCATTTTAAAAGGAGGACAAAGAAGTAGAAAAGCTCAAGAGGTTTCAATACGAGCTTAAGGGCCAAGGCGTTGAAAGCTTGGTGACCAAAAAAGGATGATTAAGGTTGTATATTTGAGAGTGTAGAACTGGAGGAAAGTGGATATCACAAGGGGCTGTAGGGCGAGAGGGGGCCGGTTTAACTCACTTGGCTAAACAGCTGGTTCATGACACAGAGCAAGGCCAGCAACATGGTTCGATTCCTGTACCAGGTGAGGTGTTCATGAAGGCCCCGCCTTCTTGACCTTGCCCTTCGCCTGAGGTGTGGTGATCCTCAAGTTAAAATCACCACCAGTCAGCTCTCCCCCTCAAAAGGGGAAAGCAGCGTATGGTCATCTGGGATTATGGCAAGATGACAGACATAGGCTATAGATAAATTTGGAAAAAAGGAACAGGATTATAAAATTGAGGCATTGTCAGACTGGGAGACAGAATAGGTTAGCAAATTGTTACAGACGCCTGATCAGCTCTTGACAGTGGCTAAGAGACTGAACCAGAGCCAGAACTTAAGATGGTATGGAAAGATCGATTCGTTCCAGGAGTGATAACATAAGAAATAGGGCTTTGCAATTTTAAAAACAAACTTTATTAAAAGAAAACATAACAATATTTAAACTTAAACCCTAACAATGATAGATGACATGCAGTTTTGTAACTTTAACACACTAGTTCCCATTAAAGAACACTTTAAAATAAATATGCAGCTCTCGTTCCACTTACACAAACAGGAAAAAGGCAGTACTTGCATTCGTTCTGAACCCTTTTTCAAAGGCTGCCTCATTGGCAACATTCTCTCAGTCCATTTCCAAAGCCTTCTTCTCTGTAACTTACATGACCTCTCTCAGTCACTTTCCACAGCCTTCACCCCCGTAACTGTTCAGAACAGCATTCTTTCTCCCTCTTTTTGCCAAGTTCTTCACAGCCCCTCATACAAAAGGTTCTCTGCTGGGGTTTCCAGGCTTGAACCCATCAGCGTTATCTTGGCTGTTTAATTGCCCACTCCCGTTCATACAAAAAAACAGAGCCATGCTATTGAGATGCAAAAAGTCTTACAACACCAGGTTAAAGTCCAACAGGTTTGTTTCAAACACTAGCTTTCGGAGCACAGCTCCTTCCTCAGGTGAATCACCCGAGGAAGGAGCATTGCTCCGAAAGCTAGTGTTTGAAACAAACCTGTTGGACTTTAACCTGGTGTTGTAAGACTTCTTACTGTGCACACCCCAGTCCAATGCCGGCATCTCCACATCATTGATATGCAACTAATCTCCCATAGACGAACAAAGAGGCCATCAGATTCTGTAATGGGCTAATAGATGGTCAGACAGGAATGTCCCAAAGAATAATATCTGGGGCATCCTGTGTATTCCCCATTACAGATTTAAGTCTGACTGGGACAATGTAACTCGGCCCGGTGTGATGTATCCCTGACTCGGTGTTCGCAGGCTTTTTCCCCCCTCAGTCTATTTAGCCCCTAAGTTGCATGGTACATTGTCTAATTTCTGGACCCAATTTTCTAATATCTCCGTGACATACGAAAGTAAAGGAATGACGCAAATTAAGATTTGGGCACCTACAAGTATCCTACTTGTGACAATAAGCGATTTTAATTTTCATTTCATTTCAGAGTGATACTGGCAGTATGGGTAACCCACTCCAGCACTGCACACCCCACCACCCCCACACTCCACCTCTCTTCCTCCATTCCACCACCCTATTCCACACCCCCCACCCCACCAATTCTCCAAGCCCCCATCCCACCAGCCCTGCACACCACACCACCAATACGTTACCCCCCAACCAGCCGCCACCCGCTGGCAGGGCAGTGCGCAGCCCATTCAAGAGCAATGTCCACCGTAGCCCCTGCAGGAGAGCGCCGGGCAGGGGCCGCAAAGTGTACACTGGCATAGGTAGCACCGGCCACAAGTACCTCTGGCATCAGGGACGGGTGCGAGGGCTCAAGGCCCCCACAGTGCCAGACACCAACGGAGCCAGGGGTGTGAAGGGCAGAGTTCCAGAATGAATGGCCGGGGTGGGGGAAGGGGTATTGCGGGGGCAGACCGGGCCACCGTGTAGCCCGGTGGACCTGGTTGGGCACAGGGCTATGCATCATGCTAAGATGTCGACTATCACCCCCTGTAGACTATTTTGGAATTCAACCAGGAATACTGGCCTTCATCCTCGTAGCCTCAGCCCTGGGAGGTACACTGAGGCTATAAGAGCTGGAGCTGCTTGGGGAGGACCCTGTAGCAGCAGAGCCTGCCCCAGAGGAACTGGAAGCAGCCGGTGAGGATAGAAAGCCGGAAACTCAACAGGACGAGCAGGAGTAATTGGGAAAGAGGTGCCGCATAAGCTCTCATGCCTGTCAGTCATGGACCTGCTGGACCGGGCATGCCGAAGACTCCAACTGAGCAGGGGGCAGTGTGACATATTTGCCAGGTCATGTCGCACCTGGCACCGCGGGGGTATGGGAGAGGATACCTGCTCCCTGTGGCTGTCAAGGTGACGGTCGCTCTGAACTTTTACGCCACAAGGTCCTTCCAGGTGCCGAGTGGGGACCTGTCCGGAATCTCACAGACCTCAGTGCACAGGTGCATCCGCGCTAATATATATTGTAAATAATTGTGGACCCAGCACTGATCCCTGGGGCACTCCATTAGTTACAGGTTGCCATCCTGAAAATGCCTCTCTTATCCGAACTCCCTGTCTTCTATCAGGTAGTCGATCCTCTATCCATGTTAATATACTTCCCCAGCACCTTTGCACAATGGATAAGAATGACCTTTCAGATTTTCAGCTGTTCATTGGGATTCCAAGATCAGGCCTACTGGCTGCTGATTAAGAGGAACCAAGAGCAGCAAAGACTCTATTACCTGAAAACATTGCAGGAAAAGAATAAAAATGTATCATTTAACACACAACATTTCCAGTTAGTGGAGATCTAGAAACAGGGCAAAAGGCAGTTGTAACAGGAAAATGAGAAGGAGACCAGTAACCCCTTCCTGATCATTTGCATTACACCAACAATACTGTACCTACTGCAGACACAAACACAGCCACAAGATCCGATGCAGACTCTGCTATAGCCCCAGCCCAATAGAATCCCTAAACTTGCAAGGCAATGTGAAAGGTATGTGGTGAATGTAACTCTGTAATTCACACTGTTTTGTGAGACCATGCATTTGTAAGCGCAGTTGCGTTGCCCGACCACTAGGGGGAGTAGCGCTGGGAATGCTTAGGAGTTTGTACAGGGCTCCACTCTTGGCTCCAGGGCCGGCTCAAGGCACCGGCAACTCGGGCGACTGCCCGGGGCGCCATGTGCTCGGGGGCGCCAGAGACTCGGGTCCCGCGCATGCGCAGTTGGGCCGGTGCCAACCAGTGCATGCACGGTGGCCGCCCGCCCCCAGGGCGGCCCCCCGGCTCGGTCCGCCCCCCCGCTCAGTCCCCCCCGCCCCGCCCTCTGGTCCGCCCCCCCGCCCCGCCCTCGGGTCCGCCCCCCCGCGTCCGCCCCCCCGCGTGTCCGCCCCCCTCTCGGATCCGCCCCCCCGTCCCCGCCCTCGGGTCCGCCCCCCCGCGTCCGCCCCCCCGCGTGTCCGCCCCCCTCTCGGGTCCGCCCCCCCGCCCCGCCCTCGGGTCCGCCCCCCGCGTCCGCCCCCCGCCCCGGGTCCGCCCCCCCGCGCCCTCGGGTCCGCCCCCCCCTTCGGGTCTGCCCCCTCCTCGGCCTCGCCCCCCCGCCCCTCCTCGGCCTCGCCCCCCCCGCCCCTCCTCGGCCTCGCCCCCCCGCCCCTCCTCGGCCTCGCCTCCCCGCCCCTCCTCGGCCTCGCCTCCCCGCCCCCGCCTCGGCCCCGGCCTCGCCCCCCCGGCCCCCCCGGCGCTGCTTGGCTCCGCCCATGACTCCTCCCCCTGGACTGCTGTATAAATACCAATTCTCAGAGCCAGTCATTCAGTTCATCGAGAGTTCAACGCGGAACAGGCTGGCTCTGTTGTAAGTAGATTAAAACCACTGTTCATATCTTAAAGCACATGTCTAGTGAATTGATGGTTCCATCAATTTAATCTACTTAAGGAACAGTCAGGATCAATCATGGAATCAGCCCTCAAGCCTGAGCGACTGGAACTTGACCCACAGGATGCAGAGGCAAAATACATTTTTTCTCATTGTCTGCGGTGTTTTAAAGCCTACCTGGCGGAAGCAAGCACAGCCGAAACAAGAGAGGAGCAGAAACTGAGCCTACTGCACACGAGGGTGAGCCACAGAATCTCTACTCAACTAAGCTGCGCCGGTTCGTATACTGAAGCCCTAGCGCTACTCGACAATATGTATGTAAGGCCTGTAAATTAGGTCTATGCACAACACATGTTTACTACTCGCCGCCAGCAGCCTATGGAATCGCTCGCAGAATTCCTGAGAGAGCTTAAAACTTTATCTAGTGACTGTAATTACCAGGCGGTTACCAGGGCAGAACATAGAGAACTTGCTGTACGCGATGCCTTTGTTGCGGGCCTTAGGTCAAATTAGGTGCGCCAACGACTGCTGGAAAAGGGGGCCCTAAATCTTGAAGCGACTGTTGAACTTGCTACCACTCTGGAGGTCTCCTTCCGCAGCCTCACCTCATTCCCCGCGGACCCCATGACCCCGTCATGGGCCCCCGACCAGCGACTCCCCCTGGCCTGCGCCACGCGGCCGCCCAGCCACAATGCTGCCCCAGCCTGCCACTTTTGCGGCCATAATCAGCACTCGCGGCAGCACTGCCCGGCCTGCAACGCGACCTGCAGCAGCTGCGAGCGAAAAGGACACTATGCCAAGGTGTGTCTGGCGAAGAAAGCCCCAGCCTCTAACCCTCCCACGGCTCAAAGCACTCGTTCCCTGAATTCACAGGCCCGCAGGCCCCGAAATGCTGCAGCTGTATGCCGACTCCACCCCCACCCGACATGTGTGACTTATGGGGGCGGCCATCTTGGCAATCCTCCTCCATGCGGCCGGCCATGTGCGACCCATGGGGGCGGCCATCTTGGGATCCATCCCCTTCAAACTCTGAAACTCACCTCGACGACTACGAACTCAGAGGGCAGTCATCACGGGGCCACTCCAGCACAGCTGATCGAGTCGCCGACGACCCGCAACTCAGCGCAGTCACTCTGGACCAATCGCGCCCGAAGCATCTCCGCAACTCGATGGCGACAGTCCAAATTAACGGGTACAGCACGCCGTGCCTTTTCGACTCCGGGAGCACTGAGAGATTCATACACCCAGATCTGGTAAGATGCTGTTCGCTCCCCGTTTTCCTCACGCGGCTAACTATCTCCCTCGCTTCGGGCTCCCACTCTGTCCAGATCCAAGGGCGCACCGCCACGCGCTCACAATCCAAGGCGCTAGCTATGCCAAATTCCAGCTCTACGTCCTGCCCGAACTCTGCGCCCTACTCTTATTAGGCCTTGATTTCGAGTGTAATCTCAAGAGTCTCACCCTCAGTTTCGGCGGACCCCTACCCCCACTCACTATCTGCAGCCTAGCCACGTTGCAAATCTCTCCCCCTCCTCTCTTTGCCAACCTCACCCCGGACTATAAACCTGTAGCCACTCGCAGCAGGCGGTACAGCCTGCAGGATAGGGTGTTCATCCGGTCGGAGGTCCGAAGGCTCCTCAGTGAGGGGATCATAGAGGCCAACAACAGCCCCTGGAGAGCTCAGGTGGTGGTCGTCAAGACCGGGGAAAAATTCCACATGGTCGTAGACTATAGTCAGACCATTAATAGGTTTACGCTCCTAGACGCGTATCCCCTCCCCAGGATTGCAGACATGGTTAACCAGATCGCCCAGTATCGGATTTTTTTCCACGGTGGATCTGAAGTCTGCATACCACCAGCTCCCAATCCGCCCGGAGGACCGCCACTACACGGCATTCGAGGCCGATGGCCGCCTCTTCCATTTCCTCCGGGTTCCCTTCGGCGTCACTAATCGGGTTTCGGTGTTCCAACGAGCAATGGACCGAATGGTGGACCAGTATGGGCTGCGGGCCACGTTCCCATACTTGGATAACGTTACCATCTGCGGCTATGGCCAGCAGGACCACGACGCCAACCTCTACCGTTTTCTCCAGACAGCTCAGAAACTAAACCTCACCTATAACAAGGAGAAATACGTTTTCCGCACGACCAGACTAGCCATCCTTGGCTATGTCGTGGAAAACGGAGTCCTGGGTCCCGACCCGGACCGTATGCTTAGAACTCCCTCTCCCTCATTGTCCCAAGGCCCTCAAACGGTGCTTGGGATTCTTTTCGTATTACGCCCAGTGGGTCCCTCAATATGCGGACAAAGCCCGCCCACTCTTTAAGGCAACACTATTTCCCCTGTCAGCTGAGGCGCGCCAGGCCTTCAACTGCATCAAGGAGGACATCGCCAAAGCGGCCATGCGGGCGGTGGATGAATCCACCCCCTTTCAGGTTGAGAGCGATGCCTCAGAGTTAGCTCTTGCAGCCACTTTAAATCAGGCAGGGAGACCATTCACATTCTTCTCCCGTACCATCTCCGCTTCGGAACTCCAACACTCGGCAGTCGAAAAAGAAGCACAAGCCATTGTGGAGGCTATTCGTCACTGGAGGCACTACCTCGCAGGTAGGAGGTTCACCCTCATCACCGACCAAAGATCGGTTGCCTTCATGTTTGACAACTCGGAAAGGGGCAAAATTAAAAACGATAAAATCCTGCGGTGGAGGATCGAACTCTCCACCTATAGCTACGATATTAAGTATCGACCGGGGAAGCTCAACAAGCCCCCAGATGCCCTATCCCGCGGGACGTGCGCCAGCGCGCAGATCGACCGCCTGAAAATCATCCACAATGACCTCTGCCACGCGGGGGTCACCCGGCTCGCCCACTACATCAAAGCCCAAAATCTGCCTTTCTCCACTGAGGAGGTAAAAGCAGTCACCAGAGACTGCCCAATCTGTGCGGAGTGCAAACCGCACTTTTTTAGACCAGACAGGGCCCACCTGGTCAAGGCTTCTAGGCCCTTTGAACGCCTCGCGATCGATTTCAAAGGGCCACTCCCCTCAACTAACAGGAACGTTTACTTCTTAAACGTCATAGATGAGTTCTCGCGCTTCCCATTTGCTATTCCGTGCCCCAACATGACCTCCCACACAGTCATTAGGGCCCTGCATAGTATCTTCACCCTGTTTGGTTTCCCCAGCTACGTGCACAGTGACCGGGGTATGGCCTTCATGAGCGACGAGCTGCGTCAGTACCTGCTCGACAAGGGCATCGCCTCGAGCAGGAGTACCAGCTACAACCCCAGGGGGAACGGACAGGTGGAGAGGGAGAATGCGACGGTCTGGAAGACCGTCCTACTGACCCTCCGGTCCAGGAATCTCCAAGTCTCCCATTGGCAGGAAGTCCTCCCAGACGTGCTCCACGCCATTAGGTCCCTCTTATGCACAGCGGCCAATCAGACCCCTCACGAAAGGCTCTTCATTTTTTCCAGGGGCACTACCATGGGGGTCTCACTTCCGGCATGGCTGAAGACACCGGGCCCCGTACTCCTGAGGAAGCACGTCAGGATGCACAAAACTGACCCCCTTGTACAGAAGGTGCGCCTGCTTCACTCCAACCCCCAGTACGCCTTCGTCGAGTTCCCCGACGGCCATCAGGGCACGGTATCCCTCCGGGACTTTGCACCCGCCGGGTCCAGCATCCCCTCTATCACTACAGATGCACCCCTCACCCTACACCCCATCCTGCCGCCCCCTCGGGCTCCCGAGCCCACTAGCTCGCACCACCTGTTCCGTGCGCCCGCACTGGCTAACCCCCAGTGCCCTCAGTCCCCAGTCGAACCAGACGGGTATGGAGCTCAGACGAGATCTTCCCTGGAGTCCGCCACCGTACCCCAACCCACAACACCTGTCCAGCCACCGCAAGAGGCTGCAACCCCGGTGCTCCGCAGATCGCAGCGGACAGTCCGACCACCGGACAGACTCAATTTATGAACCACCACCCCCGCCGGACTTGATTTTTTTTGTCGGGGGTGAATGTGGTGAATGTAACTCCGTAATTCACACTGTATTGTATATACATGAGACCATGCATTTGTAAGCGCAGTTGCGTTGCCCGACCACTAGGGGGAGTAGCGCTGGGAATGCTTAGGAGTTTGTACAGGGCTCCACCTTTGGCTCCGCCCACGACTCCTCCCCCTGGACTGCTGTATAAATACCAATGCTCAGAGCCAGTCGTTCAGTTCATCGAGAGTTCAACGCGGAACAGGCTGGCTCTGTTGTAAGTAGATTAAAACCACTGTTCATATCTCAAAGCACGTGTCTAGTGAATTGATGGTTCCATCAAGGTACAAAGACACAATGAAACAAATCTTCATTCCTTTGTACTGACTTTTGCCCATGACAAGACAGCGATTTCCTGAGTGCAAGGGTCAGGAAAATCAGCCCTTTTAGTTCCTGAAAAAGAAAACTTTAATTTATTGCATCAGACAGTAAATGAAAACGTCACTGGTGAATCATACCATCGCAGCTTTCTCTTCCAAATTTTCCTGCTCCTCATCCATGTCAAAATCTTGATCCGATTGGAATGTTTCCATGGCAAAGTCATCCACTTGATCCTTTAGTGTTGGCATAGAGATTGTTCAACAAGATTAAATGCTAAAATCTTGGCTCCATATGTCTAAAATACATGAATCAATGGCTCAAAACATTTGATTTGATTGGTAATAATATTTTGGAAGCAATGATTCTTTCAAAAATGTAATTAACTATACAATTAAGGCGACTTCCGGTGGCGGCGATGTCCGAGTGAGTCGCACATTCGGCGGGCTCTCACTCCGGCGGGCGTTTAGGGGCTGATTCCCCGCGATAGCGGGACCACGGACCTGAAGGAAGGCGGCAGCGAAAGTGCTGAGAGGCGGGCTGCGGCACATGGAACAGCGGGAGTCCAGGAGGCAGAAGAAAAGAGAGAAAAAGGGACAGAGACAAGGACCTGAAGAAACTTACCTGGAACCTAAGATGGCGGACACACGGACCCTGGACTCAGCAATCCAGCAGGCGCTGGATAACATGCTCTAGGTAAGTCCAGTTTTGAAGCGCTGAAGTGGGACAGCTTGGACCAAATCCAGAAAGTGGTGGATCAGCTGAACCAGAGGCTGGATGCGCAAGATGTTAAAGTTAAGGAGCTGGGAGAGGCGGTGGAGGAGCAGGAAGATGCGCAGACGGTTGCGGCACCAGAGGTTGACGGGCTAAAGGAGCGGCAGAGAAGACTGCTAGACAGAGTGGAGGAGCTGGAGAATAGAGCCCACAGGAACAACCTGAGGAAGGTCGGCCTCCCGGAGGGGACTGAGGGAGCTGATGCCGCAGCGTTTGTAGCAGACAATTGATGAAGCTGATGGGGGCCGAAGCCTTTCCGCACCCGCCGGAGCTGGAGGGGGCATACAGAGTGCAGGCGAGGCAGGGGCGGCCAGGCAGACCTCCCCGCCCGATGGAGATTAGGTTCCACAGGTTCATGGACAAGGAGCGGATGCTGCGGTGGGCAAAAAGCGCCAGGAGCAGCGCGTGGAACAACAGTGTCCTCAGCATTTACCAGGACCTAAGCCAGGAGGTGGCTCGGCGGCAAGCAGCCTTTAAGAACGTCAAGGAGGTGCTGTTCAAGAAGCATGTGTAGTTTGGTCTGCTGTTCCCGGCTCGTTTATGGGTCACACACCAGGGTCAACACCACTACTTCTCCGAGCCTGAAGAAGCGATGGACTTTGCGAGGGATCAGGGGCTGGTCCCGAAAAGAGGCCCCACGGACGCGAATTAGAGCCCGAGGACTACCGTAGGAAGGTATGTCGAATGGGCCTGGATTGCTGCTCAACGGTTTGCTGGGTCAAAGGTGCCAAGCGGAACATTTGGGACTCTTTCCTTTGTTCATGGACATTGGAGCCGGCACGGTAACGAAGGGGGGCCGGTCAGCAAGGGGGGCCGAGGACGTGGGTTGGGGTTTTTTCTTGTTTTGTTGATGTCCATGCCTTCCTGTGCCAGTGAGTTTGCTCCAGTGGGTTGGAGAGGGGGATGGGGCGCCGGGGAGTGGGGAGGAGGACGGGGAAACAATATGAATGAGACAGGAAGGCGCCGGAGTGTTGAGTCACCGGGCTAGCAGATTGGCTAGTCAAGGGAGTAGGTGGGGGGGGGGAGGTCACAGCCAGTGGATGGCAGGGGAAGGGGTATCGGGGGATGTTGTTAGGGGGGGGGGAGTTGTTCTGCTGACGTGGGAGGGACTTGAAATAGGCACTGGAAAGGAGGTTGAGGGTGGAGGCAGCCAACAGGCGGGCCAGGAATGGCGCGACGCACGGGCCGGAGGCCGGCCTGAGAAAGGCTATGGCTGACCAGCGTGGGGGCGGGGGAGGGGGGGTTGTGCCCCCCGACCAGGCTGATCGCCTGGAACGTCAGGGGACTGAATGGGCCGGTTAAGAGGGCGCGGGTGTTCGTGCACTTGCGGGCTCTGAGGGCGGACATAATTATGTTGCAGGAGACACATCTGAAAGTGTCTGACCAGACCAGGCTAAGGAAGGGCTGGATTAGCCAGGTCTTCTACTCGGACTTGGACTCGAAGTCCAGCAGGGTGGCAATCATGATCAACAAGCGGTTGCAATTTGAGGCGGAGGGCATAGCCGCAGACAGGGGGGGCAGATACCTGATGGTACGGGGCAGACTGGAGGGGAGAAGAGTGGTGCTGGTGAATATATATGCCCCGAACTGGGATGACGTGGACTTCATTCAAAGAGTGCTGGGGAAGATCCGGACCTGGACTCCCGCAGGCTAATAATGGGGGGGGGGACTTTAACATGGTCCTTGACCCGGCTTTAGATCGGTCGTGTCCCAGAACGGGTAGACTCCCAGCAATGGCAAGGGAGCTGAAAGGGTTTATGGAGCAAATGGGGGCAGTGGACCCCTGGAGAGCCAGACAGCCGTCAGGAAGGGGCTACTCGTTTTATTCGCAAGTCCATAAAGTATATTCTAGGATAGATTTCTTCGTACTAAGCAGGGATTGTATAGGGGAGGTAAAGAACACGGAATATTCGGCAATTACTATCTCAGACAATGCCCCGCACTGGGTAGACCTGCAGATCGGGGGGGCGAGCTACCAATGCCCGCAATGGAGGCTAGACGTGGGACTGCTGTCGGAGGAGGGGATCTGCGAGAGGCTTCGGAGATGTATGTAAAATTACCTGCAGGTGAATGACATGGCGGAGGTCTCAGCGGCGACCCTGTGGGAGGCGCTAAAGGCAGTAGTGCGGGGGGAGCTGATTTCAATTGGGGCCCACGGAGCCAAGGCAGACAGGGCAGAGATGGATAGATTAGTCAGGGAAATGGGTCGGATAGATGAAGAGCACACGGAGTCCCAGGGGGAGGTTTTACTCAGGGAGAGGCAGAGACTACAGGCGGAACTGGGGGCACTATCCACGAGTAGGGCCGTGGAACAGCTTAGGAAGGCGAGGGGCGTGGTGTACGAGCATGGGGAAAAGGCTAGCAGACTGTTAGTGCAGCAACTCAGGAGGAGGGAGGCGGCCAGGGAAATAAGTAGAGTGATGGATGGGGAGGGGCGCAAAGTGGAGGACCCTGCAGGATTGAATAAGGTATTCCGGGACTTCTATCGCAAGCTGTATACTTCGGAGCCGCTGGAAGAACCGGAGGAGATGAAAAGGTTTCTGGACGGGTTAACCTTCCCGACAGTAGGTGGGGGGCGAGTGGATGAGCTGGGGGCCCCGATTAGAGTGGAGGAGGTATTGGGGGGCCTAAAGGCCGTGCAGTCGGGAAAAGCCCCGGGGCCGGATGGATACCCAGTAGAGTTCTATAGGAAGTTTTCTGAGCTGCTGGGCCCGGTCTTGGCGAGGGTTTTCAATGAGGCAAGGGACAGAGGGACCCTGCCGCCGACAATGTCGCAAGCCACTATATCACTGATATTGAAGCGGGGTAAAGACCCGGAGGTGTGCGGGTCCTACAGGCCAATCTCCCTGATTACTGTTGATGCCAAGCTCCTGGCAAAGGTACTGGCGATTAGAATGGAGGACTGCGTACCGGAGGTGATTGGGGAGGACCAAACTGGGTTTGTGAAAGGTAGGCAGCTGGCGGCCAACCTGAGAAGATTACTTAATGTGATAATGATGCCCCCGGCAGGCAGGGAGGTGGAGGTAGTGGTGGCGATGGACGCCGAGAAGGCCTTTAACCGGGTGGAGTGGGACTATCTATGGGGGGTGCTTGGACGGTTTGGGTTCGGGGAGGGTCTGGTGGATTGGATCAAATTATTATATCAGGCCCCGAAGACCAGTGTCAGGACTAACAGAGAAGTGTCTGAGTACTTTAGGCTGCACCGAGGGACCAGACAGGGCTGCCCGCTCTCCCCGCTGCTGTTTGCGCTGGCCATAGAGCCACTGGCGATTGTGCTGAGAGCCGCAAAGGGATGGAAGGGGATGGTGAGGGGCGGGGTAGAACATAGGGTCTCTCTTTACGCAGACGACCTGCTCCTGTACGTGTCGGACCCAGTGGCCGGGATGGGAAGTATACTGGGAATGTTGAGGAAGTTCGGTCAGTTTTCAGGATACAAATTAAATATGGCCAAGAGTGAAATGTTTGTGGTACAGGCAAGGGGCCAGGAGAACAGATTGAGAGAGCTACCGTTTAGGCTGGCTGAGGAAAATTTCCAGTATTTGGGAATCCAGGTGGCACGAGACTGGGGCAGGCTGCACAAGTTAAATTTGGCCAGGTTGGTGGAGCAAATGAAGGGAGAGTTTCGGAGATGGGATGCATTCCCGCTGTCGCTGGCAGGGAGGGTGCAGACTGTAAAGATGACAATCCTCCCTAGATTTCTGTTTGTTTTTCAGTGCCTCCCGATCTTTGTCCCACAGTCCTTCTTCAAAAGAGTTAACAGGATGATCATGAGCTTTGTCTGGGCGGGAAAATCCCCGCGGGTGAAGAAGGCGATGCTGGAGAGGAACCGCAGCGAGGGAGGGCTGGCTTTGCCGAGTCTGATTAATTATTACTGGGTGGCCAACATCGCTATGATAAGGAAGTGGATGGTGGGTACGGGATCTATCTGGGAGTGGGTGGAGGCAGCTTCGTGCAGGGGCTCCAGCTTGGCAGCCCTGGTCACGGCTCCTCTACTGCTGCCGCCGTCCAGGTACTCCACCAGCCCGGTAGTGGTGGCGACCCTGCGGATATGGGGCCAGTGGAGGAGGCATGTAGGGGAGACGGGGGCGTCGGTTTGGGCGCCAATCTGCGACAACCATCGGTTTGCCCCCGGGAGTATGGATGGCGGCAGGCGGGAAGGGTGGGCGATATGTTCCTGGAAGGGAGCTTTGCGTGTTTGAGGAGCTTGGAGGAGAAATTCGGGCTGGTAAGGGGAAATGATTTTAGGTACCTACAGTTGCGGTACTTTGTTTGTAGACAGGTCCCATCTTTCCCACGCCTCCCGCCAATGGGGATCCAAGTCAGAATAGTCTCTAAGGGGGAAGAAGGGGAGGGTAGAGTCTCTAATATTTATAAGGTGCTCATGAGGGAGGAAGGGTCCCAGACGGAGGAACTGAAACTTAAATGGGAGGAGAAGCTAGGTGGGGAAATGGAGGACGGGCTGTGGGCAGAGGCCCTGAGTAGGGTAAATGCGACCGGGACATGTGCCAGGCTCGGGCTGATTCAATTTAAGGTCGTTCACTGGGCCCACATGACGGTGGCTCGGATGAGCAAATTCTTTGGGATAGAGGACAAATGCGCTAGGTGCGCGGGAGGACCAGCGAACCATGTTCACATGTTTTGGGCATGCCCTAAGCTTAGGGGGTACTGGGAGGGATTTGCGGGCGTCATGTCCCGGGTGCTAAAAACAAGGGTGACGATGTGTCCAGGGGTGGCAATTTTTGGGGTTTCGGTAGACCCGGGGGTCCAGGGGGAGAAAGAGGCCGATGTTTTGGCCTTTGCTTCCCTGATAGCCCGGCGACGAATATTATTGGCATGGAGGGACTCAAAGCCCCCGAAGACTTGAGTTGTAGCTTGCGGACATGTCGAGTTTCCTTGGTATGGAAAAAATTAAGTTCGCCTTGAGGGGATCTGTACAGTGGTTCGCCCGGAGGTGGCAACCATTTATTGACTTATTTGCGGGAGAGTGAGCGTCAGCAGGGGGAGGGGGGGAGGGGGGTAGAGTAGAGTAGGAGGGATAAAATGGCGGGTAGTACCGGTGGGAGAGGAGCGGGCTTGTGCAGTATGTTACGATTGAAGTATTGAATGTACGTGGATGTTTGCACATTTTTGCCTTTTTTGCTTTCCTTCTGTTAATGTCTGTAACTGTTTACAAAGCCAAAAACTACCTCAATAAAATTGTTTATTAAAAAAAAACTATACAATTAAGATAATAGTTTTGCAACCAATGATATCTATTTAATTTAGTTCCCCAAGATATTACCTCTTCCATAATACTTGATTACTTATTTCTCATGGCTCCCCTTTTTGCACCACAATCCCAAATATACTCATTTTGACTCCAAAATTCAAGTAACATAAACAAAGGTATGGGGCAGAATCTTGTGGTGATTGTTTGTTTTCAGCAGCTGGGGACACTGCTGGGTTTTGATTCCACACATGTCAGCAATATGCACTGTGGTGCAATGTTCTGTGAAGCAGCCTCCTGCTTGGCCTGTCTCAGTGTCCATCATTCAATTAAGGATGGCTCACTGGGTCCTGTGATGCAGCCCCAATCAGAAGGCTTGCAGATTTCAAAGGATGGCAGGCCCACTAGAAGTTAACACTGCTCTGGCAGAAAGGCAAGATTAAATTTCAAAAATGATGCAGCACGGTAGCATTGTGGATAGCACAATCGCTTCACAGCTCCAGGGTCCCAGGTTCGATTCCGGCTTGGGTCACTGTCTGTACGGAGTCTGCACATCCTCCCCGTGTGTGCGTGGGTTTCCTCCGGGTGCTCCAGTTTCCTCCCACAGTCCAAAGATGTGCAAGTTAGGTGGATTGGCCATGATAAATTGCCCTTAGTGTCCAAAATTGCCCTTAGTGTTGGGTGGGGTTACTGGGTTATGGGGATAGGATGGAGGTGTGGGCCTGGGTAGGGAGCTCTTTCAAAAGAGCCGGTGCAGACTCGATGTGCCGAATGGCCTCCTTCTGCACTGTAAATTCTATTAAAGCCTTGTCATAGCAAAGGGAAAATTCTCCTGGGGGGCCACAGGCGTGGTCATTCCTACCTGTAGCCCCATCATTGGGGCATGGAAACTTCACTGCTGGCCATTGGAAGGCTGCCTCCATGGAGTCAACAGAGTCCATGGCAATTTACTATTAATCTCTGTGTATGTGAATTACCTTGTGTAGGGAATTGCTTATTAAACATGTGACTTTATTATCCTTTAAATACAGACATCCGGAACACTTAGTGTGAGAGCTATGTGGAAGTGCCTCACGATAAACCAAGCTTGAACCTAAAAGACTGACTGGGTTGATAATTCCACTGTGACCCTTAATTGTGAAAAACAGGCTGCTCAGACATCTGGCAGAAGCTGTCATTTGGCTCTTCATCGCTCATTAATGGCTTACATTCACTGCCACATGGATAGCCATTGTCATTGTACACTGGCTTTGAGCAAGATCACCTGAAGGTAGGAACACATTAGCCCACTGACCCAGCACCCTGATCTGAATGTTTGTTCCTGGTCCTGCCTTCAAATTTGCTTCAGTGAGCCGAGGAGGATTCCACCAATTATGTCCACATTTTGCTATTCATTGATTGTGATACGTTAGTGTTTACATCAAAACTGGATTAGGGTGGCATGGTGGCTCACTAGTTAGCACTGCTACCTCACAGCCCCAGGGACCCAGCGATCCCAGCCTCTCTTGGGCCTGCTTCCTCTCTGAGCTCCCTCTCCCAACCTCCTGTTTTTTCGCTCTGTCTGTCACCTCTCCCAAGGTGGAGCTGCCCTGCAGAACCCTGGGGTTCCAAGGAATACAATTTAGGAAACCCTAAATTGGATCATATCTGACCTGTACCCCAACTCTATTTGCCTGCTGCCCCATCCCCACATAGTAAATAACCAGCTAATATTAACTCTCACACAAAGAATGATCACTTCGGTAAAGAATTAGAAAGTACGCAGCACTATTCAAACATACCTCTGTATGAATGCAAAGATGTTCTGGAGAGGAAGACGGTAGATTGGGGGTGAAATTTGACCCAGAATGGAAAACAATTAAGCAAAATATCAGCACTTAAGGTGTATGAATACAAGTAGCTGTTCTTTTTTAGTTTATTAATTTATTGTAGATCAGACAGATGTATATTTTCCCCTGGAATCACCTGAAGATCAAGTTGAAAGTGAATTTTATTTTAATTACCAGTTCCACTTGTAACTTGGGAAATAGGGTTTCTTTCACGTGTGAAATAGGAACTGCAAACTTAGGAAATGCTGGTGTCCATAACAGCTTTGTTGCATCTTTGTAAATTTGCATCTGTTCAAACCAAATATAAAATTAATCACATTTCCATGCAAGAAAAACTTCTAAAAACAAGATAATCACTCAAAAATTGTCAACGATGTCAACATGTATCAAAATAGTGAAAATTATTTCTGTCATTTAGTTGGAATTTCAGAAGATCTCACAGTAAAATCAGTTGTTCTGAACACAATGATGTAAATTAAATACTCCTCCACCCTGATCCATAGCTTGTCCAACATCACTCCATTTAACTTCCTCACCAGGTCATTTGCTTTGAGAAAATGTTGTGCCTCCGAGCAGCTCTTGATCTGTCCATTAATATACCTGGTCCCAGTGCTCACTGATATCATAAATGACCCTTTACTCATTAATACCCTAACCCTGTTATTGAAAATACCCTCTTGAAAATTTTGAGGCTCTTCCCTCTGGTCAAGAAGCCCATGTTCGACCTATTAATTCATCAACTACCACACAAAATCTAATCACGTTTTTCTCTCCAAATCTTCAAATACTCCTCATCAGTCATCTTTGCAGAGAGACACTCATGATGACTGAGGAGGAGGGCACAACATATCTTCTGCCCATCAGGCATTTAAGTAGACAGTGGCAGGCCTTCCTTCAAACTAATGATTCTGGGCGATGACATGTTGCCTGCCAAGACCTGCTGGCCAATTAGAGGCCAGCGACTCTTGCACTCACAGAGGAGGCAATGGCTGCTGTTGGAACAGCACCTCTCAGAGTCCCAGGATTACAGAGCTACTCCGGAAACAGGTAAGTGCTGTTGGATATAGCTCTCATACGCTGGATTGAAGGGGAAAGAGCAACAATGGGGATTGGCAGCAAGGGCCGGCGGGTGGCTGTCAGTGGCCACCTCTCTGCCCCATGTCCATGCCCTCAATCATTCCCAGATTAGTGCAGATTGAGGGACATCTCCCTACAGTTTTACCAGTCATGCAGGCTGCATATTGGCAGGCCCATCTGAGCTGGGAAGATTGCATTGGAGACAGGAAGAGGCCATTAAGTGGTTATTAATTTGCCACTGAAGGAATTCAAGTGGAGAGGGGTGGGAGGTCGGCCATGGGGCTTCCCGCCCTGAATATATTTCCACTGGAATTGGGAAGGCATCAAGTATGGTCCTGGCATCAACCAAACAAATTCTCAGATCTTTTGCCCTGCTCACCTCCTTCCTCACTTCCTACAGTGGCACAGAATTTCAGCCTGTCACTTCTCTCACCTTTCCTGACATGGTTAGGCTTTTGAAACGTTTTCTCCACTGGTTACAGGTCCTAATTCTCACCACTGGTCATTTTGAGGGATACCTGCAGCTCTGTTTTCATGGTGATGACAGCAGATCTTTTTCCAATTGGTGGAAAAAAGAAGCTCCATCCTCGCACTTACTGTGGGACGCTGAGGCATTCATGTCAAAGCAGTGGAGTGGAAGAGAAGCTGCTCCATCAGAGGTACCCTGAGAGATGCTCCTCAGTAGCGGTAGATACAGCTCATTAGCCTTCTCAAGGCTCATTTGGCCCTCCTTCCTTTCCTCCCTGAGTTTCCAGGTGCCTTGTTGCCCTTCTTGCCTTGGCTTTGGGTACCTGACACCAGAGGCTTGTCATCAGCCTGGGCTCATGTATCTGGATCCCTTCCAGCACTACTCCAAGTGCCAGAGGCCTGCACTATGTGTCCCTGATAGCTGGTCTTGTAACACACGTGCATGTGCACACACGTAATCACACACACACATAATATGCCTCCCCAAATACTGCAAGTTGTGAAACTCAAACCCATAAATGCTTCCTTCCCACACCCTTCCCCAATTTCCTCTTTCATCAACACTCCTGGTTACCGACTTCAGGTGAGCTGAGCAGTAGCAAGAAAGGTGGCTCTCTCTAGGAACAATAGATTCGACCTTCTAACCCAGCCAAACAGGCCCTAAAAGTGCAAAATGTTCCCCAGCTTAACTCCCATCCACCGCTTAATCAATCAGGATGCTGGCAATCAGGCCGCAAAAACAGCAAGAGCAGTGATGCACGATCAATTGCACAAAGACTCAGATTGGGTACACCTGTGGCTTTATTGCAGTCAGATGTGTGGCCTCCTAATGCAGCTGGCGAAATGGCAGATCAATGGAGGACACACATATTTATACAGCTCCTAGTGGGCGGAGCCAGCCAGCAGGGGCTACCGGCGAACCTGTAGTACAGGTCCTACCTTACATCCCCTAATACAGGTGTACACAGTGGTTCATCACATTCACCCCCTGTTAAAAATGAGTCCGGCAGGGGTGGTGTGGAACTATATACAATGTTACGAATTATGTACAGTGTCTTATAATATGAGTGGGGAAGGAAAAAAATGTCCATTTTGACGGTCCGATGCCCGTCAGAGGTTCAGTCGATCCGGTGCTTTGATGATTCGCTGAGAGTGATGTTACGGTGGCGGTGCTGGCGTCACCGATGTCGGTGCTGGCGGTGCTGGTGCTGGCCAGTAGTCGGATGACCCCGGGAGCATGCCAAAATCTTCTTCGTCCTCTTGCGTGGGCAGGGGAAGGAGGGATGGACCTGGTGGGGTTAATGTTGGTAGCACCGGGGGAGGGGAGGGTGGAACATGGGTGTGGAAGTGTGTTTGGCTGGAACCTGATGGTGCCAAGTTCCTGAGGGAGACAGTATCTTGGCAGCCATCGGGGAACTCCATGTAGGCATACTGGCGGTTGGCGTGGAGCAAGTGTACCCTGTCCACCAAGGGGTCTGCCTTGTGGAGTCGGACGTGCCTATGTAGAAGGACCGGTCCTGGAGCTGCGAGCCAAGTCGGGAGCGACACCCCGGATGTGGACTTCCTGGGGAAGCTAAAAACACGTTCATGGGGTATGTTATTTGTGGTGGTGCACAGTAGTGACCGGATGGAGTGTAGTGCATCAGGGAGGACCTCCTGCCAGCGAGAGGCTGGGAGGTTCCTGGACCATAGGGCCAGCTGGACGGCCCTCCAAACCGTCCCGGTCTCCCTCTCTACCTGCCCATTTCCCCAGGGGTTGTACCTGGTCGTCCTGCTGGAGGCGATACCCCTGCTGAGCAGGAACTGACACAGATCATCACTCATGAATGAGGATTCCCTGTCACTGTGGATGTAAACGGGGAAACTGAACAGAGCGAAGATTGTGTTGAGGGCCTTGATGACGGTGGCAGACGTCATATCGAGGCATGGTATGGCGAAGAGGAATCTGGAGTACTCATTGACCACACTGAGAATATACGTGTTGTGATCGGTGGAGGGGAGGGGCCCTTTGAAATCCATGCTGAGGCGTGCAAAGAGGCAGGAAGCTTTCACCAGGCACGCAAGGTCCGGCCGGTAGAAGTGTGGCTTGCACTCCTCACTGACCTGGCAGTCTCTGGTGATTGTCCGTACTTCCACGACGGAGTAGGGCAGGTTGTGAGCCTTGACGAGGTGCTACAGTCGTCTGACCCCCGGGTGACAAAGGCTGTCGTGCAGGGCCCGGAGTTGGTCTACTTGTGCGCTGGCACATGTACCGTGGGAGAGGGCGTCTGGGGGCTCGTTGAGTTTGCCGGGGTGGAGAGCTCGATTCTCCACTGCAAGATTTTATCATTTTTGATCTTGCCCCACTGTGTGTTGTCAAACATGAAGGCTACCGACTGTTGGTCAGTGAGGAGAGTGAATCTCCTGCAGGCCAGGTAATGCCTCCAATGCCGCACAGCTTCAACGATGGCTTGGGCCTCTTTTTCGACGGATGAGTGCCGAATTTCAGAGGCATGAAGGGTGCGGGAAAAGAACGCCACGGGTCTGCCTGCCTGATTTAGAGTAGCGGCAAGGGCACATCTGAAGCGTCGCTTTCTACTTGAAAGGGCAGTGTCTACTGCATGCATCCCAGCCTTGGCTATGTCTGCTCTAATACGGGCGAAGGCATGTTGTGCCTCGGTCGCGAGGGGAAATTGAGTGGACTGTATGAGTGGGCGGACCTTGTCCGCATAGTTTGGGACCCACTGGGCGTAGTACGAAAAGAACCCCAGGCAGCGTTTGAGGGTCTTGGGGCAGTGGGGGAGGGGAGCTCCATGAGGGGGCGCATGTGGTCGGGATTGGGCCCCAGAAGTCCGTTTTGGATTGCATAGCCGAGGGTGGCTAAGCGGGTCATGCTGAACACACACTTCTCTTTATTATACGTAAGGTTGAGAAGAGTGGCGGCGTGGAGGAATTTATTGAGGTTGGCATCGTGGTCCTGCTGATCATGGCCGCAGATGGTGACATTACGGAAACGTGGCCCGCAAACCATACCGGTCGACCATTCGGTCCATCTCCCTTTGGAAGACCAAGACCCCATTAGTGACGCCGAAGGGAACCCTAAGAAAGTGATAGAGCCGAACGTCCGCCTCGAAGGCAGTGTATGGATGGTCTGATTTACGGATGGAGTGCTGGTGGTAGGCGGATTTCAGGTCAATTGTTGAGAAGACCCGGTACTGCGCAATCTGATTGACCATATCAGATATGCGTGGGAGGGGGTACGTGTGAGCTGCGTGTACCGATTGATGGTCTGGCTGCAGTCCACAACCATTCTGAGTTTCTCTCCCATTTTTACTACTGCCATTTGGGCTCTCCAGGGGCTATTGCTGGCCTCGATGATACCCTCCCGAAGCAGCCACTGGACCTCGGACCTGATGAAGGCTTTGTCCTGGGCGCTGTACCGTCTGCTCCTGGTGGCAACGGGTTTGCAATCCGAAGTTAGATTCGCAAAGAGGGAGGGGGGGGTCAACCTTGAGGGTCGCGAGGCCGCAAACGGTGAGTGGAGGTAGGGGCCCACCGAATCTGAGGGTGAGGCTCTGGAGATTTCACTGGAAATTCAGGCACAGTAATAGTGCAGCGCAGAGGTTGGGGAGGACGTAGAGACGGAAACCGCTGAATTCTACTCCCTGGACAGAGAGAGTGACCGTACAGAATCTTCGGATCGCGACAGACTGAGATCCGGAGGCCAGGGAGATCCGTTGATTTTGGGTGGACCGCGAGGGAAGAACGCCTTACCGTATCCGGGTGTATGAAGCTTTCGGTGCTCCCGGAGTCCAGCAGGCAAGAGATCGCGTGGCCGTTGATTTTCACCTTTGTCGACACGGTGGCCAGGTTGTGTGGACGCGACTGGTCCAGCGTCATCGAGGCGAGCTGCGGGTGGTTGTCAGAGGTTTCAGATGGAGAGTGTTGGTGACCCAGATCGTGGGATATAGTTGGCGTTCCAGCCCCGTGGGGAAGACAAAATGGCGGCGCCCATGGGGCGCACATTGCGGGGGTGGGACAAGATGGCAGTGCCCAAGGGACACACGGTGGTGGCGCTGGGCAAGATGGCGGCGCCATAGGCTGCACGTGGACTGAGGTGGAGGGGATGGCGGCGCACACTGGCCGCACGTGGCCCCGGGAGGAGAAGATGGTGGCGCCCATTGTGCGTTTGGCAGGGGGAGGGGGCGATAGCGCCTACTGCGCGGGCCTGGCACACTGCTGCAAAGTGGCCTTTTTTGCTACAGGACTTGCATGTGGCGGCGCGGGCCGGGCAGCATTGGCAGGGCTGCTTCTGTTGACTGCAGAAGTAGCAGCGGGGACCCCCGGGGTGCGCAGATTGGCATGCGGTGCAGGCATATTGGCTAGGCAGGCCCCAGCTGGGGGGGTCATTTGCAGGGTCCAGGAGGAGTAGGACGGGTGGGCCGCGCGGCGAGGGGGTAGGCCTGGACATTACAAGCATCATGGAGAGCGCTATAGTTTTTGTCTCCGCTAGATCGAGTGTGGCCCCTTCCAGCAGTCGTTGTCGGATGGGGTCAGACGCAACCCCCGTTAGGAACGCATCGCGCATGAGGAGATTAGAATGTTCGGTGGCTTTAATGGCCTGACAGTCACAGTCCCAGACAAGTGGGATTAGGGCCCGCCAGAAGTCTTCGATGGACTCACCAGGGAGTTGAGAGCGAGTGCCAAGAACATGCCTGGCGAAGATTGTGTTCGCTTTCTGCGCATAGTTTTCTTTTAGGAGTGCCATCGCTTCCGCGTAACTGGGGGCATCCTGGATCAACGGGAACACGCTGGAGCTCAACCTGGAATACAAGACCTGTACCTTCTGAGCCTCCGTCGGCGTGGGGGTCACAGCGTTGATGTAAGCCTCGAAACAAGCTAGCCAGTGATTAAAGTCCTTTCTGGCGTCGGGCGAGTGCGGATCCAGCTGCAGGCGATCTGGTTTGATTCTGATATCCATTTCGTTGAAAATCTGACTGCAATAAATTGATGCACGATCAATTGCACAAAGACTCAGATTGGGTACAATGGTGGCTTTATTGCAGTCAGATGTGTGGCCTCCTACTGCAGCTGGCGAAATGGCAGATCAATGGAGGACACGCAGATTTATATAGCTCCTAGTGGGCGGAGCCAGCCAGCAGGGGCTACCGGCGAACCTGTAGTACAGGTACTACGTTACATCCCCTAATACAGGTGTACACAGTGGTTCACCACAAGCAAGGAGAGGAAAACCTCGACCCCTGAATCTCAGTGATGTTACAAGATTGAAGTGTCCTGAAAAGTCCAAATGATTTGCAAAAACCTCAGAAGAAAGCAATGACAACGTTAGTAAACCTCAAGTATAAGCCCGCACCAAACTCTAACTAACTTGGCCTGCCTTTTTGCTCCCGCCCTTGGATGATAAAAATGGTTTGGCCGTCTGCTGGTGTTTCCCAAGCACCAACCTAAAAATCGCACGGCCAACATTGGTATTAAAGTAATTAAAATTGCGTTCTTAACTGTCGGCAGATGCACATCCAACTCACACCCGTCTACTGAATATCGCATGACTGCACAACGACATTGGGATGCACGCCTGACATCTTATAATGCAATTTCGCGCGCACTTCTGGGTCGGGTGTGGAACTTTGGATGTTAAATTTTGCCCCTGTGAAACTTTGATCCCATAATATTTAATCATTTATCATACTTTCAGTTTATGAACAAAATAGTCATCTACAGCAGAAGTTATGGAATAGTCAAAGCCTGTAATTTAATGTGACAATATTTTTTCATGATAATAGAACAAGGATTGTTAAATTAATTGCTTACTGATTCTCCAATGAGCATTATTCTAGGTCTCTCCACATAATATTCTGCAATTCTTTGCCATTCCAACAGAAATTCAGATGAAAGTGGTGGTAAGGCTCTGACACCACCCTGTACATTTTCCTGAGTCACTTCTGATGTAGGAATTCCTTCATTAATGAGCCTGGAATTTAAAAAACATTCATAGTTCTAACTTAAAAAAGAAACAAGAGTGTGAAGTCATGTAGCACCACAGACTACACAAATACCTACTTTGTTAAATGCAAGAGGGGAAGGAAAAATTGCATTAATGCAATTCCTCTGTTGTGACTTTGCTATTGCAGTTCGATAGATTAATGCAGGCTGTATTTGCACCAAAGTTTAGTGAATTTGAAATTTAGGCTCTACAAAGCTGGGGTGGGATTCTCTGACCCCCCCCCACCGCCAGGTTGGAGAATCACCGGGGGGCGGCGTGAGTCCCGCCCCCGCCGGCTGCCGAATTCTCTGGCGCCAAGGATTTGGCAGGGGTGGGAATCGCGCCGCATCAGTCGGTGGCCGCTGCGACGATTCTCCGGCCCGTGCTGGGCCAAGTGGCCACCCGTTTACGGCCGGTTCCACCGGCATAAATTACAACAGGTACTTGCCGGCGGGACCTGGCTCCGCGGGCGTCCTCCTGTGTCCTCGGGGGGGGGAA
The DNA here is from genome assembly GCF_902713615.1 of Scyliorhinus canicula. Taxonomy (NCBI): domain Eukaryota; kingdom Metazoa; phylum Chordata; class Chondrichthyes; order Carcharhiniformes; family Scyliorhinidae; genus Scyliorhinus; species Scyliorhinus canicula. Next base: position 76,238,874 of record NC_052147.1, on the reverse strand, counting down.
AGAAGGGGGGGAAGAAGGGGGGAAAGAAAAGAAGGGGGGAGAAAGAGGGGGGAGAAAGAGGGGGAGAAAGGGGGGGAAAGAAGGGGAAGAAAAGAAGGGGGAAAGGGGTGGAAGGGGGGAAAGAAAAGAAGGGGGAGAAAAAAGGGGGGAAAGAAAGGGGGGGAAGAAAGGGGGGGAAAGAAGGGGGGAAAGAAAAGAAGGGGGGAAAGAAAAGAAGGGGGAAAGAAAAGAAGGGGGGAAAGGAGGGGGAAAAGAAGGGGGGAAAGAAAAGAAGGGGAGAAAGAAAAGTAGGGGGGAAAGAAAAGAAGGGGGGAAAGAAGGGGGGGAAGAAGGGGGGAAGAAGGGGGAGAAGGGGGAAGAAAAGAAGGGGGGAAGAAGGGGGGAAGAAAAGAGGGGGGAGAAAGAGGGGGAGAAAGAGGGGGGAGAAGGGGGAAGAAAAGAAGGGGGGAAGAAGGGGGGAAGAAAAGAGGGGGGAGAAAGAGGGGGAGAAAGAGGGGGGATAAAGGGGGGAAAGAAGGGGAAGAAAAGAAGGGTGGAAGGGGGGAAAGAAAAGAAGGGGGAGAAAAGAGGGGGGAAAGAAAGGGGGGAGAAAAGAGGGGAAAGAAAGGGGGGAAGAAGGGGGGAAGAAGAAGGGGGGGAAGGGGGAGAAGAAGAAGGGGGGAGAAGGGGGGGGCGCAGGGGAATCTGGTCCCGGGAGATGCCCCCACGGTGGCCTGGCCCGCGATCAGAGCCCACTGATCCGTGGGCGAGCCTGTGCTTTGGGGGCACTCTATTCCTCCGCGTTGGCTGCTGTAACAGTCCGCGATGGCCGACGCGGAGACGAAACCCCCTGCGCATGTGCTGGGATGACGCCAGCACACGCTGGTGCTCCCACACATGTGCCAACTCGCGTTGGCTGGCGGAGGCCCTTTGGCAGCGGTTGGCGTGGCACCAGGCCCTTCCACGCCGACCGGCGCAGCGCAAACCACTCCGCACCTTCGGGGGGGCCCGATGCCGTTGGTGGCCATGGTTCACACCGTCACTCCGGCACGGCAGGGCCTCAAAACAGATTGGGGCGCAATCATTAAAGGGCAACCTGACCAGTGCTGCAGTCTAAAAGCCCCCAGCCAACATCACAGAGGTCTTGGCGGCTGTTCCTGCTGCCACACCACCCTTAGCTAACACGTGGTGAATTCCAACCCCACTTGACTGGAATCGAAACAGAGGTGAAATTAGATTTTATTTAAAATACCCAAGGTCCTTCGTTGAGTCCAATAAATTGCAGTCACTGGATTTGTAACTTTAAAACACAAGTCACTTTTTATTATGTACAATATTATAATTAAACAAACAGAAAATGTAACTGATTATCTACTACCCCTTTCCTAACTCTCTTCCCCCCCCCCCCCCCCCCCCCCCCCCCCCCCCAACACCTCCTAATTCGCCCCACTCTCTATATATACACACACACACAGGAAAACAATACAGAAGGGAAAGGATGATGGAAAGGGGAAAGAAAATATTCGTAAAAATGAAAGGATAAGGATCTCTGATGCACTGGGATGACTTCCAGTCACTTTCTTTCTGAACTTCAGGCTTTTGTTTTGGTATTTCTTCCTTTTAGACTTGAGATGGTTTTCTCTGACAAGGTTGTCTACTTTATCTGCAGACTCAGCATCATTTCAGGTTCACCGCAAAGGATATACCATAATCTTTGATCCCATTCGCCCTAAGTGCTATATCTAGCCGCCTCTTGAATATATTCAATGTTTTAGCATCAAGTACTTCCTGTGGTAATGAATTCCACAGGCTCACCACTCTTTGGGTGAAGAAATGTCTCCTCATCTCTGTCCGAAATGGTTTACCCTGAATCCTCAGACTATGACGCCTGGTTCTGGACACACACATCATTGTGAACATCTTCCCTGCATCTACCCTGTCTAGTCCTGTTAGAATTTTATAAGTCTCTATGAGATCCCCCTCATTCTTCTGAACTCCAGCAAGAACAATTCTAACCTAGTCAATCTCTCCTCATATGACAGTCCCGCCATCCCTGGAATCAGTCTGGTAAACCTTCGCTGCACTCCCTCGAGAGCAAAAACATCCTTCCTCAGAAAAGTAGACCAAAACTGCACACAATATTCTAGGTGTGGCCTCACCAACGCCCTGTATAATTGCAACAACACATCCCTGTTCCGGTACTCAAAACCTCTCGCAATGAAGGCCAGCATACCATTAGTCTTCTTTACCACCTGCTGCACCTGCATGCTTACCTTCAGCGACTGATGCACAAGGACACACAGGTCCCGCTGCACACTCCCCTCTCCCAATTTACAACCATTCAGGTAGTAATCTGCCTTCTTAATAATAATTATTATAATAGCTTATTATCACAAGTAGGCTTCAATGAAGTTACTGTGAAAAGTCCCTAGTCACCACAATCCGGCGCCTGTTTGGGGTTGGCCGGTACGGGAATTCAACCTGCGCTGCTGGCCTCGTTCTGCACTACAAGCCAGTTGTTTAGCCCACTGTGCTAAACCAGCCCCTAATTCTTGTTTTTGCATCCACATAACCTCACACTTATCCAAATTATACTGCATCTGCCATTGATTTGTCCACTCACCCAACCTCCAGATCATGCTGTAGGATCTCTGCATCCTCGTCACAGTTCACCCTCCCACCCAACTTGGTACCATGTGCAAGCTTTGTGATGTTACATTTTGTTCCCTCATCCAAATCGTTAATATATATTGCGAATAGCTGGGGTCCCAGCACCGATCCCTGTGACACCCCACAAGTTACTGCCTGCCAATTTGAAAAGGGCCCATTAATTCCCACTCTTTGTTTCCTCTCTGCCAGCCAGTTTTCTATCACCTCAATACACTTCCCCCAATCCCATGAGTTTTAATCTTGTACAATAATCTCTTATGCGGAACAACCAACATTGGTGCTCACCCTCATCTTTGTGCCATCTCACACCCATCTCTCCCGTTCTCTTATCTCCACACAATCCACTCTCACACTCACAACTCTCTGCTTTATCTCCTTGCAGAAGAGAGCACAGAACTCCAGAAAGGAGCCGAAAACCAGAGGACGGTTCTCCTACAACAATTTCCTTGACAACCGATGGCTTTATGCCCACCTTCTCCACCAGCAAGGAAAGCCTATTTCAAGAGCCTGCATATATCAACCATGAGCTGCTGCAAAAGCCTGAGCCTCCTGAGGTGTTGCTACTCACATATTTCAAGAGGTCTGATCCTCTAGCAATAAACGTTTTCAGGCTCTCGCCTCCAGGGACTGGATCTCTGTGCCTATCTTTTTGTCCTGTGAAGCACTGTATGCCTGAGGAGAAGATAACAGCTGCTGTTGGTGTTGTTCCTGCTGCTCCTGGACTGTTGGCTCTCTTGTTCCTCATCAGATACCCAAGTCAGGGCACCCCAAACTGCTTCTATATTGCACTGAAGGCTGTCAGCAGGGAAGTGCACACTGAGGTGAGTGGAGTCCAAGGTGGGTGAAATTAGTTCCAAAAAGTTTGAAGTAATTTGTCAAGCAGTGAAAACATAATCACAAAAGAGATGCTGTGAACGCCAGTCTCTGCTAGGCAGGGCTGCAGCAATTTATTTCCATTCATTAAAGTTGGTAGTTTCACTGAACAAGCACATCCCACTGTGCTGGAGCAGGTTACAGCAATAGGGAATAGCGAGACCAAGGAGGAATTGAAACAAGGATGGTCATTTTAAATTTGAGGCACTGCTTAACCAAGAGCCAATGTGGGTCAGTGATTTATTGCTAGAGGATCAGCCCTCTTGAAATATGTGAGTAGCAGCACCACAGGAGGCTTAGGCTTTTGCAGCAGCTCATGGTTGATATATGCAGGCTCCTGAAATAGGATGTCCTTGCAGGTGGAGAAGGTGGGCATACAGTCATCGGTTGTCAAGGAAATTGTCGTAGGAGAACCGTCCTCTGGTTTTCTGCTCCTTTCTGGAGTTCTGTGCTCTCTTCTCTTGTAAGGAGATAAAGCAGAGAGGGCTTAGTGCCAATAAAGACGTGGGGAAGAGTTTGAGATGACCTCACGTTTATGGAAGGTAGAACATGGGAGGCCAGTCAGGAGAGTGTTTGAATAGTAACAAAGGCATGGCAAAGGAATCCAACAGCATTTGAGTTGATGCATGGACAGAAGAGGTAAAGTCATGGGGGTTGAAATCACCATAATGATGGAACAGACATTGGCCGGTAGCTCATCTGAAGGTCAAATATGACACCAAGGTTGCAAACGGTCTCAGACACTTGAAAGCCATTAGCTATGGAATGGAACTTGGAGTAGTGGCCACAAACAATGGCTTCAGCCTCCCAATATTTAGTTGAAGAGAATTTCGGCTCATCCAGATCTGGATCTCAAATAAAAAAGGAACAAATCTACTACAGCAACCTTAACTTGTATGTATATTAATTGCATCAATACAACAGTTCAATTAAACGTCTATAAAACTATAGTACATAATACAAATATGCATTAACAATGCCATCTGATACAACTTTGTGTTTGTCATGAATATCTCTTTGTCTCAGCAGCGTCAGCCACTCCCTTAATTGGTCAAAGCATCATGCACTATATGACATTGTAACGCTGAGGTCTAACAATCACGGTGTACTGATCGAGATATTTATGTCGATACAGCATATAATTCTTCACTCTCCCTAAAGATTTCCAAAAGGTCTTCAATAAAGTACCATTTAATACATTAATGACTAAAATCAGAGCATTTGTGTACTATTCACAAGATGCATGACACACTTGAGGTGGAATTTTCCCAAAAAATGCCAAAATCATTTCTGGCAAGAAAATCGGAGCAATTCCGTCGGCAAGGCGACGCGATCCAGATCGTGACCTTGAGCCACTTAGTAAAATGTTTTTTTCCCCCGAAGTGAAACATGTCATGCCTGTCCTGGGAGTCAGTGAGCACTGCAACCAACGGGGTGCTGCACTTAAACTGTTCCACAGCACTTACCCTCATTCAAGCCAGGAGATGGCCACTTGCAGACCAGCTCCAAGACTCTTGGAGGGGGCCCTGACAAGGCTGCTAGATGCAGTGCAGGAGGGATGGACAACTACCCATGTGTTGGCAGGAGGCTCCCGAGCGACACGACAAATCCCGCTTGGGAAGCAGTGGCAGCAGGATGGGATTCAATGTCAAAAAAAGATGACATGACCTCCTAAGAACTGCAAGGGCGAGTATCCCTTGTCTCTCTTGGCATTCAGCCATTCCATCAACACCGATTGTCACTGTTAACCCACTCTGCCACCTCACAGATTTTCAGCACCCGACTTCCCAACATTAGTCTCAAACGCCCCCAGCAGTACCCTTTCTGCCTAGGCACAATGCCCATAATTGGCAGTTGTCCACAACCTCCAACCCACCAGGTGACTTGCTCAAAGTGTAACCTTTGGTTTCCTGCAGGAGAAGAAGGATAAGATGGGCAGGAGCATGCCTGAGCTGCGCTTTTCAAATCCTTCCAAGGAAAAGGCCCTGCAGCTCGCAGGACCTGGATTGCACCAACAGTGAGGTTAGCCTGTGGCAGAGAAGTGAGGTGGCACTGCATCTTCATCCAGATGACCTGTCTCAAGTAAGTTAATAAGTGCCCAAACCATTTACTGAAACCATGTCCCTTGTCCTGCAGGAACATTAGCCGATGAGCCCAAGCCTCCCATGAGCAGTGCCACCACCCTGCCCCCTCCCCCATCTCCCGCCCCACAATCTTCTATAGAACCTGGGAGGAGATCTCCGAAGAGGACACTGACAATGCGTCACAGCTAACTCCCGCACCATCCGTCTCCGCAGAGACACCACTTCAGTGGGAAAACGTAGCAGACAGGCTTCAGGGTCACTATATGGTGAGCACCACGTTGCCTCTGGTGCACATCAGGTGGAGAATGGAACGTCCCAGGGGGTGGGCAGTTGGAGGTCTGCTGGATCCAGGACTCAGCTGTCCTCCAGCCAGGTGCTATGCCTCTGTACATGTTCCCTCCTCAACTGCTAGAGATTCAAAGGCAGAGGAGGGAATTCCAGGCAGGGTTGTCAGCAACATTCCTGTGACTGCAAGGACGATTGGTGGAGTCCCAAAGCCGTCAGTCGTTGGAGATGTTGCATGCATTGCGAGATACCGAAGCCAACACTATTATGTGGCGACCATAGTAGAAAGCGAGGAGCAAGGCATCAGAGCCATGAGTGCCAGAGTCCAAGGCATGGCTCAGTCTCTGAGGACCATTGCTGAGGGCCTCAAGACCATGGTCCGGAAACAGAGGTCCATTGCTGAGGACTTTGACACCATGGTGCAGGCAATGTTAGGCTTCCAAGACTGGCAGCGGCAGGGAACTGAGGTTTCTACAGCTTGCTGCAGCTGCTCCTTCATCCCATGGAGTCACCCAGGGGCCGATGAGCACCCCGAGGGAGGAGGAAACGCTGGAACACATCTGGGGGCTTTCCACCAGGGAAATTTAGATGTAGGTGAGCACTTTGGTGATAGTGATCACAATTCGGTTATGTTTACTTTAGCAATGGGCAGGGATAGGTATATACCACAAGGCAAGAATTATAGCTGGGGGAAAGGCAATTATGATGCTATTCGGCAAGATTTAGGATGTATAGGATGGGGAAGGAAACTGCAGGGGATGGGTACAATCGAAATGTGGAGCTTTTTCAAGGAACAGCTACTGCGTGTCCTTGATAAGTATGTACCTGTCAGGCAGGGAGGAAGTTGTCGAGCAAGGGAACCGTGGTTTACTAAGGAAGTTGAGGCACTTGTCAAGAGGAAGAAGAAGGCTTATGTTAGGATGAGACATGAAGGCTCAGTTGGGGCAATTGAGAGTTACAAGTTAGCCAGGAAGGACCTAAAGGGAGAGTTAAGAAGAGCGAGGAGAGAACACGAAAAGTCGTTGGCGGATAGGATCAAGGAAAACCCTAAGGCTTTCTATAGGTATATCAGGAACAAAAGAATGACTAGAGTAAGATTAGGGCCAATCAAGGATAGTAGTGGAAAGTTGTGTGTGGAATCAGAGGAGATAGGGGAAGCGTTAAATGGATATTTCTCGTCAGTGTTTACACTGGAGAAAGACAATGTTGTCGAGGAGAATACTCAGGTTCAGTCGACCAGACTAGATGGAATTGAGGTTCACAAGGAGGAGGTGTTAGCAATTTTGGAAAGTGTAAAAATAGATAAGTCCCCTGGGCCAGATGGGATTTACCCGAGGATTCTTTGGGAAGCCAGGGAGGAGATTGCAGAGCCTTTGTCCTTGATCTTTATGTCGTCTTTGTCGACAGGAATAGTGCCGGAAGACTGGAGGATAGCAAATGTTGTCCCCTTGTTCAAGAAGGTGAGTAGAGACAACCCTGGTAATTATAGACCTGTGAGCCTTACTTCGGTCGTGGGTAAAATGTTGGAAAAGGTTATAAGAGATAGGGTTTATAATCATCTTGAAAAGAACAAGTTGATTAGCGATACTCAACACGGTTTTGTGAAGGGTAGGTGATGCCTCACAAACCTTATTGAGTTTTTTGAGAAGGTGACCGAACAGGTGGATGAGGGTAAAACGGTTGATGTGGTGTATATGGATTTCAGTAAGGCGTTTGATAAGGTTCCCCACGGTAGGCTATTGCAGAAAATAAGGAAGTATGGGATTGAAAGCGATTTAGCAGTTTGGATCAGTAATTGGCTAGCTGAAAGAAGACAGAGAGTGGTGGTTGATAGCAAATGTTCATCCTGGAGTTCAGTTACTAGTGGTGTACCGCAAGGATCTGTTTTGGGGCCTCTGCTGTTTGTCATTTTTATAAATGACCTGGAAGAGGGTGTAGAAGGATGGGTTAGTAAATTTGCAGATGACACGAAGGTCGGTGGAGTTGTGGATAGTGCTGAAGGATGTTATAGGATACAGAGGGACATAGATAAGCTGCAGAGCTGGGCTGAGAGGTGGCAGATGGAGTTTAATGCGGAAAAGTGTGAGGTGGTTCACTTTGGAAGGAGTAACAGGAATGCAGAGTACTGGGCTAATGGCAAGATTCTTGGTAGTGTAGATGAACAGAGAGATCTCGGCATCCAGGTACATAAATCCCTGAAAGTTGCCACCCAGGTTAATAGGGCTGTTAAGAAGGCATATGGTGTGCTAGCCTTTATCAGTAGGGGGATTGAATTTCGGAGCCACGAGGTCATGCTGCAGCTGTACAAAACTCTGATGCGGCCGCACCTGGAGTACTGCGTGCAGTTCTGGTCACCACATTATAGGTAGGATGTGGAAGCTTTGGAAAGGGTTCAGAGGAGATTTACTAGGATGTTGCCTGGTATGGAGGGAAGGTCTTCAGAGGAAAGGCTCAGGGACTTGAGGTTGTTTTCGTTAGAGAGGAGAAGGCTGACAGGTGACTTAATAGAGACATATAAGATAGTCAGAGGGTTAGATAGGGTGGACAGTGAGAGTCTCTTTCCTCGGATGGTGATGACCAACACGTGGGGACATAGCTTTAAATTGAGGGGTGGTAGATATAAGACAGATGTCAGAGGCAGTTTCTTTACTCAGAGAGTAGTAGGGGTGTGGAACGCCCTGCCCGCAACAGTAGTAGACTCGCCAACTTTAAGGGCATTTAAGTGGTCACTGGATAGACATATGGACGAAACTTTATCATCTACACCCTCCCTGCCAGTGACAACGGGAGCATATCCCACCTTCTGAAGTCCCCCTTCATCTGCTCCACTAAACAAGCCAAATTCAGCTTGTGTAGCTGTTCCCACTCCCACGCCACCTGAATATCCAAATGTCGAAAGCTACCTCTCACCACTTTAAACGGTACCTCCCTCATCCCCACTCTTGTCCCCTTGCTTGAATCACAAAGACCTCGCTCTTTCCCATATTCAAGTTGTTCCCCGAAAACCAGCCGAATTCTCCTAGGATCCCCATAATCTCACCAATTCACCCAGCAGATCAGAAATATACAAAAGTACGTTGTCGGCGGGTAGCGAGATCCTGGGCGGGATTCTCCGATGGCGAGTCAGAGTGTCCACGCCGTCGTGAATGTCGTCGCGTTTCACAATGGCGCGAACTGGTCACCGGCAGCATCGATTCAGGCCCCGAAAATGGCCCAGCAGCGCGGCCGCGAGAAACGCGGTGGGCGTGGCGCCAGAGCTGCGCCGTCCTTGCATGATGCCCGGATGACGCCGCGCCACATCATTTAATGTGCGCGATTCGCGCACAAGCCCCGACAGATAGAGATGGCTAAGCCCTGCCGTGCCGCTCCCAGGTTCCGGGACAATGACCTGGAGGCATTGCTGGACGCAGTTGAAGAGCGCAGGGCAATCCTGTGCCCAAGACGTGGCCACCGGTACCCGGCACAGTCAAGCGCAGCTGGCGTGAAGTGGGCATCGCCGTCAGTGCTGTGGGGCACACCCCCCCGCTCTGGAGACCAGTACCGCAAGAGACTCCACAACCTCAGAGTTCCCCCGGGCCACACCCCACCCCTCCCTCCCCCATCACCACATGTCGCGTGCCCCTCCCCCGCCCACGCAGGAGGGGGGGCACCACGTTGCACCCGACCCACATGGGATCCATACCCCCTTGCGAGCTGCCATGGCATGGTGCCCAGTGCCCCCCCCCCCCCCCCCCCCCCGGTCATAATGTTGCCAACATCTGCGCATCTTGCTGCTGACCGCCTAACTCTGATGCTTCTCCCCCCACCGCAGGACAAGACAGCCCACAACCATCGTGAGCGTGTAAGAACCGCAGGCGGATCACCTGTGCTGCACCTCCTCACCGTCTATGAGCAGAGGGCTCTGGACCTCGCTGTAGTTGCTGCCACCTGTGAGGTAATGCCATGCCAGATTGGAGGTGCAGTACCAAGTGAGACTCCCCTGCCTGGCTACACTCCCTCAGCCCCTCATCTCCCCCACCCGCCCTCACACTGCACCCCCTCACACTGCCCCATCACCCCCTAACCCCCCCCTCACACTCCACCCCATAACCCTCCCTCACTCTCCACCCCCTCACACTGCCTCCTCCACCCCCTCACAACCGACTCCGTGTGGCTAACGAAACATGCTTTATTGTGTATTCCAGAGCCAGCAGCCGAACATCCCTGAACGGCTCAGAGAAGCCCCCGACGTCCAGGTCCAAGTTAATCTGCCCACAGGGACGCAAGCCAGGGAGGGGAAGGAAGATGGACAGGAGGGCCCTCTTCCGAGGCTGAGGCACAGGAAGCGGACACACAGAGGACCAACAGAAACGACACTGACGAACACAGGATGGTCAGTCAGGACACTGACAGCCATGTGATGGACGAAGAGAGGACGGAGAGCCAGGACAGTGACGGACAGAGGATGGGGACTCTGGACAGTGACGCACAGAGGACGGCCAGACAGATGTTGGAACGGACAAGGCACCTCACATGGGCCGGGGAAAACATCCATCGGTCCAAGGCTCGACCCAGGAGACCCCAGACCTGGAGTCCGATGAGGACATGGACCTTGCGTCACTGCTGTCATCCACACCCTCCACCATCGCAGATACACTCACCTCGGTTGGGCACATTAGTGATGAGGCTTCTGGGATACTGACTGGTGCGCACCACACAGCAGAGCCGGTACAGCAGGTGGAGGTAGGAGCAGCCGAGAGGCTGGACAGTCGGAGAGCAGGCCAGGCACAGCACCCAGCTGCCGCCCAGACGGTTACCAGGTTCCTGGACTTACCAGACCCACTCATAGACCCGATGCATTTGGAAACCCAGAGAGTAGACAACGGGATGATGGCCTTCTTCCAGCATCTGCAGACACAATTGGAGGAGTCCATCCGCGTCCAGGAGCAGGGAGTGGTGCCGGTCATGGCTGCCACCCAGGCTGACACCGCACGGGTGGCGTCCGCGGTGGAGGCAATGGGGGCAACGGTTTCGGCCATAGGTCAGGTTCTGAAAGGCATGGGGCTTCATGTGCATGCATCACCCGTGGCCCACGACAGGGCTGCCCTCTCACAGGCAGCCATGTCCCAGAGCCAACTGGACATTGCCACCGCGCTCCGGGGTCTGGCCGAGTCTTCTCAGCAGGCCGTGGCCCAGTCTAAGCAGGCCATCGCTAACAGCATTGGCGGCCTTGCGCACGTGCTGGATGGCGTCGCACAAACCCCGCGGGAGGTTGCACAGTCCCTGACAGGGATGGCGTACTCCCTGAGCTCCATCACTGTGAACGTTCTGACCCTGGTCGATGCCACAGCGGCAGGTGTCGGTGGTGCCATGGCGCTTGTCTCCGCTCGCACCACCGTCCCATAGTGAGGCCCGGGGGCCACCGGGCCCCCCGAGGGAGGAGGTGGTTCTGGGGTCCGTCCTGGTGACTCCAGCAAGGGAGGTCTGGGAACACTTGGACACCCCCCATTCCGTCCCCGGTGCATCTGGTGGGTAGCGGGCAGAATAGTGTGGCACCACGCCATATAGCACACCTGCCGAGCAGCCTGGCCCCAGGAAATGCGCGCTGATGCGGAGCCACATCGCAGGGCAGGTGTCTCAGCAGTCCACCTCCATTCCTGCTGTACCATCTGTGGAAATACCAAGGCGTAGTTGTAAGGCAAAGAAGTTAGACACGTAGTAAGTTGGCACGGGTGCAGGGCACAGCTTAGTTATGGGGCTAGGGCACTTGTATGTGAATGTCACGATTAAAGTCACTGTTACACCAAACCTAGATGCCACTGTGCTATGTCCGGTGCCTGAGGGGTCGGGAAGGGGACCGAGTGGCGCTAGGGTCGAAATTTGGTACAACAGTGAGGCCAGGTGTTTGTTGTCCCCGCACCCCCCCCCCCCCCCCCAACACCCCGTCATCCTCGGCACACCAATGTCAGCTACCCCACATGGCCATGTGACGCATACAGGGTGTGACGAATGATATCTGTACCTTTACCTTTAATATGATGGCCCCTTTAAGACCGGGCTTGGAACCCTGGGGGACTCCGCCTCTGGCTCGGCCCTGAGGAAACTGTATATAAGGTTACGCTTAGTGGGCAGCGTGCTGTGAGCACACTTCTCGGCAGCTGTCCGGTTCTCTGGTAATTAAAGCCTTTGAATTACCAATCTTCTCTCCTGTGTCGTAATTGAGGGTATCTCAATTTAATTACCAGACTATATCAAGATGGACAGTGCTCTAAAGCCGGAGAAGCTCAACCTAGACGCTCGGTCGCCAGAGGCCCCAGAAATTTTTTAATATTGGCTCCGGTGTTTTGAGGCCTATCTGAATTCTTCCGAGACTGACGTCGACGGCCCTCGCAAGCTGAGCTTACTACATGCCCGGGTGGGCCACCGACTCTCCTCCGTGATTGAGAACGCTACAACGTACGAAACTGCGGTCGAAATACTAAAGAAGCATTTCGTAAAGCCGATAAATGAGGTACACGCCAGACATTTGCTCTCGACCTGCCGCCAGCGATCCGGGGAAACGCTAGACGAATACGTGGAGAGACTCACTGCGCTCGCTTGGAACTGCAATCATAAAGAAGTGACGTCAGAAGTCCACATGAACTTACATATTCGTGATGCCTTTGTGTCCGGTATCAGATCCACGTACATCCGGCAGCGGCACCTAGAAGACAGGGCAAAGGACCTCCAAGGCACGGTAACGCTCACCTCTTCTCTGGAAACAGCCCACCATAACGTCCGCACGTGCTCTGCGGACCTTACGAACCCCTCTCGATCCCCTCCAGACTCGGCGACGCTACAGGCCTGCGCCGCATGGCAACCCGCTCACACCGGGGGCTCTCCATGCTATTTCTGTGGGCAAGGCCAGCACCCACGTTAGCGTTGTCCAGCCCGCTCCACTATCTGCAAGGACTGCGGGAAGAAGGGGCACTTTGCAAAGGTCTGCCTGGCTGGGTCCAAAGGCCAGAAACTAAAACCTCACTAGGCCTAGAAATCGAACTCCCGGCCTCACAGGCCCCGCAACGCGGCCGCGCGACGGCCAGACACGCCTACTTCTGACGCGTCATCGGCCTCGTGCGAGTTATGGGGGCGGCTGATGCACCATCAATTGGACTCGAGTCGTAGAGAAGTTCCAAACAACAGGCTTTAATACGCTAGATGTAAGCCCGTCAGTGGTCGTACAGAGAAAGGCCGACTGCCAGCCAACATGGGCTCTTATACCCCGCCTTGTCGGCGGAGCTACCAACCTCTCAGCCAATCGGCGAGGAGTCACGTGACCAGCCACAACCAATTGGCAGAGAGGCACATGACTTGCCTGGGCCAATGGGGAGCGAGGCTGCTGTACCAATGGCAGCCTGGTTCTCCGGTAATATGATCTCTCTAGCCAGACTACCACAGCGGCAATCTTGGCGGTGGCCATCTTCGAATCCCGACACGTGCGACCGACGGCGGTGGGCATTTTGTGACTCCCGGCGGCCATTTTGTGAGTCCGACTGAACCGAGGACTCTGACTACCCGCGACTAGGAGCGATCCGCTCGATCAATCTCGGCCAAAGCACCTGCGGAACTCAATGATGCGGGTCCAAATCAACGGCCATGACACCCCCTGCCTATTTGACTCAGGGAGCACGGAGAGCTTTATTCATCCGGACACGGTAAGACGCTGCTCCCTGCACACCCAACCCGCCTCCCAAACTATCGCCCTCGCTTCAGGGTCCCATTCGGTCCAAATAACGGGATATTGTGTCGCGGACCTCGCTATTCAAGGCGCCGAATACACTAGTTTTAAACTTTACATCCTCCCTCACCTCTGCGCCCCCCTGCTGCTCAGTCTGGACTTTCAGTGCAGCCACCGAAGCCTGACACTGAAGTTCGGCGGACCCCTGCCCCGCTCACGGTATGTAGCCTGGCAACACTCAAAGTTACACCACCCGCCCTCTTCGTGAACCTCACTCCCGACTGTAAGCCCGTCGCCACCAGGAGTCGGCGGTACAGTACCCAAGACATGACTTTTATCAAGTCAGACGTTCAGCGACTACTAATAGAGGGGGTCATAGAGGCCAGCAACAGTCTTTGGAGGGTGCAAGTATTGGTAGTCTGCTCCAGGGAAAAGCAACTTACGGTGGTGGACTATAGTCAGACCATAAACCGCTTTACTCAACTCGATGACTTCCCCGCATAGCAGAAATGGTGAACCAAATCGCCCAGTATCGGGTATTCTCCACGGTTGATCTAAAATCTGCCTATCATCAACTCCCTATCCGCACAGAGGACCGCCCCTACACAGCCTTCGAAGCAGCCGGTCGACTGTTTCACTTCCTCAGGGTCCCTTTTGGTGTCACAAACGTTTTCCAAAGGGCAATGGATCAAATGGTGGACCAGTACGGCTTACGGGCTACATACCCGTACTTGGACAATGTCACCATCTGCGGCCATGACCAGCAGGACCACGATGCAAACCTGAGGAAGTTCCTCGAGACCGCCCGGGCCCTCAATCTCACATATAACAAAGAGAAATGCGTGTTCCACACAACCCGACTAGCCATCCTCGGCTATGTCGTGGAAAACGGGGTCCTCTGCCCAGACCCCGACCGCATGCGCCCCCTTAAGGAACTCCCCCTCCCCCGTAGCCTCAAGGCACTCAAACGGTGCTTGGGGCTCTTTTCCTATTACGCCCAGTGGGTCCCCAGGTATGCGGACAGAGCCCGACCACTCATTAAGACCACGGTTTTTCCTCTGACGGCTGAGGCCCAGTCGGCTTTCAGCCGTATCAAGGCCGACATCATCAAGGCCGCCATGCACGCGGTGGACGAAACCATTCCTTTCCAGGTAGAAAGCGACGCTATAGAAGTCGCCCTGGCTGCTACCCTCAACCAGGGAGGCAGACCAGTAGCGTTCTTCTCCCGAACCCTCACCGCCTCGGAAATTCGGCACTCTGCAGTCGAGAAGGAGGCACAAGCCATAGTGGAGGCCGTGCGGCACTGGAGGCACTACCTAGCTGGTAGGAGGTTCACCCTCGTCACCGACCAACGGTCGGTCGCCTTTATAAGAACATAAGAACTAGGAGCAGGAGTAGGCCATCTGGCCCCTCGAGCCTGCTCCGCCATTCAATTAGATCATGGCTGATCTTTTGTGGACTCAGCTCCACTTTCCGGCCCGAACACCATAACCCTTAATCCCTTTATTCTTCAAAAAACTATCTATCTTTACCTTAAAAACATGTAATGAAGGAGCCTCAACTGCTTCATTGGGCAAGGAATTCCATAGATTCACAAACCTTTGGGTGAAGAAGTTCCACCTAAACTCAGTCCTAAATCTACTTCCCCTTATTTTGAGGCTATGTCCCCTAGTTCTGCTGTCACCCGCCAGTGGAAACAACCTGCCCGCATCTATCCTATCTATTCCCTTCATAATTTTAAATGTTTCTATAAGATCCCCCCTCATCCTTCTAAATTCCAACGAGTACAGCCCCAGTCTACTCAACCTCTCCTCATAATCCAACCCCTTCAGCTCTGGGATTAACCTAGTGAATCTCCTCTGCACACCCTCCAGCGCCAGTACGTCCTTTCTCAAGTAAGGAGACCAAAACTGAACACAATACTCCAGGTGTGGCCGCACTAACACCTTATACAATTGCAACATAACCTCCCTAGTCTTAAACTCCATCCCTCTAGCAATGAAGGACAAAATTCCATTTGCCTTCTTAATCACCTGTTGCACTTGTAAACCAACCTTCTGTGACTCATGCACTAGCACACCCAAGTCTCTCTGAACAGCGGCATGCTTTAATATTTTATCGTTTAAATAATAATCCCGTTTGCTGTTATTCCTACCAAAATGGATAACCTCACATTTGTCAACATTGTATTCCATCTGCCAGACCCTAGTCCATTCACTTAACCTATCCAAATCCCTCTGCAGACTTCCAGTATCCTCTGCACTTTTCGCTTTACCACTCATCTTAGTGTCATCTGCAAACTTGGACACATTGCCCTTGGTCCCCAACTCCAAATCATCTATGTAAATTGTGAACAATTGTGGGCCCAACACGGATCCCTGAGGGACACCACTAGCTACTGATTGCCAACCAGAGAAACACCCATTTATCCCAACTCTTTGCTTTCTATTGTTCGATAACGCACAACGGAGCAAAATAAAGAATGATAAAATTCTGAGGTGGAGGATAGAGCACTCCACCTATACGTACGATATTACATATCGTCCGGGGAAGCTATGATGCCCTGTCCAAGGGCACGTGCGCTAACGCGCAAAAAGACCGCCTGAGAGCCATCCACGATGACCTCTGCCACCCGGGGGTCACCCGGCTTGCCCTTTTCATCAAGTCCCGCAACCCACTTTACTCCACCGAGGAGGTCAAGGCCATGACCAAGGCATGCCTGATCTGCGCGGAGTGCAAACCGCACTTCTATCGACCAGACAAGGCCCGCCTTATAAAGGCCTCTGGACCCTTTGAGCGACTAAGCGTGGACTTCAAAGGGCCCCCCCCCCGTCCACCAACCGCAACATCTATTTCCTCACCGTTATCGATGAGTTCTCCCGCTTCCCTTTTGCTGTCCCCTGTCCCGATATGACCTTGACCTCCGTAATCAAGGCACTGCACAGCATCTTCACACTGTTTGGTTCCCCCACTTATATCCACAGCGACCGGGGTACATCGTTCCTGAGCGATGAGCTGCGTCGATATCTGCTCAGCAAGGGCATCGCCTCGAGCAGAATGATTAGCTGTAACCCGCGGGGAAACGGCAGGTGGAGAGGAAGAACGCGACATGTCAGTCAAGAAGTCTCCCAATCGCCTGCTGGCAGGAGGTCCTACCCGATGCCCTACATTCCATTAGGTCGCTCCTCTGTACGGCCACGAACGAGACCCCTCACAACCGATTGTTTGTCTTGCCCAGGAAGTCCACCTCTGGGGTCTCGCTTCCATGTTGGCTGACGACTCCGGGACCAGTTCTACTCCGGAGACATGTGAGGAGCCATAAGACAGATCCGCTAGTCGAGAGGGCCCAACTGCTACACGCAAAACCTCAATACGCCTACGTCGAGCAACCCAACGGCAGGCAAGACACCGTCTCCCTGCGAGACCTGGCACCCACTGGCTCCCCCACCGACCCCCCCCCCCCCACCCTTCCACCAATGCACCCCTCTCCCAACCGGCTGCCGACCCCGGCAGCGCCCCCCCATAGTGCCCCTTCCCCCACCTGGCGTGGCACCAATCACCCTAGTCACCCCGAATACACCCCCCCCCCCCACCCCGCTCCAACGCGGGCAAAGACTCAGTCAACTGTGCTCCCGGATATACCATCACCGAGAACAACCGTATCCACGGCACCACCACCGGAGCGGAGAAGGTCAACACGGACAATCAGACCACCCAAAAGACTGAACTTGTAATTTCTCTTCACCCCCGACGAACTATGCGTTTTTTTTAAAACGGGGTGAATGTGATGAATGATATCTGTACCTTTACCTTTAATACGATAGCCCCTTTAAGACCGGGCTTGGAACCCTGGGGGACTCCGCCTCTGGCTCCGCCCCCAGGAAACTGTATATAAGGTTACGCTTAGTGGGCAGCGTGCTGTGAGCACACTTCTCGGCAGCTGTCTGGTTCTCTGGTAATTAAAGCCTTTGAATTACCAATCTTCTCTCCTGTATCGTAATTGAGGGTATTTCACAGGGACCACCAAGATGGAGGGTGTAGCTGTGGCCATGAGTCAGACATTGTCTAATGATCCAGAGCCCACAGCTCATCGTAGAGCGGGTTGTCATCTTTCAACATGGCACTGATCACACCCGCTCACACATGCAACTGTGTGAGACCATCCCATTGTGCCGCAGGTGTAAGGTGCTGTGAAAGTGGAGGTGTGGGAGCTAGGGTTGTCGGATGGTGCGGGAGGAGGGGGGTGCTGGGTGGAGTGTTTGAGCGGAACGGTGGTGCAAGTATCTTGCTCAGCGATGCCCTCCCCCTAGTTCGTGAAATGTGCGGCGATCAACGCCTCGCGTGCTCACTCACCAAGCCAGTGCCATCATGCAGCCTCCCTGCCATATCCAGATCCCATGTCATATCCGTGCCCCCCCCCCACCCCTCCCCATCCTCCTCCTCCTCCTCATATGCAGATGCGTCGCCCTCATCAGGCTCCCCCTGTGCCGCCTCCTCCAGGACATCAGGCCCTCTGCTGGGCTATGTTGTGCAGCACGCAGCAGACAACAACTATGCAGCTGACCCTCTCTGAATGGTACTGGTGGCCCCTCCAGAGCGGTCCAGGCACCTGAAGCGCATCTTCAAGAGGCCAAAGCACCTCTCCACAACACCCCTGGTTGCTGCATGGGTCTCGTTGTAGCGAGTCTACGCGTTAGTCTGTGGCCTCCGTATAGGCGTCATCAGCCACGACCGCAACGGGTAACCCTTGTTCCACAGCAACCAGCCTCTCAGCCGGGGGGGGGGGGGGGGGGGGGGGTGTCCCTCGAACATGGCGGGGATTTAATATTGTGCCAGTATAAATATGCGCATGCATATTGCCAGGGTACTGGGCGCACACGTGCACGATCTTCATGCGGTGGTCGCAGACCATCTGAATGTTCATTGAACCCCTTTCTGTCAGTGAACACGTCCCTGTTCTCCAATGGTGGTTGCATGGCAACGTGCACCCCATCAGCCACCCCTGAACCATCGGTATCCTGGCCACGGAGCCGAATCCCGCTGCCCGGGCATCATGGTATGAGCAGTCCTCTGGAAACTGGATGTACCGGTCGCCGATGACATACTGTTGGTTACTGCTCGGATGCACCGATGCCTGTGAGGTACCGGACAGGTCCCCGCACGGCGGCTGGAACGACTCCGTCGCGTAGAAGTTGAAGGCTACCATCACCTTGACGGTCACCGGGATAGCATGTCCTCCCCCCGTTCCACGTGGTGCCAGGTATGTCATGTGGTGGCATATATGTGAGACGGTCTCCCTACTCATTCGGAGTCACCTCCTGCATGCCCTGTCTGGCAGGTTCTCGAACGACATATGGTGACGTTACACTCAAAGCCTCATGGGGCACCTCCGGCGCCTTGGCACCACCACCGGCTCCTCCTCCTCCCCCTGTGCCCCATAAAGATCAGAATCCTTGTCCTGTGCATCCCTGATGATGTGGTAGTCATCGTCCCCATCCGCCTCAGGTGGGCAGACCTGTAGCCCGGGCAGTTGGCTCGGGGCCCTCTGTAGCCAGTCCCTCTGCTGCAGCCGCCGCTGCCGCAGCCGCTCTGAGCCGCCTACATCGATGCTGCCGAATGGCCACCTACAGAGCAGCGGCTCCCGCCATGGCGGCAAACATCGCTGGCTGGTGCACAAACATGATGATCTGCAGGGGGGGGGGGGGGGGGGGGGGGGTAGATACAACATGTTTAACAATGGCGCTTTGACACCTCGACAGCCAGGTGCCATGGGATACGTGTGCCCCAGTTGGCTGGTCTCGCTACAGACACGCAGGCACCCTGACCCTTGCCCACAGTCTCCGTCCACCGGCCAGTTTACCCCGTCCCTCCTCAAGGGGCTGAGTGTTGCGGCTCCTGTGTGTGTGTGTGTGGGGGGAGGCTGGCCGCACCCAAGGTCAAGGCGTGTGACCGCGCAGGCCTTTGCCCATCAGCATGCCCTCAACTTGCAAGCGCATCTCCGCCACTGTCCTGCCATGGCAGGCCGGCTGGCATGTCGCTTCCGCGGAAAACCTTCCCCACACCCCCACCACAGAACATGGAGGCCCACTGCCCCGACCACCCCCCCCCCCCCCCACGGACATGACTGCACCCTTCACACCCCTCCCCCCTCCTCCTCCCCCACCCTCCTGCCCCTCCCTCTTCCTTCCCCCACTTCCCCCTCCTCCCCCCACCCTCCTGCCCCTCCCTCTTCCTTCCCCCTCTTCCCCCCCCCCCCCCCCCCCCCCCCCCCCCCCCCCCCCCCCCCCCCCCACCGAGCATGGCGGCATCCTTCCCCCACCCGCTCCTTCTTCCCCCACCCCCTCCTCCTCCCCCCCTCCCCTCCCCCCGCCGAGCATGGTGGCATCTTAGGGGCTGTTTAGCTCACAGGGCTAATCGCTGGATTTTAAAGCAGACCAAGCCGGCCAGCAGCACGGTTCAATTCCCGTAACAGCCTCCCTGAACAGGCGCCGGAATGTGGCGACTAGGGGCTTTTCACAGTAACTTCATTTGAAGCCTACTCGTGACAATAAGCGATTTTCATTTTTTTTCCTTCCCCCCCCCCCCACCGAGCATGGCGGCATCCTTCCCCCACCCCCTCCCCCCACCAGCACCGGCCGTGGACGGCACAACATGCTGCCTCCGAGAAGCTGGCCACTCACCTCCTCACTCCGCCTCCAAATTTATTTAGCAGGGGTGAACGGCGACAGCGTGACTCGGCCCATCGGGGCCGCTGAATAGCGGGGGGCCCGGAGAATCGCCATACTTAGCACCTCGAGTGATTCTCCAGCAGGCGCGGCGCCGACCTCGATGACACCGTTCTCGCCGGTTGGGAGAATGGCGGGACGGCGTCGGACCGACGTCACGCGAAAAATCAGCACGAATGGCAATACTCCCAAACGGCGCGGCATGGGAGAATCCCACCCTCTATGCTCAAACCCTCTCTCTGTATTATCCCATGCCAGTCCTTTGATGCTCTCAATGCCATCGCTAGTGCCTCTTATGGCCAAGGCAAACAACAGTGGGGAGAGTGGACACCCCTGCCTCGTCCCTCGGTGCAGTCTAAAATAATCCGAGCTCACTCGGTTCGTCCGCACGCTCGCCATGGTGCCTGGTACAGCAACCGGACCCAGTCTACAAAGCCCTGCCCAAACCAAACCCAAACCGCCCCAGGACCTCCCACAAAAACTCCCATTCCACCCAATCAAAGGCCTTCTCTGCATTCATGGCGACCACCACTTCCACCTCCCTTCCCTAGGACGGCATCATAATCACATTTCACAGCCTTCAAATGTTCGCCGCTAAATGCCACCCCTTCACAAACCCTGTCTGGTCTTCCCCTATCTCCCCTGGCACACAATCCTCTATTCTCGAGGCATCTACATTTAGAAGGGAGATTGGCCTGTACGACCCACATTGTTTCATAGAATTTACAGTGCAGAAGGAGGCATTCGGCCCATTGTGTCTGCACCGGCTCTTGGAAAGAGCACCCTTCCCAACCGCACACCTCCAACCTATCCCCATAACCCAGTATCCCCATCCAATACTAAGGGCAATTTTGGACACTAAGGACAATTTAGCATGGCCAATCCACCTAACCTGCACATCTTTGGACTGTGGGAGGAAACCAGAGCACCCGGAGGAAACCCATGCACACACGGGGAGAACGTACAGATTCCGCACAGTGACCGAAGCCGGGAATCGAACCTGGGACTCTGGGGCTGTGAAGCAATTGTGCTAATCACTATGCTACCGTGCCGCCCTGGGTCCTTGTTCTGGGTCCTTATCCCACTTCAGGATGAGAGAAATTGAGGCCTGTGACATCGTCGGAGGCAGTATGCCTCCATCCCTAGCCACATAAAACACCCTTACCAGCGGGGGCCCCAGCACCCTGAAAATTTTTTATAGAACTCTACTGGGTACCCGTCCGGCCCCGGGGCCTTGCCCGACTGCATCGCGCACAATCCCTCCATCACTTCCACCAGCTCAATTGGGTCCCCTGGACCCTCCACCAGCTCTTCCTCCACCCTTGGAAACTCCAGTCCCTCCAGAAACCACCTCATCCCCTCCACCCCAGCTGGGGGTTCCGACTCATATAACCTGCAGTAAAAGTCCCTAACACCCCGTTCACCCCCACCGGGTCCAAGAACGTACACCCCCCTCTGTCCTCCACTTTTCCAATCTCCCTCGCCGTCTCCCACTTCCTTAGCTGGTGTACTAGCTTCCTATTAGCCTTCTCCTCATATTCGTACACAGCCCTCTTGCCTTTCTCAACTGCCCACCGCCTTCCCTGTAGATAGCAACCCAAACTCCATCCGCAGCCTCTGCCATTCTTTCAAAAACTCCACCTCCGGGGCATCCGAGTACCTCTTTTGTTCCGACAAAACTGATGCTCCCCGAACCTGCTGCTGTAATCTTCATCCATTCTTGGCATTTTGAAAACTGCGTTCCTTATTTCAAACCTCAACATCATCCCCTAACCACCGATCCAGAAGTGAGCACTGTGTCACACATGAGACATTCTTGGATGCTGTGGAGGAGAGGCGGGGCACCCTGTTCCCCAGCGGGGGAAGGAGGCTGCCACCCAAGGATGTAAAGGCCGTGAGCGCTGTGGACTCCACCGCCAGGACCGGACAGCAGTGCCGGAAGAAGCTGCACGACCTCCTCAGGGCAGCTCAGATGAATCACCACCTCCATGACCCTGGCACATCCCACACATCCCATATTCATAACACAACCCCCTTCCCCCCAACCAGGTGGACCAGTATGCAGCACTGGGTGAGGGTGAGCAACCCCCAGGCCAAACAGGGTGAGATGCCCACAGCAGTGTTCCCCTGGCACCAACCCCCATCCCACACACCCGTAACCCCCCTCCCCTCTTGGGGGGCGATCAAACCCCACCCGCCGACAATCTGCGCGCACCCCAGCCTGCACCACAAGATTAACGTGCAGGTTCAGAAGCCAGTTAGGAAGGCAAATGCAATGTTAGCATTCATGTCAAGAGGGTTAGAATACAAGAGCAGGGATGTACTTCTGAGGCTGTAAAAGGCTCTGGTCAGACCCCATTTGGAGTAAGGTGAGCAGTTTTGGGTCCCGTATCTAAGGAAGGATGTGCTGACCTTGGAAAAGCTCCAGAGAATGATCCCGGGAATGAAGAGCTTGTCATATGGGGAACGGTTTAGAAGGATGTGGGGGAATCTAATTGAAACTTACTGGATACTGAGAGGCCTGGATAGAGTGGACGTGAAGAGGATGTCGGGAAAACTAGAACCAGAGGGCACAGCCTCAGACTGAAGGGACGATTCTTTAAAACAGAGATGAGGAGGAATTTCTTCAGCCAGAGGGTGGTGAATCTGTGGAAGTCCTTACAGCAGCAGGCTATGGAGGCAAACTCACTGAGGGTCTTTAAGACAGAGATAGATAGGTTCTGATTAATAGGGAGACCAAAGGTTATGAGAAGAAGGCAGGAGAATGGGGATGAGAAAAATATCAGCCATGAATGAATGCGGATCAGAGTGGCCTAATTCTGCTCCCATGTCTTATGGTCTTATTCCAACCGCCCACCATGCCGGTGCCTGCACACAGAGGCCACCAGCCGTTGACCTTCTGTGCTGCCCACGTCCAAGTGTCTCACACTGTGCATTGTCTGTCCACCCCCCAGGAGAAGACAGCTCACAGCCACAGGGAGAGAGGGAAGACCGGAGGGGGCTCCCAGGCCTGCGGCCCCTCACCACCGCAGAGCAGAGGGACTGGGACCCAGTCAGTGGGCCCGGAGAGCGGGCACTTGCCGAGGCCGAGGTTGGCATCAAAGAAGCAGATATGCCCCCAATGAATTTCACCGTGCCTATAGCATGTGTGGCACCCCCCACAACCCCTCCATCAACCCCATCGCCCACCAAAGGGGCAGGAAGTGGTGTTGACCATGCGTGCCACCCAAGCCAACACTGCACAGGTGGCGTCCGCAGTGGAGGCCTTGGGTGCGACAGTATCAGCCATGGGTCAAAATGTCCAAGGATGCTGTGCAGGACATGGCCGAGGCTCAGGACAGGGCTGGCCAGTGACAGGCTACCATATACTAGGCCACCTGACATTGTTTCGGCATTCCAGAGCTTGGCCCAGTCACAATGGGCCATGGCTTTGGGCGTCGCCAGCATTGGCCCGGTGCTGGCTAATCAGAACCAGATACAGAGGGACCTGGCACAGTCCCTGAGCGAAGAGGAACAGTCTCTGAGGGACATGGCACAGTGTCCCTGTACACCATAGCCGTGAGCATGGAGACCCTGGTCAAGACAAGAGCGAGACTCCAGGACTGGCAGCGCCGGGTGACAGTGGAGCCCCTGGAGCTCGCTCTGGCCGCATCCTCGCACCAAGAAGTAGCCCGGGGGCCATCAGGAGGCGATGGAGCCCGTGCTAGTGACTAGCAACACCGGGAGGTGCTGCAACACCAGCACCCCTGAATCTCCCACCTGTACCTGGCACATCCGATGGGCAGTGAGCCGAACAGGGTGGCACCATGCCACCTGTGACATCCTTGAGACTGCCGGGTCCATCCAGGCCCAGTCACTCCAGAGGACTACCGCCAAAGGGGATGCTGGTCACAGGGCGGGAATCGCAGCAGGCCGCCTCCACTCCTGATGTACCACCTGGGAAGCCACCTAGGCAGAGCGTTATGGCCTGTAAGACCAGAAAGGTAGACACCAGCTAAGAAGGCACGGGTGCAGCACTTAGGTTAGCAAGAGGAGTTAGGGCTCAATGTCTGTAAAAAGCACAATAAACACCCACCAACATTCTGAACTGCTTTGGTCCTCTGTCAGAAGAGTGTGAGGGATGGGCTGGGAGCAAAGATGTGCTGGGTGAGGGTGCAGGTTGGGGTAGAATTCCGCTGGTGTGGGGTGCAGGTGTTGGAGGTGGGCATGGGCAAGGGCCCCAAGGCCAGTCACTGCACATCGCCCCATTACCTGCACCCCACCTCCCACTTCTTACCCCAGAACCTACCACACACCCGCCACCCCAGGGGTTCGATGGGACCGTGAGATGGAATGGCCAGCACGCATGCAGGAATCACCTGGGCGGACAGTGCTACCGAGGGCAGGAGTCAGACTACGCCCAACGATGCAGAGTACCAAGGTTTATCACAGAGTGGGCCACCATCATCCTCCATCCCATGGATCAAGCCCATTGTTTTTTTTAATATATTTAGAGTACCCAAATCATTTTGTCCAATTAAGGGGCAATTTAGTGCAGCCAATCCACCTATCCTGCACATCTTTGGGTTGTGGGGGAGAAACCCACGCAAACAAGGGGAGAATGAGCAAACTCCACATGGACAGTGACCCAGAGCCGGGATCGAAACTGGAACCTCGGCGCCGTGAGGCAGCAGTGCTACCACTGCACCACCATGCTGCCCACAACCAAGCCCATTGATAATGCCAACCCAAGGCCCACACCCTAAGGTGCAGTAGGCAGGAAGCACAGGGTGGTCGGGGGGGGGGGGGGGGGGAGAGAGAGTGGGGGGGGGGGGTGGATGGATAGTGACAAAAAGCTAAATGATAGAAAATTGACTAAGCAAGAGAAACAAAAGATGATGAAAAATGGAACAGGCATTCCTAAATATATTGGGTATCTCTGCCAAGGCTGGCATTTATTGCCCATCCCTTTTGGCCTGAAGTGGTGTTGATTTTCTTGCATTTGTGCACAGGTTTATTACAAGTCAGCAACGTTCTAGGCTGCTTTATACGGTACTTAAGTGTCAATCACCTTTGTGCGGGACTGGAACTACATATACAGTATGCATGCTTTCTAAAGGGTATTTGGAAACCAGTTGGGTTTTTCAGCAGCTTCATAACTACTTTTACTCACCAGTTTCTAACTTTTGTTTGAAGTGATTTTAAATTCTCAAATTTTCTCGTGACCTTGTCCTCTGCCCTTTTTTACCCTTTATCCTTCTTTTGTTGTATGAGTGCAAAAAGGGACAGACATTGCGAAAATTCCTTCCCCGGTTTTGTATGTATGTAAAATAAACAAATCCTCTTATTTTACCTTGCTTTGAGTTTGCTGTCGGATTATCAATAGTGGTATTGATCATGCCAAACTGAAAGGTTGAGGAAATAAGCCATTGCTTATAAAGGGGGAAAATAAAAACACTTTTCTGTTTACAGATAGTGAGAGGAGAAATCAGGGTTGTTTAATTTAATCCCCCTTCTGTACCTAACATTGGATTTAAATTCGCCTTCTGTATTGCACTCATCTGATCTGATCCATGTAGCCTACTAATGTACCTGTATTCCAACATGCCCATAACAACTTTCCATTATAATATCTTTCCAACTTGCTTGTTTCCTGGGAGGTTAAATATTTGAAAACTCAATGTTATCTTACTTTTGGAAATATCTTAAAGTGAGTTCAAATAAAATTTCTTGTACACTATATATCTGAGACCCAGAGTTGCACAGGGAGAGCGGAGAGAAGATAAATGCCGGCAAGAGAACAAAATGCAAATGAAGGAAGGGGAGACATATTTCCACTGCAACATCATCGTCCGCAGCAGCAGCAATTTGTCCAGTTTTATCTCTTATCACTGTGATTTCCTTTTGTGCATGTTGATGTATTTTTTTCCTATGAAGCATATTTAAGCTAAACAAATTGTCAAAAGTTTTTCATTTTATCAGGTGCTTTAAATGTAAATTTAAATAAACTAATGTAACCCCAGTAGCTATTTATAAACTGTTTGTATTGTATTGTACTTCACATCTTTGTGGAGAATATAGGCTCTATTGGATCTACTAATTGTTTGGGGTCCTTTGAGAAATCAATTAAACACATACTGGGAAATAAAATGATTCCCAGAAATACTGAGTCTGCAAAAATATAATCAACTGCTAAGAAATGAGTTAACTATTGAACCCTTAAGGCCATGTCTGGATTCCAACAATGTTTCAAAGGATGTACATGTAAGCCCTACCTAAAGAAACAATATGAAGACATATTCAGCAAATTGCAACTAGTAACATAGTAAGGCTAGACTCTGTGGTGATATGTCTAGGAGGTTTACGGTACCTATCTGCCATTGGTGCAGAACACTCGCTGCCCATTGGCTCAGGTCGGTCATGTGCCTCTCGGCTGGTTGGTTGAGACTAGTCATGTGACTGCTCACCGATTGGTCGGGAGGAAAGTAGTCTCGCCTATGAGGCGGGGTATAAGAACCCGTACGACCCGGCAGTCTGCTTTTCTCTGTAGGTCGACTGCCGGGCACACAACTGGTTGATTAAAGCCTAATGTTTGGATCTTCATCTCGACTCGTGTCCAATTGATGGTACATCAGACTCGTCATGACTTAAAGACTATAATCATGAGAGAGAATACATGGGAAACTGTAGTGTCAGGGAAATAATAATTAATCTTGAGTGTGTGATTAATGTCTAATTAACTAATCACCTGTTAAGTAATTGACACCTTTCTGAATGAAACAGGGGGGTCTCTGTTGAGAGTAAAAACCAAAGAAAAATGAGTAAGGGACTAAAACATAGATAACGATTGACTTAAGAATATGATCATATGATAAATTTTTTTAGAAGCATTCCAGCCTTTTGGAATTCTTGAAGCATCTGTAGAAATTATTTTTATTTTTTGACGTATTTTCTTTCCCTTTTTCTTATGTTAATATTTTAATAATTTTTCACTGTATTCTGACGAATTTATGTATTATTTGATTCAGTTCTTATGCAAGTGTATGAAGTAAATTCTTCATAATAAAGTGTGTTTTGGACACCTCTATCAACCAGACTGAGTACCTTGGGCGGGATTCTCCCTACCCAGTGGGGCAGGGGGTCCTGGCGGGACGGACTGGCGTGTACCACTCTGGTGTTGGGCTGCCCCAAAAGTGCAGAAACCTCCGCACCTTCAGGGGCGAGGCCCACCCCGGAGTAGTTTGCGCCCCGCCGGCCGGCAGAAATGGGGCTTGACGCCATGCTAACCGGCGCCGAACGGCCTCCGCCGGCCGGCGCGAGTTGGTGCATGCGCGGGAGCACCAGCGCGTGCTGGCATCGTCCCTGCACATGCGCAGAGGGCTTCATTTCCGCACCGGCAATGGCGGACTGCTACAGCCACCGGTGCGGAACAATAGAGTACCCCCACGGCACAGGCCCGCCCGCAGATCGGTGGGCCAGGCCGTGGAGCACCTCCCGGGGCCAGATCCCCCCGCACCCCCCCAAGAACCCTGGAGGCCGCCCGCGCCGCCAGGTCCTGCTGGTGGGAATGGCGAAAGTCGGGCGGGACTTCGGCCCATTGCGGGCCTGAGAATTCGGGCAGCTCTGGAGCCCATTGAGTCGCTCCGGACCCAGCCATTCTCTGAGGCGGGCGGCGCGACTCACACCGGGCCGATTTCTGGGGGGGCGGGAGAATTTGGAGGACAATGGGGGTGGGATTCACGCCGACCCCTGGCGATTCTCCGACCCAGCGGGGGGTCGGAGAATCCCGCCCCTTATTTTTGGGAGAAAAATAAGAGGTCCTCCAGGCTTAGAATCGTGCCTGAAATTGGTGGAATGGCCACTAGAAATTTGCCACCCTGCTTCATTTGTTCATATCTGGTTCATATCTGCAGAATATGAGGGTGGTGGGAGGAAGCCTGCATCCATCTCCCCTGGACTACTCATTTTTAAAACAGTCCTCTCAAGTCACTTAGCGTATGAGAATCCGAGAATAGACCTCCAATTTTGCAGGATATTACCATTAGGGAACTTCCATGAGGCCCTTGAAAGCAGGCATATTCAGTAGACGAAGTTTCCTGTCATGCATCTCTGCACTGACACTAATGTTGTGGAGGATTTTCAAGACCATTGTCGTTAAAAAAAAAGTACTACTTGGTATTACCTTGCTATCTCCTGTTGTTTCGAAGAAGTAAAATCCTTATCTGAACAGATTTCATCTGCCTCTTGCTGGATTGACTCTGGAAGTTTACTACAGCCATATCCTTTTCTGCTTGGAGTGTAGTACAGCTTTGAAGCCAGTTGCAAATCAATGGGTAATACATGACTCGGCTCAACAGTGCAAAAGTGGTGGATAGTCTGATATCCTCGAGCTCTGCAAAAGAAAATCCAAATAATAACAGAAATCAATTCCTTTGGGTACATTTGATGAAAAAACATCAAGAAAATGACCTTTTGTTATTTTGAAAAACAAAACACAATTTTGTGCAGAAATCTAGGGCGGGATTCTCCCCTACCCAGCGGGGCGGGGAGTCCCGGCGTGATGGAGTGGTGTGAACCACTCCGGCGTCGGGATGCCCCAAAGGTGTGGAAGTCTCCGCACCTTTAGGGGCCAAGCCCTAACATTGAGGGGCTAGGCCCGCACCGGAGTGGTTGGCGCTCTGCCAGCCGGCGGGAACGGCCTTTGGCACCACGCCAGCTGGGGCCGAAGGTACTTCGCCGGCCGGCGTAAGTCTGCGCATGCGCCGGAGCGTCAGCGGCTGCTGACGTCATCCCCACGCATGCGCAGGGGACGGGGTCACGTCCGCCTCCCCCATGGTGAAGACTATGGCGAAGGCGGAAGGAAAAGACCCCCAGGGGCCAGATCCTCCTGCCCCCCCAGGACCCCAGAGCCCGCCGCGCCGCCTGATCCCGCCGGTAAGATAGGTGGTTTGATCCACCCCGGCGGGAGAGGCAAGACAGCGGCGGGACTTCGGACCATCGCGGGCCGGAGAATCGCTGGGGGGGGGGGGGGGGCGCCAACCGGCGCGATTCCCGCCCCCGCCGAATCTCTGGTGCTGGACACTTCGTGACACGGCGGGGGCGGGATTGACGCCGGCCCCCGGCGATTCTCCGACCTGGCAGGGGGTCAGAGAATTCCGCCCCACATCTTTGAAAAGGTACAGAGGGATGTTTTTGAACATAAAACGGGGGCAGAATTCTCCGACCCCCCGGAGAATCGCCCGGGACCGGCGTCAATCCTGGCCCCGCCGTGTCCCGAATTCTCCACTCCCCGAGATCGGCGGGGGCAGGAATTGCGCTGCACCGGTTGGCAGGCCCCCCATGATGGGCCGAAGTCCCGCCGCTGACAGGCCTTTCCCGCCGGCGTGATTTAAACCACCTCTGGTGCTGGCGGGTTTGGCGGCGCGGGCGGGCTCCGGGGTCCTGGGGGGGGGATGCGGGGCGATCTGACCCGGTGGGGTGCCCCCACGGTGGCCTGGCCCGCGATCGGGACCCACCGATCAGCAGGCGGGCCTGTGCCGTAGTGGCACTCTTTTTCTTCCGGCCAAGGCGGGGGCGGAAGAAACCCCCTCACCTGCGCATGCGTCAGTATGACATTAGCAGCCGCTGACGCACCGGTGCATGCGCGGACTTCCGCCGGCCGGCGAAGGCCTTTCGGCCCTGGCTGGCGGGGCGCCAAAGGCCATTCTCGCCGGCCGGCGGAGCGGGAGCCACTCCGGTGTGGGCCTAGCCCCTCAATGTGAGGGCTTGGTCCCTAAAGGTGCAGAAAATTCCGCACCTTTGGGGGGGCCCGACGCCGGAGTGGTTCACCACTCTGCTGGGTAGGGAAGAATCCCGGCCCAGATCCAAAACAGTTGCAGCAAAGATTGATATCCATAGAATTCCAACAGTGCAGAAGGAGATCATTCGGCCCATCAGGTCTGCACGGCCCTCTGAAAGAACACCCTACCACCACCCACTCTATTCCCGTAACGGCACCTAACATGCACATATTTTGAACTAAGGGGCAATTTTAGCACGGCTAATCCATCCATCTAGGGACACAAAAATGTGTTCACCAGCAACTCTGATTTAGTAAAAAATGGCTTGTTCTTTACACATATGGCTACATAAAGGGACAGGATACTGGATATCAGTGTAAAATTTACATAGGCAGAAGCTTTGCCTCTGGTATTTCCGTGGGATGCTGTAACACAGGATTTCCTTCCTGCTCTTTGACGTCACTAACATGGAGCACCCTGTGTGGTTTCATTGAAACAATGAGACCACTACTTTAGATAGATTCATGAACATTTAAAAAGCTTTGAGATCACAGAAAACTGCATTCCAAAAGGCAAGAATTTTCTTTTGGAAAATAAGAATCAAGATTTTGAAAATTTTGATCATCAAAAAATGAGGGAGTACCTTGATATTTTCATTCAGACGGCGAGGCACAGAACAGAATCATGGGGCAGAATCTCCCCATCCTATTCAAGGCAGGTTTCATGGCAGGTGGGAGCAGAGAATTTGGCGGCAAGCAAAATGTCAGAAACTCGCCAGCGTAAAAACAATTTGCAATTCTCCCAAAGGCGGGGTAATTGGTGTGTTGATTATCCCACTGCTGGTGGGGTGAATGCCATTTACATTTCTTTACATCACATGAATGATCATTAAACCAGCTGCCTGCTCGCTGAAATCTCCTCATACCTTCCAATCTTGTGTAATGCAAGCTGGAAATTACATCGGCATCAAACCAGTTTGAAAATGAGTGGCATGCACAAGTTGAATTTCATTTCACTTGTGACGTTGAGGTGTGTGCATAATACATAGCCGAGCTTCCATAGCACTGCGTCATTCTTGTGGCTTTTAATGCTGTCGGGTTGGTCTCCTCCAGCTCTTTGCTGACATTGTCTACAAGGACACCCCTTGTAGGCATCAACGTTCCACCACCCCCATCTTCCCCTTGCACCGAACCCCTAGTTGAAATTCTCATCAATAAAAGTGGAGGCCTGCTTGAGGCATGTGAGATGCCCTTGCAGACAATGGTCCGACACTGCTCAGTACTGCAGCCGGGGATGGAGAATACAGGCGTTTTTGCAACCAAAGGCTGACACCATTGTCTGCAAGGGCATCACACAGGCCTCAAGCAGGCCTCCACTTTTATTGATGAGAATTTCCACCAGGGGTTGGGTGCAAGGGGAAGATGGGGTTGACAGAGGAAAAAAGGAGGGGCAGGAGGGCGACAGGGAAGGAAGGCTGTTCAAGGGCACGGGGGGCAGGAAGAGTAAAGCGGGGGGGGAGGGTGCAATGGGGAAGGAAAGCTGTGCATGGCCAGTGGGGTGGAAGGGAAACAGAGCACAATGGAAGGCAGAGTGTCAAGGAGATGGATGAGGAACAATGGAAGGCAATGGGAAGACCAACGGGTGGGAAGCTGGAGCCCGACAAGGCTGAATGAAAAGCTGACAAACAAGGGGGTCCGTGGCTGGAAGACACGGACTCTGAAATAGGAGGGGAAGACATAATAAATTGGCAGAGTATGTGAAGCTCTCCATTGGGGGGAGTTGGGGGGACGCATTCATCTTGGTAGCTGACTCTACACACAGCCTCTAGATGGGTTGAGTAGAGGTCCACATGAAGTACATGCAGGTAGGAAAGTCTAGCACAACAACTGTGGGATCCAGTATAATTGAGGGAGGCTGGCGAACACCTGGAAGAAGCTCTACCTTCACTCTACCTGTGACAATTGGAGGATTTTAGGAATATTGGGGGTCTAAATATTGGGACAAGTTAAGAGTTTAAAGCCTTTATAGTGTGTGGCTGCAGTGATCATGGTTTTAAAAAGGATTTTGCTTTGCCTTGAGGGAATAGAATATGAAATTGACAAAGGAATGTGTTTTGCAGTTTAGGCTAATGGACTGTGGTTTGACTGGGGAGGTTCCTGGGGAGTTAATGCTTTTGCAGCCTGCAGATATAATTTGTTTTTAGCTTGGGGAGATGAGGTCATTGCTGGGTGGAGCCCACAATTGCAGAGAGGCAGTAACTATTTGAAGATAGGCAGCCAGAGTCAGAGGGTGTTCCAACCAGAACCAAATCTGTTTTATAAAGCAAGTATTACTCTATGCCCTGCTAATTACAAACTGGATTAACAGTTGGATTTTCATGTTGTTTAATGGGAAATTGTATACTTATGTTAAGGGGTATTTGTAAGCAGTTCTTTACATATGTGAAGTTAAAGTTTAATATTGCATTAATTATAAAGTTTTGTTTAAGAAATACCAAAGCCCTATGTTTTCATGCAATCACTCCTGGAGCACATCATTCTTTCAACACAGTCTTAAAATAAATAAAAATATTGGGGTTTCTGTCCAATATCCTCGCCACTGTTGGGGTCTGATCTGGGATCATAATAAAATTGGGGGCTCATCCGGGATCAGGATCGGGGTCCGGGATCAGATTCTTAAGTGTAACTCCTTGTTTGGCTTGGGGTTATTGAACTTAAAGACAGTGAATGTGTGTGGAATGATTGCATTCTTTCAGGTTTTGCCATTTAAATCGGGAGTGACAGGAGATGGCTCTTGCAGTGCAAACATTTTCCTGGGTGTTGAAGCGATTACCTGGGATGGTTTACAAAAGGAGACTAAAGCAAAACTTTTGAATTTGGTGGAGAAACTGTAGTTAACTTTATCAAAAAGGGTGAGGAAGCTAGAGATAATACAAGCCATAGCTCAATTTTTTAATTTGCCAGAGACACAGCCTGAATCATTAGAATTAACTATAAATCAATTGCAAATAGAAATGAAGAGATTGGAAATAGAAACAAAGGAAAAGGAGAGGTTGTCAATAGCAGAAGCAAAGGAAAAGGAGAGATTGGCAATGGCAGAAGCAGAGGAAAATAAGAGATTGGCAATGGCAGAAGAAAAGGAAAAATGGAGGGCAAGAAAAGAAAAAAGAGAGGACTTTTCCAAAGGAAATGGAAAGGAGGAAGATTGAGGTAGAAATGGATAGATTAGCAAAGGATGAAAGGGATACACAAAGAGAGCAAATTTGATCTTCAGAAACTGGCACTGCAAGGAGAACTTCAACTTAAAAGTTTGGAGTTAAAGGTAAGAGCTGAGGAAGGTCTAGAGCAGTGGTTCCCAACGTGGGGCGTACGCCCCACAGGGGGGCAATTTGATTTTTAAGGGGGGCAATTGAGCGCGACTGAGGAGGTCTGGGTCCAAATTTTCGATTTTTATTTTTTTGGATTTTCCATCAGGTAAACATATGTAGTTTATGTTTCAGATGTTATTTTGAGTAAATAATTTTTTTTGGGTAAAAAAGGTCTTTATTGTGTAGTTATTACATAATCACCGCGCCATCGCTCTTCATGCACGTCGCACGAAGCGCGCGAGGTCATGGGAGAACCTGTCCATGATGAACGGTCACCTTTCTGCCTCTTATGCCAACAATGCTTGACCAACGAATCAATGAAACGAGGTCGTCTTGAGGTGCATTTGAAGGCGAAACATAGTGCGTATGTAAATTCAGATTTGAATTACTTCAAATCTTTAAAGGATAAGTTTGAAAAAAGATCAACAATAAAGTCTCTGTTCACTGCACAAACTGTTACTGTCAGTCGTACTCTTGAGGCTAGTTATGAAATTTCTTTACTCATTGCTAAATCTGGAAAAAATCATACTATAGGGGAGGATTTAATTAAACCATCAATATCAGCATTTCTTAAAACAGTTCTGGAAAAAGATGACAAAGATGTTAAAGCCATGCCACTCAGTAACAACACTGTTAGGAGAAGAATAGATGAAATGAGTGAAGATATTGAAACACAACTTGTTGAAAAGCTGAAATCAAGAAAATTCTCAGTACAAATGGATGAATCAACTGTGAGAGACAGTGAGGCCTTATTGCTAACCTATGTAAGATATATTGATAAAGGTGAATTTGCTGAAGAAATGTTATTCTGCAAATCGTTAGAGACCACCACTACTGTCACTGATATATATAATAAACTAAAACACTACTTAGATGTCAATAATATACCAATGGAAAACATAACATCTTGTGCAGCTGATGGTGCTCCTGTTATGATGGGCAAGAAAAATGGCTGCTTAAAATTGATGAAAGGTGAGAATCCGGAAATGCTTCTTGTGCACTGTATTATTCATAGAGAGAACTTAGTGTCGAAAAATATTTCTCCTGTACTTAATGAGGTACTGAAATCAGTTATAAAATCTATCAATGCTATCAAAGCTAATGCCAAATGTGAGCGTCTTTTCAAGCAATTTTGTGAAGATACAATGCAGACCATGTGAGACTTTTACTTCACACTGAGGTACGGTGGCTTTCGAAGGGGAATTGTTTGAAAAGATTCATGGAACTATTTGATGAGCTTAGTGACTTTTTAAGTGAAAAGCCTGAAATGAAGCACCTGCTAACCGTTGATGGAAAAGCGTTTGTGAGTTATTTAGCAGATATTTTTGAAAAACTGAATGTGTTGAATAAACAACTTCAAGGAACAAATAAAACTCTTGTTGATGCAAAGGCGAAGATATTTGGCTTTATTTCATTTATCGAGTTATGCCAAAAACATATTTCTGACAAAAATTTTGACCAGTTTCATTGGCTAAAGAAATGTGAGCCGACTGATGCTGCTGTACTTGTCATTGTGGATCATCTGAAAATATTGGCCTCTGATTTGAATTAAAGATTTTCTGATTTAAAACAGATTGATTTTCCAACATGGGTGATGCAGCCAGTGCTAGTGGATCTATCTGATGTTTCAATGCAGTACCAAGAAGAACTCTCGGAAATACAAAATGATGAGTCAGTTAAAACTTTATTTAACATAAAAGGAGCGATGGCATGGCTTTGTGATGAGACAGAAACTAAATACCCAAATTCAACCAGGTTTGCAAGAAAACTGTTGTTACCGTTCCCATCTTCATATTTAGCTGAATGCGGTTTTAGTGCTGTAAATGATTTGCTACTGAAGAAAAGAAATCAACTGGATATCACTAAACGAGATGATTTGAGACTGAAGCTGACTAAATCAGTGCCTAATATAAAATCTCTTTGCAGCAGGCATGAAGCACAAGGGTCTCACTAACTTTATTCTAATTATCTTGAGGTGAGCTCAAATGGTATTTTGCATTTGATAGGTACCTTTACTTTATTGTACAGTAATTAAAATGATCGAAGTATTACAGAAAAAGCTTCCATTCAAATTAGTTTGTGTTGTATAACATTTCAGTTCTCTATTATATGTTTTGAAACTTTATTTGCTGTTTTCGTATGAGACAATCCACAAATATTTCAATATTCTAATATAGAAATTTTCTCTCTCTTTATTACCTGTGAATACTCTTTTATTATCATATTTATCATTATTATTATTTTAATACCACTTAATGTTTTTTTCTTTTTTTTTTACAATCTTTTAGTAATTTCTTGCTCAGAACTTTAACTGTCTTTTGTTTATTTCATTTTTCTTTTTCATGGATGCCATGTTCTTTTGAAGCTTGTTTAAACCAAAGTATTGGCGTTTTAAGCTTCTTTAGCTGAAACGGAGTTCACTTTTTAAATGATAAGAATTATATATCACCACATGGGGGGGGGGGCATCAGGATTTTAGAAGTGATTAGGTGGGGCATGGCCAAAAAAAGGTTGGGAACCACTGGTCTAGAGGAAGAAGAAATACTTCCTAGTCAAAAGATTTAGTAGGGAAATGTGTAAATATATTCAAACATTGTCAAGATTTGATGAGAATGAAGGAGAAACCTTTAATTTGAGAAAGTGGCCAAAGAATTGAATAAGCCAGAGACAATGTGGGTAGTGTTGGTTCAAACAAAGTTGGTAGGTAGAGCTAGTGAAATGTTTGCATCACTATCAGCTGATAGGCATTATGATGAGGTGGGGAAAATCAGATTAAGTGTATATGAACTACTGCCAGAAGCCTACAGGCAGAAGTTTAGAATTCTAAGGAAAGAACCAGGTCAGACATTGTAGAGTTTGAAAGCCTTAAACAAAATAATTTTAATAGGTGGTTAAGAACATTGAAAATAGACAAAGCGTATGATGTCTTAAGGAAATAATTATTTTGGAGGAATTTAAAGATTCACTTCCCTCAGTAATGAGAACTCATGTGGAAGAGCAAAGTGTTAAAACTGCTAGACAGGCCACAGAGATGGCCGATGATTTTTAATTGGTGCATAAAGGAAAGTTCGGTTTCCGACATCAATTTCAAACGTGAGGGATAGAAACTGCGGAAATGAGATATTCAGAGCTGGTCAATGCAAAAGAGGAAGTAGATTTAGTGACGGTTAGGAGAGTTTGCCTCAGAGTAAAAAGGAAAAATATGCTAGTGACAGAGAGACAAGAAAACTCAAGTGTTTTTATTGTAATAACTTTGGGTATGTGAAGTCGCAGTATTGGTGGCTTAAGAAAAGTACAGGGAACAGACTCGGTAAAACAGGGTAAGTCAGTGGGGCTTATTAAAGTGGAAGAAAACCATTGTCCCAGTGGAAGAGGTGCAACAGTGGGTACAACCTATTCAGAGGTTAGTGGAATGCAGGTACCAGAGGCGGGATTTTTCTTTTGCATGACTTAGTCTCCACGCTGGCGGGAAAACCGGTGCGAACCACTCCGGCGTCAAAAGCCCCCGAAAGTGTGGAATTCTCCACACTAGGTGGACGCCGGAGAGGTTGGCGGCGCGCCAGCCGGTGCCGAAGGGACTGCGCGAGTTTGCACATGTGCCGAACAGCCAGCATGATCTCGCGCATGCGCGGAACTGCCGGTGTAGTTCTGCACATGCGCAGACCGGCTGGCGTATCCTCGCGCATGCACAGGGGGTTGTCTTCTCCATGCCGGCCATGGCGGGACTGGCCAAAAACGGATGGCCGCTCGGCCCATCGGGGCCTGGAGAATTGCCAGGGGGGCCACTGCCAACAGCCGTCAACCGGTGTGGCGTGAACCCCGCCCCTGCCCAAAAACCAGAGAATACGGCAGCCGGCGTTGGGGCAGGATTTGCGCTGCCCCCCCCCCCCCCCGGGGATTCTCCGAGCCAGCGGGGAGTCGGAGAATCCCACTGCAGAACCTTTCAAGGGCTTTATTTGTGAGTGCACAGTTTACTCTTATGTACAAGGTGGAGTAGGTAAAGAGATTAAGTTATTAAGAGATACAGGAACAAGTCAATCTTTAATGGTGAGAAATAATGGGATATGTAGTTTATCAGGTGTATTGCCAGAGAAGGTGGTAATACGTGGAATTAGTGGTGAGAGCAGTAGCATGCCACTACGTAAGGTAAGGTTAGAAAGTCTGGTGAAAAGTGGTGAGGTGGTAGTAAGAGTAAAATAATAATTACCTTTTTTTGGGGTACAGTTTATTCTAGGTAATGATGTAGCTAGATCACCGGTGGGAGTGCAACCTACTGTGGTTGAAAAGCCAGTGGAAAGTCAAACAACTGAGATGCTGAAAGAAGTATATCCGGGAGTGTTTCCTGATTGCGTGGTGACCAGATCACAAAGCTTTTAGCTAAGGCAGGTGGAAGAGAACGTGAGGACAACCGATAGGGAGGCTGAAGTTCAGTTGTCAGAAATCATATTTGATCGTATTTGATCAGATGGACGTTCCTCAAATTAAATTGAATAATCGAATAATGAGGAAGTATTTAGGGCAGCACGGTAGCACAAGTGGATAGCACTGTGGCTTCACTGCACCAGGGTCCCAGATTTGATTCCCTGCTGGGTCACTGTCTGTGCGGAGTCTGCACGTTCTCCACGTGTCTGCGTGGGTTTCTTCCGGGTGCTCCGGTTTCCTCCCACAGTCCAAAGACGTGCAGGTTAGGTGGATTGGCCATGATAGATTGCCCTTAGTGACCAAAAAGGTTAGGAGCGGTTACTGGGTTACGGGGAGTGGAAGTGAGTGCTTAAGTGGGTTGGTGCAGACTCGATGGGCCGAATGGCCTCCTTCTGCACTGTATGTTCTATGTTCTATTAAAAAGCCAGGATAAATTATTAAATTACCTTCCGTGGGAAAATCGAAATGACCTAAAAGAGTTATTACAGTCACATAAAGCTGTATGTGAGAATAAATTGGGAAGTAGGAAAGTAATTATGCATTATGTAGATATTGGAAATGCTAATGTTCAATTTGTATGGGAGTCAAAGTGGAGAAGCACCATCTTGTTGTCCCACAGTAATGTTATCGCTGAAAATGAAAGTAACAACAAATCTGTTTAGATGTCTGAGGAAGTCTGGAAGGACCACAATGCTAGGTTAAGGTGGCCCCTTCTTGGGATGCCCTCTCACTTGTTGAGTGAACAGAAGTCAGGCTACTAAAAGCCAATGCATTCATCAGCGCTGTTAACAGGATACACAGAGCTCAGTGGCTTCGCATCACAATTGCTGCATCTCAATTGTAATACCGAGGAATGTAGACTTTGTGAATGCAGGCAAGAGTGAAGGAGACATAGCTGCAGCATAAATGGCATTCCGACAATTACAGCCAGTCACGTGTTCACCATAAATGCCATTTATAACTGGCCAAACGGCTTCCACTCATTACCATGAGCAATTAATGGGTCATTAGCACACCCCTTTAGAGAATGGAGCACAGAGCTACTTTGGGTCACAAATCTCACATGCCTCTTATCATTCCACACAGGGATGTCACATTTCTGGGATGTTATCTTGGTCACCTCAATGTGTGTGCTATAGCATCTCTCTTGCATCAGCCACCTTGCAAGTAAGGATGGAAAAGCTGTGGAGCCCTAAATTGCCCATACGTTGCTTATTCTTAGCTTCACTTTCTCAACACTTTAATCAGTCTTGCTTCCTTTCAGAGAGAAGGCAAAAGAACAAAAGGATCCAGGATGCAATGTTGCCTTTGTCAGAGTCCCAGTGCAATGGAGGTGGTGAAGGAGGGAGAGGCAACGCTGAGCACAACTCCAGCAGGAGGCCCCGCCTGAGTGACATGACCAAAGGGAACTAAAGCATGAGCAAGAGGGTCAGGAAGAGAGACCCAGATAACAGAGGCGAGGTTTAAGGTTTATCGGTAAAAAATCTCCAATTTACAAATCAGTGAGAGGCAATGCCAGGCATGCCTGTGCTTGTCGCGAGACCTCGTACATCACATAAGCCATGTTCTTCAGGAAGGCCTGATGCCAGGTTGGATTACAGGCATTCCTCTACCAGTGGCTTTGAAGGTGACCGTAGCATTGGATTTCATTGCCTCTGCATCTTTCCAGGGATCAACAAGGGACCTGTGCAGCATCTCTCAGTCTGCATCACATTGATGCATAAAGGAATTAAGGGCAGGCAGACGAATCAACTCCCGACCCACCATGTGATGCGACCTGATGCTCACCTGTGTATAATTAATGAGCTTCCAAACATAGAATCAGACAAGACTTCCTGCTATTCCGATCACCGTAGGAAACATCTGCCACGTACTTAAGTCTCAGAAATGGAAAATTCTTCTGGTTGTAGTACAGAAGAAGGCTATTCAGCCCACTGTGTTAATGATGCTCTCTGCAAATCAAATCAGCAAGTCCGATAACCCCACAATTTCCCCATAGCCCAATAATTTTTTTCCCTTCAAATGCTTATCCAATTCTTTTTTGAAAGCCACAATTGAATCTACCTCCACCACTCTCTCAGGCAGCACATTCTGACCTAACGACTTTGTGCAGAGAAAAATATTTCCCCATGTCACTGTTGGTTCTACTGATCTCTGGTTTTCAACCTTCTGCCAATAGCTTCATTCTATTTCTCCCCCCTAAGACTTCATGATTTTGAATACCTCTATCAATTTCCTCTTAACCTTCCCTTCCCTTCTCCAAGGAAAATAACAACCCCAGCTTCTCCGTTGCAGCGCAAGGTAATACAACAAGGCAGGGTTAAATAACACGCTAATTTATTAACAAAGGAAGAACTTTACATATACAGAACAACACAACTCCAACACAATACTAGTCCCACCTGTCATAATATACATCTATGTATATAATGGAGTGCAGACAGGCAGTGATTGACACACAGAATGACCAGTAAGCACACAGAACAGAGCAGCCAATCACCAGACAGGACACAACCACTATAAAGCCAGAGGGGACCAGTTTTCCCGCTCTCTCAGGACCCAGCCTCTGAGACAGTCAGAGTTTGTGAGCTAGCCAGTGCAAATACCATGCGGTAGCTAGAAAGTCTGGTCAGGCTGTTATCAGGTCTCCAGTCAGGTCAGCATAGTGTCAACCCACAGTTGAACATGTATAATAGTTTAGATGTTAAATAAAACCGTGTTGCATCTCATCAAGTGTTGGAAGTCTGTCTCTCGCTACACTGTATCAAGTGCAGTCCACATCGACCCAGCCTGCCCAACACGTCACCACCGACTCCTGAGCTTACTCTGATGATCCCCTGCTACCCAGGTCCATGCTCTGGCACTCGATAAACCCAGGTTCATTTCCATAGCTTCTGGGTAAGTCACGTAGCCCGCAAAGGATTACCCGTATCAGGGGACAATGTGACTTGTGCGCAATTCTGCAATTGGTTTTCCATACTTGATGCATCAGAGTCCCCATCAGTGGCAGGCAATCTTACAAACTCTGAAGATGAACCAATACCAACACCCCCCCCTCAGCTTCTTCTGTTGACAATGAGATTCCCCTTAAGAATATCTTGGTTTTACGACCGTTGACTCTGTGGCCAACACACTGGTAGCTACTACTGGGTCCACAGGCCTCCTGTGGGAGGGGACAGCTTCCCGTCTTCT
This sequence comes from Scyliorhinus canicula, assembly GCF_902713615.1. NCBI lineage: Eukaryota > Metazoa > Chordata > Chondrichthyes > Carcharhiniformes > Scyliorhinidae > Scyliorhinus > Scyliorhinus canicula. Next base: position 76,197,823 of record NC_052147.1, on the reverse strand, counting down.
CATGTTATCTACGTGCTTCTGTATTTCACAGTCCTGTAAGTTGATGACATAAGACATTGGGACTGTCCTTGTAATAACCTCCCCGGGTACCCAAGATGGTCACTCTGAAATTTCGTACAAAAACTAAATCCTCCAATTCAAATAACCTGTCTCCCTTTGCTGAGTTGTGGTTCTTCTTGTATGAGGCTTACTTAGCCGCCACCCTTCCCGTCAAATTCAGGAAAATAAGGTCAAGGCAGGTACTAAGGTGTCGACCCATTAACAACCCGGCCAGAGTAACCCCGGTAGTAGCGCGTGGGGCTGTGTTGTATGTGAGTAAAACATTGCCTAAGAGGAGCAGCAGTGGTTTGTTGAACTAGTTCCCGAGGCTTTAAAGGTTTGTACTGCATGTTCCGCCAACCTATTGGAAGCAGGGTGATAGGGGGCTGCACGTATTTGCTGGTCTTGTTAGATTTGATGAGGAGTTGAAACTCCTCGGCTGTGAAAGTAGTGCCATTATCAGAAAAAATCACTCCTGGGATACCATGTGATGCAAAAATCTGTCGCAGCTTGTTGACCGTGGCAGTTCAATGCATGATTTGGACAGCCAACCATATTGAGTGAGCGTCAACAATGATTAAAAACATCATTCACACAAAGGGCCCGCAGAATCGATGTGGAGCCTTGTCCATAGACAGCCCAGTCACTCGTAAGGATATAGTTTAGCTGCGGGTGGAAGGGTCTGCTGCGTCTGGTGATGATCGCCACGGCTGACTATGCTCTCTTTGTCTATCCCTGACCACCAAATGTAGCTCCTGCCAAACATATTCATCTTGGGGCAGCAGGGTAGCATGGTGGTTAGCATAAATGCTTCACAGCTCCAGGGTCCCAGGTTCGATTCCCGGCTGGGTCACTGTCTGTGTGGAGTCTGCACGTCCTCCCCCTGTGTGCGTGGGTTTCCTCCGGGTGCTCCGGTTTCCTCCCACAGTCCAAAGATGTGCGGGTTAGGTGGATTGGCCATGCTAAATTGCCCGTAGTGTCCTAATAAAAGTAAGGTTAAGGGGGGGGGGGTTGTTGGGTTATGGGTATAGGGTGGATACGTGGGTTTGAGTAGGGTGATCATGGCGCGGCACAACATTGAGGGCCGAAGGGCCTGTTCTGTGCTGTACTGTTCTATGTTCTATGTTCTATGCTTTGGTCAGGATGTGCCTTGTGCAATGCCTGGAGAAGTGACTGTCACCCTGGGGATGGCATTATCACTCTGCACTCCCAAAAAAGCACCCGTCTTCACAGCTAATTTCATCCCTTCGCTGTTAGCAGGACCTGACTTGCTCTAACTTATCAAATGGCAGCCAGTTAGAACCATCCTTTTTACCTTTGATAAAACCAGCTCACTGTCAGTCCATATCATGTCTTGATATGGGCTGAAAAAATAGGCAGAGTGTTCAGGAAATTCAGGACAAGGAAAATCTGTGGAATAGGAGGTGACGGTACCATCTGTGGAAATGGAAACCGGTTTCAAGCATCAGCATTTCAGATCTATGTTGGAAAGTGTAATAAGAAGCAGCCAACAAAATGCCCATCTTTGTACTCTGACCAATGCTATCAACAGAACCTGCTTATCCTCGTGAAAAAGCCATGTAACGGTCCAAGCTGATGGTGAAGTGTCAGCCATAAACATATTGATGGAATGTCTTGACGGCATATATTACCACAAAATTCTCTTTATCTATCTGTGAATACTTCCTTTAAGCATCCAACAAGGTTCTGGAAGCAAACGCGACTGGCCGCTCCATGCCATCTTCTATTTTATACCATAAGGCGATGCATCACACCTCAGTGTTGTGGGTCTGTCAGTAATAACAATTGTTCTGAAGTAGAATTGCTCTATGGACCACTAAAATATCACTGTGGACCCCCAATTCGGTATTTTTTTTGTGTGGACCCCCAGTAATGTTACATGGACCCCCAGGGTCCATGTGGACCCCGGTTGAGAACCACTGGTCTAGGGGATCTAGGTCAAAGGGGACAAGTTAGGTTGACGATTGTAGGGGCTGTTTCATTTGGTCATAAGATTTTCTCTGGGAATCCTCTCACTTCCATCATTGAAACTTCTTCAACAGGGCTGCCAAATGGTCGACATGTTGGGTAAAAAAATGGTCATAATTCTTGACCGTCCCGAAGAAGGACTTCAGCTCAGTCACATTCATTGGTGCCGACACTCCTTTTATCATTTTTACCTTCCCCTCGAGTCAAAAAACAGCCTTTTGCACCTATTTTGAAATCTAATATGTGACCTCATCAGCCTGAAATGCCCACTTTTCATGTTTCGGGCGCATACCAGCTTCATTGATTTTATACCCCTCTTTGTGAGGGCCCTTCCTGCTGATTCCCTTAGTTCCTATTTATTTTATTTTATCTTTATCGTTTTAGGTCCATGGACCGTTAATTGAGACATACCTTTAAGTTCAACACACTCACGAAGTTTGACACCATCCAGGACAAAGCAGCCCGCTTGATTGGCACCCCATCCACCACCGACGAACAGTAGCAGCTGTGTGTATTTTCTACAAGCTGCACTGCAGGAACTTATCAAAGCTCCAGAGCCAGCACCTTCCAAACCCACAACCACAACATCTAGAAAGACACAAGCAGCAGACACATGGGAACACCACCACCTGGAAATTCCCCTAAAAGCTGCTCACTATCCTGACTTGGAAATATATCGCAGTTCCTTCACTGTCGCTGGATCAAAATCCTGGGATTTCCTCCCTAACAGCAATGTGGGTGTCCCTACATTACAGGACTGCAGTGGTTCAAGGAGGCAGCTCACCACCACTTTCTCAACAGAAATTAGGATGGGCAATAAATGCTGATCTAGTCAGTGATGCCAAATCCCATAATGAATGTTTAAAAATGTTTTTAAAATATTCCCTCTGAAGACTTTTGGATTCCCCATTACGTTAGTTGGCAGTTTCAGCTCATACACTTTCTTTACTGTTTTTGGACCCTCTTGCCTCCAGACCTGCCTCAAAGAACAAAGAACAATACAGCACAGGAACAGGCCCCTTGGGCCCTCCAAGCCTGCACCAACCATTGTACCTGCCTAAACTAAAACTGTATGCACTTACAGAATCCGTATCCTTCCATTCCCGCCCTATTCATATATTTGTCTAGATTCCCCTTAAATGCTAATATCGTCGCATGGGCTGATGTGTTAGCCAGATTGGTTTGGTTTGACGTGGACTGCACTTGATGCAGTGTGGCAGGAGACAGACCTCTAACACTGGAGAAGATCCAACACGATTTTATTCAACGACATAACTAATATACATGCTCAGCTGTGGGTCGACACTATACTGAACTGACTGGAGACCTGGGGCGAAATTCTCCCCTACCTGGCGGGGCAGGGGGTCCCGGCGTAGCGGAGTGGCATCAACCACTCCGGCGTCGGGCCTCCCCAAAGGTGCGGAATTCTCCGGACCTTTAGGGGCTAGGCCCGTGCCGGAGTGGCTCCCGTTCCGCCGACTGCCGCCAAAGGCCTTTTGCGCTACGCCGATCGGCGTCGGGGCTGGCCGAAAGGCCTTCGCCGGTCAGGGTGAGTCCGTGCATGCGACGGAGCATGCGGCCGCTGACGTCACCACCGGCGCATGCGCGGTGAAGGGGGTCTCTTCCGCCTCCGCCATGGTGGAGGCCGTGGCAGTGGCGGAAGAAAAAGTGTTCCCCCACGGCACTGGCCCGCCCGCGATCGGTGGGCCCCGATCGCGGGCCAGACCACCATGGGGGCACCTCCTCGGGTCCAATCACCCCGCGCCTCCCCCAGAACTCCGGGGCCCCGCTCGCGCCGCCAATCCCGCCGGCACAGAGGTGGTTTAAACCATGTCGGCGGGAGAGGCCTGACAGCGGCGGGACTTCGGCCCATCGCGGGCCGGAGAATCGCCACGGGGGACACGCTGATCGGCGGGGGGGGGGGCCGCCAACTGGCGGGCCGTGATTCCTGCTCCCGCTGATTCCTGGGTGGCAGAGAATTCCGGCCGCGGCGGGGGCGGGATTTACGCCGGCCCCGGACAATTTCCCGACCCTGGTCGCAGGGGGGGTCGCAGAATTCCACCCCGGTACTAGCCTGAGCAGACTGAGCTACCGCATGGTGTTTGCACTTGCTAGCTCGTGGACTCTGACTGTCTCAGTGGCTGGATCCAGAGAGATCGGGAAACCTAGTGCCCTCTGGCTTTATAGTGGTAGCGTCCTGTCTGATGATTGGCTGCACTGTGCTGTGTGCTTACTGGTCATCCTGTGTGTCAATCACTGCCTGCCTGCACTTCATTATATACAGGATAATATGACATCTTGCCCCTTTTATTTTTAAGATAAATAAATATTAAGGTGTGCGTGCCGATATATATATATATATATATGTGCCTGACTATATACAAAAGGTGTCGAAATGAATAGGAAGGTATCGAGAGTGCAGATACATGGCAAACGAAATGATATTTACAGAGGTCAAATCGATGAGGTCACAAAATGTACAAAAGTTCAGTCTATAGATTTCGTCTTTGTGGTGGGCGACAAATTCGTGTTGGCCGCCGGAGAGGTGGATCAGGAGCCGCCTGCACTTGGATAGGCGGGATCGCTGCCATTGCAGTGGTCGCGGGGGCCGGCAGGATTGTTGGAAGATGGATGGCCTCGTGGTAGGGTACGTCCGAAGGAAGCATTGTAGGCGGCGGGGCACTTCGGTCAGGTAGCGGGCGTGGAACTCTTCGCAGTGCCCGTCTGTTGCGCCGTAGCAGGGATCCATCAGCCATGCGGACGAGGAACGATCTTGGGGCCACTTGTTTGATCACCACAGCTGTGGCTGGCCAGCCGCCCTCGGGCAACTGGACACGAACATGATCAGTTGGGACCGGCTCGGGTAGATCCGTGGCATGAGCATCATATGTGGCTTTCTGTTGGGTCCACGACTGCTGCATTTTCTGTACGACCGTGAGGTGGTCAAGGTCTGGAACATGGATGGCTGGAACTGTGGTCCTCAGAGTGTGATTCATGAGCATCTGCACTGGAGACAACCCAGTGGACAGTGGGGTTGCCCTGCATGCCAGCATCGCCAGGTTGAAGTCGGAGCCTGAGTCTGCAGCTTTGCACAGCAACCGCTTTACAATATGGACCCCTTTCTCGGCCTTCCCATTTGACTGCGCGTAGTGGGGACTGGAGGTTACGTGACGGAAGTTGTAAGACTGTGCAAAATCAGACTATTCCTGGCTGTAAAAGCAAAGACCGTTGTCACTCATTACCGTGAGCGGTATCCCATGCCTGCCGAACGTTTCTTTGCAGGCTCTGATCACTGCCTTTGGCATGAGGTCGGACAGTTTCACCACTTCTGGGTAACTGGAGAGGTAGTCGACCAGGAGGACGTAGTGACGCCCCTTGGCGTGGAAAAGGTCGACACCGACTTTGGACCACGGAGAGGTCACGATTTTGTGTTGCTGCAAAATTTCTTTGGGTTGAGCTGGCTGAAACATCTGACAGGTAAGGCAGTTGAGGACTGTGTTGGCAATGTCCTGGCTGATGCCCGGCCAATAGACTGCCTCCCGAGCTCTGCGTCGGCATTTCACGACCCCAAGGTGACCGTCATGGAGTTGGCCGAGCAGCATAGCTCGCATGCTCTGAGGAATCACGATCCTGTCGAGTTTCAGGAGGATGCCTTCAACCACCGTCAGGTCGTCCTTTACGTTGTAAAACTGGAGACATTGTCCCTTCTGCCAGCCATTGGTAAGGTGTTGCATCACACGCTGCAGCAGAGGATCCTTGGCCGTTTCCTCACGAATTTGGACCACCCGCTCGTCAGAGGCCGGAAGGTTGGTGGCACACAATTGCACTTGCGTTTCTATGTGGCAGATGAAGCCAGTTTGTTCACAGGTGTGGTAATGGACCTCGATAGGGCATCTGCAACGATCAGTTCTTTGCCTGGTGTATAGACAAGTTCAAAGTCGTAGCGGTGTAGCTTGAGAAGAATTCGCTGTAACCGAGGCGTCATGTCATTTAAATCCTTCTGGATAATGTGGACTAGAGGCCTGTGGTCCATTTCTACCGTGAATTTTGGCAGGTCATAATCATAGTCGTGAAACTTGACTATCCCTGTCAGGAGGCCCAGACATTCCTTCTCAATTTCAGCGTACTGTTGCTCAGTGGGCGTCATGGCCCTGGAGGCATATGCCACTGGAGCCCAGGACGAGGAGTCATCCAGCTGAAGGAGCACTGCCCCAATGCCGTCCTGGCTTGCATCAGTTGATATTTTGGTTTCCTTGGTTGGGTCGAAGAACGGCAGAACCAGGGTTGTGGTTCCTCTTCATGCGTGGGCAGCCACTGGAATTCTGTCAACTTCTTGACGAGATGGCGGAGGGTCGTGGTGTGAGATGCCATATTGGGAATGAATTTCCCGAGGAAGTTGACCATCCCGAGAAAGCGGAGGACCGCCTTCTTGTCCTCCGGGGTCTTCATGGTGTTGATCACCGAGACCTTGTCGGCATCTGGCCGCACACCCTGCTGCGAGATGTGATCGCCTAGGAATTTGATATGTGATTGACCAAATGAGCACTTGGCCCTGTTGAGCTGGAGACCATATTCATGGATTCTCTAGAATACCTTCTTGAGGCGAGCAATGTGTTCCTGGGGTGTTGTGGACCAGATAATGACATCGTCAACGTACACTCGCACCCCCTTGATGCCCTCCATCATCTGTTCCATGATGCGGTGAAATACCTCTGAGGCAGAGATGATGCCAAAAGGCATCCAGTTGTACCAGTAGCGACTGAACGGGGTGTTGAACGTGCGCAGCTTGCGACTGGACGCGTCCAGCTGTATTTGCCAAAAACCCTTGGAGGCATCCAGCTTCGTAAAGAATTTGGCATGAGCCATCTCACTGGTCAACTCTTCACGTTTTGGTATCGGGTAATGCTCCCGCATGATTTTGCGGTTTAGATCCTTGGGGTCAATGCAGATTCGAAGCTCCCCTGACGGCTTCTTTATGCAGACCATGGAGCTGACCCAGTCTGTTGGCTCTGTGACCTTCGATATGATGCCCTGGTCTTGGAGATCCTGTAATTGCTTCTTCAGACAATCCATGAGGGGTGCCGGCACCCGGCGTGGTGCATGAATTACAGGGGTGGCGTTCGGCTTGAGCAGGATTTTATATCGGTATGGGAGCGTCCCCATCCCATCTGTTACGCTGTGGTACTGCGTGATGATGTAATCTATGTCAGCTTGGAAGTTTCCATCAGGCGAGACTGTCGCCGGTGACAATGACATGGTGTGGACTCGCTGAACCAGGTTCAGGAGCTCAGAGGCTCGAGCAGGGATGCTCTGTCAGGCCGACGATTTCAAACCGCAGCGTCGGCTTGATCGCCTTATTGGATACCCCTAGTTGACACGAGCCACTGGCAGCTATGGCATTGCCATTATAGTCAAGGAGCTGGCAGGCTGGCAGAAGAATACTTGGTCTGACGCGGATGGAGTCGAGATCGGATTTCGAGATGAGGTTCGCCGATGCGCCGGTGTCCAGTTTGAACCGGATGCGAGCCTTGTTAATTGTGAGGACCGCACACCACTTGTCGTCGGGATCCGCACTGAGGATCGAGAGGTGCTTCGCTGTCGTCGTGGAGGGAATCGCATGCGTTGTTATGATGCCCACCCGGTATGGGGACTTGAGGCACTCAGCATCAAGGTCTGTTGGGTGTCGGGATCGGAATCTGGCATGCCTTGTTGTCTTGAGCGGACATTTCTGCACAGCAGCTGGGATCGCTGGCTGCTGAGTGGTGGAGCAGATCTGCAAAGGGCTGTGTATGGCCAAGCTTGCCACACTGTGGACACCGGCGTCCTTTTGACGGACATTGGCGCTTTAAATGGGCGGAGCCACAATTCGGACACGTCATGATGCCAACGTCAGAGCGTTCCGTGCGCCATCGTGCATGCGCAGTGCAGTTGATCGACGTACGAACCTGTGCAGTCGGGCCGTTGGTCTCGTCGTCCCCTCGGTCGTGGCGCGCATGCGCAGGGACCCAGGAAAAGCGCGCGAAACAGCCACTCTCCTTGATGCTCAGGCCCTGCATTTGTGCAATGGCCTGCACCCCTTCGGCCTCGTGGGAGGCTAGCTTTGCAGTCTCTGCCGCCCTGATGTGGGAGTAAAGATTGTTAGCATGTTCATGGACAACGCACGTCTCGATAGCGATAGCGAGGGTCAACTGCTTGACTTTCAGGAGCTGCTGACAAAGGGAGTCGGTGTGGACCCCGAAAACGATCTGGTCCCAGATCATGGAATCAGCTGTCGAGTTATAGTTACATGACTGCACGAGGATGCGGAGATGGGTCAAGAAGGACTGAAAAGGTTTATCCTTACCCTGAAGCCTCTGCTGGAAAACGTACCGTTCAAAGCTCTCATTCATCTCAATGTTGCAGTGGCTGTCGAACTTCAGCAGGACTGTTTTGAATTTCGTCTTGTCTTCACCTTCAGCGAACGTAAGGGAGTTGTAGATGTGGATGACGTGGTCCCCCACTGTGGAGAGAAATAGCACGATCTTCCTGGCATCCGATGCGGCCTCGAGGTCGGCGGCCTCAATGTATACGAGGAACTTTTGCTTAAAGATCTTCCAATTGGCGCCGATGTGATGTTGTACGAAGTAAATAATGGCATGATGGGAAAACTGGTCAACTACTGGGTACAATGTAAGAAAAGCTGACTTCACATGACCTAAAGCCTGAATAAGATCAGAGAAGGTCAAGCTGATCCGAAATGCCTGGGCTCCGCAAATTCTGATAAGACTAACTCGTCATAACCCAAAGCAGTCTAAATACAACAAGACAGGGCCAGAGCAAGTCTCCTCCGACTCTTAAACATTCCATCCAAGGACAAAATAATGATCTGAGTGACGGGACAGAGTCCTGAAAGGTCAGCAAGGTGACGCCTGTTTTATGATATTGCTTATGTTTCTATTTCCAATCGAATTCCTGACTAAACTGTTGTCACACAATCTTGATAATGATAATGTAGAAATATTGAGCTAATTCTCTGTGAAAGCGTGGACTTGAGTAGGAATCAGCAGAGACACTCTCTGCTCTCCGACCTCAACTTTCAGCCATAAACTGCAGTCTGTTTGAAAATAAAATCTTGTTATGTTTTCTTAACGAGCGTTGTTGAATCTTTCTACCACAGTCCAGAAGCGGGAAAAATATTGACTTTAACATTTGGCGCTGCGAGCAAAAACCAATACCCTGAGTGAATTCTGTGGGGGACTGAAGAAGTGATCGAGCCACGACCCGGAGGGAAGAGACGGACGCCGGCACAAGGTATGATTCACCTTGGTCTCTCTCTCTCTCTCTCGGATCTGTGGTGCGACCCCTCGTCCCTGACGGAGGAAACTAACAGGTGACAGTTCTCGAATCTAAATTTGACTGTGAGTAGAGTGTTTAGGGTCAGGGACCCGATTGTGAATAGCCTCAGGTCAGGGACCTCTTGATCTCGTGTTCAATCCAGATCAGGTTTATACAGGCTGAAGTTTGGGTCAGGGACCCTGTGATTAAGTTTGGGTCAGGGACCCTGTGATTAAGTTTGGGTCAGGAACCCTGTGATTAAGTTTGGGTCAAGGACCCTGTGAATAAGTTTGGGCCAGGGACCCTGTGATTAAGTTTGGGTCAAGGACCCTGTGATTAAGTTTGGGTCAGGGACCCTGTGAATAAGTTTGGGTCAGGGACCCTGTGATTAAGTTTGGGTCAGGGACCCTGTGATTAAGTTTGGGTCAGGGACCCTGTGAATAAGTTTGGATCAGGGACCCTGTGATTAAGTTTGGGTCAGGGACCCTGTGAATAAGTTTGGATCAGGGACCCTGTGAACAAGTTTAGGTCAGGGACCCTGTGATTAAGTTTGGGTCAGGGACCCTGTGATTAAGTTTGGGTCAGGGACCCTGTGATTAAGTTTGGGTCAGGGACCCTGTGATTAAGTTTGGGTCAGGGACCCTGTGATTAAGTTTGGGTCAGGGACCCTGTGATTAAGTTTGGGTCAGGGACCCTGTGATTTGATTTTGGTACCAGGAACTGTTTTCACATTTTTTGCCAGGGGCACAGTATACTGATGTTATGTTCTTTATGTGTTCAGAAACCCCTTCTCAAGAATGTAATTTTTGTAGATTATCAGCTGCTTTAAACAATAAATTAGGTAACGATATCTGGCCACTAGGTGACACATGGAACTTGGAACTTTGACAATTGCATTGATGCAGAAAAAGCAATTTGGGAAAAACGCCGGCTTCAAATGGAAATCTTTAATTTCACAGTGGAAAAAAGTCCACTAAACGCCACGAACAATCACTATTAATGAGTTGGAGAGATAACGGCCGCCGAAAAGGGATTGATGATTGTGTGGATGGTAAAGCAAAACATTGGGAGACTTTAAAATTGGAATGTGAACTTTGGGATAGAAAGCATAAACAACAAAGCGAAAATAAAAAATCTCCAACCAATAGGCAGGAAGGGCTAGCCCATAAGATTAAACGAAAGGAGGATCCTCCCAGTTGCTCTGGCATGCCGATGTTTCCCTTTTCAGGCGACACTGAGGAAGAGGAGGAGTTGACCCCTAGACTTCCCCTATGTCCCGCACTCCCCGCTCCATCAGTGCAACCACCCCAAGTCCAACCTCCCCCTTGTGATGTTATACGGACACGGGAGAACAGCCCTAGCCACCTTGCCTCCTTCTGCCAGGCTCATAACACACATGGAACTGTCATACGTCCGTTCTCCCTACATTATAACCCACCCTTCTCTACAGAGGACATGATAATTTACTAAAAGGTGCTGATCAAAAGATCCACAAGAAGGGAATTATGGAAGGGAAGTTAATGAGTTCACAATTTAGAAGCATGCTGGGAATATTGACTTCTACAATTCGAGTACGCATTTTGTTGTTCTTCAGAAGAATCACTTATTATCATAATAAGGCCAGGACAACATACCAAGCAGTATTTAGTTTACATTATCTCACCTACTTAATTTCACTGAAAAGCAGTGTTAAAATATAGTGACCCATTGCACGGCTTGGTATGAGCACGCATACAATTTATAAATACAATGTCACTTGCTTTAACTGCCAACGGCCAGGCCACTACGCTAGGGATTGCCCATCACCCCGACAAGATAGATTTCAACCCCATCGGCAGACACCCTTCACTACCTCTAACCCCTACTGACTAGCCCGATCGAACTTTCCGGTCCTTTCAGCGGACAAGCTGATCCTTTCCCTAATGGAAGTCAAACCCTACCCGCAGGCACTTTAGAATATTTTCAACGCCCATTTGGCCTCATTGGCACACTGCACCACCATCGTTCAGTCCAATCTACGACTTCTGAACTACCTGCAGATTTATGGGCGGCCTCCAAACACGAAGTTGATCTCACTAATGTCCCTCCCGTTGTTATTAAAGTCAAGCCTGATATGCCCTTGCCCTCGATTTCACAGTACCCTTTGCGCCCCGAGGCTGAAGAAGGAGTCTCGGTCATGATTCAATCGTTCCTTCAACAGGGGAATTTTGATTCCATGCCAATTGCCCTGTAACAACCCGATTCTTCCAGTTCCTAAGATAGGAAGACCAAGCGAATGGCGTTTGGTCCAAGACCTCTGGCGTATTAATCAGATAGTGGAACCCTTACATCCTATTGTCCCAAACCCGGCGACAATCCTTAGTAATGTCCCACCGGGAGCGACTGTTTACACCCTTGTTGATTTACAACATGCTTTTTTTTTGCGATACCCCTCGCCCCTGAATCATAGCATTTGTGTGCCCTTACATGTAAGGGCAACCAATACACTTGGACTAGGCTCCCACAGGGCTCCATTCATTCTCCAACCCTTTTCTCACAGGCATTGCACTCCCAGTTAACGACATTATCACTTCCTGGTGGCTCCACCATCATCCAATATGTTGATGACTTACTCCTTGCCAGCCCTGATTTCATCGCTAACCAGCGTGACAGCGTTTACCTGCTCATCCGTCTCCATTCGTGGGAATATGTGATCTCGCCCGCTAAAGTTCATAAAGGCCAATGGCAGGTCAAATTTTTGGGTGTCCTAATAAGTGCTACGGATCGCTCCCTTGCTCAGGAACGCATTACTCCTATACTGCAGACCCCATTTCCTACAACGCCCAAGCAGGTGTGAGCCTTTTTAGGATTGGTGAACTTTTGCAGACAATAGATTCCGAATGTTACTGTACATACTAAAGATTTAACTCCTTACTCCTCTCAAAATGCTCCTCTTAAGTTTGAACTTCCTGATTCAGCAAAACAATCTTTTGTTACTCTCAAAAACGCCCTGGCTACCGCCCCAGCGCTAGGACGACCTATGTATGACAGACCCTTTCAGTTGTACGTTAATGTTCTTGATGAATGTGCCACTGGTGTTCTGACACAAGAACACGGCGCCCGGCGTCGCCCGGTCGCCTACTATTCTACGAAATTGGATCCTGTAGCTTGCGGTCTACCGCCCTGCACCCAAATTCTTACGGCTGTCCATTTGTTAGCACAGGCAGCCTCTAATCTGACCCTTCACCAGCCAGTACAAGTGCATACCTCGCACTCTATTGTGGCTCTCCTAACGTCTCAGCAAACCCAGCATCTGACTCAAGCGCACTTGAGCCGCTATGAGGTTTCACTATTGCAAAACCCCTACCTCTCTTTTCATTACTGTTCTGCCTTAAATCCTGCTGTGTTCCTCGAACAGCCCCCCGATAACCTTGCAGACCCACCACACGATTGTTTACTTCGGAATCACTTCCTTACAATTCCTTAATTCCTCGCCCGGATTTAACGGACCGGCCTATTGATAATCCAGATCAAATTTTTTATGTTGATGGCAGTTCCTCCATTTCGCTCACTGGCATCCCACAGTTGGGATATGCCGTGGTAACCGACACTGACGTGCAGGAAGCAGCAGCCTTCCAGACCCCTGTCTCTGCACAAAAAGCCAAGCTATTTGCCCTTACCTGAGCATGTATTTTGGCCACAGATAAAAGTACTAATGTTTACACTGATTCTAGGTATGCCTTTGGCGTGACCCACGATTTTGGCCGCCTCTGGCAACAACGAGGCTTCCTCACCTCTGCGGGGGCTCCCATTCAAAACGCAATTTGGGTTAAAAATCTCCTTGATGCTGTTCAGCTACCCCGTCAATTGGCAATTATTAAATGTGCACACAAAGGGGGACACTCCTGTTCAATTAGGGAATGCCCGTGCTGATTCAGCTGCTAAAGCTGCAGCTTCATCAACCTCTTTAATTGTTCCCAATGGGACTAATCGGGCTTTAAATCAGGTACCTGCATTAGGAACGAAGGGCATGCCAGAGATAAATGAGGTTCAAAATTTACAGAGGGACGCCTCTGATTCTGAGCGAGCACTATGGAAGTCAATGAGGTGTTTGCACTCCTTGACACGGGACCTCTGGCTTACTCCAGTTGGTCAAGTTTGTATTCCGGATTCTTTATTGCCAGTACTTGTTGATTATTTGCATTCTTGTACCCATCTTGGCAAGGAGGGAATGGTACAGCTACTCCTAAAAACCTGGTGGCACCCAGATTTGAATACAGCAGCGCAAACGCGGCTGGATCGATGCGTCATTTGCATGAAACATAATAAGGGTAAAGGTATTAAATGCCCTCCAGGAACCACTCCCTTGCCAGATGGCCCTTTTGCTTGTATATCGAATTGCCAAAAGCACAGTGCTATAAATATTGTTTAGTGATAATCGATGTGTTTAGTAAATGGATTGAAGCCTTCCCCACCACTAATTGTACGGCACATACGGTGGTGGAGTTGTTGTTAACGGAAGTCATTCCTCGTTTTGGGGTACCCAAAATGGTGAGCTCAGACAATGGACCACATTTTGTAGCTCGGATCAATACTGAATTGTGCGAAGCACTCGTAATTAAACAGCAACTGCACTGCGCGTATCACCCGCAGGCAGCAGGAATTGTGGAAAGAGCCAACGGGACTTTAAAAGAAAAATTATCTAAATTAACTGAAGAAACTGGGTTAAATTGGCTAAAAGTATTACCCTTGGCACTATTTCACACGCGAGTGACTCCCCATTCGCGGACCGGACTGTCAGCTGCAGAGATAGTCTATGGTCGGCCAATGAGGACTCCCTGGGATGCCCATGAAAAGCCCTTAGAGGGAGTAGACCTCCATGTGATGGGGGAACAAATGCAGAACTATTTGAAGCAATTAACACTTTCTCTGAAGTTTCTCCACTCACAGGTAAAACAGGCACATCTCCCAGTAACGGTAGGGACAGTCGTCCCTCGATATCCAGTGATCAAACCCGGAGAGCACGTGTTGGTGAAAAACTGGGACAGAAAGAAACCAGGACAACGCTGGAGCGGACCCTTCCTCGTACTACTGACGACACCAACTTCGGTCAAGCTTGAAGGACGTTCAAGTTGGATACATGTATCTGATTGCAAGAAGATAGTCTCCAACCCAGACGAGAACACAGGATGAAGATCTTCAATAAAATTTTTGGACTCTCTGGACTATTTAGCCTTAATGGCCACTCGATAGTAGAAAACCTAACTACCCGAGAACCGCATTCTAATACCTATTTATATATGTCATATCTTTATGCCGAAAAATTTAATGTAAGCAAGTGTTGGGTTTGTCCCCACATATCCGTCCATTCGAGGGAAGGAATACCTCTCCAATCCCTCCCCTTTCATACCGCAGAGACAGTTGAATGGATTTTACGACAAAATCAAACAGGGATCAGGGGAGATAGGGGGGATATGGAAATATGAAGATCTGCTGGCTATGAAATGACTAAATTTTCAGCTTCGTATCAACCTACCTATAATCATGCCTTGACTCCACCCTCCCTCACTGTCCACTCGTATAATGTTCAAGGTTCCATATGTTTTAATAGGGAAAGGAAAGTTAATGGGGCAAAGTAGGTGCAACCTTACAGTTGACTGGCAAGGACCAGAACCAGGCATATCCAACAAGGGCACGTTTAACTGTGTTTGGTCCAGGGTATGGAATATAACCTCTAACAGTTCATGGGGACAGACATCCCCAATCCCCTGCATGACATTAGCTGATGATTTTAAGGCCTATAATGGAACCTATTTCATATGCGGCACTAAAGAATATCTGTGGCTGCCAATTGATTGGACTGGATCCTGCTTTTTGGGATATGTTGTACCTCAAATGCGTCACCTACCCACCCTTAAGCACTCCCCCTCTCGAGCAAAAATTACTATTTCTAAAACTGGACAGTTCTTTATGATGGCCTTTCCCTTGTACGGAACGGGCAAGGCATTTGACGAACTGATCCACATGGCCTCAGCTTAGGAACAACTGGCGAATATAACGTCATCAGAAGCCAGGGAAACTGGACAGGCACTGGTCGAGGTCTCAGCTGAGGTAGTGGCTGTCCGGACCGTGGCATTACAAGATTGACTGGTTTTGGATTACCTGTTAGCCTCGCAGGGAGGAACGTGCGCTATCGTAGGTCAGGAGTGCTGTACTTATAATCCAGATGGCTCTGACAATATCACTAACCTGGCCGACCATATTAAGAGACAGGCTGCTCAAATTCAAGAGATTGGCAGTGAATTTCATGACTATAACCCGCCGGGTTGGTTAGGGTGGTTGGGTCATGGATTATTTGACTGGATCTTTAAGGCCTTCATTCTACTACTACTAATGCTACTAGGGATAGGATTGCTTGGTTGCTTGTGTAAATGCATTTTCAATCGAATCATGGATATACCTATTTAACTAGTTGTCATGATATGACAAAAGGAGGGAATGTGATGTTGTACGAAGTAAATGATGGCATGATGGGAAAACTGGTCAACTACTGGGTACAATGTGGGCAGCACGGTAGCATGGTGGTTAGCATAAATGCTTCACAGCTCCAGGGTCCCAGGTTCGGTTCCCGGCTGGGTCACTGTCTGTGCGGAGTCTGCACGTCCTCCCCGTGTGTGCGTGGGTTTCCTCCGGGTGCTCCGGTTTCCTCCCACAGTTCAAAGATGTGCGGGTTAGGTGGATTGGCAATGCTAAATTGCCCGTAGTGTCCTAAAAGTAAGGTTAGGGGGGGGGGGGGGGGGGGGGGGGGGGTTGTTGGTGGATACGTGGGTTTGAGTAGGGTGATCATTGCTCGGCACAAGATCGAGGGCCGAAGGGCCTTTTCTGTGCTGTACTGTTCTATGTTCTAATGTAAGAAAAGCTGACTTTGCATGACCTAAAGCCTGAATAATATCAGAGAAGGTCAAGCTGATCCGAAATGCCTGGGCTCCCCAAATACTGATAAGACTAACTCGTCATAAGAACATAAGAACATAAGAACATAAGAACTAGGAGCAGGAGTAGGCCATCTGGCCCCTCGAGCCTGCTCCGCCATTCAATTAGATCATGGCTGACCTTTTGTGGACTCAGCTCCACTTTCCGGCCCGAACATCATAACCCTTAATCCCTTTATTCTTCAAAAAACTATCTATCTTTACCTTAAAAACATGTAATGAAGGAGCCTCAACTGCTTCATTGGGCAAGGAATTCCATAGATTCACAACCCTTTGGGTGAAGAAGTTCCTCCTAAACTCAGTCCTAAATCTACTTCCCCTTATTTTGAGGCTATGTCCCCTAGTTCTGCTGTCACCCGCCAGTGGAAACAACCTGCCCGCATCTATCCTATCTATTCCCTTCATAATTTTAAATGTTTCTATAAGATCCCCCCTCATCCTTCTAAATTCCAACGAGTACAGTCCCAGTCTACTCAACCTCTCCTCATAATCCAACCCCTTCAGCTCTGGGATTAACCTAGTGAATCTCCTCTGCACACCCTCCAGTGCCAGTACGTCCTTTCTCAAGTAAGGAGACCAAAACTGAACACAATACTCCAGGTGTGGCCTCACTAACACCTTATACAATTGCAGCATAACCTCCCTAGTCTTAAACTCCATCCCTCTAGCAATGAAGGGCAAAATTCCATTTGCCTTCTTAATCACCTGTTCCACCTGTAAACCAACTTTCTGTGACTCACGCACAAGCACACCCGGGTCTCTCTGCACAGCAGCATGCTTTAATATTTTATCGTTTAAATAATAATCCCGTTTTCTGTTATTCCTACCAAAATGGATAACCTCACATTTGTCAACATTGTATTCAATCTGCCAGACCCTAGCCCATTCACTTAACCTATCCAAATCCCTCTGCAGACTTCCAGTATCCTCTGCACTTTTCGCTTTACCACTCATCTTAGTGTCATCTGCAAACTTGGACACATTGCCCTTGGTCCCCAACTCCAAATCATCTATGTAAATTGTGAACAATTGTGGGCCCAACACGGATCCCTGAGGGACACCACTAGCTACGGATTGCCAACCAGAGAAACACCCATTTATCCCAACTCTTTGCTTTCTATTAATTAACCAATTCTCTATCCATGCTACTACTTTACCCTTAATGCCATGCATCTTTATCTTATGCAGCAACCTTTTGTGTGGCACCTTGTCAAAGGCTTTCTGGAAATCCAGATATACCACATCCAGTAGCTTTCTGTTGCCCCCTAAAGATTTCCCAATCCTCTAATCTCCCAGCAATCTTTGCCACTTTATATGCTTTTTCCTTCAATTTGATACTCTCCCTTATTTCCTTAGATATCCACGGTCGATTTTCCCTCTTTCTTCCGTCCTTCCATTTTGTTGGTATAAACCTTTGCTGAGCACTGTGAAAAATCGCTTGGAAGGTTCTCCACTGTTCCTCAACTGTTCCACCATAAAGTCTTAGCTCCCAGTCTACCTTAGCTAGTTCTTCTCTCATCCCCTTGTAATCTCCTTTGTTTAAACACAAAACATTAGTATTTGATTTTACTTTCTCACCCTCCATCTGTATTTTAAATTCCACCATATTGTGATCGCTCCTTCCGAGAGGATCCCTAACTATGAGATCATGAATCAATCCTGTCTCATTACACAGGACAAGATCTAGGACCGCTTGTTCCCTCGTAGGTTCCATTACATACTGTTCTAGGAAACTATCGCGGATACATTCTATAAACTCCTCCTCAAGGTTGCCTTGACCGACCTGGTTAAACCAATCGACATGTAGATTAAAATCCCCCATGATAACTGCTGTACCATTTCTACATGCATCAGTTATTTCTTTGTTTATTGCCTGCCCCACCATATCGTTACTATTTGGTGGCCGATAGACTACTCCTATCAGTGACTTTTTCGCCTTACTATTCCTGATTTCCACCCAAATGGATTCAACCTTATCCTCCATAGCACCGATGTCATCCCTTACTATTGCCCGGATGTCATCCTTAAATAACAGAGCAACACCACCTCCCTTACCATCCACTCTGTCCTTCCGAATAGTTTGATACCCTCGGATATTTAACTCCCAGTCGTGACCATCCTTTAACCATGTTTCAGTAATGGCCACTAAATCATAGTCATTTACGATGATTTGTGCCATCAACTCATTTACTTTATTCTGAATATATAACCCAAAGCAGTCTAAATACAACAAGATAGGCCCAGCGCAAGTCTCCTCCGACTCTTAAACATTCCATCCAAGGATCTGAGTGACGGGACAGAGTCCTGAAAGGTCAGCAAGGTGACGCCTGTTTTATGATATTGCTTATGTTTCCATTTCCAATCGAATTCCTGACTAAACTGTTGTCACACAATCTTGATAATGATAATGTATAAATATTGAGCTGATTCTCAGTGAAAGCGTGGACTTGAGTAGGAATCAGCAGAGACACTCTGCTCTCCAACCTCAACTTTCAGCCATAAACTGCAGTCTGTTTGAAAATAAAATCTTGTTATGTTTTCTTAATGAGCATTGTTGAATCTTTCTACCACAGTCCAGAAGAGGGAAAAATATTGACTTTAACACCGAGGTTGCCGGAGATGCGGAGCTGTATGTTTTCCATTTCACCGGATGGCTGCTTGCTGGTCAATGCTGATTCACTCGAGGTAGGTCCGTCAATATCAGTATCACTCTGGTACGATGAAGTGTCAGGCAGGTTGGTTCGACGTGGGCTGCACTTGATGCAGTGTGGCAAGAGACAGACCTCTAACACTGGAGAAGATCCAACACGATTTTATTCAACGACATAACTAATATACATGCTCAGCTTGGGTCGACACTATACTGAACTGACTGGAGACCTGGTACTAGCCTGACCAGACTTACTAGCTACCGCATGGTGTTTGCACTGTCTAGCTCGTGGACTCTGACTGTCTCAGTAGCTGGGTCCCGAGAGAGCGGGAAACCAAGTGCCCTCTGGCATTATAGTGGTAGTGTCCTGTCTGGTGATTGGCTGCACTGTGCTGTGTGCTTATTGGTCATCCTGTGTGTCAATCACTGCCTGTCTGCACTTCATTATATATAGGAGTGGATAAGATGACATGGCCTATTGACAATTCAACCTGATGCCTCTATTTATGAAGTCCAAGATCCCATTTTCTCGGTCTGCTCTACCATCTTCAATGCCTTTTGCGCAGAAACTGCCTTGCTTTTCAAGTTCCTGCACCACCTTTGAAATTGTACCCGTTAATTTATATCACTTCCCCTTGACCCTACTTTCAAAATTTATCACTTCACATTTCCCTGCATTGAACTTCTTCAGCCTATGTCCTATTGACACCTATCACCATCCTCCAAATATTTCATTATACTTTCAAGTTTTGTGTTTTCTGCTAAAGTTCAAATTGCGTTTATTAACCTAAGTCCAACTAAAATGGTTGCAGCCTCACAGTGGGTGGCTGGCAGGGGTCAGTGCCGGAGGGTCTATTCAATGTGGAAGGTGGTTGCTCCAAACCCGGCCACAACCGCAGCAGTGCCCATTTCTGAAGGATTTTCCCCAACTCTTCTAGTCCTCATATTTACCCTATTTGTAGCCGTGGGGGGTGGGGTGGGGGTGGTGGTAAGGGGAGCCCCGATGTTGACGAGGGGAGGAGGCGAGCCCAATGTTGATGTTGGTGGGGAGGGAGCCCCGATATTGACTTGGCTTGCAGAGGTGAAACCCATGCAGACACGGGGAAAATGTGCACACAGTGACCATGGGCCGAGCCCGAACCCAGATCCTCAGTGCCGTGGGAAGCACTGCTAACCACTACGCCATTGTGTCGCCCTCCTGATGTTGACATTCAGGATGGCAGGGGAGCCCCAAAGTTGACATGGGGGGGGGGGGGGGGGGGTGAGCCCCGATGCTGACGTTGGTGGGATGAGAACTGATGTTGACTTTGGGGGAATGGGAGGGGTGAGTCCTGATGTTGACATTGAGGGGAGGAAGCCCCGATGTTGATGGTGTGGGGTAGGGAGCTTGATGTCGGCATTGTGGAGTGGGGAGAGCCCGCTGTTGGGGAGATGGGGGAGTGAGTCCGATGCTTGTGAGGGGGAAATTTCCCTGTCCAATGGCGGGGATGGGGCCTGTGGGAGTTTGCTTTCTGTCCTAATTGGGGCGCCCTTGAACGCCATCCTGATATCTGGAACTAACCTTGATGGCTCTATCAGACCCTGTCCCGCCAGGCTGACCCGGCCCACTTTTCTTCAGAATGCCTGAAAATCTGGACTAAAAATTTAGCTATGCTGCTGGAGCACTACACATCAGTTTTCAGTCAGAGCCTGACACTAAACAAAAATGGATAAATTCCACCCCTTGACACCCTGATGTGTAGCAGACTGCATTACGCCACTGAGGTCTCAACAAGCTGCCTGAAAGAACCCTGTAAAGAGATTGAGTGTGACAGAGACCTTGACAGCTACAGGTGACCCCAATGCAGCTTACTGCAATCACTCCTGCTAGCATGTCACAAAGGAATGTGACATTCGGGGCCTCACGGTAGCATGGTGGTTAGCATCAATGCTTCACAGCTCCAGGGTCCCAGGTTCGATTCCCGGCTGGGTCACTGTCTGTGTGGAGTCTGCACGTCCTCCCCGTGTGTGCGTGGGTTTCCTCCGGGTGCTCCGGTTTCCTCCCACAGTCCAAAGATGTGCGGGTTAGGTGGATTGGCCATGCTAAAATTGCCCGTAGTGTAAGGTTAATGGGGGGATTGTTGGGTTATGGGTATACAGGTTACGTGGGTTTAAGTAGGGTGATCATTGCTCGGCACAACATCGAGGGCCGAAGGGCCTGTTCTGTGCTGTACTGTTCTAAATGTGACTGTGGCTCTTGAAAGCCTAAGTCTCCATGGTGTCTCAGACATATGCAGATAGCTCAAGGGGCAGCACAAGTCCTCTGCTCCTCCTTTGGTGGTTCATGATGGTTTCCCACTCTTTGGATCTGGCTTAGCTCTGCTACCCTCATGCATCAGCAGTGCATCCTGTACCTCCTGATGTGCCCTGCTTTCTATCATTCTCCTCCTCCTCACTGAAGGTTGTGTCTCCCACAGAGACGACAATCCCTTTTGGAGAGTTCCACCCCCTATGTTTAGCCCAGTTTGAAGGCTTAGGAAATGGTCAAGCTTAAATGGTCCTCTATGCAGGAGGAATAAGGCTGCTAAATAAGCTGTTACAAATGCAAACACACTCCCAGCAGTCACAGAACTCTGAATTGCTAAGCTAAAATTCAGTGCTCAACTGAACCATTTAAAGCTATCCTGACAAGCTGTCTTTTTTTTTGAGCCATGTGGATTTCTTGGGCGGGATTCTCTGAGCCTTCACGCCAAAATCGCGATCAGCATGGGGGCGGAGAATGGGTGTTGATACCGAAAAAGATATTCTGTGCCGAAATAAAAAAAATCAGGGGGCAGGATCCTCCAATAATGGGGCTATGTCCACACGCCGGCGTCAAAACGCAAGCGTTTCACTCTGGGCTTTCCATAAGAAAGTCCAGAGTGATTCTCCAATTTGCAGGGGGCTAGCAGGGCCCCGGAGTGCTTCTCGCAGCTCTGGCTGCGGATAAGGGGCCCTGCACTTCCGGTCGGGACGCCCCGTGCAACATGGTGGACTCAACCCGCAGAGCGGCACCGGGAATGTAGGCCCCATCCCAGAGATAGCGCATGCCCACGGGATCGGTGCCATCCGATCGCTTTCCTGCCCCCCCCCCCCCCCCCCCCGGTGATGGATCCCACAGCCCCCAACCAGCCGTTCCCAACAGGTAAAACGTGGTTAGAACCACGCCGTCGGGAACTCGGCCAGTTGTCCTCGGAGAATCACCGCGGGAGCCTCTGTCAATGGCTCCCTACCCACGCCGGGGACTGGAGAATCGCAGGAATGACATCGCGTCGGATTTCGGCGTCAACACCCATTCTCCGCCCCCACGCTGATCACGATTTTGGAGCGGAGGCTCGGAGAATCCCGCCCAGGAAATCCACATGGCTCAAAACACACTCTGCACGACGTTTTTATTCCTGTCAATTAACTGATCAATGAGTTTAAATGCCCCATTTATTTACATTTGAATAAGGTGGGTGGGATTTTTTGTTCTTTATATTGTATTATCCAGAACTGGTGTTCTGTCATTGGGAACCCGACCCAACATTAGCACGGGTGTGTAACACTCCTGTTTTTTGAACAGCCCTTGTTGTGGAATGAATGCATGTATGCACATACCTGAGATTGGGGACTTAGATACAATACCAAAATACTGTGGCTGTTGGAAATTGGAATTTAATACAAAAAATGCTGGGAATACTCAGTAGGTCTGACAGCATCTGTGGAAAGAGTAATGCAATCAATGCTTCGGATTTATGACCTTTCATTAGAACTACAAACCTTTTTAGGATGCTTTAAGCAAGTAAAAGTAAGTGAAAGTTGCCATAGTTCCAGATAGCCATCGGCTGCTTTCCCCTTTGAGGGGAGAGCTGATTGTTGGTGATTTAACCTGAGGATCACCACACCTTAGCGAGGGGCAAGGTTAAGAAGTCAGGTTTTCAGAACAACCTAATAAGCAATTACAGAATCAGTGAAATGGGGGAAGGTGGGAATATAATTAAAGGAAAAGTCTGTCATCTGGTGGAAGGCAGGAGAGATTAATTGATAAAGTGCTGATGGTGTGAGGCAAAAGGGAGTAAAGAAGCAAAATATTGCAGGAAAATCCAGGAAGATTGGCAAGCCTCCTTTTTTGATGATTGTGGGTACTTAAAGAGCAGTCGATGGATTAAAATTGCCTGTTGTCAATTGCATCAGGAGCAAGGCTGGCATTTATTGGCCATTCCTAGTGCTCTTGAGCTGCTGCATTCCTTGAGGTAACGGTACTCCCACAGTACTATTAGGGAGGCAGTTCCCAGATTTTGACTCAGTAATGAATCTCCCAAAAATGCACCATTTTTTACCCTGATTATCATTATCATCAAGATTTGGAGCAAAAGCAATCCCGAGATAATTATGAAGTTCATCTGCACGTAGCATATGCAAATGTAGCAAATATGCATTTTGAACCTCTGCTGTGAAAGATTTTACTTGTGTGGGCACCAATCAATGCCTGAACTAACAGAAGTAATTTGTGACCAATCTTATGACAGTTCCAGCTGGACAGTATAATTATTTGAATTTATGAAAAATATACATACTTTGCATTCTAATTGTTCTTTCATGAAGTAGATTTGCTAAAATTTGGTAATCAACTTAAGAGGTAACTTAGGCGAGCTATTGTGGACAATTCATCATTCATTCATACCGCTATGTGTGTGGCCTGCTTGGTTATTTTTAACAATGGTTGAAAAAACAGTTTGATACTTCATAAAGATTGCATGACAACCATTTACCATAATTATTCACCTAAGCCGCAATATCACAATTGGCCATGATAGAACATTTCTAACATAAAACTTTATTAAATAACAAACTCTAAATCCCGTTAAGGACACATAATGTACCGAGGGCTCACTCAGATGCCACTCTCAAAGGTCATGAGTATTCTTCCCATCAACCAGTTCTGAACAATTTATTTGAAAGTGCTATCCATTTATGAACTCTAGGTAATTCCATATAAAGGCTGTCTTCCATGTACTGCAAACCTTTCAGATACCTCAGTAGTTACAAAAGCTAATAATTAAATCTTGTTCAAACCCCAATAAAGATTGGAGAGAATGAGTAAGGTGTGTCCATTGCAGCTTGTCGCTTGTTAGAAAAGCTCTATTGACACAGAAGAGTAAAATTAGTTGAGTTTCAAGTAAACCACATAAGTGGCTGGCACCAGACCAATTGGAGCCTAAATAGTACCTGAATGAGTAATTACAGCAATTTAAATCGGTACAGTGAGGCAGCTCGAGTTGAAGTTTGTAAATTATGATGGCAACAGAGTCGTTAGTGATTGTGGTGAATTTCCTCAAGTCTATGCACAGGGAATTGAAACACAAAGCTAAAAGCCTCTCTGACTGTGTCCTAGCATTATAATTACATGATATCTAATACAGTATGACTTGTTTTGCTAAGATTCACAAGCCATTTTATGTGAGAACCTCTCTGAAAGTAACACAGATAATAATTGTATTTTACTTGTTTACTGCAGTCCATGTGGCCAGCGCTGAGGCTTGTTGCAGAGGCTGTTCCTCCTTTTCAAGCAGCATTTGCTGGTCCTCTGAAATTCCCTTTGCCGTTCCAAATGCATTTCCTTTTATATTAATTATAT
This sequence comes from Scyliorhinus canicula, assembly GCF_902713615.1. NCBI lineage: Eukaryota > Metazoa > Chordata > Chondrichthyes > Carcharhiniformes > Scyliorhinidae > Scyliorhinus > Scyliorhinus canicula. The sequence goes on along the minus strand of NC_052147.1, from coordinate 76,173,222 downwards.
CAGAAAAAGTGACCTAGAAATAGAATAACAGTGAATCATTCTCTCACAAATGAGTCAATTGTCTTTCGTGGAATTAAAAATTCACATCATGCTGTCCATGAATGCATAAGTAGTTCCCATAATGTCAAATTACCTCAGAACTACCTACTTAAAGTCATTAAAAAGATACAAGTTAATTTTAACAATTGCAAATTTTAACCAGGCTGCAATGTACAAGCAACATTTTTTTTTCAAAATTTTCAGAAGAAAAGTTGTCAATTGTTGAGTCCTTAAGTGGTCATTTGTGTTGTCTAATATCTTGTTAAATTTTTAAAAATAACATTTGCTCTTGTTTACGTGTAGCCAAGTTGGAAAACACTGCGAAGTGAAGGTTAGCATCTTGTACAAACCATGAGTTATTTCTGTTATTACTTCTCAAGCTTTCCTCTGTAACTTTAACTTCCCTAACCAAAGGTAAAATATCTGGGCCCAAGTCTTCCGATCTCCGGAGAGTTGGATATCTGTGTTCCCCATAATGCGTGACGGAACTCCACAAAAGTCCCTATGCAATGACTCCATTGGAACTGCAGGGAAGTTTGAACATCCAATTGGCAATTCCCCTGTTTAGCAGGAGCCATCCAAAAAGTCTCGACTTTGAGTTGGAGTTCCGGACTTCAGGCTGTTCTGACTTGCTTACCTGGGAAGTGTGGTGAATATATGCTACTGCAATTCACCACTGTATTGTACTGTATTATGTTGATGTCCCTGTGGGCTCCGTCTGTGGCTCCGCCCCCTCGGTATATAAACCTGCAGCCTGTAGGCGGCTCTCAGTACTGAGCAGTCGCACGCTGGCACAGGTCTAGCTTATTAAAACCACTGTTCTACTAATCGTCTCGTGTGAATTGATGGTCGCATCAATTTAATAAGCTAAGATATCGCAATGGAAGCCGCCCTCAAACCTGATCGACTGGAACTCGACCCACAGGCGGCTGAAGCCAAAGGAATCTTCTCACATTGGCCCTGCTGCTTTGAGGCCTACATCGCCTCCTCCTCGTTGCCCGCTGTCACCGAGGCACACAAGCTGAGTCTCCTCCATGCCTAGGTGAGCCACAGAATCTCTTTACTAATCGAGGACGCGACCACGTACGCAGACGCGGTCGCGATCCTGAAAAGACATTACGTGAGGCCGGTGAATGAAGTGTTCGCGCGGCATCTCCTCACCACACGTCGTCTACGCCCCGGGGAATCGCTGGAAGAATATGTACGCGACCTGACGGTACTCACTCGGAACTGTAACTACAAGGATGTCACAGCCTCGCAGCACATATGTGGCTGGAGTCCGGTCCAACTATGTCAGACAGCGCTCGAAAAGGGCGCCCTCGACCTAGAAGAGACGGTAAAACTATCCACCTCATTAGAGGTAGCTGTCCAGAGCCTAAATGCTTTCCACTCCAGCCATGCGAGTCCCTCATGGGCGCCGGAGGCGCGGCCGTCACCCAACCCGAGGGTGTCCCAGGCCTGTGCCGCACAGCTGCCCGCCCAACCCGGGGGGCCATCTTGCTATTTCTGCGGCCAGAACCAGAACCCCAGGTAGCATTGCCCCGCTCGAAACGCTGCAGTGACTGCAGCAAGAAAGGACATTTTGCCAAAGTCTGCTTGACACGACCCAAAGTTCCAAAATTGCAGGCCCGCCTCACAGGCCCGCAGACCCCGCAGCGTGGCTCCGTGCCTGCCGGTACCGCCTCCTTCTGCCGCGTCATCCACCCCATGCTATCCGTGGGGGCCGCCATCTTTAACTCCACCCGACATGTGTGACTCATAGGGCTGCCATCTTGGCCGCCATCTTCAACCCAGCCCACCATGTGCGACTCACGGGGGCCGCCATCTTGGCCGTCATCTTGGTACCACCTCGCTACCACCGACCACGCTGGCTACCCGCAGCTCGACACTGTCACTCTCGACCAGTCACGGCCCAAGCACCTCAAGAACTCCATGATAACCATCCGGGTCAATGGGCACAAAACGCTTTGTCTGTTTGACTCTGGGAGCACGGAGGGCTTCATCCATCCGGACACGGTAAGGCGCTGTTCACTCTAGATTTCCCCCAAAAATCTCCCTTGCTTCCGGATCAAATTCAGTGCAGATCCCTCGCGATACAAGGCGCCGAGTATGCCAATTTTGAACTCTATGTCCTTCCCCATCTCTGCGCTCCTCTCTTGTTAGGACTGGATTTCCAGTGTAACCTCAGAAGCCTGACCCTGAAGTTCGGCGGACCCCTACCCTTTCTCACCGCATGTAGTCGCGTGACCCTTAAGGTCGCCCTCCCTCGCTCTTCGCAAACCTCACCTCCCTCTGTAAACCCGTCAACACCAGGAGCAGGTGGTACAGTGCCCAAGACAGGACTTTTATCAAGTCGGAGGTCCAGCGGCTCTTGAGGGAGGGGATCATCGAGACCAGTAATAGCCCCTGGAGAGCCCAAGTGGTAGTCGTCAGGGCCGGGGAAAAGAACCGGAAGATTTTAGACTACAGCCAGACCATAAATCGGTACACGCAACTCGATGCATACCCCCTTCCCCGCATAGCGGATATGGTAATCAGATTGCACACTACCGGGTTTTCTCCACGGCAGATCTGAAGTCTGCATACCACCAGCTTCCGATCCACCCGGAGGACCGCCACTACACTGCCTTTGAGGCAGACAGCCACATCTTCCACTTCCTCAGGGTCCCCTTCGGCGTCATCAATGGGGTCTCGGTCTTCCAAAGAACGATGGACCGAATGGTTGACCAATACGGGCTGCGGGCCACGTTCCCGTACTTGGATAATGTCACAATCTGCAGCCATGATCAGCAGGACCACAACGCTAACCTTCAGAAGTTCCTCCAAACCGCCCAAGCCCTTAATCTCACCTACAACAAGGAGAAATGCGTTTTCCGCACAACCCGACTAGCCATCCTCGGCTATGTCATGGAAAACGGAGTCCTAGGGCCCGACCCCGACCGCATGCGCCCCCTCCTGCAAATCCCCCTTCCCCACTGCCCCAAGGCTCAGAAAAGATGCCTGGGGTTCTTTTCATATGCCCAGAGGGTCCCCAACTATATGGACAAAGCCCGTCCACTTATCAAAGCCACCATCTTTCCCTGACGACTGAGGCCCGCCTGGCCTTCAGCCGCATCAAGGCAGACATTATCAAGGCCGCGATGCACACAGTGGACGAGTCCATTCCCTTCCAGGTGGAGAGTCATGCGTCAGACCTCGCCCTGGCCGCTACTCTTAACCAGGCAGGCCCGTGGCCTTCTTTTCCCGTACCCTCAACGCCTCCGAGATTCGACACTTCTCTGTCGAAAAGGAAGCTCAAGCCATTGTGGAAGCTGTGCGGCATTGAAATGAAATGAAAATCGCTTATTGTCACTCGAATCGAACTCTCCACTTTTAATTATGATATCGTGTATCGTCCTGGGAAGCTCAATGAGCCCCCAGATGTCCTGTCCCATGGCACATGCGGCAGTGCGCAAGATGACCGACTTCGGGCCATCCACAATGACCTCTGTCACCCGGGGGTCACCCGGCTTCTCCACTTCATCAAGGCCCGCAACCTGCCCTACTCCACCGAGGAGGTCAGGGCCATGACCAGGGACTGCCAAGCTGAGTGCAAGCCGCACTTCTATCGGCCAGACAAGGCCCACCTGGTGAAGGCCTCCCGCCCCTTTGAGTGCCTCAGCGTCGATTTCAAAGGGCCCCTCCCCTCCACTGACCGCAACGTGTACTTTCTCAACGTCGTTGACGACTACTCCCATTTCACCTTTGCCGTCCCATGTCCCAATATGACCGCGGCCACTGTCATTAAGGCCCTGCACAGCATCTTCACCCTGTTCGGTTTCTCCACTTACGTCCACAGTGACCGGGGCTCCTCTTTTATGAGCGATGAGCTGCGCCAGTACCTGCTCGGTAAGGGCATTGCCTCGAGCAGGAGTACCAGCTCCAACCCCCGGGGAAACGGACAGGTGGAGAGGGAGCATGCGACGGTATGGAAGGCCGTCCTTCTGGCCCTACGATCTAGAAGTCGCCCGGTTTCCCGCTGGCAGGAGGCCCTCCCCGACGCGCTCCACTCCATCTGGTCGCTCCTCTGCACAGCCACGAACGTGACCCCCTCACTACCGTCTATTTGTCTTCCCCAGGAAGTCCATCTCTGGGGTCTCGCTTCCGTCCTGGCTGACAACACCGGGGCCTGTCCTCCTCCGGAAGCATGTGAGGAGCTATAAGTCCGAGCCCCTGGTCGAGAGGGTCCAGCTCCTACATGCCAACCCTCAGTATGCCGACGTGGCGCACCGCGACGGATGACAGGATACAGTCTCCCTCCCGGATTTAGCACCCGCCGGTTCCCCGGCGACCATCACCAACGCGCCCCCCCCCCCCCCCCCCCCCCCCCCCCCCGCAAAACACTGCTTATAACAACCAACCGAATCTCTCACGGTGGGATACCAGCTGCCCCCCCTGGGGATCCTGAACACTGCCCCAGCCCCTACACGGCCTACACCCCCCCTTCCCCCATTGCCGGCACACCTTGATGAAGTTCGAGACGACACGCTCCCGGAGTCAACGAGTCCAACACCCGTGCCAGCAGCGATGAGTCCAACACTCATGCCCGCAGCGAAGCCAGAGCTGAGGCGATCACAGAGAACGATTAAGGCTCCAGACAGACTCGATATGCGAGCCCACTTCATTCCCGCTGGACTTCAAATTTTAACAGGGGGTGAATGTGGTGAACGTATTGCTACTGTAATTCACCACTGTATTGTACTGTCCCCTGTAGGCGGCACTCAGTACAGAGCAGTCGCAGGCAGGCACAGATCTAGCTTATTAAAACCACTGTTCACTTCTACTAATCATCTTGTGTGAATTGATGGTCGCATCATGAAGTTACCCAGGAAATGCTAGGCCAATTAAAACCTAGACTAACACCTGGGGAGCTACAAAACTGACCCCCGGATTACCCATACTCAACCTTCCCACCTTCCCCTTGATCCCCGACACCCAGCCAACCCCTCAGTTCCCCCCTTCCCCATCATGAGCATGACTAGCCCTCATCACCGAACGCCCCATACAATTCCCGCAAAAAAAACAGGGAAATCGGAAACAATGAATATGCTTTTAAACGTGACGCAATTAGATAGATTCTAGCAAGATGAGGGCAGCACTAGTTTGTGCAGTTACTATATTGTGCAACTAATTTTGGTACCTGAATATGACAGACAGGGAGGGTCTCTGAGCAATACCAGACATGTTGCAAACTTTTTAAAAGAGACAACCCACATTTAAGAAAAAATGAATTACCTCAAAACTGGCAACACAAAATAAGTGAACATTTCAAAATTAAGTAGAACTATTATTGCAATTCTCATACAATCATAGAATTCACAGTGCAGAAGGAGGCCATTCAGCCCATCGAGTTTGCAGCGGCCCTTGGAAAGAGCACCCCACTTAAGACCACACCTCCACCCATTCCCCACAGCCCAGCAACCCCACCCAACCGTTTTGGATACTAAGGATAATTTAGCATGGCTAATCCACCTAACCTGCATATCATTGGACTGTGGTAGGAAACCGGAGCACCTGGAGGAAACCCACGCACACATGGGGAAAACATGCAGACTCCACACAGACAGTGACCCAAGCCGGGAATCGAACCTGGGGCCCTGGGGCTGTGAAGCGACAGTGCTAACCACTATGTTCTGGACCAAGAGATTCTGAATTTTCCAGATTACTCTCTCCATTCAAGCTGCAACTATTCCAGTAACCACCTCTCATGCCTGTCGGAAAGCTGCTCAAAAAAAAAGAGAATTGAAAGTCCACAGCCAGAACTAATGGAGGGCATTATATTTTATTCATTCATGGACTCTGACCATCATTGTCTAGGTCGATATTTACTGCCCAACTCTAATCGCCCTTGAAAAGGTGGTGGTGAGTGCATTCTTGTGTAGATACACCCACAATGCAGTTCGGGAAGAAGTTCCAGTATTTTGGCCCAGTGACAGTGAAGGAACGGTGATATATTTCCAAATCAGGGTGGTGAGTGATTCGGTGGGACACCTCCAGGTAATGGATTTCCAGGTGGCTTCTGCCCTTGTCCTTCTAGATGGCAGTGGTCGGGTTTGGAAGATGCTGTCTAAGAAGCCTATGTGAATTCCTGCAGCACGTCTTTCAGAAGGTACACACTGCTGCAACTATGCATCAGTGGTGGAGGGAGTGAACGTTGGTGGAACGGGTACCAATCAAGCGGGCTACTTTGTCCTGGAAGGTGTCAAGCTTCTTCACTGTCATTGGAGCTGCAATCAGCAAGGCAAGTGGAAAGTATTCCATTGCACTCCTGACTTAAGCCTTAGAAATAGTGGACATGCTTTGGGGAGTCAGGAGGTGAGTTACTCACCACAGGATTCCTAGCTTCCAACCTGCTCTTGTCGCCACACCATTTATATGGCTAGTCCAGTTAAGTTTCTGTTCAATTGTAACACCTAGGATGTTGATAGTGGGGGATTCAGTAATGGTAATGTGAAGGAATGATGGTTAGGTTTTCTCTTGGAGATAGTCATTGCCAGGCATTGGTGTGGCACAAACGTTACTTGCAACTTGTCAGCCAAAGCCTGGATATTGTCCAGGTCTTGCTGCGTTTGAGGGGTCACAAATGGTGCTGAACATTGTCCAATTTCTCAGAACATCCCTACTTCTGATCTATGATGGAAAGAAGATCATTGATGAAGCAGCTGAAGATAGTTGGGCCTAGGCCACACTGCCCTGCAGTGATGTCCTGGAACAGAGATGATTGACCTCCAACAACCACAACTATTTTTCTTTGAGCTCCAACCAGTTACTGCTTCCAGAGACTTTAACACAATCTCACCGTTAAAATGTGCCAAGGTCTCGAGCAGCACGGTGACGCAGTGGGTTAGCCCTGCAGCCTCACGGTGCCGAGGTCCCAGGTTCAATCCTGGCTCTGGGTCACTGCCCGTGTGGAGTTTGCACATTTTCCCCGTGTTTGCGTGGGTTTCGCCCCCACAACCCAAAGATGTGCAGGCTAGGTGGATTGGCCACGCTAAATTGCCACTTTATTGGAAAAAAATTAATTGGATACACTAAATTTTTTTATAAACGTGCCAAGGTCTCTGCTCCAACATGCTTTCTGTACCCTCAGGGAAAGAGGAGATAGGGGAAAATAAAACACAGCTTAGCAAGAAGTTTCTCATGATATGTGATGTGGTGCACAAGGGCTTTAGGGTGGGGAAGCAAATAGACCAACAAGGAAGTCATGAAATGTGGGACATTACTGAGAGCCATTTTTCATACAGCAAGATCACAGAAAGTACTGAAAAGAATCATCAGTTAATCTGTTTTAGGTGGAGTTGGCCAAAGAAAGAATGGTAGCCAGAGCAACAGAAAACGTTGTTCTTAATCAAATATTAACAACGGTTTAACACGGCAGCATTGTGGTTAGCACAATTGCTTCACAGCTCCAGGGTCCCAGATTCGATTCCCGGCTTGGGTCACTGTGTGGAGTCTGCACTTTCTCCCCATGTGTGTGTGGGTTTCCTCCGGGTGCTCCGGTTTCCTGCCACAGTCCAAAGATGTGTGGGTTAGGTGGATTGGCCATGCTAAATTGTCCTTAGTGTCCAAAGTTGCCCTTAGTGTTGGGTGGGGTTACTGGGTAATGGGGATAGGGTGGAGGTGTGGGCTTGGGTAGGGTGCTCTTTCCAAGAGCCGGTGCAGACTCGATGGGTCGAATGGCCTCCTTCTGCACTGTAAATTCTATGTTTAGCTTCTCATGCTCGGACTCTATTACATTACATCCACGCTAGGTTCTGTCCTCAAGAGAAGATGTGGGGCCATGAAGCTGTAATCTCTAACTCAGAAGAAAAAGTGTTTCAGGGAATCTGTCACTGCTGCCTGCTGCTCTGGGTCTTGTTGTGGCAGGAACTGAAGGGAGCAGAAGGCAATGGATGCTGTTGTGATTGCAGTGGATGGCATTTGCTGGTGTTTGTCATGCTCTGTTAGACACTGAGGAAATTTGAATTTTAAATAGTTTTTTCATGTTTTGAGACTGGGGACAGATATGCAATGTGCCTGTGTGGTGAACAGCGCAAGCTTGAGCATGAAAATTAAACCATCTGATGTGTGGTGGAGGGTCTCAAAAGATGAACCCCATGACAAGATGAGCTTGGAGCTGAAGAGGCAGAAGCTGATGTGCTGTCATTAACTCCATGCAGCTGGGGCTCAGATGTGTCCCTGGAGAGCTGAGATTAGAGAAGTCCAGGGGCAGTTAATAGCTCCATGCTTCTGAGGAGTTGGGGCTTAAAAGCTGTGGAACAGTTGTCGGGTCAGTGAAACTGAAGTGTCACTGTCTGCCCCAAGGAGTTGGCAGTTGGCACATGGTTGCCTGCTCAGTAAAGCTAGATAGCTGGGATCATGCATGTGATTCGAGCCTGGGGTACAGCCTGGCCAACCCAAAATAGTACGACCTCAGGCAAAGTGAGAGAGTGGCTGGGAGGTGAGCAGTAGTTGGGGCAGTCTGAGATGGAGTCCGGTTGCCTGATAACATTGCAGGTAGAAGAAGCAAGGGGGCTTTGGGGTTGAATTGGAGCTGTTGTTGAGGGAAATTAAAGGCATATCCTCAAAAGAAAGGAGTTTAAATCCCTCATGAGGAACATATGAACATACAAATTAGGAGCATGAGTAGGCCAATAAGTCCCTCGAGCCCGCTCCACCATTCAATAAGTTCATGGTTTATCGGATTGCAACCTCAACTCCAAATTCCTTCCCCCGATAATCTTTCACCCTCTTGTGAATCATAAATCTACCTAGCTCTGCCTTAAAAATATTCAAAGACTCTGCTTCCACTTCCTTTTGAGGAAAAAAGTTCTAGAGCCTCATGACTCTCTGAGAGAGAAAAAATTCTTATCCCTGTTTTAGATGAGCAACCCCTTATTTTTAAATAGTGATCCCTGGTTTTAGATTCTCTGACAAGAGGAAATGTCCACTTCACATCCACCCTGTCAATAGCCCTCAGGATCGTAAAGGTTTTGATCAAGTCACGTCTTACTCTTCTCAACTGAACTCTAGTGGAGACAAATCTAATCTCTCCAAACTTTCCTCATCATACAACACACTCATTCTTGATATTAGTCACGTAAACCTTCTCTGAACTGCTTCTGACACTCGTTCCTTAAATAAGAAGAGCAAAACTGTACACAGTACTCCAGACGTGGTCTCTCTAGTGCCCTATACAACTGAAACACAACCTCCCTACTTTGTAATCCTTTACCCTCACAATAAAGGACAACATTCCTAATTATTTGCTGTAATTGTACATAATTTGCCTTTTGTGATTCATGCTCCAGGATACCCAGGCCCCTCCGCACATGCTGCAGCCAGCACGATTGTGGGTCACATTTCAGGATCGACACCACTACTTTGAGACGCCAAATGAGGCGTGGACCTTTATTCAGTCTGAAAAGTTGGACTCGAACTGAGGGTTTGTCGTGAGGGGGTGCTTATGGGGGTTACTGTGTTTTGGGAATGTTCTGTTTTTGTTTGGTGCTGGGTGAGGTTGGGTGAATGGATTTGATGTGAGGGCTGGGTGAGAGTGTGGGCGTCGGACTTGGAGGGGCAGGGCCCCGTGGAGGAGGAGGGGGGTTGGAGCACCAGGGATGGGGAGTTGGGGTTAGGCCGCAAAAAAGGGAGCTCCGCCAGAGGGGGCGGGGGCGGCTTGGGTGGAAAGTGCGAGCTTTTTCCCGTGCTAGGGAAGGAAGGAGGCGGGGCCGGGGGGAAGGGCGGTGCTGGAGAGGAGCGCACAGGATTGCCAGGGGGAGGTGTGGGGATTCTCACACTGGGGGGTCGTTGGAATGGCGGGAGAGGCCGGGGTCAGCAGGAGTCAGCTGACTTATGGGAGTGCCATGGTGGGAGCAAAATGGCTAGATGAGGATCTAGCTGGGGTGGGAGAGGGGGAGGGAGGGGGAACTGGGTTGCTGCTGCATTGGCCAAGGGGGAGTTGGAGGTAGGAGAGGGAGTCGGGGTGGGGGTCCGCCACCTGGGGGACTGGAGGGTGCGGGAGGCGCGGGTACGTGGCTGGCCTAAAAAAGGAGATGGCCTACTCCCGGATAGATTTTTTCATCATGAGTCGGGCAGTAATCCCGAAAGTGGAGGGAATGGAATATTCGGCCATAGCCATCTCGGATCATGCCCTGCATTGGGTAGAGCTGGAGCTGGGGTAGGAGAGGGACCAGCGCCCATTGTGGCGCCTTGATGCGGGACTGTTGGCGGATGAGGAGGTGTGCGGGCGGATTCGGGGGTGTATCGAAGGATACTTAGAGGCCAATGACAATGGGGAGGTGCAGGTGGGGGTAGTCTGGGAGGCGTTGAAAGCGGTGGTTAGGGGAGAGCTAATTTCCATTAGGGCCCATAGGGAGAAGAGAGAGAGGAGGGAGAGGGAGAGACTGGTGGGGGAGATATTAAGGGTGGACAGGAGCTATGCAGAGGCCCCGAGGAGGGGCTACTTAGGGAGCGATGGAACCTCCAGACGGAATTCGACTTACTGACTACGGGGAAAGCAGAAGCGCAGTGGAGAAAAGCGCAAGGGGCGGCATATGAGTATGGGGAGAAGGTGAGTCGGATGCTGGCACATCAGCTTCAGCGGCGAGGGAGATTGGTGGAGTCAGGGATAAAGGGGGGAACACGGTGCGGAGTGCAGTGAAAATAAACAAGGTATTTAGGGACTTCTATGGGGATCTGTATAGGTCTGAGACCCTGGTGGGGGAGGAGGGGATGCGGCAATGCCTCGATCAGCTAAGGTTCCCGAGAGTGGAGGAGGAGCAGGTGGTTGGGCTGGGGGCACCGATTGGGCTGGAGGAACTGGTTAAGGGATTGGGGAGCATGCAGGCGGGGAAAGCCCCGGGGCCGGATGGGTTCCCGGTTGAATTTTACAGGAAGTACATGGACCTGCTGGGCCCGTTGCTAGTGAGAACTTTTAATGAGACGAGGGAGGAGGGGGCCTTGCCCCCGACAATGTCCAGGGCGCTGATTTCTTTGATTTTGAAGCAGGACAAGGACCCATTGCAATGTGGGTCATATAGACCGATCTCGCTCTTCAATGTTGATGCTAAGTTGCTGGCGAAGGTTTTGGCCACGAGAATTGAGGACTGTGTCCTGGGGGTGATTCATGAGGACCAGACAGGATTTGTGAAGGGTAGGCAGCTGAATACTAATGTGCGGAGACTCCTCAATGTGATTATGATGCCCTCAGTGGAGGGGGAAGCAGAGGTAGTGGCGGCTATGGACGCGGAGAAGGCCTTCGATCGGGTGGAGTGGGAGTAACTTTGGGAAGTGCTGCGGAGGTTTGGGTTCGGGGAAGGGTTCATAAGTTGGGTCAGGCTACTATACAAAGCCCCTGTGGCGAGTGTGGCTATGAACCGGTGGAGGTCGGAGTACTTTCGGTTGTACCGGGGGACGAGGCAGGGGTGTCCCTTATCCGCCTTGTTGTTTGCACTGGCAATTGAGACGTTGGCCATGGCACTGACGGAGTCCAGGAACGGGAGGGGATTGGTTTGGGGGGGGGGGGGGGACACCGGGTGTCGTTGTATGCCGATGACCTGTTGTTATATGTTGCGGACCCAGTGGAGGGGATGGCGGAGGTCATGCGGATCCATAGGGAGTTTGGGGACTTTTCGGGGTATAAACTCAACGTGGGGAAGTATGAACTCTTTGTGGTGCATCCAGGGGACCTGGAAAGGGGGATAGACGAGCTTCGGCTTAAGAGGGCGGAAAGGAGCTTTCGGTACCTGGGGATCCAGGTAGCTAGGAGTTGGGGGGTCCTGCATAAGCTCAATTTGACGTGGTTAGTGAAGCTGATGGAGGAGGATTTTTAAAGATGGGATATGTTGTCACTCTCACTAGCAGGTAGGATGCAGTCGATTAAAATGACGGTCCTTCTGAGGTTTCTCTTTGTGTTCCAGTGCCTTCCCATTTTGATCCCCCGGGGAACGCTTTCAGGTATATGCAGGTGAGGGCATTTGTGAAATGACAGGTGAGGGAGTTCCCACTGCTTCCAATATGCAGGATTCAGGACAGGGTGATCTCGGGGGTGTGGGTTGGAGAGGACAAGGTCTCGGCGATCTACCAGGAACTGCAAGAGGAGGAGGAGGCCTCGGCGGAGGAGCTGGTGCAAGTGGGGGGAGGAGCTCGGGGAGATCGATGAGGGGTTGTGGGCTGATGCCCTGAGCAGGGTTAATTCTTCCTCCTCTTGCGCCAGGCTCAACCTGATACAGTTTAAAGTTATTCACAGAGCGCATATGACAGGGGCAAGGTTAAGTTGGTTCTTTGGGGTGGAGGACAGATGTGTGAGGTGCTCGAGGAGCCCAGTTAATCACGCCCATATGTTCTGGATGTGCCCGACGCTAGATGGATTTTGGAGGGGCTTTGCGAGGACTATGTCCAAGGTGGTGAACACCCGGGTCAAGCCGAGCTGGGGGGTAGCATTATTTGGGGTATCAGACGAGCCGGGAGTGCAGGAGGCGAAAGAGGCCGGTATTCTGCCCTTTGCGTCCCTGGTAGCTCGACGGAGGATTTTGCGGAAGGATGCGAAGCCCCCTAGCGTGGAAGCTTGGATTAATGACATGGCTGGGTTTATCAAGTTGGAGAGGATAAAGTTTGCCTTGCGAGAGTCTGTGCAGGGGTTCTTCAGGCGGTGGCAACCGTTCCTAGACTTTCTCGCGGAACATTAGGACGGGGTCAGCAGTGGGGGGGGGGGGGGTTTCCTCTTGGGGTGGCCTTGGGGTTAGGGTGGGGTGTTTCCTGATCGTATTGTTATATGGGGGGGCTATTGTATTTTGGGGAAATCCCTATGTATAATTCTTGCGCGTTGTGTTCTTGTTTCTTTTTTCTGAAGGGGTTTTGTTGAAAATTGGCTGAAAACTTGAATAAATATTTTTATTTTTTTTAAACCTATCCACTTCCCTTTGTAACCTCTTTAAATCCTCTTCACAATTTACTTTCTTATCTATCTTTATGCCATCAGCAAATTTAGCAACCATACCTTCAGTCCCTTTATCCAAGCCATTTATATAAAATTGTAAAAAGTTGAGGCCCCAGCACTGAAACCGGTGGCAGACCACTTGCCACATCCTGTGAACCAGTAAAAGACCTATTTATGCCAACTTTGTTTCCTGTGAGCTAGCCAATCTTCACCATATCAATGTTTCCTCCTACACCATAAGCTTTTATTTGACACACTAAGCTTTGATGTGGTACCTTATTAAATGCCTTCTGGAAATCTGGAAGACAGAGTTTAAAGGATTTTTGTGACTTAAAGTGATCACTAACGTCTGGTTTGGTTGCGAAGACAATGCATTGGATCTGTCTTGATTGTGTCTGCCAATGAACACGCAACTTGTGGTGTGTTTGAACACAGTCTGCCTGTTAATTCATGTTTACCACAAGTTAATTCTGAATGTTAGGGTATAATATGGTTTAGGGCAGCATGGTAGCATTGTGGATAGCACAATGGCTTCACAGCTCCAGGGTCGCAGGTTTGATTCCGGCTTGGGTCACTGTCTGTGCGGAGTCTGCACATCCTCCCCGTGTGTGCGTGGGTTTACTCCGGGTGCTCTAGTTTCCTCCCACAGTCCAAAGATGTGCAGGTTAGGTGGATTGGCCATGATAAATTGCCCTTAGTGTCCAAAATTGCCTTTGGTGGTGGGTGGGGTTACTGGGTTATTGGGATAGGGTGGAGGTGTTGACCTTGGGTAGGGTGCTCTTGCCAAGAGCTGGTGCAGACTCGATGGGCCAAATGGCCTCCTTCTGCACTGTAAATTCTATGATCTATAATATGAACATTGAGCGTTTGCTTTGTTGGCTCTTGTGCAGAAAAATGTCTTCTGTTTGTTTAAACCATGGAATCTTGTGGCTTTATTCTCTTAGTAATCACATGGGAATTAAAATTTCATCTATTTTACAACACATGTTGCTGATCCTGAATTAGTTGCACCAAAACATATGCATTACCAGCTGTTTGCTGATGTGAAAGACAGCAATGCGTACTGGCAGTAAGAGGTCACCTCATCTGGCATCCTTGACTCCTCATAAGGAAAAGCCCCTGAGACCTGTTGCCTGGAGGAAATCAAAGATACTGGAATGGGTGAGGTAAGATGCATTCCTAAGCTCATAGTTTGAAATAACCTTTTTAAAATTCTTATCTACTTACTCACTCCTGAATCCCTTGCACACAGGCATACATTGTGGAACAAAGCACAATACACTAGCTCATGAAAAATGCTGGTCAGCAGGTCTGGCAACTTCTATGGAGGAATGAATGACAGTATAATGAACAACTAGCTGAATGGCCTTCTTCTGTTCTATACCTATTTGATGACTCTAAGACCGCAAAATGGGTTACAAGAGCTTACCAGCACTTGAACTTTTAAGGCTGCAGCAACCACAGGAATAGAGATGAAAACTGTTTCCCAGGTGTATCACTCTCACCTGCAGTTCCCACTGCAGGATCCAGTAAGCTGCACTAAGGTGAGTTCTCTGAAGGACAATCTTTCCAACCAAACAGGACTGGACGAAAATGATCAAGAAATTTAACAGAGGAAGTGTGCTCCTTCCAACTTAGTGATAGTGAAAAACAAGAGGATCCAGGCCTCAGGAGAGCATGACAGGTGAGTGACACTGGCTCATGCCAAGCTCATGCTCTGATTTGTCCAGCATTATTCTGCACAGTACTCCTCAGAAAACACATCTTGCAGCTTCATGTAAACCTAAACAAGTCCATCACAATACGAACCCTGGACCTTAGCACCATAAGCACTGATAAGGGTCTATAATACAGGTCTAATGTACCTGATGACAATTGGAATTATCAACACTCCACACAATGCATTACATGACTATCCCCTAAAAATGTGACTGTAAATGCAGATATTTTTTAAAATGTAATTTCTTATAAAAGCTCAGGAGACCAGAGAAGGTGAATCAAAATGGCAGTTTATTTTCAGCCTAAAGAAAAGGCCTCAATACACAGTACATAAGCCTCAACCGGAACTACTGATCATGCTGGTCCGAATCCGGGCTGGCTTTTAAGAGGTGATTCTATGAGCCTCAGCTGATGGGCCTCCGCCCATTAACGGGGGAGCTCGTATTCCATGAGGCGATCAGGTCATCTCCGTGTATCTCATGAGGGTTATTACATCCCTCCCCCCCAAAGTCCGAAGGACCCTCTGTCGCTGGATGCAGAGGAGGTCTCCTTCACTGCTTGTCCTGCAATTGTGCTTCCAAGAACTGTGGGGTTGGGTCAGGGTGTATGCAATGCATCGGAGAATGTCGTTTTTGAGCTGAACGTCGGAGGAGTCCTGTTGGAGCCACACAGTAGCATAGTGATTGGCACAGTTGCTTCACAGCTCCAGGGTCCCAGGTTCGATTCACGGCTTGGGTCACTGTCTGTGCAGAGTCTGCACATTCTCCCCGTGTCTGCGTGGGTTTCCTCCGGGTGCTCTGGGTTCCTCCCACAGTCCAAAGATGTGCAGTTAGGTTTCTTAGCCATGCTAAATTGCCCCTTCATGTCCAAAAAAGGTTAGGTGGGGTTACGGGGATAGGGTGGAGGTGTGGGCTTCAGTAGAGTGCTCTTTCCAAAGGCCGGTGCAGACTTGATGGGCTGAATGGCCTCCTTCTGCACGATAGATTCTACGATTCTGTGATTCTCTGGCCATACTGTCCTCCGAACATATTGAGGATTCGGTATCCATTTCTGATGCTGAGTCTTCCATCTCTTGCTGACTTGGATCCGGGTCCCTGGAGAATTCTGCTCCGTAATTAATAGATGGTAGACGGGAAGATGCGGGACTGATTCATCTGGCGGGGTTACCTATGGTGCGGGTTCCCAGCCTTTGAGGTGGTCCAAGTGCTTGCGTACAGTCCGTTCTCTGGTTTTGACCACACAGGAGATTGACCCATTCTTGTCCGCCATGGTGCCGTCTCCAAAATTCCAGACATATGCTGCATCCACTGATTTGAACCCTCTGTCCTGCTTCTGGTGGTCATGATACCTCTTCTGGAAGTCTTGTTTCTTTTCCACCTTCCCAAACCGGGCCCAAACCGGAAGTGAAGCCCCGACCTCGATTTGGAGCCGACCCGGGCCTCGGAGCTCCAAACCCGGCCTAACAACCGACGCCAGCCCCCGGATCGCCCGGCCTTGTCCCCGGAGCTCCCGACCCGACCCCCGACGCCAAGACACGGCTCAACGCGACCCCGAGAGACCCGTCCAGCGACCCAACCCGGAGAGGCCCGCCCAGCAACCCGACCTACCTGGTGATGGAAGAAAGAAAAATCCACATGGAGGCCCCACCGTGCCGACTTCAAGATCTGACCCCAGGAGCACCCAGGAAGAGAACAGACCATGGGACCTAGCCCAATCTGCCCCAGGAAGCCCCTGTCCACGACCCAGGACCCCAAAAACAACGGAGACCGCGCGCGAGGACTCGAACATGCTGCAAGGTATTCCCGCGCCCGCAGAACGCCGGGACCCATCCGGATCGCAAATGCACCCCCCCAGCAACCCCACTACCTCAACCAGCGCCCGGGGCCCTGCCAGATGCGACCCCGGAAATGTAAACAGCGCCCTGGACCTCGCTAGCGCCCTGGACTCCGCCAGCGCCCTGGACCCCGCCAGATGCAACCACCTACCTTCCACAAGGGCGGACATCTCCCATCGGATCCCAGGATCATCCAGCAGCAGCCGCCGACCGAGAAAGCGAGGGAAACGCAGCGGCTGCAGGTTAGACTGAAGGAACGCGGTTTCAAGACCCCTCTCCCCAGCATACTCCTGGCAAACGTCCAAGCGATTGAAAACAAGCTGGATGAACTTAACGCCAGACTTACCTCTCAGAGGGAAGTAAGAGACTGCTGTGTGCTCTGTTTCACAGAGACATGGCTCACCCCCGCCTCACCGGACTGTGCCATACAACCTGAAGGCTTCTCTATTCACCGGGCGGACTGCACGGCATCTTCAGGCAAAGCGAAGGGTGGAGGGGTTTGCCTCCTCATTAACTCCTCCTGGTGCTTGGATGTGGTGACCCTGGCGACCTACTGCTCCCCAGACCTGGAATACTTGACCGTAAAGTGTCGCCCATACTATCTTCCACGTGAGTTCACTTCAGCCATTATCACAGCGGTCTACATCCCACCCCAGGCAGAAGTGAGGAAGGCGCTGGATGAACTGTACACAGTCATAAACAACTATGAAACAGAATACCCGGAGGCCCTGTTCATTGTGGCTGGAGACTTCAACAAAGCCAACCTCAAGAGTGTACTGCCAAAATTCCACCAGCACATCTCCTGTACCACCAGGGGCGACAACACTCTTGACCACTGCTACTCAAAAATCAAGGGCGCCTACCGCTCCATCCCCCGACCGCACTTTGGGAAATCAGACCATAAGACTGTGCTCCTTCTCCCGGCTTACAAGCAGAAACTCAAGCGGGAGAATCCAGCTAAGAAGGTTGTGCAGTGCTGGTCCGAGGAGACAGAAGAGCTCTTACGTGACTGCTTGGAGACAGTGGACTGGTCCATATTTAAGAACTCAGCGACTAACTTAAATGAGTATGTCACCACCGTCACAGACTTCATCAGCAAATGTGTGGACGACTGCGTGCCAAAGAAAGCAGTACATACGTTCCCCAACCGGAAACCATGGCTCAACCGCGAGATTGACTCCCTACTGAAGGACAGATCTGAGGCGTTCAAGGCAGACGACCCTGTCCTATACAAGAAATCCAGGTACGACCTCCGCAAAGCCATCCGAGATGCCAAGAGAGAATATCAAACTAAGCTAGAGTCACAGACAGACTTTCGGCGGTTGTGGCAAGGACTAAGCAACATAACGGGCTACAAAGCGAAGCCGAGCAGTATCTCTGGCAGCAGTGCACCCCTCCCCGATGAACTTAATGCATTCTATGCTCGGTTTGAGCAGGTAACCAACAATCCGCTATCGAGTGCCCCAGCAACCCATAATTCACCCATACCCACCATCACAGTTTCCGAAGTCAGATCGGCCTTCCTGAAAGTGAACCCACGGAAGGCGATGGGCCCGGACGGGATCCCTGGTCGTGCACTCAGAGCCTGCGCGGACCAGCTGGCAGAGGTTTTCACAGACATCTTTAACCTATCCTTACTCCACTCCGAGGTCCCCACCTGCTTCAAGAAGACCACCATCATACCGGTACCAAAGAAGAACCAGGCAACGTGCCTCAATGACTACCGCCCGGTGGCCCTGACGTCAGTTGTAATGAAGTGCTTTGAGAGGCTGATCACGAAGCGCATCACTCCATACTCCCGGAACGCCTTGACCCACTTCAATTCGCATACCGTCGCAACCGGTCCACATCAGACGCCATTTCCCTGGCCCTACACTCATCCCTAGAGCATCTCGAAAACAAGGACTCCTACATCAGACTCCTATTTATTGACTACAGCTCCGCCTTCAACACCATAATCCCAGCCAAGCTCATATCAAAGCTCCAAAACCTAGGACTTGGCTCTCCACTCTGCAACTGGATCCTTGACTTTCTGACCAACAGACCACAGTCAGTAAGAATGAACACCAACACCTCCTCCACAATAGTCCTCAATACCGGTGCCCCGCAAGGCTGCATACTTAGCCCCCTACTCTACTCCCTGTACACACACGACTGCATGGCAAAACTTGGTTCCAACTCCATCTACAAGTTTGCTGACGACACGACCATAGTGGGCCGGATCTCGAATAACGACGAGTCCGAATACAGGAGGAAGAATAGAGAACCTAGTGGAGTGGTGCAGCGACAACAATCTCTCCCTTAATGCCAGCAAAACTAAAGAGCTGGTCATCGACTTCAGGAAGCAAAGTACTGTACACACCCCTGTCAGCATCAACGGAGCCGAGGTAGAGATGGTGAGCAGTTTCAAATTCCTAGGGGTGCACATCACCAAAAATCTATCCTGGTCCACTCATGTCGACGCTATCACCAAGAAAGCACAACAGCGCCTTTACTTCCTCAGGAAACTAAGGAAATTTGGCATGTCCACATTAACCCTTACCAACTTTTACAGATGCACTATAGAGAGCATCCTATCGGGCTGCATCACAGCCTGGTATGGCAACTGCTCGGCCCAGGACCGCAAGGAACTTCAGAGAGTCGTGAATACCGCCCAGTCCATCACACGAACCTGCCTCCCATCCATTGATTCCATCTACACCTCCCGCTGCCGGGGGAAAGCAGGCAGCATAATCAAGGATCCCTCCCACCCGGCTTACTCACTTTTCCAACTTCTTCCATCGGGCAGGAGATTCAGAAGTCTGAGAACACGGACGAACAGACTCAAAAACAGCTTCTTCCCCACTGTCACCAGACTCCTAAATGACCCTCTTATGGACTGACCTCATTAACACTACACCCATGTCTGCTTCATCCGATGCCAATGCTTATGTAGTACATTGTATATATTGTGTTGCCCTATTATGTATTCTCATGTATTTTCTTGAATTCTGTTTAATTCCCTTTTCTTCCCATGTACTGAATGATCTGTTGAGCTGCTTGCAGAAAAATACCTTTCACTGTACCTCGGTACACGTGACAATAAACAAATCCAATCCAATCCAATCCTGCCAAGGTTGGGAAATATCAAGCTTAGACGGGTCTGGAGCTGTCGGCCCATCAGTAGCTTTGCCAGCACTGCTCCGGTAACATGTGGCATGGTTTGACAATTAAATAAAAATCATGCCAGTTTTGTTTCAACTGAACCCGAAATTTGTTTTTTTCACGCCCTGTTAAAGGTTTGCACTGCCCGCTCAGCGAGGCTGGTTGAGAAAGGGGGATATGGGACAGTTCGAATGTGCTTCACCACGTTTGTTTGCATAAACCACTGAAATGCTTCACTTGCGAATGGGATACGGTTAACGGTAACAAGCACCCCGGCCGGGGTGGAGGAAATGAGTAGTTGTTTGGATGTATTGGAGTTCCCTAAGGCAGAGGAGGGTCTGGTGGATGGACTGGGAGCCCCCATTGGGCTGGTAGAGGTGTTGAAGGGTATAGGGACGATGCAGGCAGGGAACGTTCCGGGTCCAAATGGGTTCCCAGTGGAATTCTATAAAACATTTTCGGGGAACTTGGGGCCCCTGGTGGTAAGGGCATTCACGAGGCATGGGAGCAAGGGGTGTTCCCCCTACATTGTTACAGGCCTCGATCTCCTTAATCTGAAAGAGGGATAAGGATCTGGAGCAGTGTGGGTTTTACAGGCCAATTTTATTATTAAATATGGACGCTAAGTTACTGACCAAAATCCTGGCTTTATGGATTGAGGATTGGGTGCTCAGTGTGATAGGGGAGAATCAGACGGGGTTTGTAAAGGGGAGGCATCTGTCAGTTAATATTAGACGTTTGTTAAATGTTATAATGATGCCCCCGGAGGGACGGAGTGTGGATGTAGTGGTCGCCATGGTTGCAGAGAAGGCCTTTGACCAGGTGGAGTGGGACTATTTGTGGGAGGTGTTGGGGGGTTTGATTTTGGGCAGGGGTTTGTAGATTGGGTCCGGCTGATATATCAGCTGCCGACAGCGTGTGCGGATGAACCAGGTGAGCTCGGCGTATTTCAGGTTGCACCGTGGATGAGGCAGGAATGTCCACTCTCCCCATTGCTCTATTCGTTTGGTGCAGCTTCTCGAACTTGGAGGGGTTGGTGGGGGAATTTGAGTTGCCGGCGGGAATGGGTTTCGGTATTTGCAGGGGAGGGATTTTGTCAGGAAGCATGTGCGGTCCTTTCCCGACCTGTCGCCCCCGGGGTTGCAGGACAAGGTGATGTCAAAAACAGGGGTGGATGAGGGCAGAGTGTCAGAAATCTATAAAGGGCTAATGGATTGGGAGAGAGCCTCGATAGGGGTAGTGAAGCATAAGTGGGAGAAAGAGTTAGGGAGGGAAGTGGAGGTTGGGTTGTGGAAAGAGGTTTGAGGAAAGTGAACGCATCCTCTTTGTGTGCTAGGCTGAGCCGTATTCATTTCAAAGTGGTTCACAGGGCACATTTGGCTGTGGCCAGGATGAGAAGGTTTTTGAGGGGACGGAGGATAGGTGTGGGCGATGCGCAGGTGGGCCTGCAAATCATTTTTTTAAAGAATATTTTATTAAGGCACTTGAAAATTTTTATAACAGTAACATAAACAATGACATCAACCTGGTAAAATAAACATTTCCTCCCCCAGCCCAATCTTCACACACCTCAACCTACAACAACAATCTGCCTGCACCGCCACCCCCGCCCCCTTGGAATACTGCATCTGCTGACATTTTTAATTTTCCTCGGGAAAGTCGACGAACGGCTGCCACCTCCGGGAGAACCCTAACATTGACCACCTTAAATCAAACTTTATTTTCTCAAGACTGAGAAACCCAGCCATGTCACTAACCCACCCTCCCCCCGACTGCGCTCCAGCAACACTTTCTTCACTTGTGGAGTTTTACCCGCCCACAAAAAGCCCAAAATAATCTTAGTCACCCGCTTGAAAAGGGCCTTAGGGATGTAGATGGGGAGGCACTGAAAGACAAACGGAAATCTGGGGAGCACCGTAATTTTCACGGTCTGTACTCTCCCCGCCAGTGAGAGCGGGAGCATGTCCCCTTCCATTTGTTCTACCAACCGGGATAGGTTTAACTTCTGTAGTACCTCCCATTTCAGGGCCACCTGGATTCCCAGATATCGAAAACTCTTCCCCACCATTTTAAGCAGCAGCTCTCCCAGTCTCTTCTCCTGCCCTCTTGCCTGGATTACAAACATCTCGCTTTTCCCCATGTTCAATTTATACCCCGAAAAATGGCTAAATTCCCCCAGGATTCTCATTACTTAGAACATAGAACACAGAACATAGAACGATACAGCACAGTACAGGCCCTTCGGCCCACGATGTTGCACCGACATGGAAAGTCAAAAACTAAAGGCCATCTAACCTACACTATGCCATTATCATCCATATGCTTATCCAATAAACTTTTAAATGCCCTCAATGTTGGCGAGTTCACTACTGTTGCAGGTAGGGCATTCCACGGCCTCACCACTCTTTGCGTAAAAAACCTACCTCTGACCTCTGTCCTATATCTATTACTCCTCAATTTAAGGCTATGTCCCCTCGTGCTAGCCACCTCCATCCGCGGGAGAAGGCTCTCACTGTCCACCCTATCTAACCCTCTGATCATTTTGTATGCCTCTATTAAGTCACCTCTTAACCTTCTTCTCTCTAACGAAAACAACCTCAAGTCCATCAGCCTTTCCTCATAAGATTTTCCCTCCATACCAGGCAACATCCTGGTAAATCTCCTCTGCACCCATTCCAAAGCTTCCACGTCCTTCCTATAATGAGGCGACCAGAACTGTACGCAATACTCCAAATGCGGCCGTACCAGAGTTTTGTACAACTGCAACATGACCTCATGGCTCCGGAACTCAATCCCTCTACCAATAAAGGCCAACACACCATAGGCCTTCTCACAACCCTATCAACCTGGGTGGCAACTTTCAGGGATCTATGTACATGGACACCGAGATCCCTCTGCTCATCCACACTGCTAAGAATTTTACCATTAACCAAATATTCCGCATTCCTGTTATTCTTTCCAAAGTGAATCACCTCACACTTCTCCACATTAAACTCCATTTGCCACCTCTCAGCCCAGCTCTGCAGCTTATCTATGTCCCTCTGTAACCTGCAACATCCTTCCACACTGTCTACAACTCCACCGACTTTAGTGTCGTCTGCAAATTTACTCACCCAACCTTCTGCGCCCTCCTCTAGGTCATTTATAAAAATGACAAACAGCAACGGCCCCAGAACAGATCCTTGTGGTACGCCACTCGTAACTGAACTCCATTCTGAACATTTCCCATCAACCACCACCCTCTGTCTTCTTTCAACTAGCCAATTTCTGATCCACATCTCTAAATCACCCTCAATCCCCAGCCTCCGTATTTTCTGCAATAGACGACCGTGGGGAACCTTATCAAACGCTTTACTGAAATCCATATACACCACATCAACTGCTCTACCCTCGTCTACCTGTTCAGTCACCTTCTCAAAGAACTCGATAAGGTTTGTGAGGCATGACCTACCCTTCACAAAACCATGCTGACTATCCCTAATCATATTATTCCTATCGAGATGATTATAAATCGTATCTCTTATAATCCTCTCCAAGACTTTACCCACAACAGACGTGAGGCTCACCGGCCTATAGTTACCGGGGTTACCTCTACTCCCCTTCTTGAACAAAGGGACCACATTTGCTATCCTCCAGTCCTCTGGCACTATTCCTGTAGCCAATGATGATATAAAAATCAAAGCCAAAGGCTCAGCAATCTCTTCCCTGGCTTCCCAGAGAATCCTAGGATAAATCCCATCAGGCCCCGGGGACTTATCTATTTTCACCTTGTCCAGAATTGCCAACACTTCTTCCCTACGCACCTCAATGCCATCTATTCTAATAGCCTGGGTCTCAGCATTCTCCTCCACAACATTATCTTTTTCCTGAGTGAATACTGATGAAAAGTATTCATTTAGTATCTCTCTTATCTCCTCAGCCTCCACACACAATTTCCCACCACTGTCCTTGACTGGCCCTACTCTTACCCTAGTCATTCTTTCATTCCTGACATACCTATAGAAAGCTTTTGGGTTTTCCTTGATCCTACCTGCCAAAGACTTCTCATGTCCCCTCCTTGCTCATCTTAGCTCTCTCTTTAGATCCTTCCTCGCTTCCTTGTAACTATCAAGGGCCCCAACTGAAACTTCACGCCTCATCTTCACATAGGCCTCCTTCTTCCTCTTAACAAGAGATTCCACTTCTTTGGTAAACCACGGTTCCCTCGCTCGACCCCTTCCTCCCTGCCTGACTGGTACATACTTATCAAGAACATGCAATAGCTGTTCCTTGAACAAGCTCCACATATCCAGTGTGCCCAACCCTATCTAACACCTGGCCTGGTTCATTACCCAAAACCAAATCCAATGTGGCCTCGCCTCTTGTTGGCCTGTCAACATATTGTGTCAGGAAACCCTCCTGCACACATTGTACAAAGAACGACCCATCTAATGTACTCGAACTATATCTTTTCCAGTCAATATTTGGAAAGTTAAAGTCTCCCATAACAACTACCCTGTTACTTTCGCTCTTTTCCAGAATCATCTTCGCCATCCTTTCCTCTACATCCCTAGAACTATTAGGTGGCCTATAGAAAACTCCCAACAGGGTGTCCTCTCCTTTCCTGTTTCTAACCTCAGCCCATACTACCTCGGAAGAAGAGTCCCCATCTAGCATCCTTTCCGCCACCGTAATACTGTCCTTGACTAGCAGCGCCACACCTCCCCCTCTTTTGCCCCCTCTCTGAGCTTACTAAAACACCTAAACCCCGGAACCTGCAACAACCATTCCTGTCCTTGCTCTATCCATGTCTCTGAAATGGCCACAACATCGAAGTCCCAGGTACCAACCCATGCTGCCAGTTCCCCTACCTTATTTCGTATACTCTTGGCATTGAAGTAGACACACTTCAAACCACCTACCTGAACACTGGCACCCTCCTGCGAAGTCAAGTCTGTGCTCCTGACCTCTATACTCTCAATCTCCCGTACCCCAAAACTACAATCCAGGTTCCCATGCCCCTGCTGAATTAGTTTAAACCCCCCCAAAGAGCACTAACAACTTCCCCCATCCCCTCCAACGGGTCCAAAATTACAAGAGCAGGTCATCTGCGTAGAACGAGACCCGGTGCTCCACCCCCCTTCGAACCAGCCCTTTCCAGTTCCTAGAGGCTCTTAACACCATGGCCAATAGCTCTATGGCCAGAGCAAACAGTAACCCTTGCCTCGTCCCTCGGTGTAGTTCAAAATACCCCGACCTCAGCCGGTTCGTACGAACACTCGCTACTGGTGCCTGATAGAGCAACCGCACGCAGTCAATAAAGCCCCCACCAAACCCAAACCTTCCCAGCGCCTCCCACAGGTAATTTCACTCCACCCAATTAAAAGCCTTCTCCGCATCCATCGCTACCACAACCTCCACCTCCTCTCCTTCTGAGGGCGTCATAATAACATTTATAAGCTTTCGAACATTGGCCTTGAGTTGCGTGTCCTTAACAAATCTCATCTGGTCTTCCCCATTACCCCTGGGACACAGTCCTCTATCCTTGTGGCCAGTATCTTAGCCAGCAATTTGGCATCCACATTCAGTAGAGAAATCGGCCTGTATGACCCGCATTGCTCCGGATCCTTCTCCCGTTTCAAAATTAATGAAATCAAGGCCTGCGACATTGTTGGGGGGAGGACTCCCTTCTCTCTTGCATCCTCACCAGCAGTGGGCTCAATATCTCTGAAATCTTCTTACAGAATTCCACCGGGTAGCCGTCAGGCCCCAGGGCCTTGCCCGACTGCATGCCCTCCAGCACCTTGATTATTTCCTCAATCTCAATTGGGGATCCGCCACTCCACCAGGCCCTCCTGCACCCTTAGGAACCTCAACTGATCCAGAAATTGCCTCATCCCCTCCACCCCAGCCTGGGGTTCCGACTCGTATAATTTACTATAAAAGTCCTTAAACACCTCGTTCACCCCTGCTGGGTCCAGGACAGTATTACAGTCTCTACTCTTTACTTTACCTATTTCCCTGGCCGCCTCCCTTTTCCTGAGCTGGTGCGCCAACATTCTGTTTGCCCTTTCCCCACACTCATAGATCGCTCCCCTTGCCTTCCTCAACTGTTCCACTGCTTTCCCTGTGGTCAAAAGCCCAAACTCCACCTGTAACCTCCACCGCTCCCTCAGTAGTCCCGCGACCAGGGCCTCCGAGTATCTCCTGTCCACCTGGAGGATCTCCTCCACTAATCTATTCCTCTCAGCCCGTTCCACCTTTTCTCTGTGGGCCCGTATTGAGATTAATTCCCCTCTGACTACTGCCTTCAAAGCTTCCCAGACCGTCGCTGCAGAGACCTCCCCCGGATCATTTGTTTCCAGGTAGTTCTGGATGGACTTGTTAACCCGCCCACAGACCGCCTCGTCCGCTAGCAACCCCACATCCAGTCTCCACAGTGGGCGTTGCCCTCTCTCCACACTAACCCGTAGATCCACCCAGTGCGGGGCATGATCCAACACTACAATTGCTGAGTACTCAGTATCCACCACCCTGCTCAGTATTAGGACCCTGCTCAGAACAAAAAAGTCGATGTGAGAGTATACCTTATGGACAGGTGAAAAAAAGGAAAACTCTTTTGTCCTCGGCCAAACAAACCTCCATGGGTCTACTCCCCCCATCTGTTCGATAAAACCCTTCAATTCCTTTGCTGCAGCCGGCCTCCTCCCTGTCCTGGATTTTGACCGGTCCAATTCTGGATCAATGACTGTGTTGAAGTCCCTCCCATGATCAGGTTATGTGACTCTAAGTCTGGGATCTTAGCTAACACCTGCCTCATAAATTCCACGTCGTCCCAATTCAGAACATATATGTTCACAAATACCGCTCACACCCCTCCAGCTTCCCACTCACCATTATGTACCTACCCCCCGTGTCTGACACGATTCTCCCTGTCTCGAATGCCACTCGTTTGCTGATCAAGATCGTTACCCCACTGGTCTTTGAGTCCAGTCCTGAGTGGAACACTTGGCTAACCCACCCCTTCCTCAATCTCATCTGGTCTGTAACCTTTAGGTGTGTCTCTTGTAGCATTGCCACGTCCGCCTTCAGTTCCCTCAAATGCGCGAACACGCGAGCCCTCTTGACCGCCCATTCAGTCCTCTCACATTCCATGTGACCAGCCTGGATGGGGGGCTTCCAAATTCCTCCCCTGCTGACTAGCCATCGCCCTTTTTAGGCCAGCCTCGAGCTCGCGACCTCCGCTTCCTCGAGTCCCCACTTGGGCTGTCGCCATTCCCGACCTCCCATTTGTCTCCTAGAAACAGTTTCTCCCCTGTCAGCATAGCAGCTCCCCCCCTCCCTCTTCCCCGAGCAACAACACTAAAAACCCAATCCCCAAGTCAAGCTCCAGCTTAACACCTGCCCACCCCCCACTGCGCTTCCGAGAGTCAGCTGACCCATGTTGACTCGATAGCTCCCACCACTGGCGCCAAGCAGTCTGTCTCCCTATTGTACTCTCCTCTCTCCCCCCACATGAATAAACATTTTAAAAGCATCACATTCCCCAGTAAACAAACAACAGAAAAAAAGTGAAGAAACAATCCCTTTTGAAAAATAGTCACCCAAAAAGCAGAACTAAATTCAAAGCCCATCCCCCCCTCTAACAAGGTCCCTTCAAGACAGATCGATCTTTAACCATCCATACAGCCCATTTTTTCACATAGAGCTACTTAAATTTTTACAATCCAGCACCACAAATCGCTACCACCGTACTTCTCCAAGGCTTGAGTGACTTTTAATTCACCTCCAGCTTTTCTTTAATAAAAGGTCCATACTTCGTATGACATTTAAAAATAGAAGTCCCGTTCCTCATGTGTGACCCGCAGGTGGGCTGGGTACAGAATCCCGAACTTCACCCCTTCTTAAAGAGGGTTGTTCTTGCCCGATTGAACCCAGCTCGCCTCTTGGCCAAATACGCTCTCAGGTCCTGATAAATGCGCAATTCACAGTTCTCCCACTTGCTGCTCCGCTCTTTCTTGACCCACCGCAAAATGTGTTCCTTGTCCATGAAACGGTGAAAACGTATCACCATGGGAAACGGTGAAAATGAAACACCATGGCCCTCGGTGGTTCATTCACTCTGGGCTTCCTCGCGAGGGCTCTGTGTGCTCTGCCCAATTCCAGGGGCCGAGGGAATGCCCCAGCCCCCATCAACTTCTCCAACATGTCCGTCACATAGGCCCTCGCATCCGATCCCTCACTGCCTTCAGGGAGGCCAACAATTCTGAGATTCTGCCTCCTGGATCTAGTCTCCAGGTCCTCCAGCTTCCCCTGCATTATTTTCTGGCGGTCGTTCATCATCCCCATCTTGTTTTCCAGCACGGTCATATACTCCTCGTGCTCGGGCAACTTTTGTTCAACCTTCCAGAGCGCTCTCCCGTGGGTTTCCTGATTCTGAACCACTTGATCAATCGAAGCCTTTATCGGGTCCAGCACGTCCTTCTTCAGCTTAGCAAAGCAATCCTCAAAAAACTTCACCAGCTGCTCCGTCGACTACTGTGCCGTCTCCCCGCTGCCCTTGCACTCCTCCATGCTGTCCCGTGTTACCAGCTCTGCTTGTGTCTCCCTTATAGGACTTTGGCATCTCACACGGCCACTTCTGGTCCAATTCTCCATACACCAGAGGGGGATTTCTCCTTACTGTCCCACTCTTTACTGCTTTACCCCATAAAATCCAAAAAAAAACAGGGGAAAAAGGTCCAAAAGTCCGTTACAGGCAGGAGCTATCAAATGTGCAACCTACTCCTCCATGGCCGCCACCGGAAGTTGGGCCTGCGAATCATGTCCACATGATTCCACATGATTAGGGCAGCAGGGTAGCATGGTGGTTAGCATAAATGCTTCACAGCTCCAGGGTCCCGGGTTCGATTCCCAGTTGGGTCACTGTCTGTGTGGAGTCTGCACGTCCTCCCCCTGTGTGCGTGGGTTTCCTCCAGGTGCTCCGGTTTCCTCCCACAGTCCAAAGATGTGCGGGTTAGGTGGATTGGCCATGCTAAATTGCCCGTAGTGTCCTAATAAAAGTAAGGTTAAGGGGGGGGGGGGTTGTTGGGTTACGGGTATAGGGTGGATACGTGGGTTTGATTTGGGTGATCATGGCTCGGCACAACATTGAGGGCCGAAGGGCCTGTTCTGT
This sequence comes from Scyliorhinus canicula, assembly GCF_902713615.1. NCBI lineage: Eukaryota > Metazoa > Chordata > Chondrichthyes > Carcharhiniformes > Scyliorhinidae > Scyliorhinus > Scyliorhinus canicula. The sequence goes on along the minus strand of NC_052147.1, from coordinate 76,144,374 downwards.
GCTGTACTGTTCTATGTTCTATGTTCTATGATTTGGGCCTGTACGAAGCTTGAGGGATTTTGGCAGGGGTTTACAGATCTAATGTCGGAGGTCTTGAGGGTGAAGGTGATCACGAGTCCAAAAGTGGCGATCTTTGGAGTGCCAGAAGAGCCGGGAGTCCAGGGGGTGAGAGAGGCGGATGTTTTGGCCTTTGCCTCCCTGGCAGCCCAGAGACGGATCTTATTGGAATGTCAGGACTTGGGGGTTTGGGTGAGCAACCCAGCAGAATTCCTCAGACTGGAGAAGATAAAGTTTGCCTTGAGAGGCTCTGTGGAGTGATTTGCCCGGAGATGGCAGCCGTTCATCGACTTTTTCAAAAACAGTTAAGACGTCAGTAAGAAGTCTTACAACACCAGGTTAAAGTCCAACATGTTTGTTTCAAACACGAGCTTTCGGAGCGCAGCTCATTCCTCAGGTGAGAAGGAGCTGCGCTCCAAAAGCTCGTGTTTGAAACAAACCTGTTGGACTTTAACTTGGTGTTGTAAGACTTCTTACTGTGCTCACCCCAGTCCAACGCCGGCATCTCCACATCATAGTTAAGACGTCAGCAGTGGGTGGGCGGTGCCTCAATAAAATACATATTTTTAGAAAAGGTGACAAGCACCCCTGGAAGACCGTGGGTGCTGAATGATTGGCGTAGCATCTCTGTGGTGACTTGCGAAGTGGTGGAAGGCATCCGGTGTACATCCAACCATTTTGATTGGCATCGATCAGTGGCACAAACATTGACCTCAGAATGGCCCAGCGAAGTCAGCGTGCAAATGCACCCAAGTGTGCCTCAGCAACTCCCACAGGTTGAGCGAGGCTGTTGCCAGGAGATTCTGATGCTTCGTGCAAGCCTCACACTGCTGCACCATCCTCTCAATATCGCCATCCAGCCCTGGCTACCACACGTAGCTCCTGGTGAGCATTTTCATTTTGGAAACCCCAGGCCTGGATATCCGCTGCAAGTCCTACAGAACGGTTTTCCAGTCTTGCATCGGAACAACCATGCAGGATCCCCACAGGAGGATGCCATCCTCTACACTGAGCTCCTGCTGCTTTATTGCAAGTGCTCACACCTCTTCCGGAAGTTTCCCTTGTAATCCCCCATGTAGGATGGCATGGTGCAGTTTTGCCAATGGGGGGTTCTTTTGGATCCATGTTCGAATTCGTGAGGCAATGACAGGTAATGTGTCCATGAAATTTAGTGCCAACACAGCTGCATCTGCTGCTGGGAGAGACGGGGGAGCATACAGGCTGCAGGAGTTGGCTGAGGGCATCCGTGTACGCAATTTGTGCACCAGGGCAGTACTCAAAAGTATATTCTTCTGCTGCCAACAGTAATGATCCAGTCTGTAATTAAGCCATTACTGGATCTGCAAAGACTTCATTACCTGCAAATGCTCACATTCAAAGCATTGTCTTGCATCTTTGACTTTGTCTACATATATGTTTCTGGAACATATCTCTTCATTCACCTGAGTGATTTGAAACAAACCTGTTGGACTTTAACCTGGTGTTGGAAGACTTCTTGCTATGCTCACCCCAATCCAACGCCGGCACCTCCACATAACAATACATCTGAAGTTCCCACATTGATCACAGTATCAACAACAAAGCTAGGACTAGGATAGAGGTTCCACTTAGAGAGTATGAGCATCATGGGGTTACAATAAAAAGCTTAACCTCAAAGATAATAATTATTAAGTAAGTGAAAAGCAAATTGGAGTTGAAAAATAAGACTAGAGATTTAAATGTGTGGCTCAAAAATTGATGTGGGAGAAATGGGTCTCGATTCATGGGAGCACTGGCATCGGTCCTGGAAAAACTGCATGCCCGTACTGTTGTGATGGTGTTAATCTGAATCATGTTGGGACCATGTTCTGGTGAGTCATAAGTAGGGCAATAGAGGGGGATTTAATATTAATAGCATGGGCGAGGAATCATGTGAAGGAAGATATTATAATTTGAAGAGAGGACAAAATAAGAGAACAAGATAGCAATAAGAGAATTGATCTTCTGAGTGTGGCAGGAAGAGGGTGAGCATACAAATCTATGAGAGCGCCAGCAGATAGGGTCACAAAAACGGTTCCAGAAATAAGAGGGCATTCTATTTTACTGCACACAATATTACAAGGTAGATGAATTGACGGTGTGGAATCCATGGTATACTGTTCCTTAGCAAGAGACATGAGTTAGTATGAAATCCATAACATCCTGTTCCTTAGCAAAGGACATGAATTAGTGTGGAATCCTGATATCCTGTTGCTTAGAGAAGGACATAAGTTAGTGTGAAAACTATAATATCCTGTTTCTCAGTGAATGACGCAAGTCTGTGGAGACAGGACGATGGAGGTAGCCTTCTCTCAGGTATGCACTTCTCTGTAAACTACCGTAGCCTCCAAGGGCAAAGGGGAGATGATTACGTAAAAGAAAGATTGAAAGACCTTGCTCTTCTATTGGTCAGTTTGCCCTGTCTGCAATTGGCTAGAATTACTGTCCTTTCATTGGTCTAAAATGAAAGGTTAACTGTGATATTATTGGTGTGTGTGACATGCAAATAAAGGATCAGACTGCAACTGTACTTCTATTGGTTAATCAAGCTATAAATGTTTCTGCTTCACTGGACTAAGACAGGAGTAAAGTAGTGTACTTCACCGGTTTGTTCTCTGTGTTTACATGTCAATAAAGATTGATCAAAGAGTGCTCAAGTGTCTGCTTTGTAATACTTCGACAACGGCACAAATTGAAATAAACTGGTAGGATCTAATTGCTATTACAGAGACATGGCTGCAGGGTGACCGGGACTGGGAACTGAATGTTCAAGGTTATTCGACGTTTAGGAAAGATAGGGAAAAGAGATAAGAACATAAGAACATAAAAACAAGGAGCAGGAGTAGGCCATCTGGCCCCTTGAGCCTCCTCCGCCATTCAATGAGATCATGGCTGATCTTTCGTGGACTCAGCTCCACTTTCCGGCTCGAACACCATAACCCTTAATCCCTTTATTCTTCAAAAAACCATCTATCTTTACCTTAAAAACATTTAATGAAGGAGCCTCAACTGCTTCACTGGGCAAGGAATTCCATAGATTCACATCCCTTTGGGTGAAGAAGTTCCTCCTAAACTCAGTCCTAAATCTACTTCCCCTTATTTTGAGGCTATGTCCCCTAGTTCTGCTTTCACCCGCCAGTGGAAACAACCTGCCCGCATCTATCCTATCTATTCCCTTCATAATTTTAAATGTTTCTGTAAGATCCCCCCTCATCCTTCTAAATTCCAACGAGTACAGTCCCAGTCTACTCAACCTCTCCTCGTAATCCATCCCCTTCAGCTCTGGGATTAACCTATGAATCTCCTCTGCACACCCTCCAGTGCCAGTATGTCCTTTCTCAAGTAAGGAGACCAAAACTGAACACAATAGTCCAGGTGTGGCCTCACTAACACCTTATACAATTGCAGCATAACCTCCCTAGTCTTAAACTCCATCCCTCTAGCAATGAAGGACAAAATTCCATTTGCCTTCTTAATCACCTGTTGCACCTGTAAACCAACTTTCTGTGACTCATGCACAAGCACACCCGGGTCTCTCTGCACAGCAGCATGCTTTAATATTTTATCGTTTAAATAATAATCCCGTTTGCTGTTATTCCTACCAAAATGGATAACCTCACATTTGTCAACATTGTATTCAATCTGCCAGCCCCTAGCCCATTCACTTAACCTATCCAAATCCCTCTGCAGGCTTCCAGTATCCTCTGCACTTTTCGCTTTACCACTCATCTTAGTGTCATCTGCAAACTTGGACACATTGCCCTTGGTCCCCAACTCCAAATCATCTATGTAAATTGTGAACAATTGTGGGCCCAACATGGATCCCTGAGGGACACCACTAGCTACTGATTGCCAACCAGAGAAACACACATTAATCCCCACTCTTTGCTTTCTATTAATTAACCAATCCTCTATCCATGCTACTACTTTACCCTTAATGCCATGCATCTTTATCTTATGCAGCAACCTTTTGTGTGGCACCTTGTCAAAGGCTTTCTGGAAATCCAGATATACCACATCCATTGGCTCCCCGTTATCTACTGCACTGGTAATGTCCTCAAAAAATTCCACTAAATTAGTTAGGCACGACCTGCCCTTTAAGAACCCATGCTGCGTCTGCCCAATGGGACAATTTCTATCCAAATGCCTCGTTATTTCTTCCTTGATGATAGATTCCAGCATCTTCCCTACTACCGAAGTTAAGCTCACTGGCCTATAATTTCCTGCTCTCTGCCTTTTTTAAACAGTGGTGCCACTTTTGCTAATTTCCAATCCACCGGGACCACCCCAGAGTCTAGTGAATTTTGGTAAATCATCACTAGTAAAGATGGAATAGAGCTGCCAATAAATGATAAGAGAGAGAGGATCTTAGAGTGGAAGATCAAGATTCAGAATCAGACTGGGTGGAGCTGAAAGCAGCAAGGGACAACAAACATTGGTGGGAGTCGTTTGTGGGACACCAAACAGTACTGTAATGGTAATATAGGGTACAGTATAAATCAGGAAATTAGAGGTGCATGTAACAAGGTTAACACAGTAATCACCCAGATGGTGGTTTATCTTTGGATAAACTCTATCCCAGAGGGCTCAGTCATTGAGTATATACAAGGCAGAGATTGATAGATGTCTAGGTATTAAAGATATCAATGGATATGGGGATAGTGTGGAAAAATGGTCATGAGGTAGAAGATCAGCCATGATCTGGTTGAATGGCAGAGCAGGCTTGAGTGGCCGAATGGCCTACCCTGCTCCTATTTCCTGTGACTAATCATCACCACACTCCTGTGCTCCAGTGAGACTTGGACCAATTATTGGAGATATATAAGAACACTTGATAAATTCCATCAGCAGTCTCCAGATCTAATGGGAGAGCTGTCGAACAAATGACAATGCGTTTATTGAAGCCTGTCCACAAGCATTCAGATAAAATCCTGCAACATGAAATTTGATGGCCAAGATACTGCTTGAAAAAACACTCTCCCCCACCAGGTCCTATCTAAATCTAAAATGGCCAATATTCCAGAGGGGCATCAAATAAAATTCTCCCTCTGAACACCATACCCCTTAAAAGTGTGGCAGCATTGACCTTAATGACTGGAAGGCGATAGCTACCAATCATTCAGAGTGGAGACAATGTGTCAATCACACTTCGAATCTTAAAGCCTTTTTTAAAAATCTTTTTATTTTATTTTAGAGTACCCAATTCATTTTTTTCCAATTAAGGGGCAATTTAGCGTGGTCAATCCACCTAGCCCGCACATCAAATACGAGGAGAATGTTCAAACGCCACACGGACAGGGACCCAGAGCAGGGGTCGAACCTGGGACCCCGGCGCCATGAGGCAGCAGTGCTACTCACAGCACCACCATGCTACCTTCTCTAAATTTTAAGGTCTTAACAATGAGGCAGAGCAGTGGCAGAGAAGGAAAGAAAGGAAAGCCAATTCTGTGCCCTGGATTCCATTATGTCATTGGACATCCTGCCCCATGTGCACAAAAATCTTGAGGTTGAGAATTGGCCTGTTCAGTCACATGAAGACTTTTGCAAAAACTTGTGATCTTAATTAGGCGGGAAGGTCTCTTCCTTCTGTCAACTGGTAAGAGACCTCCTGGCCTACCCAGACCACCTGGAGGAGGACACACAGAGATGGATTTCTGAACCATGGGACAATCCTGTGTGCATGCCAAACCATGAGGCTATACTGTGTGTGTACTGCAATATGTCTTTAGCCCACTGGGTCCTGTTTTTCAAAGTGCTCACAATGAGGAAGCAAGATGTTCATTTAGATTCTGCAGTTTTCAAGAACACACTCAGAGGTGCAAAGTTGAAGTGTGCTTTTCTTCACAATTCTGTTGTCAGTGAAGCTTTGAAAGGGATTTTAAACCCTGCAGTCAAGACTGGCTACTGTTTAAAAATGGTGGCAAGATCTACGCATCCATGAGCTGCCACTGGGATTTCTAACTGACTCCCACCTCCACGGCTTGATTGGACAGGTTCTATGCCATCTGCTCATTAAATGGTTAGCTGCCATGTGATCCCTTCTCTCCTGCTTGCAAATGCTGTCCACATTTGGGCCCTGTGGGATCCATATCGCACAGTAAAATTCTACCCAGTATTTCTCTATCTACCCCAGCTCTAACTTTAAAGTTGTGTTCCCTTGTTTTGCACCTCCCCACCAAAGGAAATATTTCTCCAACTAACCTATAAAACCATTTGGTCATCTTAAACACCTCAAATAAATGTAAGATCAGCCTTAGAAGACATGATTTAACAGTAAACAAGTGCATGCAAGAAATTTGAAAATTATAGATTTGCAGAAGTGTCAGCCTCATGAGAAAAACTGGGCAGGATCCTCCATCCCGCCAGTCGGCCAATGGGGTTTCTCATTGTGGGCACCCCCACACCGTCAGGAAATCCGCACGAGTGAGTGCGCATGCCAGTGAAACGGAACATCCCGCCGATGGAGAATCCAGCCCACTATCTTTATGTGGAGAATGTTTAGGATCTGGGATGCACTGCCTGAGATTGTGGTGGAGGCAGATTACATCAAGGCTTGCAAAGAGAACTGAAGAGAGAGGATTTGTAGGGCTATAGGAAAACGTCTGGGAGTGGGACGGGCTGAGTGGCTCGAACAGAGAGCTGGCATGGCCTTTTTTTGGGCTGTAACCGTTCTATGATTCAGCAGATGAGATGCTCAAAGCCATGCTACTAAATTATTTTAAAACTTACCTCTCCACGTAATGCAAGAACCTTTTCTGCTTCCTCATTGGTTAGAGCACCTAGCGAACTGCCTGGAACCGCAGACGTAAATAGTATTGAAGGGGTTACTTGTGCAAAATTAAATGTATCCGTAGATGTTGGTGTTTTGCCTGTTCCTGGAGAGGTAATTATACTTATTGGAGCGCTGTCCAAATCCCTTGTGGTTTCTTCCACCAATCTGACTTTATGATCAACTTCTGTAATTGATCCTGTAATCTTCTGAATAATGTAAAAACAAAAATAGCATGATTAATTTTAGAGAGATATTTTAATACTCAAGAGATAATTATCTGAATGGTTGGAAAATCTTGCATAGCGTAGCCCTTTTTTTTGATACATGTATTCATGGGGCAGCAGGAGACTAAAGTTGGAAAATTGCCCCTTCAGTTAACCACTTTCAAATCCATTACTTAAATTTTAGTCTGACACCTTTATTTGAATGGTTTTATGCTTCAATATATTATGATTTGTTTATTTCTGCTCCATCCATGTTATAAATTACTTTCTTCCCTGTGCAATATACCACTCACTTTATAATAGAACATAGAACAGTACAGCACAGAACAGGCCCTTCGGCCCTCAATGTTGTGCCGAGCCATGATCACCCCACTCAAACCCACGTATCCACCCTATACCCGTAACCCAACAACCCCCCCCCCTTAACCTTACTTTTATTAGCACACTACGGGCAATTTAGCATGGCCAATCCACCTAACCCGCACATCTTTGGACTGTGGGAGGAAACCGGAGCACCCGGAGGAAACCCACGCACACAGGGGGAGGACGTGCAGACTCCACACAGACAGTGACCCAGCCGGGAATCGAACCTAGGACCCTGGAGCTGTGAAGCATTTATGCTAACCACCATGCTACCCTGCTGCCCCTAATAATAAAATAGAAGCATCTCTGCTTCTCTTTGAACACCTTGTAAGATACAGTTAATCTGTATAAAATGTGGGCAGCGTGACAGCACAGTGGTTAGCACAGTTGCTTCACAGCGCCTGGGTCCCAGGTTCGATTCAGATTGGGTCACTGTTTGTGCGGAGTCTGCACATTCTCCCTGTGTCTGCGTGGATTTCCCCCGTGTGCTCCAGTTTCCTCCCACAGTCCAAAGTTGTGCAGTTAAGGTGAATTGGCCAGGCTAAAATTGTCCAAAACAAAGGTTAGGTGGGTTACTGGGTGACAGGGTAGAGGTGTGGGCTTGGGTCGGGTGCTCTTTCCAAGGGCCAATGTGGGCTCAATGGGCCGAATGACCTCCTGCTGCACTGCAAATTCTATAGCACTGCATTTAAGCTGGGTTATATCCTGCAATCGTGGAGGTCAGCAAGCAGCACAAAGTTCTCATGCTGCCTGTATCATCTCAATTAGGGGCCAGTAATCTCTCACCATGATACCAATGCCCACAAATGAGCCATTTCCAATTTTTTGCCCACTATCCCAATGATCCCCTTCCTAGACTCCCTCAACATCTGAGGAATCACGTCATTTGAACCAGAGGAGTTTTTAACTCTTCAGTGTATTAGGGCAACACGGTGGTGCAGTGGGTTAGCCCTGCAGCCTCACGACGCCGAGGTCCCAGGTTCGATCCCAGCTCTGGGTCACTGTCTGTGTGGAGTTTGCACATTCTCCCTGTGTTTGCGTGGGTTTCTCCCCCACAACCCAAAGATGTGCAGTGTAGGTGGACTGGCCACGCTAAATTGCCCCTTAATTGGAAAAAATTAATTGGGTAATCTAAATTTTTTTTTAAAACTCTTCAGTGTATTTAACCTATCAAAAACCATGTTCATTTGCTTTTGAATCTTCCCTCCCTCTATTTAGGGAGCACGTTATTCCAAATCATCTGATTGAGATGTAAACTTACTAAGTTTGGAATCACAGCAAATTCCTCTTTTCAACAACTCGTGAATAAAATCCAAAAATTCTAATTCATTACATCTTTTTCAGTTTCAACATTTAACTTAATGTGACTTTACACAAGCCATGAATCATTTCATCATTTTTAAGTTGAAACATGCTATTCAAACAAATACATTTCTTTTACATAACAGCAATTACAGTTGAACCTTTTTTACCTTTTTAATGTGCTTTTCAGCTCTCCGTTGGGAATCTGTCACTGATGTCTTTCCTGCAGGGGATTTCGGGGAGACTACTTTATCTCTTTTTTTCTGTGCAGCAGTGACGTCTGTAACCTCCTTTAAAATGAAGAATTTTTTGGATTACTTACTTATGTTTTAACATTAATCTGATATGCATGCCTATACTTTTATTATAATCCTTGAGATACCAAACACTAGAGGATAGAAATACCCCTGTCACTAATGCTCAGGATTTGTGAAAAAAACAATTTCTTAAATAATTGACAATTGAACCTTATTTTTATTTTTTAGAAGTCATGTGTGTATTGAAACATCAGGTTAAAATTAAGCTACAGACACTGCAATTCAGAAGTAATTCAATAAATCTCATACAAAAGCAAAACACTCCAGATGCATGGAAGGGTGCTCATATGGACATGTGACTGGCAGAAGTCTGCAGAGCAAGTGACATCAATTAACTTCTGATTTGGCACCTAACTTGCTATTTTGGACATTGCCATTATTAAATATTCCCATCTGAACAAGAGACCGTGCCCACTACCATTCTTCCCACCCCCTTCCCCCAACAAAATCCCCACCAACCCTGTTCCCAATCCCCGCCACCATCAACACTATTTAAAGACATCAACATGGGGTTTTCAAGGTGAGCTTCTTTTGACTTTCTCTTTCTTAGTAAAAGTACCATGCACTGTGTTGCTGGAGGTGCTCTGACTTGGAATCTGAAGGCAGTGGTGCTGGACTTTTCCAAGGAGTTCATTAATGTTTGAAAACTGTGAGCAAGACACCTACAATCATTCATGGGGGCTAAAGGTATAGTTCCCCTTGGGCTCCAGCACCCCAGGGAGATGGAGCGCAGGCAGCAGAGGGGAAGCTGTGCACGGAGGCAAAAGGAGCAGGCTCTCAATAGAAGCCCATTCTAGCTTTGATATTCAGGATGCACTTCTCCAACATCAGCTTCAGCCAGGAGCAATGTCTGAGGTGTCTACAACACCTGAAGGTGGGGGTACCGAACAGTGCTGCCTTCTCGAAGCAGGTCTGGTATCACAGAGAAGGGTGGAGATGGTGCTGCCAGTGACTGTGAAAATTATCTTAAGTCTCAATTTCCAAGCTCATGGATCCTCCCAGACTAGAATTGGTAATATGGTCAGCATCACTGAATTGTTACAGCACAGAGGAAGGGCATTTGGCCCGTCATGACTAAATGGTTCTCCGAATGAGCAAGTCACCTAGAGTTATTCCCCCACCTCCTACCTGTAACCCTGCAAATTATTCCTTTTCAGATAATAATCCAAGTACCCTCTTGAATGTTGTGATTGAACCTGCCTACACCACAGTGTCAGGTGGTGTATTCCAGACCTTTAGCGACAGAATGCATGTGCTCTCTTACTGCCTGTAATCAGTATGATTTGTATGATAAGAGGTATGCATTTCCTTACCCTTTGAGTATGTGTTCCAATTAAAACACTCACCAACATGTTTTTGTGAGTTTCAATTAAAAATTATTATTTTTATCATGCATTTAGCCCAAATTAACACAATGTCACATACTCAGGGGGACCGGGGGGGGGGGGGGGGGGGGGGGGGGGGGGGGGGGACTGGGGCTAGGGGCAGGTGCAGAGGTACTGAGCACCATGGGCCCCACTGTCAAGATCGGCCAGCTATGTCGCAAGATGTTGCACAACTACCTCAGGGAGGCCAGGATGAGTAACCAGCCCCATGCCCCTGATTCCATCCCCGTCCCACATCCCTCACACCCGTAGCCGCCATTCCCCTATCAGGCAGACCAGTAGGCAACGCTGGGTGTGGATGGGCAACCCCTCAGGTCGGGCCACCATCACCACCACTATGCCCCTGACACCAACCCCTATCCCACGCACCCTTAGCACCCCGCCCGCCCCCCATGAGGACGATCAAACTCCACTTGCCAGCAAGCCATCTACACCCCACCCCGCAACACAGGCCAACAACCATACCACCCACCATCACAGGGTGCCCTGCACATGCACACACAGGCCACTAGCCGCGGACCCCCTATGCTTCCCGCATCTGAGTGTCTTACATTATGCATTATCTGTCCCCCAGGAGAATGCGGCCCACAACCATGGAGAGATAGAAAGCAGACCGGCGGGAGCCTGTTGAACCTGCAGCCCCTCAATACCTCTGAGCGGAGGGCATTGGACCTGTTCCGTGGTGCCGGACAGCTGGCAGTCGCCAAGGCGGAGGTCAGCATCCGGGAAGCAAGTGAGCCCCGATGGATTTAAGGGGCGGAAATGGCGTAGTGGACTAGTCACTGGACTAGTAATCCAGAGAACCAGGGTAATGCGCTGGGGACATGGGTTCAAATCGATGATGGAATTTGAATTCATTAAAAATCTGCAATTAAAAGTCTTAAAATCCATCTGGTTCATGTTCTAAGGGAAGGAAGTCTGTCATCCTTACTTGGTCTGGCCTACATGTGACTCCAGACCCACAGCAATTTGGTTGACTCTTAAATGCACTCATAGATGGGCAACAAATGCTGGCTCAGCCAGCGATGCCCACATCCCATGAATGAATAAAGAAAAAATGTCGCAATTGCACCCCCCCCCCCCCCACCCCCCACCACTCCCTACCACCACCACACCACCACCCCCCCCCCCCCCCCCCCCCCCCCCCACGCTCTAACCATGCATCTTGTCAAATGTCTTGCAGGATCACTTGGCGACGAGTTGAGCCCATCCGGCGTCCCCTACCCCAACACCACAAGCATCCAGCAGCGAGGTGGGACTGCTGGTATCATGAGCCCCAGCTTCAGGCCCGTGACACCCAGAGGACAAGTCCAGGGACAACAAAGGAGTCTGGGGATAACACTGTCACGACTGCGGGCATCGATGACATTGGTCGGGTGCTAGTCACAGAGGGACATGGCACAATCACTGAGTGTTGTGGCACAGTCCCACAGGGACGTTGCCCAGTCCCAGAGGGACATAGCACAGTCCCTGTGCTCCATGGCTGAAAGCACGAGACCCTGGTCAAGATGAGAGCGGGCCTCCAGGACTGGCAGTGTCAGGTGGCGGGAGCCCCCAAAGCTCACTCCAGCCGCACCCCCAACATTAGGAGTAGCCCAGAGGCCTGTGGGCACCCTGAAGGAGGAGGAGGTGCTGGCGCATATGCCGGTGACTCCCGCAGGGAAGGTTCCTGAATACCGCAGCATCCCTGAATCACTCCCTCCTGTCCCTGGCACTTTCAATGGTGCATCCATGGGCTGAACAGGGTGACACCACGCCATCTGGGACATTCAAATGACTGCCGGGCCCGTCGAGGCCTGGTCGCTGCAGGGGACGGCCGCTTAAGGAGACCTGCATCATGATTAGCTCTCATGGTAGCAACGTTGGATGGAGTCTGACTCGTGCCCTGGGTAACGCATTCCACCGTCTACCCAGGTGAGCCGCGGTCACAACACGGGATTCACAGCAGGCCGTCTCCACTCCTGATGTACCGCCTGGGGAACCACCTAGAAGGGGCATTATGGCCCGTAAAGCCAGAAAACTAGATACCATTTAAGTTGGCACAGGTGCAAGAGACAGGATAGCGTTAGGGGCTAGGATACGTGTATATATCACAATAAACACCTCTGTACACTAGCATTCTGATTTGCCTTGGTGCTCTGTTTGCGGGATGTAAGGGTAGGGCTGGGCTGCCGCTGGTGGGTAGCATGGGTGTCGGAGGTGGGCACAGGTAGGGCCCCTAGGGCAGCCACTGCACACTACCCTGGTCCCTAGCCCTGTCAAAAGACTATGAGGGATGGTCTACTCTGGACTGACCGCGGGGGGCGGGGAGGGGGGGGAAGCACAGGAGGAGGGGAGGCAGACGTTGGGGTGGGCTTGGCTCAGAGACCACAGTGCAGCCAACACTCACCGCTCCGGTGTCCCACCCCCATTCCGCACCCCCCCCCCCACCCCCCCCACCCCCCTTCACCATCACCACCTCCGCCACCCCAGGGATTCGATGGGGCTGTGCAATGGAATGGCCAGCTCATATGCAGGGGCCCAGATGGACAGTGGAAAGTGCTACTGTGGGGAGGAGTCAGACGTTGTCAAATGATGCGGAGCACCAGAGCTCATTGCAAAGCGTGTCCATCGCATGGACCATACCTGCTGTTATTCCCAGCAGGTCCACACCACACAGTGCAACAGTTTTGTATATCGGAGCGGAGGTTTGTATCACGGATGGGGTTATGGGTTGTCATGGGGGGGCAGGGTGCAGGATGCGGTGTTCCTGCCCCTGGCCAGCTCTGCCCCCCCAAGTTGGTGAACCTGGAGGTGATCAGAGCGCCCCGTGTGCATTGTCCCTGGTGCACATATTGTGTGGCCTCCCGGGCCTGCCCGGGCCCCTGTCCTGCCCATCCTAGCCCTCCTCCGCATCCTCCTCGCCAGACGAGGAATGACGTTCATCATCCTTCTTGCGCATGATCTGGCAGATATGTTGCACTGTCCCTCTGCTCAGCTGGAGTCTTTGGTGACATGCTAACATGTCGGCCTTTCAACCCCTGCAGACAATGGACAATTTGAATGACAGGCGCTGCCGGTACACACGAGGCATCATCATTTGCACCTCCTCCTCTTCGGCCTATTGGGCAGCCGGCTCGCCATCCTTTGCGGCTGCCTCCTGTTTCTCTGGGGTAGCCTCCGCTGCTATAGCTTCCTCCTCCTCGAGCAGCTCCAGCTCGTTTAGCCATAGGGTATCCCCCAGGGCTGCAGTGACCAGGAGGAAGGCCACTACTGGTTGTATTCCAATATCCATTGTCTGCAGGGGGTGAAAGGCCATCATGTTAGCATGGTGCAGACCCCAATGCCCAACCAGGTCCAACGGGCTACACGGTGGCCTCGATTGCCACTCTGGACACTGCCCCCACATGTCCTCCACCCCATCCCCGCACCCCTGGCCCCATCGGTGCCCAGCACTGTGGGGGCCTCTGGCCCTAGTACCCATCCCTGCTGCCAGGGGTATCATTGGCTGGCACTGCCCATGGCAGCGGTATGCTCCGTGGCCCCAGTCCAGTTCCACCCAACCTGTAGCAGCTACTGTGGTTTTTGCTCCAGTGAGAGCCGCATGATTCCCGTTGGCGGCTGGAGCCGGTTGGGGGGGTTGATTTGGCAGAGGGATGGAGCATGGGTGCGGGGGTAGTGGGGTGGGGGCACCCATATGGCCGGTGACCATCTGCAGAACCAGGGCAAGGTTGGATGGTCAGTGGGCTGCACACCAAGATGGCTACATTGCAGGCCGCGACAATGGCGGCCTGTGCCTAGACACCCCAGTCACGTGGGGGGGGGTCACCACAGCCCCATGTCCATCCCCCCCATCACTCCCCGTCCCCCCGACCATGGCAGGCCCCCCCCAACCTCAGTCAGCCTGGCCAGTGTCAGGACCGGCAGCCCGCAGTCGCACCTCTCTGTGTCCTACCTCCTCTCTCTCCGTCATCAGCCACAGCGCCTGTTCCTCAATTTTTAAAAGCACAAGTGAACCTCGCCGTTGGGAATTCCCTCAGTGGAGGTGGAGAATCATGGAGGCCTCGGAGAATACTGGGTCAGGCCCGCTAATGATATACAAACGGCGTTTTACTGTACATGTGGAGTGGAATGCGTTGACGCCGAGGCATCGGAGAATTGGGATTTGGCGTTAACCCAGCGTCCACAACGATTTTGGCGTCAAAATCTATTCTATGCCCAATCGCCTTTCCAGATTTCGGGATTGGCCGACGGAGAATCCCGCCCATAGAATAACGGTTGTGACATGATTCACTCATTTCCATTGATACAACTTGTTTTCATATGATATAATCAACAGAATCAGATACCCCAGTTCCATGGGCTGTCTTCCATGATTTCATGCTAATTTCAAACTCCTCTTTCTCCTATTCAATCTTTCTGACAATAAGCGTGAGTAATCACTGGAATGCTGCACAATCCTTCACTGCCTCCACCACACTGGAGTAAGTTTTCTTCATTTAGGTACTGTGGCTGCAAAGAAACCTTCAGATTTAAAGGCAAAAATAAAAATTTATTGCTGACTCCTTTTTCAACACAATTGTTCATTGTCCACTCTTGCATCTCACTTAGTTCCACCCTTATGCCAACTGTCCTTGAACCTATTTGCTCTGCACACAATTTCGATTTCCAGCCATCCATAAAAGTTTAACTATTCTTCTTGGTTAAAACTTTAACCCTCTATTTTTTGTTACAGTCAGGAAAGCAAGCTTATTAAAATTCCTTGTTAAACAAGTCCTGAAACCAAACAATGCATTATGGAACTCATTGGTTTGAGTTTTGTTCCAGGGTTTGCAAATCAACGTCAGGACCATTTCTAGTTCCCAACTCCATCGCGGTGCGGGACAGATTCACAGCCCTGATTTTATAGAGGTGGGCCATTAATTGCGTTTAGGGAAGGTTGGGCAGCCAATTGGCGGCCACAGGCGTGGCAATGGAAGAGGGCCTGTGCATGTGAAAGCCCAATTGAAACACACATTAAAGGTATTACTGTGGCTGATATTTGGCTGAAAAAATGGATGCACCAATGATGGAAGAAGAAAGACAAAGATGCTGGCAGCTGGGGCAATGTTGTCTCTGTTCCTTGAGGCAGTCAGGAACAGTAATGAGGTCTTTTTGGAGGGTAGCAAGAGAAGGCCTCACTCCCAAACCAGTGAGACCATCAGCAGCTGAAGTCAGGAGGAAATGGTGTGTGTGCTCGTAAAGCTTCAATGATTTTATTTGATCTGGCAAGGTGAATGCAATACCTCATGACAGACCTCTGGGTATTCAATCTCCAGTAGACACACCAGTTGAAGAGTCTTAGGGCGCATGCTGCTCCTGAACATGGGAGGAGTGAGTGCCAAAGGTACCTACTAAACCCTCAGTGAGGCCCAAAGCCATAGTTCTATTGAAGACTTGCCTGCAGTGATATAGATAGCTTCCTGTGTCACTGAGCGATTGGCATGGACCACAAAGACCCACAATGCCTATCTCTCTCTCTTCTGTCCTTGGAGAAGAAAATGGTTCACAATGCCTAAGAAACAGTGCTGGTAAGAGTAAAGCCCCCATCTGCACATCATCACTGACATTGAGGAAGTAGCCATGGAGATTGGCAGGATGGCCCCCCAAAAGTAGGTCTCATATTCCTGGTTGAAGTTGAAAATATATTGCAATCTGTAAATGCCCAATAGTAATCAAAAGGCTTAGCTACTTTCTGAAGTCCCAGCACTGCAGAGGATTCTGCTCTTCAAGGCTAGTTTAGGAACATAGGAACATCATTTCTATGATATCTTCTTGTGTTTCCTGCAGGTTCTGAGTTGAAGGGCGAAGGGACAGAATGACAGCATTGGAGCAAACTTTGGAAGCAGTGACATCTGCTTCAGTCCACTGGCTCCAAGGTCACTCCCACCAGATTTGAGCTGGAGATTGCCCTGCTTTATTAAATGAAGTCTGTGAATTTCAGTGGACCAGTCTTCATGTTGGGTTCCCTGTAGGTTTCCTTCCATTCCACCCAAATCAAACACGCTCCCATTTGAAATCAACCTCCAGATTTCGCTAAAGAATCTTACCGTCTGGTAACTCAAATATGAGTTGTATAAATTAGTTATTTCTGAAAAGAATCAAATTACAATGCCATTAGTAACCAACAGATTCTGTTTACAATAACAGTGTTCTGAGGTTGTGTTGTGGTATATACAACAGCTTGTAGCACTTTTTTAAAGTAGAATTTCCAAAATTATGCATAAACCAAGAGAGATATGGAAGCTATGCCTTTGTCATAATGGTGAAATGGAGAATTTGTTGTTCAAAAAAAGGATTTTAACTTCAATGTGTTGCTGGAACAATAAACAAGGGATAACCATTGTCGAGGAAGGATTGGTGAACGACAGCAGTCAGACAGAGCACTGTATTAAGCAAGTTGAAGTTCGTGAGGGGAGGTGATCAAGGGGCCAGTGATTAAGGGAAAATATCAAATCTAGAGGTGGCAAAGTGTGGGAATAAGAGCATTAGAGGCTGATGCAAACCTTCAACATTTAATTAACTTTGAAAATGAATATTGTGCATTAGTATGAATAAACATTCTGCATTTATAATCAGAAGTATTTTACATGAAAAAGGAGAATGTTATGATAGTAATTGTACCTTCTCATAGTTCTGGCATTGGAGTGTATTTGTTTCAATGCTAGAAGTATAACAGGTAAGGCAGATGAACTTAGAGCACTTATTAGTACTTGGAACTATGATGTTGTGGCTATCACAGAAATGTGACTAAAGGAAGGGCAAGATTGGCAGCTAAACTTTGGAGGATATAGATGCTTCAGGAGAGATTTCAGTAAGAAGTCTTAAACACCAGGTTAAAGTCCAACAGGTTTGTTTCAAACACGAGCTTTCAGAGCGCAGCTCCTTCCTCAGGTGAATGGAGAGGTATGTTCCAGAAACATTTATATAGACAAAGTAAGAGATGCTGGACAATGCTTGGAATGCGAGCATTTGCAGGTAATCAAATCATTACAGATCCAGGGAGAGGGAT
This sequence comes from Scyliorhinus canicula, assembly GCF_902713615.1. NCBI lineage: Eukaryota > Metazoa > Chordata > Chondrichthyes > Carcharhiniformes > Scyliorhinidae > Scyliorhinus > Scyliorhinus canicula. The sequence continues at coordinate 76,126,906 of NC_052147.1, read as the reverse complement.
AATCACAGGTTAAAGAGGTGTGAATTGTCTCAAGCCAGAACAGTTGGTAGGATTTTGCAAGTCCAGGCCAGATGGTGGGGGGGTGGATGTAATGCGACATGAATCCAAGATCCCGGTTGAGGCCGCACTCATGCGTGCAGAACTTAGCTATAAGTTTTTGTTCGGTAATTCTGCATTGTCGCGTGTCCTGAAGACCGCCTTGGAGAACGCTTACCCGGAGATCAGAGGCTGAATGCCCTTGACTCCTGAAGTGTTCCCCGACTGGAAGGGAACATTCCTGCCTGATGATTGTCGCACGATGCCCGTTCATTCGTTGTCGCAGTGTCTACATGGTCTCGCCAATGTACCATGCTTCGGGACATCCTTTCCTGCAGCGTAAGAGGTAGACTACATTGGTCGAGTCGCACGAGTATGTGCTGCGTACCTGGTGGGTGGTGTTACCACGTGTAGTGGTGGTATCCAAATCGATGATCTGGCATGTCTTGCAGAGATTGCCCTGGCAGGGTTGTGTGGTGTCGTGGTCGCTGTTCTGAAGGCTGGGTAATTTGCTGCAAACAATGGTTTGTTTGAGGTTGCGCGGTTGTTTGATAGCCAGTAGTGGGGATGTGGGGATGACCTTGGCAAGATGTTCATCTTCATTGATGAGGAAGTCTTGTTCAAACTTGTGCATGAAGATGTTGGCATATTGAAGTGCGAATTTGAGGTGCCAACATCTTCATGCACAAGTTTGAACAAGACTTCCTCACCACACAGGACCTGCAACCGACGTTATACACCAGATACATCGATGACATTTTTTTCCTTTGGACCCACAGCGAAGAATCACTGAAACAACTACACGATGAGATCAATAAATTCCATCCCACCATCAGATTCACCATGGACTATTCTCCAAATTCTGTTGCATTCTTGGGCACACTCATCTCCATCAAGGATGGTCACCTCAGCACTTCACTTTACCGCAAGCCCACAGACAACCTCACGATGCTCCACTTCTCCAGCTTTCACCCGAAACACATTAAAGAAGCCATCCCCTATGGACAAGCCCTCCGTATACACAGGATCTGCTCAGATGAGGAGGAGCGTAACAGACACCTACAAATGCTGAAAGATGGTCTCGTACGAACCGGATATGGCGCTCGACTCATCGATCGACAGTTCCAACGCGCCACAGCAAAAAACCGCACCGACCTCCTCAGAAGACAAACACGGGACACCATTGACAGAGTACCCTTCGTCGTCCAGTACTTTCCTGGGGCGGAGAAACTACGACATCTTCTTCGCAGCCTTCAACACATCATCAATGAAGATGAACATCTTGCCAAGGTCATCCCCACACCCCCACTACTGGCCTTCAAACAACCGCGCAACCTCAAATAAACCATTGTTTGCAGCAAATTACCAGCCTTCAGAACAGCGACCACGACACCACACAACCCTGCCAGGGCAATCTCTGCAAGACATGCCAGATCATCGACTTGGATACCACCATTACACGTGGTAACACCACCCACCAAGTACGCGGCACATACTCATGCAACTCGACCAATGTAGTCTACCTCTTACGCTACAGGAAAGGATATATCCCGAAGCGTGGTACATTGGCGAGACCATGCAGACACTGCGACAACGAATGAACGGGCATCGTGCGACAATCACCAGGCAGGAATGTTCCCTTCCAGTCGGGGAACACTTCAGCAGTCAAGGGCATTCAGCCTCTGATCTCCAGGGAAGCATTCTCTAAGGCGGTCTTCAGGACCCGCGACAACGCAGAATTGTCGAGCAAAAACTTATAGCTAAGTTCCGCACGCATGAGTGCCGCCTCAACCGGGATCCTGGATTCATGTTGCATTACATCCACCCCCCACCATCTGGCCTGGACTTGCAAAATCCTACCAACTGTTCTGGCTTGAGACAATTCACACCTCTTTAACCTGTGATTATCCCTCCCCCTGGATCTGTAATGATTTGATTACCTGCAAATGCTCACATTCCAAGCATTGTCCAGCATCTCTTACTTTGTCTATATAAATGTTTCTGGAACATGCCTCTCCATTCGAAAGCTCGTGTTTGAAACAAACCTGTTGGACTTTAACCTGGTGTTGTAAGACTTCTTACTGTGCTCACCCCAGTCCAACGCCAGCATCTCCACATCAGGAGAGATTGAGGAGGAAGTAAAAGGGGTGGGGGAGTAGCATTACTGGTTAAGGAGAATATTATAGCCATACTGCAGGAGGACACCTCAGAGACCTCATACAATGAGGCAATCTAGGTCGAGAACAGAAGGGGCAATCACAATGTTGGGGGTTTATTACAGGATAGCAACAACCTTCGAGAGATAGAGGAGCAGATTGGTAGAGAGATTTTGTATAGGTGCAAAAGTAACAGTTGTTGAAGTAGGAGATTTTAACTTCCCCTATATTGACTGGGGTTCACTCAGTGCTCGGGCATGGATGGGGCAGAGTTTGTGAGGTGTTTCCAGGAAGGCTTCTTGATGCAATATGTAGATAGTTCAACAGGGAAGGGGCAAGACTGGACCTGGTATTGGGGAATGAGCCTGGACGGGTGGTTGAGGTTTCACTCGGGGAACATTTTGGGAGGAGTGAATACAATTTCACACGTTTTAGGGTACTTTTGGATAGGGATGAGGGTGTCCCTCGTGGTAAGGTGCTAAACTGGAGAAAGGCAAATTACGATAACATTAGACAGGAATTGAAGAATTTGGATTGGGTGCAGCTGTTTGAGGGGAAATCAACATCGGACATGTGGAAGTCCTTCAAGCGACAGTTGATTAGTATTCAGGAAAGTCACGTTCCTGAGGGAACAAAGGATAAGTGTGGGAAGTTTAGGGAGCTTTGGATAACGAGGGATATTGTGAACCTCGCTGAAAAGAAAAAGGAGGCTTTTGTACAGTCTAGAAAAGTAGGGACAGTCAAAACCCTTGAGGAGTATAAAGAAAGTAAGATCATAAGACATAGGAGCAGAATTAGGCCACTTGGCCCATCGAGTCTGCTCCACCATTCAATCATGGCTGACATTTTCTCATCCCCATTCTCCTGCCTTCTCCCCATAACCCCTGATCCCCTTATTAATCAAGAACTAATCTAGGGGCCTCACGGTAGCATGGTGGTTAGCATCAATGCTTCACAGCTCCAGGGTCCCAGGTTCGATTCCCGGCTGGGTCACTGTCTGTGTGGAGTCTGCACGTCCTCCCCGTGTGCGCGTGGGTTTCCTCCGGGTGCTCCGGTTTCCTCCCACAGTCCAAAGATGTGCGGGTTAGGTGGATTGGCCATGCTAAATTGCCCGCAGTGTAAGGTTAATGGGGGGATTGTTGGGTTACGGGTATACGGGTTACGTGGGTTTAAGTGGGGTGATCATTGTTCGGCACAACATCGAGGGCCGAAGGGCCTGTTCTGTGCTGTACTGTTCTATGTTCTATGTTCTATGTTCTATCTCTGTCTTAAAGACACTCAATGAATTGGCCTCCACAGCCTTCTCTGGCAAAGAGTTCTACAGATTCACCACCCTCTGGCTGAAAAAATTCCTCCTCATCTCTTTCAAAGGACATTCCTTTAATCTGAGATGGTGTCCTCTGGTTCTAGTTTTTCCTACAAGTGGAAACATCCTCTTCACGTCCACGCTATCCAGGCCTCTCAGTATCTTGTACATTTCAATAAGATCCCCTCTCATCCTTCGAAATTCCAACGAGTACAGACCCAGAGTCCTCAAACGTTCCTCATACAACAAGCTCTTCATTACAGGGATCATTCTTGTGAACCTCCTCTGGACCCTTTCCAAGGCCTGCACATCCTTCCTTAGATATGGAGCCCAAAACTGCTCACAATACTCCAAATGGGGTCTGACCAGAGCCTTATGCAGCCTCAAAAGTACATCCCTGGTCTTGTATTCCAGCCCTCTTGACATGAATGCTAACATTGCATTTGCCTCCTTAACTGCCGACTGAACCTGCACATTAACCTTGAGAGAATCGTGAACAAGGACTCCCAAGTCCCTTTGTGCTTCTGCTTTCCGAAGTATTTCCCCATTTAGAAAATAGTCTATGCCTAGATTCCTCCTTCCAAAGTGCATAACCTCATACGTTTCCACATTGTATTTCATTTGCCACTTCATTGCCCACTCTCCCAGCTTGTCCAAGTCCTTCTGCAGCTCCCTTGCTTCCTCAATACTACCTGTCCTCTACAGATCTTTGTATCATCTGCAAACTTAGCAACAGTGCCTTCAATACTTTCTTCCAGATCATTAATGTATATTGTAAAAAATTGTGGTCCCAGCACAGACCCCTGAGGCACACCACTAGTCACCGGCCGCCATCCTGAAAAAGACCCCTTTATCCCCACTCGTCGCCTTCTGCCAGTCAGCCAATCCTCTATCCATGCCAAGATCTTACCCTTAGCACCCTGGGCTTTTAACTTATTTAACAGTCTCCTATGCGGCACCTTGTCAAAGGCCTTCTGGAAATCTAAATAAATCACGTCCACTGGTTCTCCTTTGTCTAACTTGTTACCTCCTCAAAGAATCTAACAGATTTGTCAGATATGACCTCCCTTTGACAAAGCCGTGCTGACTCAGTCCTATTTTACCATGCACTTTCAAGTGCTTCGCGATCTCATCTTTAATAACAGACTCTAAAATCTTACCAATGACCGAAGTCAGGCTAACCAGTCTATAATTTCCCATCTTTATTTAACTGTAATACGGTTACATCTGATTCCAGCTTCTCCCTCTCAAACTGCAGGGTAAATTCTATCATATTGTGGTCACTGTTCCCAAGGGTTCCTTCACCTTAAGTTCCCTAATCAAGTCTGCCTCATTACACGTCACCAAATCTAGAATTGCCTATTCCCTAGTAGGCTCTGTCACAAGCTGCTCCAAAAAAACATCTCTTAGACATTCCACAAATTCCATTTCTTGGGATCCACTACCAACCTGATTTTCCCAGTCCACCTGCATATTGAAGTCGCCCATGGTTATTGTAATATTGCCTTTTTTACATGCCTTTTCTATCTCCTGATTTATTTTCTGCCCCACATCCAGACTACTGCTAGGGGACCTGTACATAACTCCCATCAGGGTCTTTTTACCTTTGCGATTCCTTAACTCTACCCACAGAGATTCTATGCCTTCTGATCCTATATCGCTCCTTGCTATCGATTTAACTTCATTCCTTACCTAACAATGCAACCCAGCCCCCTTTGCCGAACTGCTTGTCCTTTTGATAGGACATATATCTGTAATGAACTCCAATTGGCTTTATTGGTTGGCCAATTGGAGTATGAGCTCCCTCAATGATAGCTCATTGAGGGGGCCCACATAATCACCTGTGTACGCTTTGTGAGCCAGTCTTAAGTTGACTGGACTGCTAGCAGCACTGTTTGCAGCTGCTCCTGTAATATCGTTATTGTAAATAAATATTGGTGTGGTGACGGAACTGCTGCCTCCCGTGGATTACTACAGTGGCGACGAGGTAAACTAAGAATTTTGCGAAGACCAGCTGCCGCACTCGGAGGGTAAGCCTTGCCATTTTAAAAATGCCATTTTTTGGAAGGTTAGAGGCATTCGACCCAGCTATTGAGGACTGGTCCCAGTATGTGGAGAGAATGTGTTACTTCTTCCGGGCAAATTATATACTGACGGACGAAAGGAGACGGCTTATCCTGCTGTTGGCGTGCGGACCCTCAGCTTTCGCCATTATACGTAGTCTGACTTATCCCGATGCGCCGGACATGAAAACTTTCCAAGAAGTAACGGAATTGGTGAAAGAGCACTACGACCCAAACCCACCCCTCATTTTGCGTAGGTACAGATTCTACACAGCGAAGCGGGAAGACAGGGAGTCAGTCACGAATTTCCTGACCCGCCTGAGAAGGCTGGCGGAAAAATGTGAGTTCGGCCCGACGTTAAATGAAATGCTTCGGGACCGGTTAGTGTGTGGTATAAACGACCTCACAATTCAGAAACGCCTGTTGGTGGAAACAGAGCTAGACTGCAGGCAGGCGTTACAGCTCGTACTGTCCCTAGAAAAGGCAGCAAGTGGGGCGCAGGAACTACAGGGCAAGCCAATGGAGGTAGATACCTGTGAGAGGAACTACCACAACGGGTCCTGCTACCAGATAGCCGCCCTCAGGAAAAACCTGAGGAATAGAGGGAAAAAGGAAAAGCCCAGAACTGCCCCCAAGTCTGCCAGGACTAACTGGAGACAGAGGAAAGTACCGGCTGAGGCTCCCCCAACAGAGAAGGACTGTTTCTGGAACCAGACAGAGTGGGGTAACAACGACAGAAACCCTAGAAGGAGGTGGAAAAAGAGGAATAGCAGGTGGGGACGCAGGGAAGTACACAACCTAGACGCCCCATCCTCCTCCGAAGGGGGACAATTATATAATATTGCAACGAAGAAAGCAAAACCCATTAGGATTACCCAACGGGTGAACGGGCGGCTGACAATAATGGAAATAGACACGGGTGCGGCCGTATCAGTAATGGGAGTGGCAGCATTTAGAAAAATCAAAGATGGACTTCAGCCACGAACCCTAACAAAAACATTGACAAAACTTAAAACCTACACGGGGGAACCCCTGGAAGTTCCAGGCACAACTCATGTACCTGTGGAATATGAGAAACAATTGCTCAGATTACCGTTGACTATAGTAAAGGGCTCCAGACCGAGCTTAATTGGACGGAACTGGCTGAAAGACCTAAAATTAGATTGGATGAAAATTTTCCAGAGTGGCCACACCACTGCCCGGTGTGGAGTACTCCAAAAATACCCGGATGTCTTCCAGGAAAGTTTGGGGGAAATCGTAGGTGCCAAAGCAACTTTGCACGTGGACCTAGAAGCCCTTCCGAACTTTTGTAAGGCCAGGCCGGTACCTTTTGCATTAAGGAAGAAAGTAGATGATGAAATAGAAAGGTTACGGCGCAACGGCATTATCAGACCAGTACAGTTCTCGGAATGGGCAGCGCCGGTGGTACCAATTTTGAAGCCAGACGGCTCGATACGTCTCTGTGGAGATTTCAAACAGACAGTAAACAAATACGCACTGCTGGACAAATACCCAATCCCAAAAATAGACGACCTATATGCCAAATTGGCAGGTGGGCTTTTGTTCACGAAACTGGACATGAGCCACGCCTACCTGCAGTTAAAACTGGACAAGGGCTCCCAGAAGATTGCTACGATCAACACAGTGAAGGGCCTTTTTTGTTATACTAGGCTACCTTTCAGAGTGTCATCAGCCTGCGCTATATTCCAGAGTATGATGGAAAATATTCTGCAGGGACTACCACAGGTGGCGATTTATTTGGACGATGTCTTAATCACGGGTAAGACAAACAGGGAACACTTAAGGAACCTGGAGGAAGTGCTCAGGCGTTTCGCAAAGGCAGGCGTACGGCTAAAAAGGAAAAAATGTGTTTTTCTGGCCCCACAAGTGATGTACCTGGGATATAAAGTAGACGAGTCAGGCTTACACCCATTAGAAGACTGAGTAAGGGCAATAAAAGAAGCCCCAGCTCCCACCTCGGTCCAGGAGTTACGATCATTTCTAGGGTTGGTAACCTATTATGGAAAATTTATTGAAAATAGGGCGTCCATCCTAGAACCCCTCCGCCAGCTACTAAAAAAGGGGCAAGAATGGAAATGGTCCACCCGCCAAAACCGAGCATTTAGGGACATTAAGGAACAGCTGTCATCCGAAAATGTCCTAGAGCATTATGACCCAAGGAAGGAGTTGGTGGTCACTTGCGATGCATCCCCCTATGGGGTAGGAGCCGTCTTAGCCCATAGAGGAAGAAATGGGGAAGAACGGCCAATAGCTTATGCTTCGTGGACCTTGGCGATGGCTGAGAGGAAGTACGCCCAAATCGAGAAGGAAGGACTGGCGGTGATATTCGCAGTAAACAAATTTCACCAGTATCTGTACGGGCGGAAATTCACCATAGTGACGGACCATAAGCCGTTATTAGGGTTATTAAAAGAAGACAAGTCAATACCCCCGATTGCATCAGCTAGAATCCAACGCTGGGCGTTGCTACTGGCGGCATATAGATACGTTCTGGAGCACAGACCGGGAACGCGAGTAGCAAATGCAGATGCTTTGAGTAGACTTCCCCTCCCGGACACTCCGCCGCAAATACCAAAAGTAGAGGAGACAGTAATGACTCTAAATTTTTTGGACACCCTACCAGTAGATGCACAACATATTCGGTTGTGGACGCAAAAAGACCCAGTTTTAGCCAAGATGAAGCATTTACTGCTAACAGGGGAACTGGAAAGACCAGTGGAGCCCCAGATGCACCCATACTGGAGCAGAAGGGACCAAATAACCGTAGAAGACGGTATCCTATTATGGGGAGTCCGGGTAATCGTCCCAGCTCAGGGCCGTCAGGCAATCTTAACCGAGTTACATCACGGACACCCAGGGGTGTCTAAAATGAAGATGCTAGCTCGAAGCTACGTTTGGTGGCCAGGTTTGGACACAGACATAGCAGACTTGGTACGTCAGTGCCAGGAGTACCAACAGGGGCAAAGAGTGCCATCAGCGGCGCCATTGCACCCGTGGGAATGGCCAGGCAGACCGTGGACCCGACTGCATATTGACCACGTTGGCCCTTTCATGGGCTCAATGTTTTTGGTGATAGTGGACGCCCACTCCAAATGGTTGGACATCCACTGGGTAAACACGGCAAGCACTGCATCGACAATTGATAAGCTCAGGGCCTCGTTTGCAACACATGGACTTCCGGAGGTATTGGTGTCGGACAACGGAACGCCATTCACAAGTGGGGAATTTGGAAAATTCCTGAATGAAAACGGAGTCCATCACATCAAAACAGCCCCTTACCATCCAGCGACCAACGGCCTGGCAGAGAGAGCGGTCCAGACACTTAAAGCGGGACTCAAGAAGCAGCCGGTAGCGTCAATGGACACAAAGCTCTCCCGCTGGCTGTTTGATTACAGGACCACACCGCATTCCACAACGTGCATACCACCAGCTGAACTCTTAATGGGAAGGCGGCTGCGAACGAGGCTGAGTCTCCTTTTCCCAAATTTAACGGGGAAAGTGGAGAAACAACAGGAGGCCCATCGCAGGGGGCATGATAATAGTCGGCAGCAGAGACATTTCCAGGTGGGGGCACCGGTTTGGGTCAAGAATTATGGGAATGGACCAACGTGGGTCTAAGGCACGGTAGAGTCGGACTTCCGGTGGCTGTGATGAAGTAGGAGGCCACACATTTGGGAGCTCCCGTTTTAAACGGACTTTTCGGCTCTTTTTGGAGCCCAAAACGGAAATTTTTCGACGTGTCCCGGTGGGGGAAGGTGTGCTGAACGACTTTCCCTGCAGTCCATGACTTGAACTCAGAGTGGAAAGGGGGAAAAAGCAGCAGCAGCGCCCCAGGAAAAATGGGGGAAGGGATCCAAGATGGCCGCCGGCAGAGCTCCAGAGGAGTGGAAACAGTGGGCCCAGGAGCAACTAGCTGCTCTCCTGCGCTGCTTCACAGACTTCAAGGCTGAGGTACTAAGCTCTCTGCAGGAAACAAACAGAAGGCTGTCGGAGATTCAGACCACCCAGGGTGCTGCCATCAAGGAGTTGCCGACGCAGGCCACTGAACGAGAGGAGGAGGCCGTGGTCCTCGTGAGTAAGGTGGAGGGGCACGAGGCACTCCACAAGAAGTGGCAGGAACGCTTCGAAGAGCTTGATCACCGCATGAGGCGGAAAAACCTGCGGATCTTGGGCCTTGCGGAGGGGCTGGAGGGGTCGGACCTGACAACCTACGTGGCTACAATGCTGAACTCGCTAGTGGGGGCCGGGTCTTTCCATCTGCCCTTGGAGCTGGAGGGAGCACACAGAGCACTGGCCAGGAGGCCTGAGGACAATGAACCCCCGCATGCGGTGCTGGTGAGGTTCCACCGGTTCAGTGATCGGGAGTGTGTGCTGCGCTGGGCCAAGAAGGTGAAGAGCAGCAAGTGGGAGAATGGGGTAGTACGGATCTACCAGGATTGGAGTGCGGAGGTGGCTAAACGGCGGTCCGGATTTAATCAGACGAAGGAGGTGCTTTACAGGCAAAAGATAAAGTTCGGAATGTTGCAGCCCGCGCGCCTGTGGGTAACTTATTCGGACCGGCATTATTATTTCGATTCCCCGGAGGAGGCGTGGGCCTTCGTGCGGTCGGAGAAACTGGACTTGAACTAGGGGTTTGGGGTTGCGGGGTCGGTTGTAATATCTTAGTGCTGGATTCTGCTGTTGCTATGTTCTTTTTTTTTGTACTTTTGCAATTTTGATATGGTTATTTATGGGGGTGTTGTTCTGCTATGTTTTTTCTGCTGTGGGGCATTGGTTGAGTTGTGTATCTTGCGGGGAAGGTCGGGGGGGTTTGTTGTATTCTATGTCGGGTTGGGGGTATGGAGTGGGGCTGTTATTTGGGAGCTGCGTCAGAAGGGTGTGGTGGGGCAGTGCGAAAGTGCGGGCTTTCCTCTGGTTTCCCGCGCTGCGGGGCTGGGGGGCGGAGACGGTGACGGGGGAGGCGGGGCCTTAACTGGTTCTTCCCCGCGCTGGAGCGGTGCCTGGAGGAGGGATAGATTGGGGATGATCCCACTTTGGGAGGGGTCGGGTTATTGGCGGGAGTTTCCGGGGTCAGCAGAAGTTAACTGACCCACGGAAGTACAATGGAGGACGGTTCGCGGCTGGGAGGGTTCCTAGCCTGGGGGGCAAGGGAGGGGGGGAAAGGGGAATACCGGGTTGCTGCTGGTAGGGTCAGAAAGGAGCTGGTGGGGGCTGGGGGGACAGAGGAGAGGTGTTGTCGCTGTGGGGACTGGGTCGGGCAGGATGTGCTGGCCTGGGGCGGGCAGTCGACGGGCTATGGCTAGTCAATGGGGGAGGGGGGGCGGGACGCCCTCTGATCCGGTTGGTCACCTGGAATGCGAGAGGGTTGAATGGGCCGGTGAAGCGGTCGAGGGTACTGGCTCACCTGAAGGGGCTAAAGGCAGATGTGGCAATGCTTCAGGAGACCCACCTGAAGGTGGCGGACCAGGTCCGCCTGAGGAAGGGATGGGTGGGGCAGGTTTTCCACTCTGGGTTGGATGTGAAGAACCGGGGAGTGGCGATTCTGGTGGGGAAAAATGTGTTGTTTGAGGCATCGGAGGTGGTGGCGGATAAGGGGGGTAGGTATGTTATGGTTAGGGGCAGTCTACAAGGAGAGAAGGTGGTACTGGCTAGTGTGTATGCCCCAAATTGGGACGATGCGGGCTTTATGAGGCGTATGTTGGGACGGGTCCTGGATCTGGAGGCGGGAGGTCTGATCATGGGGGGGGACTTTAATACGGTGTTGGATCCTTCACTGGATCGGTCCAGCTCTAGGACGGGTAGGAGGCCGGCGGCGGCCAAGGTACTGAGAGGGTTTATGGATCAGATGGGCGGGGTGGATCCATGGAGGTTTGTGAGGCCGAGGGCACGCGAGTACTCTTTCTTCTCCCACGGACATAGGGTCTACTCTCAGATAGATTTCTTCGTGGTGAGTAGGGGACTGATTCCGAGAGTGGAGGAGGCCGAGTATTCGGCCATTGCAATCTCCGACCACGCTCCGCATTGGATAGAGTTGGAGATGGGGGAGATGCGGGACCAGCGCTGCTGTGGCGGTTGGATGTGGGGTTGTTGGCGGAGGAGGAGGTGTGTAGGAGGGTCCGGGCAAGTATTGAGGGGTACCTCGAGGTGAATGATACGGGGGAGGTTCAGGTGAGGATGGTCTGGGAAGCCCTGAAGGCAGTGATTCGTGTGGAGCTGATATCCATCCAGGCACACAGGGAGAGGAGCGAGAGGAGTGAGAGGGATAGACTGGTGGGAAAGATGCTGGAGGTGGACAGGAGGTATGCAGAGGCACCAGAGGAGGGACTGTTGGGGGAGAGGCGCAGCCTGCAGGCTAAATTTGATTTGCTGACCACTAGAAAGGCGGAGGCACAGTGGAGGAAGGCACAAGGGGCAGTGTACGAACATGGTGAAAAGGCGAGTAGGATGCTGGCTCATCAGCTCCGCAAGCGGGATGCGGCTAAGGAAATTGCTGGAGTGAGAGACAAGAGTGGGAATGTGGTGCGGAAGGGGGTAGAGGTGAATGAGGTCTTCAAGGACTTTTGCGGGGAACTGTACCGGTCGGAGCCAACGGGGGAGAGGAGGGGAATGGAAAGGTTCCTCGGGCTTTCTTTCCCGAAGGTGCAGGAGCAGAAGGTAGAGGGGTTGGGTGCGCCGATTGAGCTGGAGGAGCTTGTTAAGGGGATCGGGCAGATGCAGTCAGGGAAGGCACCGGGGCCGGATGGGTTCCCGGTGGAATTTTATAAAAAGTTTGTGGACCTAGTGGGCCCCTTGCTGGTGCGGACACTCAATGAAGCATGGGAAGGGGGGACTTTGCCCCCGACGATGTCGCGGGTGCTGATCTCGTTAATTTAAAGAGGATAAGGACCCCCAGCAGTGTGGTTCATACAGGCCCATATCTCTCCTCAACGTGGATGCTAAGGTCCTGGCAAAATCCTGGCCACCAGGATAGAGGACTGTGTGCCAGGGGTTGTGCACGAGGACCAGACAGGTTTCGTGAAGGGAAGGCAGCTGAACACGAATGTGCGGAGATTGTTGAATGTCATCATGATGCCGGCGATTGAGGGGGAGGCAGAGATAGTGGTGGCGCTGGATGCGGAGAAGGCCTTCGATAGAGTGGAGTGGGGTACCTATGGGAGGTGTTGGGGAGGTTTGGATTTGGTGAAGGGTTCATTAGATGGGTAAGGCTGCTATATGAGGCCCCAATGGCGTGCGTGACCACGAATAGGAGGAGGTCGGAGTAATTCCGGCTTTACCGAGGGACCAGGCAGGGTTGCCCCCTGTCCCCCTTGTTGTTTGCACTGGCAATCAAGCCACTGGCGATGGTGTTGAGGGATTCAGAGAGGTGGAGAGGATTGGTGCGAGGTGGAGAGGAACATAGGGTGTCGTTGTATGCCGATGACCTGTTACTGTATGTGGCGGACCCGGTGGGAGGGATGCCGGGAGTGATGGAGTTACTAGCTGAGTTTAGGACCTTTTCAGGTTATAAATTAAATTTAGGCAAGAGCGAGGTGTTTGGGGGTGAGGACAGGTGCACCAGATGTTCGGGGAGTCCAGCGAACCACGCCCATATGTTCTGGGCATGCCCAGCACTGGAAGAATTCTGGAAGGGGGTGGCGGGGACGGTGTTGAGGGTGGTTGGATCCAGGGTCAAACCAGGGTGGGGACTCAAGATTTTTGGAGTTGCGGTAGAGCCGGGAGTGCAGGAGGCGAAAGAGGCCGGTGTCCTGTCCTTTGCGTCCCTAGTAGCCCGTCGAAGGATTCTGCTACAGTGGAAGGATGCAAGGCCCCCAAGTGTGGAGACCTGGATCCGTGACATGGCGGGATTTATAAAATTGGAAAGGGTCAAATTTGCCCTGAGAGGATCAATACAAGGGCCGCATAGTATATTAAGTAAAATAATTAATATTTTAAATAGCCAAAATAAAAGGTCTTTAAAGAAAAAAAGCACATTTATTTGAAAAACAAAGTAACTCAGTAAGTAATAGAACAATGTCAATGAGAATGATGCATCTGACTGCAGTCATTTACCAGTTTGTTGAAATCAGGTGTCAAGTTGCTTGTGCTGATCCTTAACACTGACAGAAGCACAGCCTAGCCGAGTCAACGATAAAAACGCGCGTAGTGGGGTGGATGAGTGGGGCTGCCTTATTGGTCGGTTTAGTTGGGTGTGCGACCAATAGGAGTCCAGGTTACAAACAATAATAAGGCTTATTGTTTGTAACCTGGACTCCTATTGGTCGCACACCCAACTAAACCGACCAATGAGACAGCCCCACTCATCCACCCCACTACGCGCGTTTTTATGCGGCCCGCCAATGAGGTGCCCGGAATCATAACCGGCATTTTTGAAAAGCCGCCGGGGAAACGCCGCTGAAGTAAATGCACCTCATTGGCGGGCCGCATAAAAACCTTTGTCGGGCCGCATGCGGCCCGCGGGCTGTAGTTTGCCCACCCCTGACCTAGACCAAATAAGGGCAGCGGAACCACACCTGGATGCAGGCGAAGCAGGACCGCCTCAAGCTGGGATAGCCCAGACGGAAAGGATACCCACACCCCAGCCCTGAGCAATTTCTCCAGACCCCGTCATCCAGTCGTCAGAGTCAGAGATGGACACGCTCGACGAGGCCGTCGCAACACCTCTCCCCAAGGAGGAGGAAGAACAACTTCCAAGGAGGTCGTCAAGGAAAAGACGGGCACCTATAAGGTACACCCCGCCAACTTTGGAGAACGACCCGGCGGACAACACAGAGGTGACAGACCCAGACATGAGGAGCAGGAAGAAGCTCAGAGGAATGCCAGCTGGCAGGAATTCCTCGGACCTTGGGGGGGGAGGGGTGTAATGAACTCCAATTGGCTTTATTGGTTGGCCAATTGGACAATGAGCTCCCTCAATGATAGCTCATTGAGGGGGCCCAGATAATCACCTGTGTACACTTTGTGAGCCAGTCTTAAGTTGACTGGACTGCTAGCAGCACTGTTTGTAGCTGCTCCTGTAATATCGTTATTGTAAATAAATATTGGTGTGGTGACGGAACTCCTGCCTCCCGTGGATTACTACAATATCCTTGGATAATTAGATCCCAGCCCTGATCCCCTTGCAGCCATGTCTCTGTGATGCCCACAACATCATATTTCAATGTGCGCAACAAGCTCATTTACCATGTTTCATATACTGCGCGCATTTAGGTACAACACCCTCAATCCTGCATTGGCCTCCTCCCTTTTCACATTCTCCTCAGTCACTGTACCCTGTACTGTGACCCTTTTTGATTTTTGACTATGGCTTCTCTGCCTTACACTTTCCCCCTTACTGCTTTTTGTTTTTGGCCCCATCTTATTTCCCTCCGACTTCCTACATTGGATCCCATCCCCCTGCCACATTAGTTTAAACCCTCCCCAACAGCTCTAGCAAACACCCCCCCAGGACATCGGTTCCAGTCCTGCCCAGGTGCAGACCGTCCGGTTTGTACAGGTCCCACCTCCCCCAGAACCGGTTGCAACGCCCCAGGAATTTGAATCCCTCCCTCTTGCACCATCGCTCAAGCCACGCATTCATCCTATCTATCCTGACATTCCTACTCTGACAAGCTCATGGCACTGGTAGCAATCCTGAGATTATTACCTTTGAGGTCCTACTTTTTAGTTTAACTCCTAACTCCCTGAATTCAGCTTGTAGAACCTCATCTCGGTTTTTACCTATATCGTTGGTGCCTATGTGCACCATGACAGCTGGCTGTTCACCATCCCCCCTCCCCAGAATGTCCTGCAGCCGCTCCGAGACATCCTTGACCCTTGCATCAGGGAGACAACATACCATCCTGGAGTCTCAATTGCATCCGCAGAACTGCCTGTCTATTCCCCTTGCGGTTGAGGCCCCTATCACTATAGCTGTGCCATTCTTCTTCCTGCCCTGCTGCGCAGCAGAGCCAGCCACGGTGCCATGAACCTGGCTGCTGCTGCCTTGCCCTGGTGAGTCATTTCCCTCTACAGTATCCAAAGCGGTATACCTGTTTTGCAGGGAGATGACCGCAGGGGACACCGGCACTGCCTTCCTACTCTTGCTCTGTCTTTTGGTCACCCATTTTCTATCTCCCTCAGTAACTTTCATCTGCGGTGTAACCAACTTGCTCAACAAGCTATCCACGACATCTGAGCATCGCGGATGCTCCAAAGTGAGTCCATCCGCAGCATCAAAGCCGTCAAGCGGTCTAGCAGGAGTTGCAACTGGACACATTTCTTGCACGTGAAGGAGCCAGGGACAGTGGATGTGTCCCTGAGCTCCCACATCGCACACGGATCTGGGATCTCCTGCCATGTCTTAAACCCTAGGTTAACTTATACAACGACAATTCCAAAAAACAAAAGAAAAAAAAAATTGAGAGACAAATGAAAAGAAAAACTACTTACCAGTCACTTACCAACGATAAAAAGCACTTCCTCCCCACCCAGCTTTGAATTCCCACCTAGCTTCAAATTCCCAAACTCACTCTGGCTGTATCTTCTCTGGCTCACTGGGAGTGAGTTAAAGTTGCTCTTTTTAAATTGGCCTGAGTTGACTCCCCCCACCTGCTTTTAGATCAAAGTAGCTTAAGGTGACTGACACTTAACTGCTAACCAGTTATGTGAGTGGGTGGGGCAGCCCTTTGTTAACCTTCACTGCACAATTCTAGATTGATTTAAATTCCTGAAATTTAAAAAGGAACAGTCTTACCGATTCAATTCCCACCTCCCTTCAAATTCCCAAACTCACTCTTCGCTGTGTCTTCTCTGGCTCACTGGCTCATTCCCAGAGAAAGTAGGAAGGTACTTAACAGGGAAATTAGGAGGGTGAGGAGGGATCATGAAAAGTCCTTGGCAAGTAGGATTAAGGTGAATCCCAAAGCTTTTTATTCATATGTAAACAGCAAGGGGGTGGCCAGGGAAAGGATTTGACCACTTCAGGACAGTGGTGGGAATCTATGTGTTGAGCCAGAGGAAATGAGCGAGGTACTAAATGAGTACTTTGTGTTCACCAAAGAAAGGACTTTGTGGAAGATGATTCTTGGGTAGGGTGTGTGGACAGCCTGTGTCATGTTGACATCAAAAAGGAAGCATTGGGTGTTTTAAAAGACATTAAGGTAGATAAGTCTCCTGGGCCAAATGGGATTTAACCCAGAATATTTGGGGAAACAAGGGATGAAATTGCTGGGGTCTTATCTGACATCTTTGTATCCTCATTGGATACAGGTGAGATGCCAGAAGGCTGGAGAACAGCTAATGTGTTACTGCTGTTTAAGAAAGGTAGCAGGGATAATCCAGGAAACTATTGGCTGGTGAGCCTTAAGTTGGTAGTAGGTAAATTATTGGGGAGAATTCTCAGGGACAGGATTTATACCCATTTGGAAACAAATGGATTCATTAGCGATAGACAGCATGGTTTTGTGAAGGGGAAGTCGTGCCTCACTAACTTGATTGAGTATTTTGAGGAGGTGACAAAGATGATTGATGAGGCGTGGGCGGTGGACATTGTTTACATGGACTTCAGTGAAGCAATTGACAAGGTGCCTCATGGCAGACTGGTACAAAAGGTGAAGTCATACGGAATCAGAGGTGAGGTGGCAAGATGGATACAGAACTGGCTTGGTCACAATAGCAGTAGAAGGGTGTTTTTCTGAATGGAAGGTTGTGACTAGTGGTGTTCCACAGGGATCTGTGCTGGTGGCTCTGTTGTTTGTCAAATACATGAACGTTTTGAAGGAAAATATAGCTGGTCTGAATAGTAGGTTCACGGATGACACCAAGGTTGGTGCAGTGGCAAATAGTGTTGAGGATTGTCAGAGCATACATCAGGACATAGATAGATTGGAGACTTGGGCAGAGAAATGGCAAATTAAGTTTAAACCAGACAAATGTGAGGTAATGCATTTTGATAGGTCTAACATAGAGGGTTTCCTGTAAATGGCAAAACCCTCAGGAATATAGAAAGTCAGAGATTTCTGGTTGTGTAGATCCACAGATCATTGAAAGTGGCAACACAAGTGGACAAGGTAGTCAAGAAAGTATGCGGAATGCTTGCCTTCATTGGACAGTGAATCGAGTATAAAAACTGGCAAGTCACGCTGTATCAGGTATAGAACCTAGGAATATTGCGCACAATTCTAGTCACCACACTACCAGAAGGATGTGGAGGCTTTGGAGAGGGTGCAGAGGAGATTTACCAGGATGTTTCCTGGTCTGGAGGGTGTTAGCTATGCAGAGAGGCTGAATAGACTCAGACTGTTTTCATCCGAACAACGCAAGTTGAGGGGGAACCTGATAGAGGTCTACAAGATTATTAGGGGCATGGATAGAGTGAATAGGCAGCACACTTTCCCAGGGTGGAGGTGTCAGTCAGCAGGGGGCATAGGTTTAAGGTCCGTGGGGCAAAGTTTAGAGGAGATGTGCAAGGCAGGGTTTTTACACAGAGGGTGGTGAGTGCCTGGAATGCGTTGCCAGGGGAGGTTGTGGAAGCAGATACATTAACAGCATTCAAAAGGCATCTTGACAAATACATGGATAGGATGGGTGTAGAGGGATAAGGCGCTAGGAAGTGCTCAGGGATTTGGCCAAGGGAAGTACCATGAACGGTACAGGCTTGGAGGGCCGAAGGGCCTGTTCCTGTGCTGTATTGTTCTTTGTAGAACATAGAATCTACAGTGCAGAGGGGCCATTCGGCCCATCGAGTCCGCACCGGCTCTTGGAAAGATCACACTACCCAAGCCCAAACCTCCACCATATCCCCACAACCCAGTAACTCCACCCAACACTAAGGGCAATTTTGGACACGAAGAACAATTTAGCATGGCCAATTCACCTAACCTGCACATCTTTGGACTGTGGGGGCAAACCAGAGAACCCGGAGGAAACCCACGCACACACGGGGAGAACGTGCCGACTCCACACAGACAGTGACACAAGCCGGGAATTGAACCTGGGACCCTGGAGCTGTGAAGCAATTGTGCTAACTACCATGCTACCGTGCTGCCCTTTTCTACATTTTTCATGGGATATATAATCGAAGAATTGCACGTTATAATGTGATAAATAGCTCCCAAGATGTAATGCCATGTATTCCTGCAACAGTTATTAATTTAAGCGCAATTTTACATAATCTTTAATTATTATGATCGAGCGGGCTAGATTAAATTACATTAGTTGATATTCTTTACAGGTTTCCAGTTTTGGAATAGACATGGAGATGTACAAATTTATAAAACTGTCACAGAAACAGAATAAGAAATAAATATAATTTTTTTTGGGACAGGCTGTAATGTAATGTAAGAGTCCTTCCTGATGATTCCCTCATTTCCCCTTTCTTTATTTTTGCTGTTATCATTTTTGATCCATGGGTGCTTAATGGACATGTATCTTTAAGTCAAGCAGCAGAGAGAATGAGGAATTCAAGAAGTTGCAACAGAGTACATGATGCTGCTAGCTTTGGACAACAAGATCCAGACTTTGTGGCACCTGGGAAATGGGGTGGGACTTAGTACGATTTCTTGGCTGGTGGCCAATGAATGCGTCAGAAGGCCCTATTCTGCCTGCTGACAGGTGGTGATTGGATCCTGCCCGAGTGGGATGATTTCCCAGAGACCGAGCGAAAGCAGAGTTGAGACCTGGACACGCAGGAACAAAGACCTTCTCCCTATCTTCCCTCTCTCTCTCTCCAGAAAGGCTGTGAGTTGATGTATTTCTGAACCTATAGAGAACCTGAATGAATAAATCCCCAGTGAAACCATTACAGGCTGCAAACAGAGACCTGGATATAAAAGCTTACTTTGAAGGAAGGTCTGATTCAGGACAACCACCTGAAACAAAAACTGAGTGGGATTCTCTCAGCCCTCGCTGGGTCGAAGAATCCCCAGGGGGGCCACGCAAATTCCGCCACACTGCTCCGACGCTGGAAAAAAACAGGTGTGCACGCATGGCGCCCCGCCGCACGGAGAATCGCATCAAGTGGTCATTCTCCAGTGGGCCAGCGATCCTCTGGGCCGGATGGGCTGGCGCCATTCTAATGTGGTCTAAAAAAGCGTCAACCAGACTTGCTGGCAGACACTGTGGGAGGAGGTGGTTGACGGAGTTGGGATTAGGGACCCCTGGAGGGGGGTGCACGGCCGTGGTTGCGGGCGGTGTGGGGAAGGCTCCCCGGGTGTTGGGGGGCGGGGGAGTGTTTCCACACATACGCTGCCGGAAGGGTGGTTGGCGAAGGAGCGGTGGGGGATACAAAGGCTGCGGGCGGCCAAGGCCCACCATGGCAGGAGGAGACTCCGGATGAGCCGGGAGACTGTCGCCCACATCTGCCACCTTATGGCACACCTGGCACCATGTGGAACTGGGCGTGGCTGTCAAGGTGATGGTAGCCCTCAACTTCTTTGTGACGGGGTTGTTCCCGTCGCCAACTGGGGACATGTCTGGCATCTCGCAGCCATCGGTGCACGGACATTTTTAGGACTGGTTGGATATTGTAGAAACCACAAAGACGGTTTCGCCACAAAAGCAGCCCCACCTCCGAGCTTCTTAAGAAACATGGAAATGCTTTCACTGCACACGGATGCTGTGGATGCGTTGAAACGCGCCTGAGCACAGCCCCCGTTTTGCAAGCCCCAGATCCACACTCCCCATACGCGATAGAGGTAGCGACCACCAACCGAACCCTTTTGGCCATACTCCTGCAGGAAAGGCACGATTCGCTTAGGACCCGTGGCCTATGCCTCACGAGTTTTAGATCCAGTAGAGCAGGGAGTTTCAGGCTGCGAAAGGCACCTGCTAGCAGTTTTCTAGGTGGTACAGTAATTCTCATACATAACCGGACTCAACCCCGTAACCATGTTGCCGAGCACACCCCGACACAGCTTTAATTGGAGGGCAGACTAAAAGACGGCACAGTAAGCCTAAATTTGAGCAGCGTGATGGACCCTACTCCTACAAGGACGTGATATTACTGTAAAACGGACAAAAACGCACACTTTCTGGCCGACAATTTGCACTTTGCAGGAATCCCACATGAGTGCGAGATCATAGCCCCCAAGCACAGCACAGACCCTTTGCTCCTAAGTAGGTACCGAAAAAGACAGGCATCTGACCACAGACGACCCAGCCCACAGACAAAGCATTGAGAATTTATGTAGATGGCGCCTCCACAGTCCTTGATGGGAAAAGAATCACAGGATGTGGGATTTATGTAGAGGACGTGCAGGGACACGCTTTTGAAGAGATAGCTTTAAAGTTGCCTGGACACTTAGGTTTGCAGGCAGCTGAGTTAGCAGCCATTGCTTACATTGTCCAGCACCCCGATTCATTCCCGACCCCAGCAGACATATATTCAGACAGAATTCCTACTCCTGTGGGAATCTAGAGGATTTATTTCCGCCGACAGAAAACCTCTACCCTCAGCACCATTACTCAAACACATCCTCCAGGCAGCTAAAGGCAGAAAATATGGCATAATTAAAGTAAGAAGTCACCATCGTTCCTCCCTACCCGGTAACGTGAAAGCTGACGCCCTAGCGAAGGCAGGCTCACGACATGGCCACTTTTGGCAAACTCCAGAGAGTGCCCCAGTGCACGCAGTTCAGCTCTCACAGATCAACATTCAAGACTTAGCCCTGGCACGGAAGGAAGATGAGGGGTTGGTTTAGCTCACTGAGCTAAATCGCTGGCTTTTAAAGCAGACCAAGCAGGCCAGCAGCACGGTTCAATTCCCATCCCGTCCCGCCCGAACAGGCGCCGGAATGTGGCGACTAGAGGCTTTTCACAGTAACTTCATTGAAGCCTACTCGTGACAATAAGCGATTTTCATTTCGTTTAATTTTCATTTTTTCATTTCATTGAAGGAAATTTTAAACGGAAACTTCCCAGCTCCCTACGAAAAGTTTGAAAATTATTTAACGATCCATGAGGGAATCGTTTTAAAAGATGGCATTTATGGAGTCCCCACCCAGGACAGGAATGAAATCATTTGTAAGTTCCATGACGGCCCTGGACACCAAGGGATTGAATCCACCCTTGCCCACATCAGACCTCTCTGCTGGTGGCCTGATTTGAAAACCGACGTATCCCATTACGTTGAAAATTGCTATGATTTGTGCACACAACAACCCGGACAGATATGCAAAAAAAGCCCAGCTATGACACACCCGCCCTGTAAACGGCCAGTGGACAGACTATATTGGTCCCCTCCCCCCCCTGCTGAAATGGATACAAATATGTGTTGGTTGTAATCGACACATTTACGAAATGGGTCGAAGCTTTCACCTCGAGAAAAAATACGGCCAAGATCAAGGCAAATATCCTAACTCAGCAAATTTTCACTAGATGGGGACTCCCCCGTAGCATTGAGTCGGACCAAGGTTCGCAATTCACAGGCAGGGTCATGAAAAACGTTATGACCATTTTTCGTATGAAGCAAAAGTTTCACATTGCCTATCACCCGCAGTCCAGCGGCATTGTGGAATACATGAATCGGACACTAAAGGCCACACTTAGAAAAATGGTGCAGCAGCACAACACAACATGGGACACAGTGTTCCCATTCGCACTGATGTTTATTAGAAACACGGTGTCGAGTTCAACAGGTTATACCCCCCATACCCTCATGACCGGACGGCCCATGAAGGGTACTGAGTATTTATTTGGACTTGATTTGGCCAGCCCTGCAGTCACCTCCCTGACCCATCAGAAAGTGGTCCAGAACATGTTGGAAAATATTAAAGCAGCACAGCTTGCTGCAGCTGTTCAAATAGGCGCTAAACGAAAGCAGAGTAAGGCCTGTTTTGGTAAGACAGTACACCCGACAGAGTATACAGTCGGACAGCAAGTGATGATCTCCTTATACAACCCCAGCTCATTCCTCTCCCCTAAATTTGCAGGATTCTATTCAATCTCGGACAAAGTAAGCCGCTCAGTTTATAAAATCACATATCCGAACGGAAAATCAGGATGGTTCCATCTAAATCAGCTTAAGGTTTATGGAACGCAGTGCAGCCACTCGCACCACCTCATTCGCAATAGCAGACAACGGAGACCCGCCCACTGACAATCCAATCACCCCTCCCCCAGCAGCAACAGCACACCCACAGACACGACCTTGACCCCGCCCTCAGGATCAAAACGCTTGATTCAGCTGCTAGCGACAGCGGCAGCGACAGCACAACTGACGCCCCTGAGAGACCCGAACACTGGACACACAGACCAGGCCTCAGTCACTACAGCCCCAGAGACACTGACCATGATATGTTCAGTCCCTTAGAGATGATTTATTTGCCCTTACCGGAACCTGACCCACCACCCGACGATAGCGACACCCCCCTTGCCCCTACCGCCCTACGGAACATGAAACACTGGCACCGCGATAATTCCTGTCGTCTGACACGGAATGATGAAATGGAACCCACATCGGCAATGCCACATTAGCACGAAAACTCCATGTACGAGTTTGGCACCCGGGAGACGGTGATGACTCCGAGTCTGACTCCCACCATGGTAACCCTTTTGAGACCCTTTTTGGAATGGAACCGTGAGGTGTCCAGATGATGAGAGTCAGGCACTGATTGAGCTTTACGGTGTGCTGTACTCTGATGGAACCTACCCGCTTTTCTGCTTTAGTTTATTTTTAAATGTTGTATGTTCTCTTTTGTACGATTATGTGTGTCAGCCTCACGAATAATTTCTTGATACAGTCATAACTACTCTTCTGATGCCACATGGTAGTTAAGGAAACAAATTTGTTGGAGCCCATATATTTCCAAATTCTTACCGCTCTTGGAAGATCACTCAGGCAGTGGAGTAACGGCACTGCTCCCCGCCCTGCCTGAGGACCCCCTATACATTTGATCAGCCAAGCTCCGGTAGTGGAGCAACGGCACTGATCACCGCCCTACCCGGGGATTCCAGCAATTCTTGCCCTACCGTGGATCCCATTCGGAGAATTGTTTTCAAAACTCTTTTGCTATTCTTTTTCAAGTCTGTGGTTTAAAAGATGCACTTTTGCCACAACTTTTGCCCCTTTCCGGTGACCCTTTGGTTGCTATGCCCCCCACCTGCTATTTACATGTCAGAATCACTTGGTTGGAAAAACGAGTTTGCAGAGGACGGAGAAATTGTCCGCCCACTCAGCCCATCAAACACAGACTGCGACAGTGCTCGCACTGTGACAGAATTTTTTTTTTGGATGTCTTGTCTCCCAAATGGTTGTTTAAAAAAAAATGAGGGAGCCACACATGGTGACGATTCTAAATGGGAAATTGACGTTAAGGAGAAACAGACAGATGGACAAGATGTTAAGCAACAAGATAATAACAGATATTATGCTTGTACTCTAGGAAGATACAAAGATACTTAAAGACCGAGAAGAGCCCGAACAAGATGAAGTCAAACCTGATGATCTGCATCATGATCGTCGCTGGAACAGTACTACCACGACTACCCAACACAACACCCCTAGCCCGGACACTACACCACACATAGACACAGCCACTGATACCCCCACATGGTGTGAGAATCTCATTAAATGGTACGAGGTGACTTAATTGAGGCATACAAGATGATCAGAGGATTAGATAGGGTGGACATTGAGAGCCTTTTTCCTCGGATGGTGATGTCCAGCATGAGGGGACATAGCTTTAAATTGAGGGGAGATAGATATAGGACAGATGTCAGAGGTAGGTTCTTTACTCAGAGAGTAGTAAGGGCGTGGAATGCCCTGCCTGCAACAGTAGTGGACTCGCCAACACTAAACTCATTCAAATAGTCATTGGATAGGCATATGTACGATAAGGGAATAGTGTAGAGGGACTTTAGAAGGGTTTCACAGGACTGCGCAACATCGAGGGCCGAAGGGCCTGTACTGCACTGTAATGTTCTATGTTCTATGTACTCCCTGTCATACACAGTAGAAGCCCTACTGGTTATAGCTATAGTGTGCAGTGTCATCCAGACAAGCAGACTGCGGAAATGGAGAAGGAGAGCCTCCCGCCCTCCAATGTACACACTTAGAGCCCCCTTTTCTCGGACTCCAGCAAACCTCACAGTCTTTCTGAACTTTCCTCTTTAATAAATTCCATGGTTGTTGTTTCTTTAATACAGTTACTTCTTTATACATAGACATTTGATAAGTAGGAATGTGATGCTGCTATATTTTTTGTATTGTAAGATAAGTTCTTTGATTGTTAAATAGCTGCATGAGTGTAGTCTATTTAGAGACAGTTAGAGGTTTCCCTTTTTGTGCAAGGAGACTGGAATGTAGGTTTGAATGTTAAATGCTCCCATAGGAATTTTTTAGAGATGTGCTGTACAGTATTAGGGAAATTCAGGTAAATGCTTTGACTCATAGGACAGAGTAGGGTATAACCTCTCCTTGATTGAGGGTACCTGGCATGTCAGAGAACAGGAGAAGCCCCACTAGTGTAATCCTTCATAGGATCAAGAGGACGGAGTGTCGCCATCTGGGATGGCCACTTACAACCAGGGATAGAGAAACTCGCAAAGCTTAGCGTGTACAATGGACAAAGCAACATTCAGGCAGGCTCAGAGCCTGAAATGTATATTTGCAAGCAAGGAGTCCAGACGGTATCACAACTCCGAACAATTCGCCTTTTGATGGACCGATTACCATTTGAAGGCCCATCTCCACCAAGACAAAGGACTGGTACTCGAGCGACCGGTACAGTCCCAGACATTTCGGCGCCACTCCCTGTTCTAGAGAAGAGTAAACAACAGGGTCAGTGACCGCTTGGGACACGCCCAGCCATCCAGGCACCCGCCCATTTATTGATTAGAAATCGAACATAGTGATCAGGGATCACCCAATTAGAGCGGTCCAAACTGAAGGAGCGCCCAAAAGAGCGCGAAAACCCCCAGGTATAAGAAGAGAATCCACCATGCGTTCATCCTCTCTTGGACCTTGCGCCACGGCTACGTCTGTTTCCAAGTGCAGCACCACCAGAAGCAAGTCCATGTTCAATGCTTGCTACCAGAAGGATGAGCCTAGCTGAGCAGCAGTTAATTCTCCAGACTCGATAGATCCAGAATCGAACAACGGCCACTGCTCCTCTAACCTAAGCCGGGTGCCTGAAGTTAAGTACAGGTTGTCTTAGTTGATGGGGGGGGGGGGGGGGGGGGGGGGGGGGTAGAGGCGTTGGTGCCATGGGCACATTGATGGGTACTCACCCTGGCTGCCCTGAGTAGATCTTTCACCTTTTTGCGACACTGCTCGCCAGTCCTGGGTGTCACCGCGATGGCACTGATGGCCGTGCCCACCTCCCTCCACAGACGCCCGGCCAAAATGGCTGGGGCCCTCTGGCCAGGACCGGGGAACAGGCGGCCCCTCCTCTCCTCGAGGGCGTCCAGGAGAGTCTCTATGTCGTGGTACGTGAACCGGGGCACTGCTTGGCTTGGTGCCATCTTTCTCCGTCAGCTGTCTGTGCGCTCACGTCGCCTTATGTATGCCGCAGCGCCGCATCCACTGCATGGCACCGGGTCTCTGATGCTCTTGGCCCATAGCTTTGAATGTTATGCCATTTCAAATGCTCATCCACATACATACCAGTGCATTCCAGACTCCCACCACCCTCTGAATGAAAATAAATATCCTCAAATCCACTCTAAACCGCCTGCCCCTCGCCTTAAAATTAGCCCCTTCATTATTAACCCATCAACTAAGAGGAACAGCTGCTTTCTATGCATCCTGTCCATGCCTCTCATAATCATATACACTTCAATCAGGTCCCCCTTCAGCCTTCTCTGCTCCAAAGAAAACAACCTGAGCCTGTCCAGTGTCTCTCCGTAGCTAACATGCTCCGTCCCAGGCAACGTCTTGGTGAATCTCCTCTGCATCCTCTCCAATGCAATCATATCCTTCCTATAGTGAGGTGACCAGAACAGCACACAGTACTCAAGCTATGACATAACCAAAGTTTTATACAGCTCCAACATAACCTACCTCCCTGCTCTTATAATCTATGCCATGACTGATAAAGGCAAGAGTCCCGTATGCCTTTTTAACTACCCTATTAATCTGCCCTGCCACCTTGAATTTCTGTGGACAAGCACCCAAGGTCTCTCTACTCCTCTGAGCTTCCTAGTGTCCTGCCATTCATTCAGTACTCTCATGTCTTCCTGCTCCTTCCAAAGTACATCACTTCATACTTTTCAGGGTTGAATTTCATCTGCCACTGACCTGCCCATCTGACCAACCCATCAGTATCTTCCTGCAACCTAAGACCTTCCGCACTATCAACCACCTTTGTGTCATCCGCAAACTTACTTATCAACCCCCCTACCTCCTCGCCTTCACATCTATTTTGTTTATATATATCACAAACAATAAGGAACCTCATATTGATCCTTGAGGTATGGCACTGGACACCAGCCTCCATTTACACCAACAGCCTCTGTCTCCTACCACTAAGCTAGTTTTGAATCCAACTTGTCAAATTATCCTGACTCCCATGTGCCTTTGCTTTCTTTATCAATTTCTCATGTAGGATATTGTCAAAGGCTTTGGGAAATCCATATAAACTACATCAACTGTACTACCTTAATCTACACACCCGATCACCTCCTGAAAAAATTCAATCAAATTCATGAGGCATGACCTCCCTCTGACAAAGCCATGCTGTTTATCCCTGATCAAACCTTTCCTCTCCAAGTGGAGATGAATTTCCTCCTTCAGAATTTTCTCCAATACTTACCCTACTACCGATGTCAGACTCACTGGCCTGTAATTCCCTGGTTTATCTCTAGTACCCTTCTTGAAAAGTGGAGCCACATCAGCTGACTTCCAATCATCTCACACCTCCCCTGTGGCCAGAGAGAAATTAAAAATTTGAGGCAGATAATGGCCGGGATTCTCCCTTCTGGGGACTAAGTCTCCACGCCAGCGGGAAAACTGGTGCCAACAACTCCGGCGTCAACAGCCCCCGAAATTCTCCGCAATTCCAGGGACTAGGTGGACACCAGAGGGGGTGGCGCCGCTCCAACCAGCGCCGAAGGGACTGCACAAGTTCGCGCATGCACCAAAGGGCCGGCGTGATCTCGTGCATGCGCGGAACTGCCAGCATGTTTTGGCGCTTGCGCGGGGGTGTTCTCTTCTCCGCGCCGGCCATGACGACAGGGGCTGGCGCGGAAGGAAGGAGTGCCCCCACGGTGGGCCCCGATCGCGGCTAGGCATACCCCACCCACCCTGGGTTTCGATCCCCCCCCCCCCAGAGCTGCACCAGCCGACTCACCTGCCAGGTCCCAGAGGTACATGAGCTGAGTGATTCATGCCGGCAGGACTGGCCAATAACGGGCGGCCGCTCAGCCCATCAGGGCCCAGAGAATTGCCGGGGGGGGGGGGGGGGGGGGGGGGGCGCGTTGTGGCGTGAACCTCGCCCGAAAAACCACACCGGCGAATATGGCAGCCGGCGTCGGGGCAGGATTCGCACCTCCCCCCCAGGGATTCTCCAACCCTGCAGGGGGGTTGGAGAATCCTGCAGAATATCTTCAGAAGTCCCCAGAAGGTTACATAAAGAAGGTTTATTTTGGTAAACAAAAGTAAAGGCCGCAATGTGGCGTACAGCGCGCAAGTCCCAGCCGGACCACCAATCTTGCCAGTCCCAATCCGGGCCAGCTTTTAAGTACAAGGTTCACGAGCCCTAGCTGCTAGGTCTCCGCCCTTCAGCGGGGGAGTTCATATCCACAAGCCCCACGGGGAGATCAATTAGGTCATCCCCATGTGTCTCGTGAGGGTATTACATCCTTTCTCCCTTGAAATCTGTAAGCCCCTTTGTTGTTGGTGTTGGAGGAAGTTTCCTTCACCGCTTTGCCCTTGACTGTGTTTCTAATGGTTGTGGGGCTGGATCGGGGGTTGGGGGGGTTAACGAATTGGGAAGTATAACTTCCGCGCCAATCATCTGGGGGGGTCCTGTTGTGTGGCAGTATCTATCTGACCAAACTGTCATCCGAGATTATGGATGTTTCTGCCTTCATGTGTGACCCAGAATCCTCCATCGCACACATGTCATTGGGAAGTACTACTCCTGGCTCATAAATGGTGGGCAAGCACGATTGATTCATCTGGCGGCCCTGGCACTGGTGTGGGTTCTCTATCTTTGAGGTGGACCATGTGTTTGTGTACCATCTGCTCCTTGGTTCAGACTGTATAAGAGATTGGTCCAGTCCTCTCTACTACAATCCCCAGTATCCACTGGGCACCGTCCTCAAAATTCCAGATGTACACAGTTTCCCATGGCTTGAATCCTCTGTCCTGCTTCCAGCGGTAATGGCACTTTTTTTTGGAGATCTTGTTTCTTCTCCACTTTCCCATCAAGATTGGGAAATATTAGAGTTAGATGAGTTTGTAGTCTTCAACTTATCAGCAATTCTGCAGGTGCTACCGCGGTTGTCATATGCGGCATGGTCCAATAGTAGAACAGGAAACGGGGCCAACTTTGCCTCAACTAATTGTGTAGCTTGTTAAAAGTCGGTACCACACGCTCTGCCAAACCGTTTGAAGAAAGGTGGTATGGGGCAGTACGAATGTGTTTCACTCCATTCACCTGCATGGACTTCAAGATTCCTCACTGGTAAAAGGGGTGCCATTATCATCGATGAGCATCTCTGGGATACCAAGGACACTGAATGACTAGTTTAGTTTCTCTATGGTGGTCTGCTAAGTGGTGGACAGCAACCGATATACGTCCATCCATTTTTAGGTGGCATCGACAAGTACTAAAATCATTGAAACTAAGAAGGGCCGGCAAAGTCAGTGTGTAACTGCACCCAGAGCCGGCCTAGCCTCTCCCATAGGTGAAGTGAGACTGATAGTGGGAGCATTTGATGCTCTTGGCATGCCATACACTGTGGTACCAATCTCTCAATGTCACCACATGTAGCTCCTGGCGAGCATCTTTGTTTTAGACCGGATGTCCATTGTTAAGCTCCTGCGGGATGACTTTCCTGTCTTGCCTGGGGACTAATACACAGGCTCCCCACAGGAGAATGCCATCTTCAGCGCTAAGCTCCTGTTGCTTAGTTGTGAAAACCCACAGTTCTTCAGGCAGTCTCCCCTGTAGTCCTGCATGTAGGACGATGTGTCACAGCTTTGCCAAGATCGGGTTCTTTTGGGTCCACATACGAATTTGTGAGACTGTAACAGACCATTTGTCCATAAAATTTCATGTCAACACAACTCTGTCTGCTATCGGGGGGGAGGGGAGAGACATGTTGGCATTGGGAGTCAGCTCAGGACATCCTCGTGTGCACTCAACTCAAAGGCATACTCACACGCTGCCAACAATAGTGCCCACCTCTGGAACCTGGCCGAAGCAATCAATGGTAATGCCTTGTCTTCTTTGAAGAGGCCCAATAACAGTTTGTGGTCCATAATGATTGCAAAGTGCGTCCATAAACGTCTTGATGGAACTTTTGACCGTGAAGATCATGGCCAGCCTTTCCTTTTCAATCTGCGCTTGCCATTAGCCAAGGTTCTCGACGCATTGGATCTCCATCCCGTCATCAATCCAACACCGCCCCGATGCTACAAGGGTAGGCATCACACATGATTAGGAGCGGTCTGGCAAGTTTGTGATGTGCTAGCAGCTTAGAGTATGACAGTTGTCATTTTACTTTGCCAAATGCCTCATCTTGTGGCGCTCTCCATGCCCATTTCTGATGTTTCTTTAAAAGAGCATGTAATGCTGCCAGTATGGTTGGCAGATTTGGAATGAACTTTCCAGAATATTTAATGAGCCCTAGGACTGACCGTAGCTCCACTGTATTCTCTAGCATGGGGGCCTGCTTCATAGCTCTGACCTCCTCCATTGGGTGTAAACCGTCCTTGTCCACTTGATACCCCAGGTATATGGCCTCTTTCGCCTGGAAAACACACCTGCCCCTTTGCAGGTGGTAAACTGCCTCCAAGAAACGGCGGAGTACTTCTTCTAAATTGTCTAGGTGTTCCTTCTCGGTGGCTTCAGAAATCAATAAGTCATCCAGGTAGACTACTTGGAAGCCCTTGAAGGATGCTTTCCATAGCCTGCTGGAAGATTGCACAGGAGGATGATACTCTGGTGTATTCAGACTGTCCCCTGTGGGTATTGATGGTCATGTAGCTACTGGATGCCTCATCCAACTCCAACTGGAGATATGTGTGACTCATGTCCAACTTGGAGAAAGAATGACCCCCAGCCAACTTTGCATAAAGATCCTCCATGCGTGGCATTGGGTACCCATCAAACCGGGAGGGCTTGTTCACCGTCATTCTATTATCGCTGCACAAGCGAGCAATCTTGTCTGGCTTCAGCACCGGGACCACTGGTGCTGACCATCCCACGAACTGAACTGGGCGAAAAATCCCCAAGGGCTCCAGCTTGCTAAGCTTGTCGTCCACTTTCACCAGTAGGGCATGTAGGACTAGGCGGGCCTTAAAATACTTGGGTTGGGCTTCTAGGTCCACTTAGGTTTTGGCCATCACTGCCTTTCCCAAAACCATCTTTGAAAACTTGAGTATTTTCCCAGGACCTTGTACAACCCACCTGTACCCATTTAAAAAAGATTCTGCCAGTCTAGGCAAAGCCTCCGTAACCAGTCGCGGCCCAACAGACTGCGTCTGGGCCCTTGAACCACTATCAGTGGCAGGTGAACTGATTGCTGCCCATTGGCAACTGTTCCTATGTTCCGATGAAGGATAAATGCTCTCTGGTATATGTCGCTAACCATGCCATAGTGTCCCATAGGCCAGGTGTTCGATCCCTGTACAGACTTTCCAGTACGTTTGTTGTCCAATGACCGAGATGGCAGCCCCAATGTCTATTTCCATCTCTAGTGGGTGGCCACTTACCTGGATGGTGATCTTGATGGGGGCTACTTTTGGTGCCATAATGCAATTTTGTTGCATACAATCATCCTCATCGGGTTGTCCTAAGTGTAAAGCCCTGGCTCTGGACAAATTTGTCACTCAACCAGGACGACACGCTCACTGATGGTTCTGGCGTTCCCGGCCCCCATGGTTCCTGCGACCACAGGTACAGCACCATTGCAAGTCTTCCTCCTGGAGATCAAAAGAGATGTCTCATCAGGCTACAGTGGCTCTTAACCAATTGGTCTGACCACAATGTTGTTCAGGTGGCAACTGGGTCGCATAGGCTCTGCTCTTGGGGGGCACTACTTGCCGGAATAGGGGGGATGCGGCCAGTGCTATTTACCTCCATACCCATGGAGCCCTGGAGTTACTGGACTCCCTTTTCTACATTTTCACGCGAGAGGGACAATTGCAAGGCTCTTTTGAAGTCCAAAAAAGGATCTGCCAGCAACTTACGTTGGGTCGCCATGCTGTTTATGCAACAAAAGAGGCAGTCCCGCAGCATCTCTGGAAGGGATGGTCTAAGTTCAAATTGGCTGTTAGCGGTGTGCACAGCTGCATGGCTGCCTTGCCAGCTGCAACATACATAGAAGATAGGAGCAGGAGGGCCTTTTGGCCCTTCAAGCCTGGTCTGCCATTTATCACGGTCACGGCTGATCATCCAACTCAATAGCCTAATCTTGCTTTCTCCCTGTAGCCTTTGATCCCATTCTCCCCAAGTGCTATATCTAGCCGCCTCTTGAATAGATTCAATGTTTTACCATCAACTACTTCCTGTGGTAATGAATTCCACAGGCTCACCACACTTTGGGTTAAGAAATGGCTCCTTATCTCTGTCCGAAATGGTTTACCCTGAATCCTCAGACTGTGGCCCCTGGTTCTGGACACACCCATTATTGGTAATATATTCCCTGCATCTACCCTGTCTAGTGCCATTAGAATTTTATAAGTCTCTATAAGGTTCCCTCTCATTCTTCTGAACTCCAGCAAGAACAATCCCAACCGAGACAATCTATCCTCATATATCAGTCCCGCTATCCCTGGAATCGTCTGGTAAACCTTCGCTGCACTCCCTCGAGAGCAAGAACATCTTTCCTCAGAGAAGGAGACCAAAACTGCACACAATATTCCAGGTGTGGCCCCACCAAGGCCCTGTATAATTGCAGTAACACATCCCTGCTTCTATACTCGAAAACTCTCGCAATGAAGGCCAACATACCATTAGCCTTCTTTACCACCTGCTGCACCTGCATGCTTACCTTCAGGGACTGGTGCAGAAGGACACCCAGGTCCCGCTGCACACTCCCCTCTCCCAATTTACAACCATTCAGGTAGTAATTTGCCTTCCTGTTTTTGCTTCAAAAGTGAATAACCTCACATTTATCCAAATTATACTGCATCTGCCATGATTTGCCCACTCGACCAACCTGTCCAGGTCATGCTGTAGGATCCCTGCATCCTCGTCACAGTTCATCCTCCCACCCAACCTGGTATAATCTGCAAACTTTGAGATGTTACATTTTGTTCCCTCATCCAAATCATTAATAGATATTGTTAATAGCTGGGGTCCCAGCACCAATCCCAGCAACAATGGTGTTCCGTGCCTGTCCACCCCTACCCCACAGCCCACCTCCTGGCCACCCCCCCCACTACTCCCCCCAGCCCTGGCAGAAGCCTCCTGGCCAGCGCCACAACTGTCAGCAAGCTATGGCGATGTTGGACACCTTCCATGCCCCCTCTCTCCCTCAGCAGCCGCCACGCCGGTTTCACGATTTTTAAAAGTACAATTGAACCACGCCATCAGGAACTCAACCGATCGGAGAATCGCAGAGGTCTCAGAGAATACCGGGTCAGGCCACCTAATGATGTGCAAATGGTATCTACTGTATGTGTGTTCCAGAACGCATTGTCGCCACTGTCGAGAAGATGGAGCATTGCGATTTAGCGTCAAATCGGCGCATGCCACAATTTCCGATCGGAACTGATTTTGCGCCGAATTGCCGTTCCCGATTTTGGCATTGGCTAATGGAGAATCTTGCCCCACATCTGTTCGGCATACTGTGCTGACACTTGTGTCAAAAACCTCAAAGATCCCAAAAGGCAAAATTTTTAAACTTGGTCTGACCTTGCTCTTGTGCTGAGGAATTCAAATGCGATCCAGAAGTCCAGAATCACAGCAGTAGCTTTTCCTCGTCGCCAGTATAATATCTTCAGGAGTCCCAAGAAGGTTGCACAATGGTTTATTTTGGCAAACAAAAGTAAAGACTGCAATACGGCGTACAACACGTAAGTCTCAGCCAGGATTATCAATCTTGCTGGTCCCAATCCAGGACGGCTTTTAAGTACAAGATTCACGAGCCCCAGCTGTTGGGTCTCCACACCTCAGTGGGGGAACTCATATTCCACAAGCCCCACTGGGAGATCAATTGGGTCATCCCCATGGGTCTCATGAGGCTTATTACAGGTCAGAGCCTTGTAATTTCTTCCCTTAGCTCCCAGCAGCTTGGGATACAACTCATTCCTGACCTGAGGATTTTTCCACTTTTAAGCCTGCCAAAATCTCCAATACCTCCTCATTCCTATGTCAAATTGTTCACAAATCTCACAGTCCCTCTCCCCTAAGTCGGGAGATGGCAGTCAGGAAGACAGCCCTAAACTTTTCTGGGGGAGCAGTCACCAAAATGCTGGATGAGGTGGAATAGAGACGGGACATCCTCTACCCTCCAATGGGCAGAATTTTCCAGCAGGGTGACCAACCCTGCAAGCTTCCTGCACAAGAGAACGGGCATACAGCATTGGAAGAAGACGAATGACCTCCTTCGTGCAGCCAGTGTAAGTCACTCTTCTAATTTTTCACCAATCACCCACACACACCCATCACACTTCCACTGGGACCTCACACAGTGCCACCGCAAAGGGCCCCACCACTCGCTCTCTCCACACTCCTCCTTATCTTATCTTCAGCTCTTTTCCTCATCACATCCCAGCTCAGCATCCACACATGCTAGACATCCTTACCATCTGACTCGGTGCGCGGCCTGTTTACACTCTCCCCATTTGTCTCATTACAGGATAAACTGGAGAATGGTTGAGGGCATGAACTGCATGGTGCAGAGCATCAACTGCATGGTGCAAGCACCTGTGGGCATCCACCCAGAGGACGGCAGGGCTTCTGGATCTCACTCCAACTGCCCCTTTATCCAATGGAGGATCCCAGGAGCCCCCAAGAACGCCTAGGGAGGAAGGTCAGCTGGTGCAAAACTCAGGGCCTGTCACCCAGGACACCCAGGCAGTATCCAGAATATTGGACTCTCCCCTTCCTGTGACCAATACACCTCCTGCCCTGCACAGTGTGATAGGGTAGCATTATAATCTGTATTAGTGTCACAAGTAGGTTTACATTAACACTGCAATGAAGTTACTGTGCAAATTCCCTAGTCACCACACTATGACGCCTGTTCGGGAACACTGAGGGAGAATTCAGAATGTACAATTCACCTAACAAGCACATATTTCAGGACTTGTGAGAGGAAACCGGAGCACCCTGAGGAAATCCATGCAGACACAAGGCAAATGTGCAGACTCCGCACAGACAGGGACCGAAGTCGGGAATCGAACCCGGGTCCCTGGTGCTGTGCAACAACAGTGCTAACCACTGTACACCGAGTTCTCAGGCCTCCAGAGGACATCTGCCAAGGTCATCTCAGGAAGCAGGCGTGGCAGACAGCAGGCTGACTCCACCTCAGCTGTGGATCCTAGGGAAGCACAAGACATAGGGGTAGGGTTACCAAGGTTAAGAAATTATAGTATCACCATGTGGACATTGGTGACATTAGCCACAATTACATGGTGAGCACTTATATGAGCACCATATTATGTATTAAATGACATTTTTGTACCCTCCTAGTGCCTCCCTGCTCCCATTTCATTGCTGTGTGTCCTACCATCTTTCACATAAAGGCTGGACGTCCACTGATGGTGCCTCCTTCATCTCCTGTCTGCGAGGATGTCAGCTGATTGGTTGACCTTCCCTTAAACTGACACAACACAGTTATGCTGGTGCCATCCTGGTAATGAGGAGCCCCACACGCCCTACACCCTCTCTCTACAGTCCGCCAACCCCCACATTCAGGCCCTCGCAATCGCACAACAACCCTTCTCAGCCTGCACCTGGGTTTCCACTTCAGCACCCTCCTCTACGTCATCCTCATGACTGATCATCCATCTCCTCCTTTGCCAACTCCTCGCCCAGTTGTAGCACCCAGTTATAGAGGGTGCTGCACACCACGATGCCCAAAGCCTATACTGTTGGTCTCCCTCCACCTGATCGGTCCAGGCACCAGAACCGCATCATAAGAATGCCGATTGTCTGCTCCAATGAGTGAGTTGCAACTTGAGTCTCATTGTAACTCATGCTGCATGAGTCTCTGCTTCAATCTATAGCCTCCACACAAGCGACATCAGCCAGGTCCTGAGGGATACCCATTGTCCCCGAGGAGCCAACCCTGGAGCCCCTCAAAGACCTTGGTACTTGAGAGCGGCTAAGGATGCAGCTGTCATCGATGCTCCCCAGGAACCTGGCACACATCTGCCAGATGGACCCAGCATTGTCACAGATGATCTGAATACTCAGAGGGTAGTGAATCTGTGAAATCCTTTACCACAGAGAGCTGTAGAGGTGGGGTCTTTAAGTATGTTTAAGGCTGAGATAGTCAATCTTTTCATCAGTACGGGAATCAAGGGTTATGGGAATAGGGTGGGAAAGTCGAGTTGAGGATTATTTCAGTTCAGCCATGATCTCATTAAATGTCAGAGTGGACTCGATGGGCCAATACCCGACTTCTGCTCCTACGTCTTATAATCCTTTGGTTCATGAAGGTACACCGTGACTCCCTGGACTTGGGGGAATCCAGCAATGTGGGCAAACCCCATGGCTCTAGTGTCTTGCCGAGCCTGGTCCCAGTCAAGGTTTATGTAGTTATGCATCCTTGCGAAGAGCACATTGGGGACCTCGCTGATGCACGTATGTGCGGTGGAGTGGGAAATGCCACCAAGATCACCAGTGCAATCCTGAAACAAGCCACTTGCATAGAAGTTCAGGGCATTGTCACATTCAGGATGACAGGCAGTGGCCTCCGAACCCATGTGGTGCCAACTCTTGAATAACCTGGCAAATGTTGGTGAGTATCCCCCGTGGCATCCAGTCTCCTCCTGCACTGATTCTCATTCACCTGCAGGTAATTCATCTGCTGTTGGTACACACTGACCAGTTAATGTCACCTCTGATCGAGAACTCTGTGTGGTGCAGCCTCTGACAGCTGAGCAGGCCCTACCACACCTTCCTCCCCATGCTTCTGCTGTTGCCTCCGTGCAGCCACACATTGACGCTGCAGTTTTCTCCCTGCCTCATGGCTAGTAGGATCAACGCCAACCCCACAGGCTCCATGACTATATTTGCTATAAGTTAAAGGGAGGAAACAGAATGTGAGCACTGAGAACTTCTGTCAATGCCCCTGACCCATTGTACATTCATGCCATGGAACATCCCACCGATGGCCAGCCACTGCTGTGAGCGTCTTCTCATAGAGCTCCATTCCCTGACTCTCACCCACACTGGCCAAGACCACACTCCAAGATCTCACCCGACCCACCCCCAGCCCTTCTCTCCCCCTCCGGGCCCGAGACTAAAGACCAACATTGAAGCTGTGCCCAACAAATTTACATTTATTTAAATAAAGTCGTTGACCTTCCTGGGCAGGAACCTTGTTGTACCGGAAAAATCAGAAAACGAGATCTAGCCAGCGAGAATTTCGTTTCTCAATTCTCGCAAGGTTTTGCACTCACGTTGCCGTTCGCACTCACGGCTAACCCAGGCGAAAAGTCACCCCCAATGAAATAAACAAGCTAGGATTTCCCATATTTTAAATATAAAAGACAATGGTTGAGAAATTAATGAATACAGTGCCGCTTCTCATGTTGCTGGACAGATTGACATCCTTTCTTTGCAGTAGGCAGTATTGTGGCAGCTACCCACCCAGCTGGCATTGCTTGACCTGAGGAACTGATGTAAGTTCGTGCAGCACCACTGGAAGCAGCGCCACATGAACAAATTTCTCCCTCAATAAATGTTAACATTGGGGATATCAGTAAGAAATATGTAATTGAAAGCAACAGATGCAATAACTTTACATACGTAACGCGACAGAGTAAGGCAGCAATGTACACCTGAATAAGAAGAACCCTAGATTTTACTGTAGTTCAAGATCTAGAGGGGAGAATGAAAAATCTGGGGTATGGTAGATAACCAAATTCAATTATCTTAATGACCCTTCATGGTCTGAAGAACCTAGCAATAAAACTAGCACAGGCTCATTTGAAAAATTTAAAGGTGGAGCTACAAAACGTTAGTTTCAAGAGGCGGCTGTTGTTCTTTCTATTTTAACATGTTTCCAGGTGCAAAACAAACAGAAAAATAAGTCTATTGAAATCAGATTTTAAAAGCTCCAAACGCTGAACAGAACCTGTACTTTACACAGTCAGGCAAACCCAAAATGGATATTTCGTCCCAAAAACCTTCAGTCTTGCTCAAGCAAACACAAAAAATTTAAATGGAGCTAAATTCTATTAAACAGGGACTAATACTTTTTCAATCTAACGATCAAGGTCGGTTAGACTACAATTATGCAAAAAGGTACTAAATCCAATCTTCATTGCGCCAACACTTAGCTTAAAACGATCAAATGAAACTGTAACCGTCACAAACATTTAAGTGCCAGAAAAACCCTACGTAGTTAATTTACTGCATCTGTACTGATTTTATTTTAGAATCTTAAGTTTTCAACAGAACAAGCAATCCAGTCGTCTCCAAGAAATTTGTCCAATTATTCTCGCAGCTCAGTAGCCTAAAGCTCAATTTGCATCTGAGCCCAACCCGGCCAACAGCCATGAATGTAAATCAGTTCGATAGTAATACTTCTCTGTTGCTTAAACGCATGAATTACCACTTTGTTCCTCTCCCCATTTCCACTATCTAAAAATTAAATCTTTCAAAGCTTCAAAATTCTCCATGTTACTGATACGAGCACAGTACTACACTGTGTTGAAACAAATATGTGGTACATTTTAACTCTTATCTGCACCAGATCCTTAATTTTATTTTAAATCCAAAACTCAATTCAATTTCAAGCTGCCATTAAAATCTTTTAACTATTCTTGACAATTTCTTTTTATGGCACAAATTGCACATAGAGCACAATCTTAATAAGACAGTATTTGACACATATCAATGAAGCCAACTCTCAGGGTGGAATGTCATTTTGGGCGAGCTGGCGGGATGTTCCTCGCTGTTTTCTGGGTGCGATCCACACCAGCAATTACCCTCTCGGTCCCCTGGACGCACAGAATGTGTTCCCCGATGGGACAGAAAATCGGTGCGGAGCAAAATTGGGATCGACATTGGGCACCGACCCGAATGCCATTCTCTGACTCCTCACTGGCGGCGTGAACGAGCTCCACGCCGCTTGCCAAGGGGAGCATGGAATCTATTTAGCAGGCCCAGTGACCTGTGCTCCGCCCTCCTGTGGGAAGCATTATAGATGTAATACTTACCTTGCAGCTCCACAAATGCATTCCTTGAAGTAGAGCCACTGTGTTTGCGTCTGTTGACACTGATCCACTATCTGCAGTCCATTCATGGCTTTCAAGTAGTGGTATGTGATTGATAGCTGGTAAAAACCATCTGCAGCTTTGATCCATTCCTATCCCTTCATGCTTCAGTGGCCTAAGTGGTGAAACCCCAATATTTATAAACACTGACCACGTCAAAGAGAGGTAGGTGCATTCCAAGCACTAAGTACATTCCAATCACTCAAGCGTGGAAAGCCATGAGGCCAACCTTTATGAGGCCCCTTCATATTCACCCTTCACCACTTTACCTCCTCATACCCCCTTACATGGGCATGACCCCCCTCAGGCCCGAACACTTAGCAGCACCACCCTAGCACTCGGGCAATCAATCACTGCCACGCTAGCACCCTGACAGCGACCCTGCCAGCCTGGCAGTGCCACAGGGATACCTTGGCAGTGTCATGGTGGCCGTGCCAAGATGCCATGATGGCAGTACCAAGTACCTGGGTACCAGAGGAAGAGCCAGGAGGCCACCCTGTGATGTTCTAGACCAGTCTCCAGTGGCCTGGGAAACTCTCCAGGTGCCTTCGGCCTGGTCCACATTTATGTGGACAAGTATTAAATGGCGCAAGGTCCAGGTTTTCCTGGGGAGGCCGTTAGTTCCCGGGCGCTGGGAGAATCCAGTGGGTGATTCCATATTTAAATGACCCAAATGGCTCATAAAATATGTTAACCTGGATCTCACCAGTGAGGCTGAGATCCAGATTGTGACGTCTTGCAGGGTTCAGATGACTCTCATGAGATGCCTCATCACCAAGTTGGACGAGGCCGATAAATCGTGCCCGTGGTATATTAGCAGCACCAGCATTGCACTGGAAGTGCACAAGGGAAGCTTTCTTGAATTTTCAGTGTCCTCTTTTAAGTGGGGCACTCCAAAGTGGGGTGGATGCGTGGGTTTGGGTAGGGTGGTCATTGCTCGGCACAATATCGAGGGCCGAGGGGCCTGTTCTGTGCTGTACTGTTCTAAATGATTTCAGTCATGTCATAGAAGCAGCGATGAGAATTTTCCAAGCAAAGTAGAAATGTGCTGGTGCAGCTTTTTAAATAGCACCTGCATTAGCTATTCTGCCAAGGACTTCCGGTGGTGGCCATGAGCTGAGCAGTCGCATGAATGGCGGCTCCCTACTGGGAGCGTCTCATTAGACCCTTTTAACCCGTCAAACAGGCACCAAAAATACGACAAAGGTCCCCAACTTTACCCCCACTTAGTACCCAACCAACTGAGACCTCATTGAACCAGCAGCCGGGCTACAAGAACAATGATAGGAAGACCCCCAACCCCAGATCAAGGCGGCACATGGGATGAATCAGACCAGAGCATGGTGGACCCAGCAGGTTCACCAGCACCAGCCCACTCATCGACACAGCAACTGATGGAATTTATCTCTGCAGAGCTCCAAAAACACGGAGACGTGATAAAAGAGGACCTTATGTCAGCCATGAGGTTGCGCTGGGTGCCATAAAGGGAGCAATGGACAGAGCGAAGCAGAGACTGGATGCCCAGGAGGCAACAATCCGGGACCTGGACAAATCGGCCACTGACCACGGCCAAGATGGCAAGGTTGGTGTCAACGCTAATGGCGGAAGTAGATGATCAGAAAAACAGTTCCCGTCTACAGAACATGTGGACTGTCGGGCTAACAGACGGCACAGAGGGAAGGAACCCAATGGAATATGTCTCGAAGGTGCGCAGAAAAGTGGTTGGGGAGGAGGGTTTTGCCAAGCCCCTAGAGATGGACTGGGCCCACAGGTCGCTTTGACAAAAGCCCAAGTCAGGGGAACCACCCTGAGCAATCGTTGTGAACCTTCATTAGTTTCAGGACATGGAATGGGTTCTGAACTGGGCGAGGAGTACGCGGTCATGTAGGTGGAAAGGGCATATATCTGCATGTATCAGGACGTTGATGCCAACCTGGCA
The DNA here is from genome assembly GCF_902713615.1 of Scyliorhinus canicula. Classification (NCBI taxonomy): domain Eukaryota; kingdom Metazoa; phylum Chordata; class Chondrichthyes; order Carcharhiniformes; family Scyliorhinidae; genus Scyliorhinus; species Scyliorhinus canicula. The sequence continues at coordinate 76,085,841 of NC_052147.1, read as the reverse complement.
AAGCACTGAGCAGAGTTTAATGGGGCCAAAAACCACACTTTAAAAGCAAGGTTCAATTCAGCGTGTTGTACACGGCAAGATGGTGGGTCACAAACAACAATAAAGAACATGCAGGAGGAACAAACAAGTTTGTGCGAAAGAACGGACTCGGGAAGAAACAGTGAGAAACAATTAACAACAAGGTGGACTTAGACGATCTAAGTGGGGGGAAAGGGGCAGCTGTACTTGGGGACATGGAGGGTGATGGGAAACCAAATGGGTCAGGCACAAAAAGATCTGTTTCCAAGGGAGATTCACCACACTAGCCAGCAGGCTGGTGTATGGGAGTAAAAATAGGATGGAGGGGGGGGGGGGGGGGGGGGGGCTGCAGCCAACGAGAGAAAGGGAGGACCTGGCAGAAGGGGGGTGAAACAGCAAGTAGGAGGAATGCAGGGGCAAGTGGAGGGGGAGACAATGGGGGGGAAGTGGCAACAGGTATACTGGGAAAAGAAAGGGATGTGTGTATGAACAGAGGGGCTTAGAAGGAAGTCGGGGGATAGATGGGAGGAGGGGAGGGAGGGGAGGATAGAATGCTGGTTACAACAGGTGGCACATCAAGACGGTTGGAAAGAGGAAGGTGGTAGTGGCCACCTTGGATGGCCCATGAACAAAGGGAAGCAGGGACATGTCTACGAGGTAAGTATGGTTGACCCCACAGGAAGGGAGTACAGAACACCCACCCCCCATCAGAATAGTCACCTGGAACGTGAGGGAACTTAATGGACCAATGAAAAGATCCAGAGTCTTCGCCCATCTAAAAAGCCTGAAGGTTGACGTAGTCTTTCTCCAGGACACACATTTGAAAGGGAAGAATCAACTAAAGGGAGGGAAAAGCTCAGTCGGACAGACTTATCAGACATGCTTTGACACAAGGGCGAGGGGGGTGGACATGCTGTCTAACAAAAGGACAGCCTTTACAGCAACAAATACATTGAAGAACCCCAGGGGAAAATACGTAACAGTCAGCAGGACCCTGGAAGGATGGCACTTGTAAATATATACGCTCCAAACTGGAATGGTGCTGAGTTCATTAAAAAAACAATGGCGGAGATCCGTGACCTCGAACCCAAACAATCAACCGTGGGGGGGAGACTTCAATTGTGTGCAGGAACCAACGATGGACAAGTACAGCCCCAGATCAGGGGGGCAAAATCAAGAATGGGGAGAGAACTAAAAACCTTCATGGAGCAGATGGTGGTGGAACTGGAGAGGGCAACCATCTGAGGGAGATGAGTTCAGCGCCTCCCATGGAGGCCGGACACACCCTCCCCACCGACAAGGGGCGGGATTCTCCAATCCCACGGCAGAGTGTCCATGCTGTCGTCAACGCCATCGCGTTTTATGATCGAATTTGGCCACTCCCAGGACTAATTCTGGCCCCTACAGGGGGCCAGCATGGCGCTGGAACAGTTCGCCCCGCTCGAGCTGCCAATCCCGGAGTGAACTGTGTGCCGCGGGATCCGCGCATGCGCAGTTGGGCCGGTGCCAACGCGTACATACGCAGTGGCGATGGCACCAATGCGCACATACGCAGTGGCTTCCTTCAACGCAACAGCCCTGGCGCAACATGGCGCAGGACTACAGGCGCCGGCGCGTAGGAAAGGAGATCCCTAGCCACAGAGGCCAGCCCGCCGATCGATGGGCCCCGATCGCGGGCCAGGCCACATCGGAGACCCCCCCCCCTCCGGGGTCGGACCCCCTTCCCCCCTCACAGGCCAGCACCTGACCCTTCAACAGCGAGGTCCCGCCGGCCCAGAGCAGGTTAGCACGGCGCCAATGAGACTCAGTTCTTTTCTTACGGCCACTCAGGCTAACCCTAACCCATCGGGGCTGGATAATCGGTGGGCTAGCTGTGTGACCGGCGCCTTGCCAGCCGCACCTGCACCAATGGCACCGATTCTCCGCTCTGAGGAGAATCACGTGCCAGCGTCGGGACGGCGTGGCCCGTTCGCAGGGTTTCTCCGGCCCGGCCCAAGGCTGCGAGAATCCAGCCCAAAGTGTTGTGCGAAGAAATATCACAAGTCATCAACGGGTATGTAACCTGTAACCAAAATGGGTAGGTCTCATCCTCCACATTCTGGGAGGCACCGAAGGCAGGGATAAGGGAGGAAAATAAAGCGTACAGCAGTGTTATAACCTGCCTGCTTACCACTGACTGGGGACTAATGGCAATCCCACAATCCTTTGGGAATATGAGCTTCCCCAATGAGGGGGGCGGAGAAATCATTGGCAGATTCCCTGCATAAATAAAGCTGGCCAGTTTGGAACCGGCTAGACGACAGTGAGCAGCAAGGAAGTTGCTGCTGCTGTTGTATACATATGTTATTGTAAATAAATGTTATTTCTTTCTATCCTTCAACTCGTGCTGGATTCTTTGTGGCCCTCACAAAACTGGTGACGAGGGTTAAAGTGGATAGCTGTCTACACTGCTGAAGCCACCTCCCTGGAGTTTTGTTGGATACAGGTTGGAAGTTGTTTTCTATTACACCATGCCTCTGTGATAATTTACCGAAATTCACTGGACTCTGGGGTGGTCCCGGTGGATTGGAAATTAGCAAACGTGACGCCACTGTTTAAAAAAGGAGGTAGGCAGAAAGCAGGAAATTATAGGCCAGTGAGCTTAACTTCGGTAGTAGGGAAGATGCTGGAATCTATCATCAAGGAAGAAATAGCGAGGCATCTGGATAGAAATTGTCCCATTGGGCAGACGCAGCATGGGTTCGTAAAGGGCAGGTCATGCCTAACTAATTTAGTGGAATTTTTTGAGGACATTACCAGTGCAGTAGATAACGGGGAGCCGATGGATGTGGTATATCTGGATTTCCAGAAAGCCTTTGACAAGGTGCCACACAAAAGGTTGCTGCATAAGATAAAGATGCATGGCATTAAGGGTAAAGTAGTAGCATGGATAGAGGATTGGTTACTTAATAGAAAGCAAAGAGTTGGGATAAATGGGTGTTTCTCTGGTTGGCAATCAGTAGCTAGTGGTGTCCCTCAGGGATCCGTGTTGGGCCCACAATTGTTCACAATTTACATTGATGATTTGGAGTTGGGGACCAAGGGCAATGTGTCCAAGTTTGTAGATGACACTAAGATGAGTGGTAAAGCGAAAAGTGCAGAGGATACTGGAAGTCTGCAGAGGGATTTGGATAGGTTAAGTGAATGGGCTAGGGTCTGGCAGATGGAATACAATGTTGACAAATGTGAGGTTATCCATTTTGGTAGGAATAACAGCAAACGGAATTATTATTTAAACGATAAAATATTAAAGCATGCCGCTGTTCAGAGAGACTTGGGTGTGCTAGTGCATGAGTCACAGAAGGTTGGTTTACAAGTGCAACAGGTGATTAAGAAGGCAAATGGAATTTTGTCCTTCATTGCTAGAGGGATTGAGTTTAAGACTAGGGAGGTTATGTTGCAATTGTATAAGGTGTAGTGCGGCCACACCTGGAGTATTGTGTTCAGTTTTGGTCTCCTTACTTGAGAAAGGACGTACTGGCGCTGGAGGGTGTGCAGAGGAGATTCACTAGGTTAATCCCAGAGCTGAAGGGGTTGGTTTATGAGGAGAGGTTGAGTAGACTGGGACTGTACTCATTGGAATTTAGAAGGATGAGGGGAGATCTTATAGAAACATTTAAAATTATGAAGGGAATAGATAGGATAGATGCGGGCAGGTTGTTTCCACTGGCGGGTGACAGCAGAACTAGGGGACATAGCCTCAAAATAAGGGGAAGTAGATTTAGGACTGAGTTTAGGAGGAACTTCTTCACCCAAAGGGTTGTGAATCTATGGAATTCCTTGCCCAGTGAAGCAGTTGAGGCTCCTTCATTACATGTTTTTAAGGTAAAGATAGATAGTTTTTTGAAGAATAAAGGGATTAAGGGTTATGGTGTTCGGGCCGGAAAGTGGAGCTGAGTCCACAAAAGATCAGCCATGATCTAATTGAATGGCGGAGCAGGCTCGAGGGGCCAGATGGCCTACACCTGCTCCTAGTTCTTATGTTCTTATGTTCTTATGTATGGAAGTTTAGATGTTTTTGATGCTGCGCTGGAAAGCTGGAACCAGTACAAACAACGGATGCGTTACTATTTCCGGGCAAACAACATCATCAAAATCAAGCGCCAGGTGGTCATATTGCTCACCGCCTGCGGCCCGCATACGTTTGGGGTGATTAGGAGCCTTACGTACCCAACTGCGCCAGACACCAAAACGTTTGCTGAACTTATGAACTTAATGAGGCAACATTTAACCCAACCCCATCCACGATAGTCCAACGTTACCGGTTTAATACCGCTGAGAGGACCCCAGGAGAATCACTTGCCGAACTTCTTTCCAGGCTACGCAGGATTGCGGAGTACTGTGACTATGGTGAGACCTTGTCAGAAATGTTACGCGACCGTTTGGTTTGAGGTATTAACAATGCGGCCACCCAGAGAAAGTTGTTAGCTGAGCCAACATTGACTTTTCAGCAGGCCATTCAAATACCATTGTCCCGAGAGAGCGCAGAACAGGGAGTGCAGGAGCTACAGGGAATGGAGGTGCATGCCTTGGAGCGCAACCCCTTCCATCCGAAAGCATCCCCCCGCACCCCTGCAGTACCTTGGAAGAGGAGACGTCCGGATCGACGCCAGTGGCCGTCGGAAATTCCTCCCCGAAGGGATTCTTCTTCAGAACTAATGGATGAGGAGCCATGTCCGTGTCAGACTTGTGGGCGCCGACCCCGTCGCGGACGCCGATCCTGGGGCCGCCAGAGGCGTAGTTGTTCTGACAGAAATTGGGGCCAACCCAGAGGCTGTACCTTTCATTTGGATGAATCTGCGGCGGCTACTCCCAAGGACGTGGAGACGGAGGACGACTGCCTGCAGCTGCATTGTGTGGCAGCTCCCCGTGTGGCCCCCATTAAGGTGATAGTATGGGACAATGGTCACCCGCTTGAGATGGAGTTGGACACTGGCGCAGCGGTCTCCGTGATTGCCCAGAGGACATTCGACTGCATCAAGCAAGGTAAACAGACCGTTACATTAACCGGCCAGGTTGGCCACCTATACGGGGGAACCATTGGACATTGCAGGAACTATGATGACCCCTGTTGTTTATGGATGCCAAGAGGGGCGTTTCCCACTTATTGTGGTGCACGGCCACGGGCCCAGCCTATTGGGTCGGGACTGGTTGCGCCATTTGCGGCTGAAGTGGCAGCTCATCCTCCAAACAATTTCTGGAGGGTTGACTGAGGTGCTAGGACGGTACCCAGATGTATTCCAGCCCGGTTTGGGGAAAATAAAAGGGGCCGTAGCCCGTACCCATGTCAAACCAGGAGTCACGTCGCGCTATTTCCGGGCGTGCCCGGTGCCTTACGCCTTGCTCGAGAAGGTAGAAGGGGAGCTCACTCGTTTGGAGACTTTGGGTATCATCAGGCCGGTCCGTCTTGCTGACTGGGCAGCACCAATTGTACCTGTAATGAAGCCAGATGCCACAGTTCGCTTGTGCGGCGACTATAAACCTAGTGAATATGGCTTCCCGACTCGACCGATACCCAATGCCTCGTATTGAGGATCTCTGCGCGAAGCTTTCAGGCGGACTCTCGTTCACAAAATTAGATATGAGTCACGCCTACCTACAGTTAGAGCTGGACCCTGCCTCCCGGCCATATGTAACGATTAATACACACCGGGGCCTGTATGAATATACACGGTTGCCCTTTGGGGTATCCTCTGCCTGCGTTATTTTTCAATACGTCATGGAGGGCATCTTGAGAGGTTTACCGCGTATCGCTATCTACTTAGACGGCGTTTTGATTACAGGGACGTCGCAGCAGGATCATTTGGAAAAATTGGAGGCTGTCCTTAGACTCTTTTCGGAGGCCGGAGTCCATTTATGTCGCACAAAGTGCGTCTTTCAGGCCAAGGAAGTAGTCTACCTGGGTTATCGGATGCACTTCGTCGCAGAGAAGGTGCGCGCAATTCAAAAGGCCCCCGCTCCGACTGACACTTTGCATCTTCGTTCGTTTCTCGGCCTCGTAAACTATTATGGGAAGTTCCTCCCCAATCTGGCAACTACGCTGCCCCCTTCTGCTGAAAGAAGAATCACATCTGGGTTTGGGGTCAGCCGCAAGAAACCGCTTTCCGGCAGGTAAAACAACAATTGTCGTCGTCTGGGTCACTAACCCACTATGAACCTGGAAAGCCTTTGCTCATCACATGTGATGCATCCACGTATGGTATTGGGGCCGTCCTGTTCCACAAGATGGAGAACGGGCCGAGCGGCTGATAGCTTTAGTCTCCCACACATTGACTGCAGCGGAAAAGATATACGCATGAATCGAGAAGGAGGGCCTGGCGGTGGTCTTTGCGGTGAAACGCTTCCACCAGTATGTGTATGGCCGCCAATTCACTATCGTGACTGATCATAAGCCTCTGCTGGTACTTTTCTGAGAGGATAAGCCAATACCGCCCATTGCTTCTGCATGGATCCAGTGCTGGGCTTTGTTGCTCGCTGCCTAAGAGTATTCCCTGGAGCACAAACCAGCAACCCAGATAGCGAATGCCAACGCACTGAGCCGATTGCCTTTATCAACTGGCCCCATGTCGACCCCCACGACTGGGGAGGTGGTTGCACCCTAAATTTTATGGACACCTTGCCTGTCACGGCATCACAGATCCGTGAGTGGACCCAGAAGGAGCCGTCCTATCAAAGGTTCGGCACAGAGTCCTGTATCGTGGGCAGCATAGACAGCTCCCAGGCGAGTTGATGCAACAATCGAGAAGATGCGTTTGTTTTTTCAGTATGCATGGTCTCTCCGAAGTGCTGGTCACGGACAACGACACTCTGTTCACAAGTGAGGAGTTTGCGAGGTTCACGAAGATGAACGGCATACGCCATATCCACACCACCCCATACCACCTGGCTTCAAATGGGTTGGTGGAGTGCGTAGTGCAGACATTCAAATGAGGCCTGAAGAAGCAGTCGACGGACATGAGACTAGCTCGTTTTTTGTTTTCATACAGACCACACCACATGTGGTGACTGCGATAGCCCCCGCGGAACTCCTAATGGGCTGGGGACCTCGCACCCGCCTTAGCATGGTTTTCCCGGACATTGGCTCAAAAATACGCCGCACACAAGAATGGCAGGGACATGGTTTTTCACGGCATTGGCCAATTCAGCAGTTTGCGCCCGGTGACCCAGTGTTCGTTCAAAATTTTGTTTTGAGTCCCTGCCGTTATCTTTCACCGAACAGGCCCTATCTCTTACCAGGTGCAAGCCCAGGGTCATCTCCAGCGCAAGCACGTAGACCACTTTCTGTCCAGAAGACCATCCCTTCCAAAGATTCCCCGCCCCCAGAGCTCATTGCTACAGCCACAGAGACCAGACACAGTGGAAAGTATTCCTCACAATCTTCCTCTGGTGCCGCACTCAAAGCCTGCGCAGGACATTGCAGAACCGCGTGGAGATAGAGACGCTGAGATGACAGAGAAAGCGGACTCCGACTCCGAGATGGAGACACAGGACATCTCAGAGAGGGCATCCTCGGGCCCACGGACCGTGGATGTACAACCGTTATGCCGTTCATCAAGGAAACACCGTTCTCCGTCTCGTTACACGCCACCCGATCCAGCGCCTCATGCAAATGGTGTCCAGCCTGCAGCAAAACGCGTCCGATGCCCTCCTTCGCCAGGGTTTTCGGCGGATTCCTTGGACTTTGTGGGGGGGGGGGAGTTGGAGGTATGTGATAACCTGCCTGCTTCCCACTGGCTGGGGACTAATGGCAATACCACAATCCTTTGGGAGTATGAGCTTCCCCAATGAGGGGGGCGGAGAAATCATTGGCAGATTCCCTGCATAAATAAAGCTGGCCAGTTTGGAATCGGCTAGAGGAGAGTGAGCAGCAAGGAAGTTGCTGCTGCTGTTATGTGTATATATATATATATATATACTTATACATGTTATTGTAAATAAATGTTATTTCTTTCTATCCTTCAACTCGTGCTGGATTCTTCGTTGCCCTCATAACTCAGGGTCGCGATCCACGGGTGGGTCACGGCGGGTGTCGGGAGGGTCACGGGGCCATCGGTCACAGTTTTCCTAAGAGGTGCTCAACGGCCATGACTGGATTTTAAAAATGCTGGCCGCAACTGGCTTTCAGAATATCGGCCATCTCGCGCAAGCATCCCCCTCAGCAGTGCATAGGCAGAGAGCCCAGTGAGCAGAGCGTCTCCTCCTGATGTTAGCGTGCTGACCCAGGAGGAGATTCTTTTTAAAGATCTTCAGAAACTACAGCAGAGAGCAGGACATGCGCTCCATACACTGACGTAGGGTTGTTGGATTTAATTTATTGTCACGGGTCCTGAGATACAGTGAAAAGTGTTGTTCTGTGTACAGTCCAGTCAGATCATTCCGTATGTGAAAAAAGATAGGACATATGATAAATACACAATGTAAATACATAGACATAGATATCGGATGAAACATAAGGAGTATAGTGCTACAACAGTAGAGAAGATGCGTAGAGAGATCAGTTCAGTCCATAAGAGGGTCAGTCAGGAGTCTGGTAACAGCGGGGAAGAAGCTGTTTTTGAACCTGTTACTGCGTGTTCTCAGACTTTTGTATCTCCTGCCTGATGGATGAGGTTGGAAGAGAAATTAACCTGGGTTGGAGGGGTCTTTGATTATGCTGCCGCTTTCCCAAGGAAGTGGGAGGTGTAGACAGAGTCAATGGATGTGAGGTGATTTCACGTGACATCATGTGCTCTGGGTGTGAGAGAGATTCCTCCATTTTGTAGCCGCCAACAGTGCTGGTGTGATTCCAGAGCCTCTGGTGAACAACCCATTAAGAAAAAGCTGAAATCAGGAACAAAGCAGTATAAAGATGATTTCTTGAGATATGCGTTTATTAATTGTGTCAATGCAAATCAGGATGCAAAGTTCATGTGTGTTATATGCAGGGAAGTATTGCGAATAGAAAGATTAAAACACTCAAAACTGCAAAGGCATTTCAAGCCTAAGCATGGTGAGTTTGAGGACAAACCTCTCGACTTGTCTCAACGTATGCAGTTAAATATTGCTGAAGTCCTTAACAGAAATGTAACATTGAATGACAAAGCAAGTGAGATTATGAGGACCACGCAGGTTCACCAGTCACATTAAAGTTAAGCGAAAATGGTGGGTCGTGAAGTTTGGGCGCCGTGGGTCGTGAAGGCTGGCCAGCATGGGTCACAAAGGTCGGCCAGCGTGAGTCGTGAAGGTCGGGCAGCATGAGTCGTGAAGGTCAACCAGTGTGGGTCGTGAATGATGGCCAGTTGGAAAAATGGGTCCCGGGCGAAAATGTTTAAAAACATTTGGTGTGTGGGGGCCTTAGGGGCAGGAAGGAAAGGGCAGCCAGGCAACGGCTGATCGGCTCCACATTGGAAGAGGATTGGCGATACTCCACCATCCCAACTGTGGGGAAAAACTGGTGGAGAGGAAAAACCACAAATGGAATTTGACCTGCTCTCCACGGAGAAAGCAGTCAACCAGCTCGACCAGACACGAGGGACCTTTTATGAGCATGGGGACAAGGCCAGCCACCTCCTGGCATACCCGCTGAAGAAGCAGACAGCCATGAGGGAGATAGCACAGGTGAGGGACAGGTACAGTAGGCTAGTCACAGCGGCAAACTAGATCAACAGGGCCTTCACAATTTTATATCAGGGACTGTACACTTCCGTTCTCCCGGAGGAGGACTTCTCGACAGGCTGAATGTACCAGCAGTGGGGAAGGAAAACAAACAGGGACTGGAAGCACCATTAGACTGGGGCAGGTCATGGAGAGTATCAACTCCATGCAGTTAAGAAGGCACCGGAACTGGACAGGTTCCTGATGTACTTGTATAAGAAGCACTTAAGCCACACCTGCGGGACACGTTCAATGACTCGCTGTGAAGGGGGTCCTGCCGTCCTTGCTAGTATGGGCCTCAATATCACTGATCCCGAATAAAGATAAGGACCAACAGCAGAGTACGGGTCACACAGACACATCTCACTCCTGAACACGGACGCCAAAGTCCTGCCAAAGGCTCTGACAAGGCCCCTGTCCAAAGGAGTGAAGTGGCAGAAAATAGATGACATTGATGAGTAACAGAGGATTACTGCTGGACCCCAGTCCACCTTAAATAGGAATAGTGTAAAGTTAGCAAAAGAAAAGTATAAAAATTACAGTTAATTTGAAGTGACTCAAATCAGACGCCTACTGAATTGATCATGATCCCTCCCGGGGAGGATACACTAGAAGCGATCATCGCTCTAGACACAAAGAAGAACTTCGACAGGTTTGAATGGAGGGACCTCATGGAGTTGCTGGAACGGTTTGGGTTTGGGCTTGGGCCAGGGTTCACCTCGTGGGTGAAACCACTGTCCAGCGCTCCCCTGGAGGGCACATGGACAAACGTCACGGGCTCTGAATATTTCCAGCTACACGGAGGCATGAGGCAGGGCTGCTATTTGCCCCGGCAATCGACCCACTGGCTATCACTGTCAGATTAGCGAAGGAGTGGAAAGACATCCAGAGGGAAGACTCAATTTTTGCGGATGACCTGCTCCCCCCCGTGTCAAACCCGCTAGCCAGCATCGGAAAGATAATAGAAGTCCTCAGTGAGTTTGGAGCCTTCTCGGGTTACAAACATAACCTGGGCAAGAGCGAAATCTTCCCCATGAACCCGAGGGGTGGGGTGGGGGTGGAGGGGGGGGAACGTGGAGACATGCTGCCAAGGTTCCTCTTCCTATTCAAATCTTTCCCGATCTTCATCCCCAAAGTCTTCTTCACCAAGGTAGATCAGCTAATTATGGCATTTATGTGGGCTGGACAAAACCCCAGGATTCGCAAAAGCATCCTACCAAGAAGACGGAGTATGGGGGGTTTGGCATTGCTGAATCTCCTACTCTACCACTGGGCAACAAATGCAGAAAGGGTGCGGGGGTGGCTTGGAGAACCGGAGGCAGAATGGATGCAGATGGAAGAGACCACCTCTATTGGGACATCCTCCGAGCACTCGTCACAGCCTCACTCCCATTTCCCCCAGTCAAATATACGAGGAGCCCGGTGCTAGTGGCCATACTAAGGACCTGGAATCAGCTCAGACACCAATTCAAACTTAGTGACATGTCTGCTGTGGCTCCCATCTGCAGAAACCATCAATTCATCCCAGCAAAAATAGATGCCACCTTCAAATGTGGAGAAAGGACGAAGGGGTATTGACAGTAAGGGACCTGTACGTAGACAGTAGAGTAGCGACCCTGGGAGAAATAACAGAGAAGCTCCAGCTCCCGAAAGGGAATAATTTTCCAATACTTACAACTGTGGACTTCCTCTGCAAAGAGACTGCAATGATCCCCCAGTTACCCGGACACACCCTACTGGGCAGACTGTTAGTGGCGGTCGAATTAGGGGTGAGGGTGGTGAGGGGGAGCAGGAGGGAGCAAGAACTAGATGGGGAAAAGGAAGCTGAGGAGAGTGAAAGGAGGGTGGGGAGAGGAGGTAACACCCAAAACAAAACAAATACATTACAGCTGGGGTGCGGGCACTGCTACAGAATCATCCCCCCTCCAAAAGAAGGGCAAGTTCTCCTGAAGAGGCCTCACCACCCTTGGTGGGTCTCGCCCTACTGTACAGCGTGCTGGGACTCTCCTCTCCCCCCACAGGGGACAATTTGGAAGGGGGGGGGGTCTCTGTATTGTGACCCTAAACCATGCCGGACATGATCCACTAACATAGACCACACCGGTAATGTATAGCACAATTGTGTAGCTATAATGTATCGCACAATGTGACTGCATAGTGTTTAGAAAGACTTAAAAGATGTAAAATATTTATTAATATTACCATGGCTAATTCTGTGTTATGTTTTAGTTACTTTGATCATATTTTTATTATGTTCATTACGATGTGGTCTGTTTATCTGTTATGGTATGTTTGTTACAATTCTGTATTTGGAATATACTGTTAATATGCTTTTTTCTGTTGTAAATATCAATGAAAATGTTCAATAAAACCATATTTTTAAAAAACTATTCTGCCAAAAGGTTATACCTCTTCATTTTTGTAAATATAATTTTCACTTGCAGCTGACTGAAAATTTTGCAATTTGAAGTGGGACAGCAAACATCTTAGAAACCAAGACCACATTCCGAGGTGAAGATGAGAAACATACAAATAGCCCTCAGTGGGGTGTGAAGAGAGATACATTTCCTGTAATCCAGGCACCAATCAAAAGTCATAACTGTCTCAGGAAATGCAAAGCACTGAAGATTGAAACAATGGCTGCCACAGGCAGACATACACAAAATCTCTTGGAAATACAGAACGGGTGAACTTTTTCAGGGCAAAGCTGCTCAACCACTTTAGATAAGATTGCAAGAGACACAGGTGATGCCAAGAGAGTCTTTAGCAGAGGAAATAGGCTGAAGGATACTCACTGTCCCTCTCTCTCTTTTGAAATAAGTGTTGCCCATTTCGGGGAGCCAACTCTACCAGAAATCCCCCAGTGAATCAGGATCCCGTAATAATTGCAACATCTTCCAAATCTGACTGCATCCAAGAAAGCAGCCAACCTAAATTGGCCGCAACATTCAAAATCTACATCTTAAGGACAACCAAGGGACCCCTAATCATATATTCGTCTACTATGTTTAAAATTGGACTCTTGCTCCTCACACTTCTGATACGTGCGTGTGTGCCTAAATGATTGCATGAGACTGAATGCTTGATGTTGCATTTTTATTATTTGTCTCGGGCTTAGTAGTAAATAACTTCGCTCTTTCTTTGACTCAATAAAAACTTAGTTTGATTGGCTCCTAATTGCACACAAATTAAGTTGTTAAATGCGTTATGATTTGGAAAAAAGCGCCTCCTCAGGGGAAAAAAAACTTCAATCTTTGTTGTGAAAACTGTAAAGGTTGAATAGATGGAGCCAGTTCACCACTTATCATAAATTCATAATATATAGGAGCAGAATTAGACGATTCAGCCTAACGAGTCTGCTCCGCTATTCGATCATGGCTGATATGTTCCTCATCTGTTACCTACAATGCTACAGACCAAGATTTGGATTGCAAAAGCAGCCAGAGCATCGCCTCCCTAGAACAGATGATCGAGGAGCAGGAGTGGGCAATTTAGCCTCCCGAGCCTAAACATCCTCAATATGATCATGGCTCATTCCACTGTCCTGCCCATTCTCCATAACCCTTAAACCCATTACCAATTAAAAATCTGTCTCACTCCTCTTTAAATTGACTCATTGCCCCTGCATTCACCACACTCCGGGGTAGCGAATTCCACAGATTCACAACCCTTTGGGAGAAATAGGTTCTTCTCAAATCTGTTAAATTTGCTACCTCTTATTCTAAGATTATGACCTCTCGTTTTAGAATGCCCCACAAGAAGAAGCATCAGCTCTTTGTCTACTTTATCCAAATCTTTTAGCATCCTGTTTAGTTCATCTCCCCTCATTCTTCTAAACTCTAGAGAGTATAGGCCTAAACTGCTCAACCTCTCCTCATATGACAAACCCCTTGGGCGGGATTCTCCGTCCCGCCAGCCCCGTTTTCCGGCATGGCGCATCCCTTGCCGATAGCAGGATCCTCCCTTCCGGGAAAATTGGGTTTCCCATTGTGGGTTCGCTGCCAGCAAAGCGGAGGATCCTGCCAACGGAGAATCCCACAGCTCATCTCTGGAATCAATCTTGTGAACCTCCTCTGAACTGCCTCCAATGCCACTACATCTTTCATCAAATAAGGGTGCCAAAACTGTGCACAATACTCTAGGTGTAGTCCCACCAATGCCTACTGTAGTCGCAACAACACTTCCTTATCTTTATATTCAATTCCTTTTGCTATAAATGCCAACAGTCCATTTGCTTTCCTTGTTACCTTCTGCACTGCATGCTAGTTTTATGTGACTCATGCATGAGGACACCCATCGCTCTGCATTGGAGCACCCCAAAGTCTCTGCCATTTAGTTAATAAGTTGCTTTCCCATTTTTCTGACCAAAATGCATGACCTCACACTTATCCACGTTAAACTCCACCTGCCACATTTTGGTCCACTCTCCTAGCCTATTGTGGGTTTCCTCCGAGTGCTCCGGTTTCCTCCCACAGTCCAAAGATGTGCAGGTTAGGTGGATTAGCCATGCTAAATTGCCCCTTAGTCTCCAAAAGGTTAGGTGGAGTTGTTGGGTTACGGGGATAGGGCGGAGACGTGGTCTTAAGTAGGGTGCTCTTTCCAAGGGCCAGTGCAGAACCCAATGGACCAAATGGTCTCCTTCCGCACTGTAATTTCGATGATTCTATGATTCTTTGATCAATGTCCATTTGTAAGGTTCTTATTTCCTCATTGCAACTTACCGTCCCACCTTTTTGTGTCATCTGCGAATTTGGCTGTAGAGTTTCTATTCCTGTATCCAAGTCATTAATATAGATTGTAAATAGCTGGGCTCAAGTACCGAAACCTGTGGCACCCCACTAGTTACATCTTGCCATCCAGTAAAAGACCCATTTATTATGACACTCTGTCTTGTATCCGTCAGCCAGTCTTCTAGCCAAGCTAATACGTTACCACAATTCCCATGTGATCCCATTAACCTTCTATGTAGCACCTTATCAAAAGCCTTCCCTGAAATCCAGATATACTACATCTACAGGATCCCCATTATCCATTTTGCTTGTTATATCTTTGAAGAACTCTAGCAAATTAGTTAAACATGATTTGCCCTTCATAAAACCTGGTCGTAACAAAATTGGGAGCTTGTCTGGGATTGTTCCCACAGATTGAATGTCTAAAGAATTGGAATAGGCAAAGTAAGTTGTCCCTTAAAAAGCAACTTTTTAAAACTGCAAATGGTTTTCTTGGGCCTATAATACTAAAATGCTAAAATCTCCACATTAGATGTCAATGGTGTCATAGAACAGGATGAAATAATTGGCAAGAGGTTTAGGGCATTGTCTTTGGAAGAATGAAAAGGTTAGCTAGGCACTGGAGGTGATGGGCGGGCTCTGCGGAGAATCGGCGCCATTGGCGCCAGCGTGGTTGGCGCGGTGCCGGTCGCGGGCCGCTCTACGCGGCCGGCCCGCCAATTCTCCAGCCCGGGTGGGCCATAAGAAAATAGCCCGTAAGAAAAGAGCCGAGTCCCGCCGGCGCCGTTCTAACCTGCTCTGAGCCGGCGGGACCTCGGCGTGGAAAAGTCGGGTGGCGGCCTGTGGGGGGTGGGGTCTGACCCCGGGGGGGGGGGACACGTTTCACACCGGAATCGGCAGCTGGAGCGGCATAAACAGCTCCAGCACTGTGCTGGCCCCCTGTAGGGGCCAGAACTAGTCCTGGGAGCAGCCCGTTCAAGCCGTCGTAAAACGCAACAGCGTTTATGACGACGTGGACACTCTGCTGCGGGATTGGAGAATCCCGCCCTGTGTTTCACCCCAAAAGCCAGAAAAGCAGAAATTTTAAAACTAGTGGAGAAACATCCAGAGGTGGAAACTGAAGAAGGTGTAACAGAAAAATTATTGGCAGAGAAATTAAGATTGGAGCAGTGGAAATTCGAACAGGAATTTTAGGAAAGGGAAAAGAAGATAGAAAGCCGGAAATGAGAAAAAAGAAAGAGACGGGAACGGAAGGAGGAGATATAATTCCAGGAAGGGCAAATCTCTCCGAGGGCAGCACGGTGGTACAGTGGTTAGCACAGCTGCCTCACAGCGTCAGGGACCCAAGTTCGATTCCCGCCTTGGGTGACTGTGTGGAGTTTGCACTGTCTCCCCTGTCTGCGTGGGACCCCTTTGGGTGCTCCGGTTTTCTTCCACAGTACAAAGAAGTGCAGGTTAGGTGGATTGGCTATGCTAAATTTTCCCTTAGTGTCCAAAAGGTTAGGTGGGGTTACGGGGATAGAGTGAAGGCGTGGGCTTAAGTAAGGGGCTCTGTCCAAGTGCTGGTGCAGACACGATAGGCTGAATGGCCTCCTGCACTGTCGGGATTCTATGAAAATGACCAGGAGAGGGAGTTTGAATTAAAACAGTTCAAGCTGGGAAGGAAGAATCCAACTGTGTCCATTGAAGACACCCTGGTGAAGAAACCATACCCCAGGTCAGATTTAGGGGCTGTGATAGTCATATTTACCCATTTACTCCTAAATGTGACGAGCAAGAGAATACCACCTTTTTAATCTCTTTTGGAAGGTTAGCACAGTAGTGGTCCCAGCTGTTGCAAAGTAAGTTGACAGGAAAAGTTCATGAGAACAGTGCAGCAACTAACCAATTAGTGTCACAGACGTACAATCCGAAGTTCTGGGCCCTCAGGAAACAGCCAGACAAATATGGAATAAAAATGGCTTAATCAACTCGTTTTGAACAATATAAACAGGCACTTAAAATTGAGGCCACCTACAAAAACCTTTGTGAAATAATTCTCATCGATGAGTTTAAAAACTCCACACCCTTTCCAATAAGAACTCACATAGAGCAATAGAGAGTAACAGGGGCCATGTGGCAGCAACCCTAGTTGATGATTATGTACTTGTTTCCAAACCATCAACCCAAAGGAAACTCTTCCCTGGTCACACCCATCCAACTGAAAAGGATGGAAGGTGGGAGAGTGATAGGAAACTGAGCACCTATGGGAGAGAAGGGGTAGCTGGAAACACAGGGAGCCCTCCTCTGGCAGGAAAGGATGATTCTGAGAAGAGGACTGAGGCCAAGAATTTGTGTGTTTTAACTGCCACAAGGAGGAATACCTCCATGCTGACTGCTGGAGGTTACAGGAAAACCCATGGGATTT
This sequence comes from Scyliorhinus canicula, assembly GCF_902713615.1. Taxonomy (NCBI): domain Eukaryota; kingdom Metazoa; phylum Chordata; class Chondrichthyes; order Carcharhiniformes; family Scyliorhinidae; genus Scyliorhinus; species Scyliorhinus canicula. Next base: position 76,069,014 of record NC_052147.1, on the reverse strand, counting down.
GTTCGGACACACAACCCCCATTCAAAAAATCAGGGAGTCAGACACTTCTTTAGTTGCAGCTCAACAAGCCGACTCGTTGTTCAAAAATTACCTTTTGCTGCCAAACTGAAGCTGAGGCAGAGGCAATCCCTGAATGCTACTATATTAAAAATGAGGTGCGAATGACAAAGCGGAGACCCCCTCATAGATCAGAAAACAAGGAGTGGGCAGCGATCCACTAGACAGGGATGCCGCTGAGATACCATACGGGAATTTTACAACTAGCATGTGAAATTCCAATGGATGGACATGTTGGTATATGAAAACCCCAAGCCCTCATCAGCCAGCATTTCTACTGGACATACTTCCATAAGGATGTAGTAAAGGTTTTGACAGAACCTGCCACAGCCTGCAATAAAAGCTGCACCTGTAATTCCCATGATGACTTTTCGAGAACCATTCAGCAAAGTGCTAATGAACTGTATGGGTCCTAGCGCAAAACTAAAGGGGACTACCAGTATATTCTTACTATCATGGATGTGGTTACCTGCTTCCCAGAGGCCAGTCCTCTGAGAACCATAGCTGTCAAAACAGTGATGGGAAAATTAACACAATTCTTTATCCTTTTGCCTGCCATCCAGGATCCAGTCGGATCAAGGCTCAAATTCCTGTCCCGAATATTCCAGTGAGTCATGCATAACCTGGGCTCGTCCAGCTGAGATCCTCAGCATATCACCACAGCTACAGGAGGGGCGAGAATGGTAGCACCAGACACAAAAACAATGATCAGGAAATACTTCCATCGATAGATTATACCAGTGACAATTCATGCCATGAAGACTCAGAAATGCCCCAGCCATAGGCTGATGAACCAGGGGCAGAATTCTCCGACCCCCCGCAGGTTCGGGGAATCGCCCGAGGCCGGCGTCAATCCCGCCCCCGCCGTGGCCGGAATTCTCCGCCACCCGGGAATCGGCGGGGGCGGGAATCGCACCCCGCCAGTCGGCGGGTGCCCGCGCCGATTCTCCGGCCCGCAATGGGCCGAAGTCCCGCTACTGTCATGCCTCTGACGTGGTTTAAACCACCTCTGGTGCTGGCAGGAGCAGGCGGTGCGAGCGGGCCCCGGGGTCCTGGGGGGGAGGCCGCGGGGCGATCTGACCCCGGGGGGTGCCCGCACGGTGGCCTGGCCCGCGATCGGGGCCCACCGATCGGCGGGCGGGCCTGTGCCGTGGGGGCACTCTTTTTCTTCCGCCGCCGCCACGGCCTCCACCATGGCCGAGGCGGAAGAGACCCCCTCCACCACGTATGAGCCGGGGTGACGTCAGCGGCCGCTGACGCTCCGGCGCATGTGCGGACTCACGCCAACCGGCGAAGGCCTTTCGGCGAGCCCTGACGCCGGTCGGCGTGGCGCCAAAGGCCATTGGCGCCGGTCGGCGGAGCAGGAGCCACTCCGACACGGGCCTAGCCCCTAAAGGTGCGGAGAATTCCGCACCTTTGGGGAAGCCCGACGCCGGAGTGGTTCTCGCCACTCTGGTACGCCGGGACCCCCAGCCTCACCGGGTAGGGGAGAATCCCGGCCCAGGTGGCAATGGACTTAGCAAATTGCGGAGTGTACTTCAATGACCTCCAAATATACAGTGACACCTGGGAAACTCACTTGGAGCAACTGGAAGCGTTTTTCCAGAAATGACAGTCAATCTCGCAAAGAGCGAGCTCGTTAAGGCGAGGTGATCTATCTAGGATGCGTACTGGGTCAAGAACAAGTACTGCCCAGAGTTGCAATGGTACAAGCAGTAGTACAGTTTCCCCATTCCCACAACAAAACAGCAAGTCTTGTGAATTTTAAGGATGAGTGGGGTCTACGGCAAGTTCATCCCAAACTTCAGCACTGCAGCTGCCCTGCTGACAGACCTACTACAGGAAAAAGCAAAAGTGGTACAGACTGAGAAATGCGAGACAGCTTTGGTGAAGCTGAAAGCCAGTTGAATAAACACACTATGCTAGCAGTTCCAGACTTTAACCAAGCATTTAAAATAGCTATCGGTTCAGGAACACAAAGATCAATCAGGTACTGCTCCAACAAACTGAGCAGCATCAGAAACGTTATTCCACGGTGGAAAAATAAACCCAAGGTTTATTACTGGCTCTCAGACACTTTGAGGTATATATCCAAAATAGATGCAGAGACCACAGTCTATATTGACCATAATCCCTTGATCTTTGTGGGGAAATTCAGGGTGCAAAATGTAATGCTATTCTGTTGGAGATTGTTTCTCCAACCATGTCACCTAAAAATCACCCACATTGCAGGGAAATTGAATGTGACCATGGATGTCCTGCAGAGAATTGAAGAGACTTGGTTAGAACCGATGGGGACAATCCAAACCAAGGCTAAGAGAGTGAATGGAAGCGAATGTGCTTTGTTTTGCTTTGTGTTTTTGAGAGTAAATCTCATTTCATTTTTCTGTGATGGGCGGGTGTCAAGTATTTCAAGACGAGGCTGCCCAGTCATGGAGAGAGATTGCAAGTGACACAGGAGGTGACAAGAAAGTCTTCAGCAGAGGAAACAGCCTGATGACCACTCTCTATTCCTCTCACCCCTTTGGAATAAGTGTGTTGCCCGGTTCAAGAGACCAACGCAACCAGAAACCTGCCGGCGAGTCAAAATCTCATAATAATTGTAACATCTTCACCATCTGACCACATACAAGAAACCAACAAACTAAAAATGGCTGCAGCAGTGTTTAAAAATCATGCCTTGAGGGCAATCAATGGACACTTAACTGTACATTCTTTCACGCTTTTTGAATTGGACTCTTGCTCCCCGTATTTCTGGTGTGTGTATGTGTATGTGTGTATGTATCCGCATGACTGCATGAGGAGCAAATGCTTCTAGGGTTTAGTGAATAATGAATCTGCGCTTTCTTTGACTCAAAGGGAACTTGTTTGACTGGGCACATGGTAGTACAGTGGGGCAGCACAGTTGCTTCAAAGCTCCAGGGTCCCAGGTTCGATTCCCGGCTGGGTCACTGTCTGCACTTTCTCTCAGCGTTTGCGTGGGTTTCCTCCAGGTGCTCCGGTTTTCTCCCACAGTCCAAAGGTGTGCAGGTTAGATGAGTTGGCCATGATAAATTGATCTTAGTGTCTAAAAATATTAAGTGGGGTTACTGATGTTCAGATGGCAGTCAAATCTCAATTTGAAACAAGTGGTAGGAAAGCGGCGAGCATGCCGTAATGGGGGTGTTGCATCCTGAGCAAGGGACATGGAGGCCGTGTCAATGTTGATGGTGGGCCTCATTAACATAGTTCCACCTGAATCCAGCCAGATCCACTGCCTGGCTGGTAGGCACGCAGTGTAGTTAGCACAGGAAGTTTTTTCCTTGGCTAATTCAGAAACTCCAACATTGATAGTATTTAAAAATATAAGAAAAGGTCTTCCGGTTGTGCACACTGACTGAATCTTCTGTCCCCACCAACAGTGCACCCCTGCTGTTGGTTACCCGACAGCATGTGGTGGAATCAATGAGAAATCAAATTGACAACGTTTAGACCAGGAGATCACGCCACTGGTTGACAGTGAGCTTTTGCCAAATGGGAAGAGTTTTCCGCAAAATTCCAACTATTAGGGCACACATTGTAGTATCCTCAATAACAACACAAAAGAGTAGAACGGTGAAAGAAGGCTTTAATAAGCAGAGAATTAGCCTGTTGCCGAGACGGGTGCTTACTGGGTGCCGCCTACAGGGCGGCCCCTTATATACGACTCACTGGTGGGCTGAGCCAAAGGCGGAGTCCCCCAGGGTTCCAAGCCCGGTCTTAAAGGGGCATCACCTACATGATGATAAGGGTACAGTAACCGTTCGCCACATTCACCCCCTGTTTAAAAAAAACGCAAAGTCCGTCGGGAGTGAAGTGGAATCACATGTCTAGTCTTTTCGGTGGCCTAATCGTCCTCGTCAACCTCCTCAGCTCGGGCAGTGGTGCAGCGGACGCGGACGTCTTTGGTGAGGGTACATCCGGGAGCACGGTGGTCGGAGCTTTTATCCAGGTCAGGGTAGGGGGTCGGGGTGCAGGGGGGATAGCTGGGGCTGGGGGTAGTGGTGCCGGCACCGGCGTGGAGTATGGGGGGGGACGCGGTCGGTGTCTACCGATGGGGAGGGGGACCGGGGGGGGGTCATCAGTAGGTGCCAGGTCCCGCAGGGAAACCGTGAGGGGGGAGTGGCAGTGAGGGAAGCAGCGGGTGCCAGATCCCGGAGGGAAACCGTGTCTTGCCTGCTGTCGGGGTGCTCGACGTAGGCATATCGGGGGTTCGCATGTAGTAGTCAGACCCTCTCGACCAGGGGGTCCATTTTATGGCTCCTCCCGTGCCTCTGAAGAAGAACAGGTCCCAGAGTCGTCAGCCGAGATGGAAGTGAGACCCCGGAGGTGGACTTCCTGTGGAAGACAAACAAGTGGTTGTGAGGGGTCTCATTCGTGGCCATGCAGAGGAGCGACCTAATGGAGTGGAGGGCACCGGGTAGGACCTCCTGCCAGTGGGTGGTTGGGAGACTTCTCAATCTTAAGGCTAGAAGGACAGCCTTCCAAACTGTCGCGTTCTCCCTCTTCATCTACCCATTTCTCCGCGGGTTATAACCGGTCGTTCTGCTCGAGGCGATGCCCTGGCTGTGCAGATGCTGACGCAGTTCATCGCTCATGAACGATGTACCCCGATAGCTGTGGATATAAGCCGGGGAAACCAAACAGGGTGAAGATGCTGTGCAGTGCCTTTATCACGATGGCCGAAGTCATGTCGGGACAGGGGATGGCGAATGGGAAGCGGGAGAACACGTCAACGACGGTTAGGAAGTAGATATTGCGGTTGGTGGATGGGAGGGGGCCTTTGAAGTCCACGCTTAGTCGCTCAAAGGGCCCAGAGGCCTTTATCAGGCGAGCCTTGTCTGGCTGGTAGAAGTGCGGTTTGCACTCCGCACAGATCTGGCAGGTCCTAGTCATGGCCTTGACCTCCTTGGTGGAGTAAGGTAGGTTGCGGGACTTGATAAAGTGGGCGAGCCGGGTAACCCCCGGGTGACAGAGGTCATTGTTGATGGCCTGCAGGTGATCCTCCTGCGCGTTGGCGCATGTGCCGCGGGACTGGGCATCTGGGGGCTCGTTGAGCTCCCCTGGACGATACTTGATATCGTACGTGTAGGTGGAAAGTTCAATCCTCCACCTCAAGATTTTATTATTTTTAATTTTGCCCTGTTGTGCATTATCAAACATGAAGGCTACTGACCGTTGGTCAGTAATGAGGGTGAACCTCCTACGAGCTAGGTAGTGCCTCCAGTGCCGCACGGACTCCACAATGGCTTGCGCATCCTTTTCGACTGCAAAGTGCCGAATCCCGGAGGCAGTGAGAGTCCAGGAGAAGAAAGCTACTGGCCTGCCTGCCTGGTTGAGGGTAGCAGCCAGGGTGATGTCTGACGCATCACTCTCTACCTGGAAAGGGATGGTTTCATCCACCGCGTGCACAGCGGCCTTGATGATGTCAGCCTTGATGCGACTGAAGGCCGACCGGGCCTCAGCCATCAGGAGAAATGTCGTGATTGATGCGACCATCAATTGACTCGAGACATGAGTAGAAGTAAACCGTGGCTTTAATCAACTTAGAATAGTGCCTGCCTGCGACTGAACCAATACTGAGAACCGCCTGCAGGTCGACTGCTCTTTATACCTCCCTTCAAGAGGAGGAGCCATGGGCTGAGCCCATACATGCCCCAACATGTTCCCCAATGGATAATGCCATACAATGGCCCATAGGAAAAGCCCACAAGAGCAACAGCATAGCACAGATACAAATACAAGGGCAACAGCACAGATACAAATACACTGGTGGATTATTGGTATAATACATTCACCACATTCACCCACTGTTAAAAAAATGAAGTCCGGCGGGGGTGACGGGTTCATAAATTCAGTCGGTCCGGTGCACGGATTATGCGCTGTGATCACCGAAGCTCTGGCGTTGTTGCTGGCCCGGGTGTCAAACTCATCCATGCTGGCATCGGTAGTGAGGGCGCCAGTGCGGGTACAGACGTGGACTCTGGGAGCGTCTCTTCTGGAGCTTCATTCCTGTGGATCGGTGAAGGGGGGATGGTGGGCGGGACGGTGCGCGGGAGCCATATAGGGGTGGGGGCGTTGGTCATGGTAGGTTGGGCGGGATATGGTGGAGGGGCGGTGGTGATGGTGGTGGAACCGGCACGCGCCAGGTCCCGGAGGCAGACCATATCCTGTCGGCCATTGGGGTGTTCGATATGGGGGTATCGAACAGGGGGTTAGAGTGTAGGAGCTGGACCCTCTCTACCAGAGGATCGGACCTATGGCTCCTGACGTGCTTTCTGAGTAGGACTGGCCCTGGTGTCTTCAGCCAGGACGGAAGCGAGGCCCCTGAGGTGGATCTCCTGGGGAAAACAAATAGGCGGTCATGAGGGGTCTTGTTTGTGGCCGTGCAAAGTAGGGACCTAATAGAGTGGAGCGCATCCGGGAGGACATCCTGTTGGTGAGAAACTGGGAGATTCCTGGACCGCAGGGTCAGTAGGACGGCCTTCCAGACCGTCGCGTTCTCCCTCTCCACCTGCCTGTTTCCCCTGTGGTTATGAGTGGTAGTCCTGCTCGAGGCGATGCCCTTACTGAGCAGGTACTGACGCAGTTCGTCGCTCATGAACGACGAGCCCCGGTCACTGTGGACATAATTGGGGAAACCAAACAGGGTGAAGACACTATGTAGGGCTTTAATGACGATGAACGCGGTCATGTGGGGGCAAGGGATTGCAAAGGGGAAGCGGGAGAACTCATCAATAATATTGAGGAAATATGTATTGCAGTTACTGGAGTGGAGGTGCCCTTTGAAATTGATACTGAGGCGCTCAAAGGGCCGGGATGCCTTTACCAGGTGGGCCTTATCTGGTCGATAGAAGTGCAGTTTACACTCCGCACAGATCTGGCAGTCCCTGGTCATGGCTCTGACCTCCTCAGTGGAGGAGGGCAGGTTGCGGGTCTTGATATAATGGATAAGCCGGGTGACTCCCGGGTGGCAGAGGTCATCGTGGATAGCCCGTAGTCGGTCACCTTGCGCGCTGGCACATGTGCCGCGGGACAGGGCATCTGGGGGCTCGTTAAGCTTCCCAGGACGATATACTATATCGTAATTACAGGTGGAGAGTTCGATCCTCCACCTCAAGGTCTTATCGTTCTTGACTTTGCCCCGCTGCGTATTGTCGAACATGAAAGCTACCGATCGTTGGACGGTGACGAGGGTAAACCTCCTACCAGCAAGGTAGTACTTCCAGTGCCGTACGGCTTCCACGATGGCTTGGGCCTCCTTCCCGACTGGGGAGTGCCGAATTTCAGAGGTGGTGAGGGTGCGCGAAAAAAACGCTACCGGTCTACCTGCTTGATTGAGGGTAGCGGCGAGAGCGACCTCTGATGCGTCGCTCTCCACCTGGAAGAGGACGGACTCGTCCACCGCGTGCTTCGCGGCTTTGGCGATGTCCGCCTTGATGCGGCTGAAGGCCTGGCGGGCCTCACTTGCCAGTGGGAAGATGGTGGCCTTGATTGGTGGGCGGGCTTTGTCAGCATAGTTGGGGACCCACTGGGCATAATATGAAAAGAACCTGAGGCACCTCTTCAGGGCCTTGGGGCAGTGGGGGAGGCGAAGTTACAGGAGGGGGCGCATACGGTCAGGTTCGGGTCTGAGAACCCCATTTTCCACGACGTAGCCGAGGGTGGCTAGTCTGGTTGTGCGGAAAACGCATTTCTCCTTGTTGTGCGTGAGGTTTAGGCGGTTTGGAGAAATCTGTGGAGGTTGGTGTCGTGGTCCTGCTGATCATGGCCGCAGATGGTGTCTTGTCCAAGTAATGGTATGTAGCCCGCAAGCCGTACTGGTCCACCATTTGGTCCATCGCCCTCTGGAAGACGGAGACCCAATTTGTGACGCCGAAGGGGACCCTGAGGAAGTGGAAGAGCCGGCCGGCTGCTTCGAAAGCAGTATAGGGGCGGTCTTTCGGTCGGATAGGGAGCTGGTGGTAGGCGGATTTGAGGTCGACAGTGGAGAATACACGATATTGAGCGATCTGATTGACTATCTCTGCTATGCGGGGAAGGGGGTACGCATCGAGCTGCATGAAGCGGTTTATGGTTTGGCTGTAGTCCACGACCATCCGTTTCTTTTCCCCGAACCGTACGACCACTACTTGTGCTCTCCAGGGGCTGTTGCTAGCCTCGATGACCCCCTCTCCAAGTAAACGCTGGACCTCTGACTTGATAAAAGTCATGCCTTGGGCACTGTACCGCCTGCTCCTGGTGGCGACGGGCTTACAGTCGGAGGTGAGGTTCACGAATAGAGAGGGGGGTGCGACTTTCAGTGTCGCAAGGGTGCATACCGTGAGGGGGGGGGCAAGGGTCCGCCGAACTTCAGTGTCAGGCTTCGGTGGCTGCATTGGAAATCAAGACTGAGCAGCAGCAGAGGTGAGGGAGGATATAGAGTTTGAAATGAGCTTATTCGGCGCCCTGGATCGAGAGATCCGCAGTACAATACCCCTTGATTTGGACCGAGTGGGACCTGAAGGCAAGGGCTATGGTTTGGGACGCGGGATAGGTGCGCAAGGAGCAGCACCTTACCGTTTCTGGGTGGATAAGTCTCTCCGTGCTCCCGGGGTCGAAGAGGCAAGGAGTGTCGCGCCCGTTGATCTGGACCTGCATCATGAAATTCTGCAGGTGTTTTGGCCGATTATGGTCGGCGGTGATTGCTCCCAGTTGCGGGTAGTCCAAGTCCTCAGCCGAATCAGATTCACAAAATGGCCACCGCCGGTCGCACGTGTCGGGTCTAGAAGATGGCCACCGCCAAGATGGCCACCCCATGACTCGCACGAGGCCGATGACGCATCAGAAAGGGGCGTGTCTGGTCGGTGCACAGCAGCGTTGCGAGGCCTGTGGGCCTGTGAGCCTGATTTCCAGGCCTGGCGATCTATTTGTTATTGGGCCCTGGGCCTGGCCAGGCAGACACACGCGAAATGCCCCCTTCTTCCCGCAGTCGCTGCAGATGGCGGAGCGGGCTGGACAGCGTGGACGTGGGTGCTGGCCCTGCCCACAGAAATAGCACGGTGTGCCACCGGTCTGGGCGGGTAGCCACGCGGCGCAGGCCCGTAGCGTGGCCGAGTCTGGGGAAGTCCGAGGGGGGCCCGCAGGGTCCACGGGGTACGTGTCTAGGTTGTGGCGGGCCACTTCCAGTGAGGTGGCGAGCGGTACCATGTCCTGGAGGTCTTTAACTCCATTTTCGAGGAGTCGCTGCCTGATATAGGTGGAACGGATGCCGGACACGAATGCGTCTCATATGTGCAGGTTCATGTGAACTTCTGCCGTCACATCCTGATGATTGCAGTTCCTGGCGAGCGTGGTGAGCTTTTCCACAAACTCATCTAGAATTTCCCCTGAGCGCTGCCGGCAGGTAGAGAGCAGATGCCGGGCATGTACCTCGTTTATGGGTTTGACGTAACGCTTGCCTAGGATCTCGACCACCTTGTCGTAAGTAATCAACTTCTCAATCATGGCGGAGATTTTGTGACTCACCCGGGCGTGGAGTAGGCGCAGCTTGTGTGGCCCTACGACGGGAGTCTCCGAGGATTCCAGGTAGGCCTCGAAGCAGCAGAGCCAGTACTTAAAAATTTATTTTGCCTCCGGTATCCATGTTTCCAGATTGAGCTTCTCTGGCTTGAGAGCTGTGTCCATTCTAACATAGTTCTGCTTATTAAATTGTAGTACCCTTAATAACGACACAAAAGAGTAGAACGGTAAAAGAAGGCTTTAATAAGCAGACAACTAGCCTGTTGCCGAGACGGGTGCTTACTGGGTGCCGTCTACAGTGCGGCCCCTTATATACGACTCCCTGGTGGGCGGAGCCAGAGGCGGAGTCTCCCAGGGTTCCAAGCCCGGTCTGAAAGGGGCATCACCTATATGATGATAAGGGTACAGTAACCGTTCAGCACACACATGTTCCGATATTTTCAATTGCGTGACTTAGTTGTAGGGCTTGCCCTGCTTCCCACTTAGCACTGCAGACCTCCCTTTGGAGGAAATCTTACGATTGGCGAGGGTTGGGGGAGGTCTTGAACATCTATGAGCGGACCATCTCATCGGAATCTGCGTCGATTGATCGAGTGAAGACGAAATAGTAGGTGGAGTTGGGACCCAACCTAGATGAGCGTATGTGGAATGAGGCCCTTTGTAGGGCAAATTCCATCTCCTCTCACACATGGCTCAGCCTGATCCAACTCAAAGTGGTCCACAGAGCTCATCTAACCAAACCTCGGATGAGTGGGTTTCTGCTGAAGTGGAGAATTGATGAGAGCGGTGTTTTCGTATGCCCGCCAATCATATCCACATGTTCCGGTCGTTTCTAAAGATGGTTAGCTTTTGGGTCTCCTTCTATAGCACCATGTCAGTGGTTCTTAACATCGATCTGGAGCCTTGTCCATTGGTAGCCATTTTCTGGGTATCCTACTCACCCGGGCTGCAGACAGGGGTAAGGGCGGATTCTCTCGCCTTTGCTTCGTTGACAGCCCAAAGGTGAGTTCTGCTGGGACGGCGAGCTTCTGTTCTGCCTGTGCCTCGGTCTGGTTGGGCGACGTCATGGACTTTTTATACCTGGAAAAGGTCCAAGTCCAGCATTAGGGCATTGGTGGAGGGAATTCACCTGAGGTGGCAGCCATTTATCTCATACTTCAAAGAGTTCATTACCATCAGCTGTTTGGGGGGAGAGGTAGGGTTTGGTTGTGGGACTAGAGGGGCTATGGGAGGGGGGCGTTGGATGTAGCTGTTGTTGCTAGTTTTTCTTTTTCTCTGATCTATTGCGTTATTAGCACGACAAATATGTCACGTTTGAACCACTTTCAGAGTTTTGTTCTAATTTAGTACGTGTGTGTTATCGATGAAATCTTTAATAAAAAATTACTTTTTAAGAAGTAGACTGCCTCCCACCACCAAGAAACACACCGCAGGGAGGCCAGAGAATCGCGCCCGTTATTTGAATGATATCCCAAATCTGTAATATGCAAAATAATATGTACTGAAATACGAATTTTGTTTACAGTTAAAATGAATTAGTGCAAGACATCATGTGATATGAACATGTGGGCAGCTGCGTTTTCATGAGCTCGGGCTCTGCTCATTTTTCAATCTTGTGCACGTCTCTTTTATGTCTTTTTTTGACCTACATGACTTTTAATATGTACCAAGACTTGTTGGTCAATGTTTCAGCACTTTTGAGTCAAGACAGTATTCAAACGACCCTGACCTGTACAAGAAATCTAAATACAAACTCCGCAAAACTATCAGGGATTCCAAGAGACAATACCAGACTAAGCTAGAGTCACAGACTAACGACACAGATTCTCGTCGGTTGTGACAAGGTTTAAACAACATAATGGGCTACAAAGCCAAGTAGAATTTATGGCAGCAGCACACCCCTCACTGATGAACTCAATGCATTCTATGCTCGTTTCGAGCAGGAAACCATCAAATCGCTGTCAACTGCATCTGCAGTATCGAACACACCGATATCCACCATCATAGCTTCTCAAGTCCGAAGTTAGATAGGCCTTCTTGAAAGTGAACCCTCGGAAAGCAACAGGTCCTGACAGAGTCCCTGGTTGTGCACTCAGATCCTGTGTGGACCAACTGACGGGTGTGTTCACAAACATCTTCAACCTCTCCCTACTCCGATCCGAGGCTCCCACCTGCTTCAAGACAACGACTATCATACCATTGCCAAAGAAGAACCAGGCAACGTGCCTCAATGTCCGGTGGCCTCGCCATCTATCATTATGAAGTGCTTCAGGAGGTTGGTCATGAGACACATTAACTCCATACTTTCAGAATTGCTTGATCCACTGCAATTCACATACCACCACAACCAGTCCACTGCAGACATCATCGGCCTGGCCCTACACTCATCCCTGGAGCAGCAGGACAACAAGGTCTCCGACATCAGACTCCTATTCATTGACTACAGCTCTGTCTTCAACACCATAATCCCAATCAAGCTCATATCAAAACTCCAAAACCTAGGACTTGGCTCCTCCCTCTGCAACTGGATCCTCAACTTCCTGACCCATAGACCACAATCAGTAAGTATAAACAACACCTTTGCCAGGATAGTCCTCAATACTTCCACCCTGCAAGGCTGCGTACTTAGCCCCGTACTATACTCCCTATACACACGACTGTGTGGCAAAATTTGGCTCCAAGTTCATCTGCAAGTTTGCTGATGACACGACCGTAATGGGTCGAATCTCGAACAGTGATGAGTCAGAGTACAGGAAGGAGACAGAGAACCTAGCGCCGTGGTGTAACGGCAACAATCTCTCCCTGAACGGCAGCAAAACTAAGGAGCTCATCATTGACTCCAGGAAGCAAAGTATCATAATCGTCCCTGTCAATATCAATGGAGCCGAGGTGGAGATGGTTGACAGCTTCAAATTTCTTGGTGTGCACATCACCAACAATCTGTCCTGGTCCACCCACGTCAACGCTATGACCAAACAAGCACAACAGCACCCATACTTCCTCAAGAAACTAAGGAAATTCGGCATGTCCACATGGACTCTTACCAATTTTTACAAATGCACCATAGAAATCATCCTAACTGGCTGCATCACAGTCTGGTATTGCAACTGCTTGGCCCAAGAACATAAGAATCTACAGAGGGTCATGAATACCTCCCAGTCCATCTCGCGAAACCGCCTCCCACTGATTGACTTGGTCTACACCTCCCCCTGCCTTGGGAAAACGGGCAACATAATCAAGGACCCCTCCAACCTGGGTTATTCTCTCTTCAAACCTCTTCCATCGCGCAGGAGATACAAAAGTCTGAGAATACGCACTAACAGATTCAAAAACAGCTTATATCCCGCTGTTACCAGACTCCTGAATGACTCTCTTATGGACTGAACTTATCTCTCCTCACATCTTCTGTACTGAGTAGTACTACACTCTGTAAGCTTCACCCAATGCCTGTGTCTACGTATTTACATTGTGTATTTATGTACGTCCTATGTTTTTTCACGTATGGAACGATGGTCCTGTATTGTACACAGAACAATGGGCTGGATTCTCCGCAGCCCCGCGCAGGCGATCAGTCCGGCGATTCTCCGGGCCCCGAAAATTGGCGCGTGCGCGTAGTACTCCGCGTGGCTGGGGGACCATTGCAAGAGGCCCGCCCAGCAATCCTCTGCTCCCAAACGGCCGAGTTACCAACGGCATTGAACTAACATGCTCTGGCCGGTCAGGATGCTCGCGTGGCGGTTGCGGACCCAGTCCGTGGCCACCCTGGTGGGGGTATCAGGCAACTGGGGGGGGAGGGGGGGGGGGGTGCATATGGGGGAGAGATCAGGGTGGATGGATCTTCGGGCGTGCGACCGATCGTGGGCCTGCATCTTCCAGCTGCCTCCGCAGTCCGAGTCTGCCATGGCACTCGACGCGCCTCTGGAGGCCGCTGCTGTACGCATGCACGGACTCAAAACTGGAAGTGCAGAGGCCAGTATCGACAGCCAAAGCTGCGCGAAGCACTTCGGGTACCTACTAGCCCACTGAAGGTGAGTGAATCAGCTTGTATTTTTTTGAGGAAATTCGGAAGTGCAACGCCAGCGTTGTTATGCTGGCGTGGGGACATAGCCCCATTTTGGGTGAATCCAGCCCAATACTTTTCACTGCACCTCGGTACACATGTAAATAAATCAAATTCAAATTCAACTATGCTTTAATCCTTGTTGATTCGTGGTGGCTGGTGGGAGTTGGGGTGGGGCTTAAGTTTTAGCAGCTACCTTTGAGAGGTTTCCCATCCTGATGATACATAGAATCATAGAATTTACAGTGCAGAAGGAGGCCATTCGGCCGATCAAGTCTGCAGCGGCCCTTACAAAGAGCACCCTACTGAAGCCCACATATCTACTCTATCCCTGTAGCCCAGTAACCCCCACTTACCAAGGGCAATTTAGCATGGCCAATCCACCTAACCTGCACATCTTTGGACTGTGGGAGGAAACCGGAGCACCCAGAGGAAACCCACGCACACACGGGGAGAACGTGCAGACTCCGCACAGACAGTAACCCAGCCGGGAACCGAACTTGGGATCCTGGAGCTGTGAAGCAACTGTGCTAACCACTATCCTACAGTGCATACCGATGGATGATGGCTGCTTGCAATGCAGGTGATCTGGTTGATAGTCTTAGCTCTGCACTGCAGGACATTACAGCCCAATTCCAAGAGTTGCGAGGAGTCTTTATGGAGGCAGTGGCAGCGCACGAGTAAGTTCTTGTAACAGAGAGAGCACTGTCTCTCGTGGAAGCCCGCCTCCACACAGTTGAGTTCTTGTTGCATGGCCTATCGCCTATCCTTCGGAGTTCAGGTGAGGACGATGGGGAGGCGGTGAGGAGCGTGGCTGTGTCTGGTGGCTATAGTGAGGTTGTAGAGATGTTCCCAGCTGAGTTTGAGAACTGACTACCATGTCTTGGGAGTTTGGATCTGGAGGTCGGGCAGCTTGGATTCAATGGAGCACATTTAATCCTGTCTCCGAGCCCTGGAGTTGGGGTTGCCTTCCAACCCCAGGTTCTGTTCGGTCTTGTCCCTGTTGTCGGTCAATTAGATTTGGAGTTGCTTGAGCTGGCTGGGCCATTCCCCCCACCACTGCTGGAGCCTAGGTAGTTGACTGCCTGGGCTCAGTGAAGTCCTGAGGAGTGCTCTCCATCTCAGATTCTGCTTTCTTGGATGTGAGAGTATTTTTAAGAAATGGGTGGTTATGAATGGGTGTGAATATAAATACTTGTTTATTACTTCAGTCATGTCAGAGAGTGGATGGAGCTCCCCAAGTTATTGGGGAGTTTCCAATACCCTCAAGACGAAGGGAACTAATGCAATTTCTTGGCATGAGTGGATTTGATCGAACATTTGTGCAAAAGTTTTGTAGTGCTCCACTAATGGGATTTGCTGAAGAAACGTCGAAAATTTCAATGGACAGCAGACTTTCAATAGGCATTTGACTGCCTGAAAGCTGTGATAACCAATGATCTTGTGCTGGAAAATTACAAGGAACTCTGTGATCAGATTGAACTAAAGTATCAGACTTTAAAGAGAAATGCCGAGGCGTAGAGAAATGGATGGATCGAGCAGAGACCTTCTTGTTCAAAGAGATTGTCAATCGAGAAGGATTTCAGTTGGAGGAAGAGGAACAAAAATGGACTATTATTACACCTGTTTGCGTGTGTTGTTTTTTCAAATTAAAACGTATATTTACTGTGTGCATTTCTTAAAGGATAGTGAAAAGGTGAAAAATGAAACCATCTTGAAGTTCATGGTTTTTTTGTCTTGGGGGAGGTGTCATGTGAGAGTACCTTTTAGAAATGAGTGTTTATTACTGCAGTTATGTCAGAGAGTGGGTAGAGCTGGGCTGTCTGTCAGCTTTTTACTTTCGCTTTCGGCTTTTTGCTGCAGGGTGGGTTTGGCTTCATTTTAGTTTTGGAGAAGCTGCAATCACAGCAGGATGTGTGAATCTCTGCAAGCTTATGAGTGTCCATTTGCTGATTTCAATGTGGTAACTGTTCTCGGTAGTGAAGTTAAGTCTTTCTGTAAAAAGGTGTTTTTTAAGTCTTATGGATGTTAAAAGGAAAGCTTAAAGGATTACTTAGTGTTGTAGTCTTTGGGGGTTGTATTTGAATTATTGGTTGCTAAGATGTTCACTGTATGTTTTAAAAAGGTTAACTTGAGTTCATGGAATAAACATTGTTTTGCTTTTAAAAAATACTTTTCCATTTCTGCTGTACCACATTGTAGAGTGGGCTGTGTGCTCCCCATACCATAATCTATTAAAAGCTGTGGGTCAGGTGAACTCCATGATACACTTTGGGGTTCTCTAAACCCTGACCCATAACACTTCATGCACCAGTGGAGTGGTCTTTATCCTGATGACCTGCCTCCTTTTTCAGCTCTTATCCATGACTTTACTCCCTGATAATCATGTGGTTGTCTTAATGTTTTCTATTCATTTGATTGCAGGGAAATTCTCCTGAATTAATACAGTTTTATCACGTTAGGTTGAATTTTGCGTTCAGGCGTTATGCATTGATTTTTTAAATGCTAATATATCCTTTGGGGGAGGATGAGCACAGCCAGAGCGCGGGGCGGGGTGGAGAATGTGGATGGCAAGGTTGGATTTGTCCTTGCTATGTTCGAGGAAGGACCTCCATACTTAGAATTAGATTTTTTTTAGGGCTGAGCTTTTTGCTTCTTCAGGCCCAGTCTGTTGATGACTGGGATTTGTTTGGTGTGGTGGAGGAGTTTAGTGCGGGTGGGCCCACATCCAGAGGGGTGTGGGTTGGGTACGGGTCTGAAGACTGTGTCCAGTAATTATCCTTCTCATCTTTGGAGTTGGATGGGGCCCACTTGGCGGTTGGTTGGCCAGTTCTTGTCTAGTGGTAATATTTCAGGAGATGGGTTGTGAATCCAAGGGGTTAGTTCTGACAGTTCTTGTTCTACATATTCAGTTTTCCTCTGATGTTGTTTCTATTACTTTTATAATACAGGTGCCTGTGAGGGCTGGCCTTGGTGACATTGTCACATTGGCTTTTGGCTGGCCTTTTGACTTCCTCATGGTCCTGATCATGGTTCTGGCAGGGGAGTGGTGGGGGGGGTGGGGGGGGGGGGGGGGTGTCAACCCTTCGCTCCAAGGCGCACCCCAGTTTGGGGGTCATTCTGGCGGCCCTCCCATCCTAGAGTGGTCTCCCTGTTGTCCTATGAGTGGGATCAGTTTATATTATTTTTGGTTCTTGGCCCCATGATATCCTGTTGTCTTATTGAGGGCAGTGCTGATGCTGGTGGTCCAATGATCTGTTTTGTCTTTTTGTCTAGAGATGGGAGTGGGGATTATGAAGTGTGGATTCTTGCTCTTAGCTTTGGTGCTTGCTCTTTTTTTAAAAACTTCTTCTATGGGAGACCCTCAGCTGAGTATTAAGGTTTGGTTGTGTGCAGACCTCTCTTAGTCTTCATTGTTGTCATATTGCCATCTCAATGGTGTAGGGTGGTTGCCTGTGTTAGTCTGGATCTGGAGAAGAGTTTAAATTACGCTGTACGAGTTAGTTGCTATCCCTTAGCACAGGGGTCCTCGGGGTATTGTTTTCTTCCTCTGTAATTTTAGTTTGTAGTTATGGATGAGATGTAGATCTATAATGTTGCCTGCATCCTGTTTGGAGCAATGAGTCATTAATCCGTGGAAGGAACATGTTGGGGATCCTGGCTCTGAATCATCTGGTTTTATTCATTCCCAATTATATCATGAATATTGTTTTGTGGTGTACCTTGAGCTATCTTTCTGCTTTTGTTTCTTTGTTTGTTGCAAACTTTTTGTAAAAATTGAACATTCTAATTATTAGATTTTTTTTAATGAATTAGTGCAAATTTTTCATCTATACATAAAGAGGTTCAACTAAGACACATGACATTACATAATTTGGAAACAAGCTTAGAAATAGATTAAATGGTTTGTTTAGATTTAAATATACTGTATAGTTGACACAAATTAATATTAAATCCATGTGCATAATCTCACTGATATTGCAATGCAAAGCATATCAACAGCTTATCCATAACTGCTCATGCTTTTCTCCTATAAAAACTGTCAAGGTGTGTATAAACTAAATTTTCCTCCCCTTTTCCTGAAAGAATAACACAGAATAAATATTCAAGCTTAATTAAATGAGATTTAAATAAATCTAGCATCCTGCCACTCTGTTCATATATAGTTCCCCCTTTTCTGTCTGAACTAAAACAAGGGGCGGGGTTCTCCGCTACTCGGCGGGGCGGGCCATACCGTCACCGAGGGGTGGCGTGAACCACTCTGGTGTCGGGTCGCCCGGAAGGTGCGGAATCCTCCGCGCACCTTCAGGGGCTCGGCCAGCACCGGCGGGATTGGCGCTGCGCCAGCCGGCGCGGAAGGGCTTGGCGCCTTGCCAACCAGTGCCAAAGGGCCTCCGCCGGCCGGCACGAGTTAGCGCATGCGCGGGAGCACCAGCGTGTGCTGGCGTAATCCTAGCGCATGCGCAGGGGGGTTCTTCTCTGCGCTGGAGGACATTAAAGCCCAATTCCAAGAGTTGCGAGGAGTCTTTATGGAGGCAGCGGCAGAGCATGGCGGAGGCTGACAGGCGCATGGCGGAGGCTGACAGCAGCCGGCGCAGAGGGAAAGAGTGCCTCCACGGCACAGGCCCGCCCGCGGACTGGTGGGCCACGATTGCGGGCCAGACCACCCCCGCCTCTTCCCCCCCCCCCCCCCCCCCCCCCCGAGGACTCTGCAGGCCGCCCGTAGAGCTAGGTCTTGCCGGTACGAACCTTGATTTACGCCGGCGGGACTGGCCCAAAAGCGGGCGGCCGCTCGGCCCATCGCGGGGCAGAGAATCGCCGGGGGGGGGTGCTGCTGCCAGCAGCCGCCGACCGGCACAACGCGATTCCAGCCCCCGCCAAAACCCCAGCGTCAGAGAAGTCGGCAGCCAGCATCGGGGCGGCATTCGCGCCACTCCCCGGCGATTCTCCGACCCGGCCCCGGGGGGGGGGGGGGGGGGGCAGAATCCTGCCCAAGATACTCAAAACAGGTTATCAATAACATGAGTGAATTTGCAATTAATTCCCATGCCTCTAATATGGGGAAGCAATTGCAAGTAACATTTCTCATCCATGAGAGATGCAATTTATTACTTTATACATATTTAATTTATGTGCAATCATTTAATCGTTCTGTCCCATTAGCTCAAATAACATTAAGTTAATTTAATTATTGCCAGCAAATAACATTCAGCTCACATTTCAACATTAGTCAATTGTAGGGCAGCACGGTAGCATGGTGGTTAGCATAAATGCTTCACAGCTCCAGGGTCCCAGGTTCGATTCCCGGCTGGGTCACTGTCTGTGCGGAGTCTGCACGTCCTCCCCGTGTGTGCGTGGGTTTCCTCCGGGTGCTCCGGTTTCCTCCCACAGTCCAAAGATGTGCGGGTTAGGTGGATTGGCCATGCTAAAATTGCCCTTAGTGTCCTAAAAATAGGGGGGGTTACTGGTATAGGGTGGATACGTTGGCTTGAGTAGGGTGATCATTGCTCGGCACAACATTGAGGGCCGAAGGGCCTGTTCTGTGCTGTACTGTTCTATGTTCTATGTACTCAACCCAAATGCACAAATTCTTTTGATAACAGGGTGCTCCATCTCAGGAATTCTCAACCACTTGCTTCTGAGGCCGTCCTTCCAATGTTATAAAAACCCCACAGATCCAGCCTAACACAAGCAGTTTTCCACACCGGAATTATGTAATTACGCATAAAAATCTATTATTTTTGTTTTGCTTCCAACGTGGCTGCTATCTCCCAGTTGTTTTCCTCTTTAGGTTGAGATTCTCTATATTTTTCACATTCTGACTCACCAAAGTCAACTCATGTAATTATTCTTCCAATTTGCAAGTTCTTTGTGCTGAAGCAAGCATTTTAATTTTCCTCTATTCAGCGCTGCTGGTAAATCCAGTACTTGCTGCCCATCCCTAATTACACTTGAGAAGTTAGTAATAAGCTGTTTTCTTGAATCACTGTAGTCCATATGGTGTAAGTGCGCCCACACTGTTAATAATTCAGGAAAGAATAAAAATGGGCCACCAAAAAACTTGGGGCAGGATCTTTCAGATGACAGGGTTTCCCACCTAGGTCCCTTCTGGGAAGTGCCAACGCCCCCTTCACATCTGAGATCTGAGCAGGGTGACATAGGACACAATGCCCTCCTGACCCCGCCTACCCTCAGCTCACAAAATGCAAGGCACTGAAACCCAAAATCCGCTCACAGACTGCTGCAGTGCTTTTTAACTTATTACAACAACAAGCCTGTACTGTTGATAAATTATTTGAAACACATGTCCAACTCAAAATCACTGCTTGACAGATTGCTGTAGTACAGTACTCTTTAACTATGACATCAATAAGCCTGTACTAATTGATAAATTGAAATCAAGCCTACCTGTTGTCAACATAATGGCAGAGATGGTCAATATTGCAATCTCTGTGTCTTGAGGTGAGCAAACACAAACTGGCTGATGTGCCAAGGGATGGAAAAATCAGCCAATGATATGACTCTAGCAAAGCTACAGGACAGTGCAGGACAGAATGAGCCTGCAAAGGTCCAGTGCAGAAGTAAATACTCCAATGAATTGGAATGTCCACTCTAAGTCTAATATCAGTGGTTTTGTTGGCAACTTTCGGGAAGGATTCTGTCCTTTAATTGGCCAGAAGAGTAAAAAGAGACTTTCTGAAGGCCAGTAAAGAGCGATGGGGGATGGTGTTTACTCACCGGTTATGACTGTCTGCATGTGACCACTCTGGCGTCAGGCCGCCCCCCCCCCCCCCCCCCCCCTGAGGACTGCAGGCTGCCCGTAGAGACAGGTCCCATCGGTACGGACCAGGTTTGATTTACGCCGGCAGGACCTGCAAAAAACGGGCAGCCGCTCAGCCCATCGCAGGGCGTAGAATTGCCGGTGGGGGGGGGGGGGGGTGGGGGCGGCTGCCAGCGGCCACCGACCAGCGCAACGCGATTCCCGCCCCTGCCAAAACCCCGGTGCCGGAGAATTCGTCAGCTGGCGTCGGGGCGGCGGGGCGGGATTCACGCCGCCCCACCGGTGATTCTCCGACCCGGCTGGGGGGGGTCAGAGAATCCCGCCCATGTTCTCTCTTGAAGAATAGAAATTTTGACAGGAGAACATGGTACAGGGACAGATTTGTTACGTTTTTGTGCTTCACCAGTTGTTTGCAATCCACGACAACTTAAATGACTTTTCTTTAGCACTTTTTCTTCACAAAATAATCAAAAACATCATCATGGGTAAAATCTTATAAGGATGCATTTTCAATTGTCAGTATTGCTGAACTTGTCAAAAGTTCCTCGATCATTGTATTTTGTAGATCATTTTTCACTCTTTTCAATGCCGACAAAGAAGGCTCACCGGAAGCATTTATGACAGGCATTGTTAAAAAGATCTTCAAAATCTTTTCGACATTTGGAAAGGTTGCCAGCAAGCCATCATATAGAAGTCTGTACAAATCAGCTGGTAATCTCAAAGCACAGAGCTCATTATTATTGATGAAATGAATGAAATGTTTCACTTCATCTTTAAAAAGATTTGTGTCTATGACCTCCCAATAGAATGTAATTAACCTTACTGCAGTGGCTCTTAAGTGTTCTCATCCAAACTTTTGTTGAAAGGCATGCATAATAATTCAGCAGTCTTCTTCAGAGATTCACTTCTATTCTACAATTGGACCATTATTATGTCACAAAAAGCATTGACAGTCTCAACGATGGTCTTCTCATTCCATTTTGAAGTGATTTCATCGTTTCTAATTTCATCAAAAAATAACTTATTGTGTCTTGAATGCTCCTCATCATCAGAGACCTGTATTCTTTAGTAATATTAGTGCCTCTGCGTTCATCGAGCTATCATCTTCTTGAACTTCCACGGCAAAACTTTTAACTAGGTCTAATAGTTGAGCAACATTCAGTAACGTTGTATCAACATTTTGCAGCGATTTGCCGACAGAATTAATTCTTTGACGTAAACGGTTCCAAAAAACAGTAAAAACAGCAATTTTGTACTTTTCAAACGCTTCTGCCAAGAATTTTGCTTCAGTTTTCACATGTGATTTTTCTGAACATGATGCATATCTATCTAATAAGGTTTTCTTAGCATCAGTAAAGTTCATTTTCAAAGCTAAAACAGCATCAGCACAAGCAGACAACCTAGAATCATTAATGCCAGCAAAGCTGGAGCTGAATTTTCCGATTCTGGGGATATGTCCCCACGCAAGCGTGGGAATGGTGCCAGAAAAATGACGTAAAACGGCCACCGATTCACCGGCAGCGTTCAGAAGCAAGACAATTCCATGTTTCTGTCACTCCTTGAATTTAATTTGCAATGCAGCAGCTGAATCATGTGAGGCAGCCGTACATTCGTTTGACTTTGTTCGAAACCTGTATGCTGTCTTTTTGGTAACCACACATCAGTGGAATGTGCTGCACTCACGCTTGGAGCAAGCACATAGAAAACATTAGACGACCAAAGGAATTTGGAACCCTTGGATTGGATTGGATTTAATAAAGTCTCTGTTTTGTCCAACCAAGAAAATAAATCGCATCGGCAAAACCTGAGAATCGTGGGGCTGCCGGGAGGGAACAGAGGGGAGAAACCCCACAGCAGCGGTGCTCTGGAAGCTGGTTGGCGAGGAGGGCTGCGCCAATCCCCCGTAGGTAGACCAAGCCCACAGGTCGCTTCAGCAGCATCCCAGGGCAGGTGAACCACTGTGGGAACCACTAGGACAAAGTGATGATCCTGAGGTAGGCAAAGATCACGAGAGGGGCAAGTGGGAAAGACATTCCAACTGCCTGCACCAGACATTAATGCTGACCTGGCCAAGCACCGGGCAGAATTCAACAGTGCCGAATCTGCGCTGTACAAAAGTGGAGTGAGGTTTGGCATGCTCTACCCTGCCATGCTATGGGTCACGTACCAGAGGAAAGAACACTACTTTGGTGCCCCAGAGGAGACCAACACGTTTGTCCAGAAAAATGGACTGAGCAACTAACAATAGAGGGCAATGCCCAGAACGAGGCGCAGAGAGAGGGGGAAGGGGGGAGAGGGGTAGACAGGGGTTAAATAGAGGAAACCGACTGTTGGGGAGCCGCCACACTCGTGAGCAGGTTGTGTATGAGAGGCCGCGGCGCAGCTGAGGTGATCATCTCCCTGGAAGCTGAGAAAGTCTTTGATTGAGACATGACACTGGCGCTTGCATGGCCTTCTTCGCACCTCCCGAGTGCTGCTCTACCCACCTCTCAGCTCTCATTTGGGTGCGTGTGCCCAGCTGTTGCTGCTGGCTATCTGGCCTGGTGGCCTCTGGTCTTTTTGGTTTGGTTGGTTGTCCGCTCTCCCTCCCTCCCTAGCGTAGCCTCGGAGTCGAAACTTACCCCGCTGCTCCACTTGGCGGCAATTGGTTACATCTCCTCTTCGCCTTGCTGGAAGCTCTGCAGGCATGCAGCTAATGTTCGGTCAGTGACCTCACATTTGCCTCAGTCTGCCCGCCAGACCGAATGCCAGAAACCTGGCTGCTGCTTTGAACTTTTACTCAATGAAAGTTCAGAAACTTCACACCAATTCAGGACATCGGTATCTGAACTGCTTTAAGTCTCCACCACCTCTCAACATCTGGCAACCTGTTTTCCCACTCTAAAGGGGAATACACCAATCAGAGTCCGATGTTGTTCTGTATTGCCTGCTGATAGGCTCAGCTTGAGCCTATCAGCAAAATTGGAGCTACCAAGGTGTTCCTATGGTGTTCCCACTACAATAATCCCATCTCCGTATGGGGCCGCCCATTGGCCAGGGACCCGCGCTGTGTCATTGAAAGTCTACCTCTGGGGGTAATACACATGTTTCCACTATTTGTGAAGATTTTCTGCATCATCCTGCCTCTTCCATTCGACAAAATCCTGTTCCTTGAATGGCTTGTTGAGGAACACATCCAAAGGTTAAACCATGGGCATTGGACCCCCTGATATAACTGCAATTTTGATTCTATTTCTTCGCAGTCACCTCTTGATCTCATCATTTATATGTTCTATTGGATATGAACATGCCCCCACACTAAAATGCTGCATGCTTTGCACAGACCACGAAGGCAATCTATTATCAATCATTATGAATCACCAACTTCATTCCACCCTCATTCATCCAACTGTTGTCATGGACATACACAAAATTCCCTGCAAGGAACTTGATTTTCGGCATGGTTATCTGTTTGAAAATTACCATAGGCTTTAATTTTGTTTGTTCAATCAGACAGGCCAGTATCACCACAAATCTTGTCTTCCCATGACCCATGGTGTTTGCCAGAACTTTTTCCAAACCTTTCCCCTCCACAGATCAGTTGCTGGGCATATCAAATTTCATGGGCATTTCAACCATTTTGCCAATGGCAATCTGTTTTCCCACTCTAAAGGGGAATACACCAATCAGAGCCCGATGTTGTTCTGTATTGCCTGCTGATAGGCTCAAGCTGAGCCTATCAGCAAAATTGGAGTTACCAAGGGAGCTCATTTTGTGGCTATCTTGATGATGAATCACTGGAAACTGGTAATTTTGACATTGAGATCCTTCAGTAATCTGTGGGCGATCATGGTTTTTTGCAGAAAAACTATAAGCAGCTATGCCACCTTGCTGTAGCTCTGAAAGTTTTCCTGGTCTCAGGATTTGATTTGGCCCACTTAAGTGCATTTTCACACATTACATTTCGGGTGATGATGTAACAATTCTGACAAGTTTCAGGCACCCATTCCAACACACGCTTCTCAAATTCAGGCCAGTGGCTGGTCTCTGTTGTCATGGCACATGGGCATTTTCTTCAGGGCATATTCCTTCTTCCATTTCACACCAGTATTTCACGAACACTAAATTATCCCATTGCAGCAGTTATTTGTCGAGTTAGTCCCTGAGCAAGAGAGTTGCTGGAGGTCCGAGTTCAAGGTAAGTGAGGTTGCCCCGAGTGAGGGGAGGTGCGAGTAGCAATTGGGAGGTCATATTCGGAAGTCAGGTAGCGTGACCCTTTCACTGGAGGGGCCCTTCACAGGGCACAGAATGCCCAAACTAGAGAAATACCCCACTGTTCTGCTGCCAGCCTGCAAGGATATATCTCACAGAACCTCGGAATCACAGAATTGTTACTTTGCAGAAGGAGGCCATTGGCCCCATCGTGTCTACACCGGCTTTCCAAATGGGCATTTCACTTAGTGCCATTTTCCTGCCTTCTCCCCATAAACCTGAAAATGGTTTTGTTTTTCAAATAATCATCTAATTCCCACTTGATTGTCTCGATTGAAGCCCCCCTCTCAGGGAGTTTAAAAAAAAACTAATTTCCAGGATGTGGGCATTGCTAATTAGGCCCGCATTTATTGCCCATCCCTAGTTGCCCTTCAGAAGTTGGTGGTGACTTGCCTTTTTGAACTGCTGCAGTCCCTGAGGTGTAGGTACACCCACAGTGCTGTTAGAGAGGAAGTTCCAGGATTTTGAACCAGTGACTGTGAAGGAGCGCCGATATATTTCCAAATCAGGATGGTGTGTGACTTGGAGGTAAACCTCCAGGTGGTGAGAGTCCCAGGTGTATGCTGCTCTTGGCCATCTAGATGTTAATGGTCGTGGGTTTGGAAGGTGCTGCCTAAGGAACCTTGGAGAATTCCTGCAGTGTATCTTGTAGATGGTGCACATGGCTGCCACTGTTCGTAGAGGGATTGAATACTTGCGGAAGGGGTAGCAATCAAGTGGGTTGCTTTGTCCTGGGTGGTGTCAAGCTTCTTGAGTGTTGATGGAGCTGCATTCATTCAGGCAAGTGGAGTGTATTCACTCCTGACTTGTGCCTTGTCGGTAAATGGTGGACAGACTTTGAGGAGGTGAGTTATCCGCTGTAGGATTTCGAGCTTTTGACCTGCTCTGGTAGCCACAGTATTAATGTGGCTAGTCCAGTTCAGTTTGTGATCCATGGTAACACACAGGATGTTGATTGTAGGAGATTCAGCGATTGTAATGCCATTAAATATAAAGAGCCGATGGTTAGATCCTCCCTTATAGGCGATGATCAGTGCCTGGCATTTGTGTGGTGTGAATGTAACTTGCCACTTGTCAGCCTAAGCCTGAATATTGTCCAGATTTTGCTGCATTTGGGCATGGACTGCTTCATTATCTGAGGAGTCATGAATGTTGCTCAACATTGTGCAGTCATCTGCGACATCCCCATTTCTGACTTTATGATAGAAGGGAGGTCATTGATGAAGCAGTTGGAGATAGTTGGGCCTAGGACACTACCCTAAGGAACTCCTGTAACGATGTCCTAGAGCTGAGATGATTGACCGCCAACCACAACCTACTTCCTCTGTGCCAGGTATGACTCCAACCAGCGGAGAGTTTTTCCAATGATTCCCATTAACTCCACTTTTGCTCGGGCTCCTTGATGCCATACTCAGTTAAATGCTGCCTTGATGTCAACGGCAGTCACTCTCACCTTACCTCTGGCATTCAACTCTTTTGTCCATGTTTGAACCAGGGCTGTCAGGAGCTGAGTGACCCTGGCAGAACCCAAATTGAGCATCCGTGAGCAGATTATTGTTGAGTAAGTGCCGCTTGATAGCACTTTTGATGGCTCCTTCCATCACTTTGTTGATGATGGAGAGTAGACTGATAGGGTGATAGTGGGCCGGGTTGGATTTGCCCTGATTCTTGTGTACAGGACACACCTGGGCAATTTTCCACATTGCTGGGTTGATGTACAATCCAGACCCAAACGACTCGCCATGTGAAATAGTTTTTTCTCATATAGCTTTTGCTTCTTTTACCAATTACTTCAACTCTGTGCTCTCTCCTTCTCAAACCTTTCATGAGTGGAAAGCTTCCCCCTTGTCTAATCTGTCCAGGCACCCTAGTGATTTTGAACTTATATCAAATCTCCTCTCAGCTATCCTTTCACCAAGGAAGAAAGTCCCAACTTCTCCATTCTATCTTCATAGCAGGAGTTTCTCATCTCTGGAACCATTCACGTAAACCTCTTCTTCACTATCTCCAATGCTTTCATAACCTTCCTGAAATGTGACGCCCAGAACTGTTCACAATACGGAAGAGATGGATGCCCTTGGACCCGTGGGTCCACCATGCTGACCCCTGGACCGTGTGCTCCTGTTCCAAGAGCAACCCCAGTCCCTGTCCCACCGACCACCCATAACCCCCACTGACATGCAGATGCCTCTGGCCGAGCGGCTGAAGGCTAATGCCAATTGGGAATTGCCGATCGTAGTTAAGTGAGCACCTACCTCCCAAGTTGATTCCCGTGGCTGCCATCTAACATGTGGGGGTTATTGACTCGCATCCCAAACAGACTGTGATGCCTGGACAATGTGCCTGAACATTGCGGAAATCTGCACCACGGATGCAGCGGGCAGCATCTGACTACCCAGGGGCTGGGCCCCAGCACCGGGGACAGTACTACAGTCAGAGGGTGGGTGCATGCACCGGGGAGGGGACCAGCGCCCAGTGCAGGTCAAGCTGTCATCCCCCATTGAATCTCATGGCCGCACCCTCTCGACTGCATCAGATCTGGGCAAACCTGGTCCAGATGCTCTGCATCTGTCTGGGACTCAGCTTGATCCTGAGATCCAGCAGACCTCTGACTGCTGCCTCCCCTGGATGTTCCTGCCTCTACCTGATGTGCACCTGCAACTGTGTGGTGCTCAACAGAATGTGCCCCAGAAGGCTGACCGCTACTTTCGTCCACCGAGCTGTGTGTCTCTGCGCTGGTGGAGGGTGGGGGTGACAGCTCTGACGCAAATTCAGTGATGTCCTCTGAGCTCTCCTCCAAGATGTTCTCTTGGGAGTTGGGGGATGGGGCCACTCTGGAAGGCCCGGCGTCATTGGCTGCACGTCCTGTTGGAGAATGGATATGTGGTCAGTGGGAGTGATGGGCCAGTCTGCATGGCATTAACAACTCTCGTGTGACAGTTTATCTGGGTGGGGGCTGGTGGATCCTCAACTCTGCACTGCAAGCCGACCTATAAAGCGGTCACCGCTCTATCCTCGGCCACCCCCATGACCTCCATGGCTCGTTCCTCATTGGGGGTGAGGACACGTATGTCCACGCACCGCCGCCCATCTGGGCCCTCTCCTTGCGGTTAGGGGCCAAACCCTCCTGCGGGGACACAGAGGAGGCATTGTTAGCCACATGCTTCTTTATCCGAAAGGGAGTGAGGCTTGGATATTGTGGGAGGGGCTTGGGGAAATGGATCGCATGGGGGGGGGGGGGGGGGGTGTAACTGGGGGCTGGATTCTCTGTTTTTGGGACTGTGTCCCCACGCTGTCGTGAAAGCTGTGGTCCTTGACGCCAGAAAAGCTGGCGTCAAAAGGCCACAGATTCACAGCCTAGTAGGGGACGAGCAGGCAGCTGTCGTGGAGCTCGCAGCTCCAGCTGCCGATACGGTGCCCCGCACTTCCGGGTCAGAGGCCGCGCATGCGCATGGTGGCGGCTTCCAGACTCAGACCGCGGACCTGGATCACGAAAATAGTGCCCCCAATCGGCCGCTCGCCCGACCCGGACCGTCAGCACAAACAAAACCCAGTCCCGAATGAGGAAACCCCTGCCCTCCGATCGGCCCTCCACCGACTGTGGCCCTGAACTGAGTCTGCAGTCACCACGCGGGTATCATGGACGGTGGAACCATGAGTGGTCCACACCGTTGGGAATTTGGCCGGTCGGGGACGGAGAATAGCGGGGCAGGCCTCAGGCAATGGCGTCAGATGGTAGATAATCGGCACGGCGTACCCTCAGAGCATGCCGGAGAATCGCGGAACCGTCGCCGGGCCGATTTCATGCCGGAAACTGGATACAACGCCCCGTCACTGAACACGTCAGGGTGCAGCGAATCCAACCCTGGGACTATGGTGCGGGGTATGGGGGGGATAGAGTATGTGGGCGTGGTGGGAAGTATGTGGGCATGGTGGGGTACCCAGTGCAAACTCACCTGAGCGGCCCAGTGGAGATTGTTGATCTTCTTGCAGCACTGGATGCCAGTCTTCCTAGTCATGCTCTGCCTTTTCCTGCCAGGCGGCAGTGGCTGTCTCGTGTCTAACCCTCCTGGAGCCTCGGGCTAACAGAACATCCCTCCTGGCCTCCACTGTGTCCAGTAGTCTGCCCAGGTCGCCTTCTCTGATTTGGGGTGCTCGTCTCCTCAGTGCCATGGCTGCAAGTGGAGTGGGGTTGGCTGTGCAGCAGCGGTTTAGGTGCTGCTGTAACTTGTTAGTAGGGGGCAGGCGAGTCAGCCGGCAAAGCATGATTTGCGCCGTGAATCCTGTAGGGCCTTGTTAGGTGGACCAATTAATGTTCGATAGCAGTGACGGCCTCACCAGTCCGAGCATCAGGAAGCTCACAGCAGTTCCCCCTCGCTACCACACTTAGAAACATTTTCATTAAATCGCGCCGGTAATTCTTTGGCCTGCCTTAAAAACCTCAGTGAATTTGATGATCTTCACAACGAGTATTTGAAAAGTTATCAATGTTGTGGCTCGGGGAAGACCAACCTTTTATCGCACAGAATCTATGATGACTTCATCACTACAATGGCAGAGCGGCTCAGAAACCAATTCACTAATCAAGTCAAAGATGCCAAATAATATTCCATAATAGTTGATTCAACACCAGATATGGGCCAATCAATCACATGGTTTTGTTAAGGCGGGGTCATGTCTGACCAACTTGATTGAATTGTTCAAAGACATGACCAGGTATATAGATGAGGGCAATGCATTTGATGTAGTCCACTTGGAATTCAGTAAGGTTTTTGATAAGATCCCATGTGGGAGACTGATAGCGAAGGTCAGAACCCATGGGATCAAAGAAAATTTGGTAAATTTGATCCAGAATTGGCTGAGTGGCAGGAAGCAGAAGGTGATGGTCAAGGGTGTTTTTCCAACTGGAAGTCAGTCCTTAATACTTGTGGTTTCTATAAATGATTTAGGCATGAATGAGGGAGGGTTGAT
Source organism: Scyliorhinus canicula (assembly GCF_902713615.1). Lineage (NCBI taxonomy): Eukaryota > Metazoa > Chordata > Chondrichthyes > Carcharhiniformes > Scyliorhinidae > Scyliorhinus > Scyliorhinus canicula. Next base: position 76,039,375 of record NC_052147.1, on the reverse strand, counting down.
CAGTAGATTCGAGGATGATACGAAAATTGGTGGGGCGATAAATAGTGAGGGGGATAGCCTTGGATTACAGCAGTATATATTTGGGTTTATCAGATGGACTGATCAGTGGCAAATGGAATTCAATCTGGATAAGTGTGAGGTAATGCACTTGTGTATGACAAAGAAGGCAAGGACAGCAGGACCCTGGTAAGCACCGAGGGACAGAGGGACCTTGGTGTGCATGTACAGTGGTCCCTTAAGGTAACAGGGCAGGTGGACACGGTGGTTAAGAAGTCATATGGTATACTTGCCTATATTAGCCGAAGCATAGATTTTAAGGCAGGGAGGTTATGCTGGATCTGTATAAAACATTGGTTAGGGCACAGTTAGCGTATCGTGTGCAGTTCTGGAATACACATTACAGGAGGGAGGCGATAACACTGGAAAGGATGCAAAGGAGATTTACCAGGATGTTGCCTGGACTGGAGAGTATTAGTTACAAAGAGAGACTGGATAGACTGAGCTTGTTTTCCTTCAAGCAGAGGAGAATGAAGGAGGACATGAGATGTATAAAATTATGAGGGACATAGATAGGCAGGAAGAAACTTTTCCTCCTGGTGGAGGTATCGATGAGTGGGGCAAAAGTCTAAGATAAGGGACAGGAGGTTTAGAGGGGATGTGAGGAAAAACCTTTTCATCCAGACGGGTGGTCTGTGTCTGGAACTCACTGCCTGAAAGGCTGCCGGAGGGAGCGACCCTCATAAGATTTAAGAAGTATTTAGATGTGCACTTGCAATGCCAAGGCACACAAAGCTATGGGCCAAGTGCTGGGAAGTGGAATTAGAATAGTTAGGTGGTTGTTTTGACTGGTGCAGTCGCGAGGGGCAAAAAGGCCTTTTCTGTGCTGTGGACCTCTATGACTTAATAACTCTAAACTGAATGAGTCTCTGTGAAATATACTGAATGCCAGCATGTGCATCTTGTTGATTGGAGTATTTTCTCCTGCTCTGGACTGGCTAATTCTGTCCTCCACTTCCCTGTGCTGCAGTGATGTCATTGGCTGATTTTCCCATCTTGTTGCTCATCAGCAAGTTCCAAGTCTGCTCTGCACAAGACACACACATCGCAATCTTGACCATCTTTACGGTTATTCTGACACGAGGTAACCTTGGACTTCAATTCAGCAGTTATTCATACAGGTGTGTTTTTACAATTTAAAACACCATGGGCGCGATTCTCCGATGTCATGCCGGTTGGGAGAATAGCGGGCCGCGCCAGTTTTTCACGCGATGATGGTCCCATGCGCTCCCGCGATTCTCCCAAATGGCCAAATCGTTTCCAGCAAAACCCGGAGAATCTCCCGAGGCACCCAAAATGGCGATTCTCCGGAACCCCCGCTATTCTCCGGCCCGGATGGGCCGAAGTCCCGACGGCGTGACCCCAGTTCACGCCGTCGCCGTCCACACCTGCTTTTTATAGTCGTCAGCCAGTCGTGCTGGCTGACGAGCAGTGAGGAGGTGAGCGAACCGTCCCGGAGTCTCCGCAGATGGAGAAAGGCTTCCCCGAGAATGCAGCGGCCGGGGGGGGGGGGGAGAGGGAGTGAGTAGTGGGGGGGAAGAGAGGGAGTAGTGGGAGGGGGGGGGGAGAGAGGGAGTAGTGGGAGGGGGGGGGGGGAGTGAGTAGTGGGAGCGGGGGGAGAGGGAGTAGTGGGGGGGGAGAGAGAGAGTTGTGGGATGGGGGGAGGGGAGAGGGAGCGAGTAGTGGGATGGGGGAGAGGGAGTAGTGGGAGGGTGGGAGAGGGAGCGAGTAGTGGGAGGGGGAGAGAAGGAGTTGTGGGATGGGGGGAGGGGAGAGGGAGCGAGTAGTGGGATGGGGGAGAGGGAGTAGTGGGAGGGTGGGAGAGGGAGCGAGTAGTGGGAGGGGGATAGGGAGTGAGTAGGGGAGGGGGGAGAGGGAGTAGTGGGAGGGGGAGAGGGAGCGAGTAGTGGGAGGGGGGAGAGGGAGCGAGTAGTGGGAGGGGAGTGAGGGAGCGAGTAGTGGGGGGGGAGCGGGGAGCGAGTAGTGGGAGGGAGAGGGAGTAGTGGGGGGGGAGAGGGAGCGAGTAGTGAGGGGTGGGGAGAGGGAGCGAGTAGCAAGGGGGGAGAGGGAGTAGTGGGGGGAGGGGGGAAAGGGAGTGAGTAGTGGGAGGGAGGGGGGAGAGGGTGTGAGTGGAGTGGGTCGTCCGCCCCCGGATGCAACATCTCAGCCGCCGTGCCATGGCAGGACGGTGACGAGGACACGGCCGCTGGTTGCCCTGTGGCACAGCCCACTGACGCACCGGTGAGGAGGACGTTGTTAACTGACCGTTGGACGCAGAAAATGACATGGGGTTAGGCTGGTTGCTTGTCAGCAGCGCGACCAGGCCACCGGGACACACAGGTATCCCGTGGCAGGCGGCTGCCGAGGTGTCGAATAACCTCCGTCTAACATGTAGTTTCTCTACCCCCCACCACCCTTCTGTAGGTGACCAAAATATATTCAAACCGAACGGCGATGTTCACCGCAGTGGTTGGGGCCGCTGCACTGCAGCTGGACATCCAGTAGCGTCCACAGCGACATCCCACAGTGGATGCAGGGGCAGCTGCAGCAGCAGAGGGAATGGCCGCGGAGTGACCCGTCGTCGCCGTACAGGCCGCAGGCACTCATGGCCGGTGTGTCCAGGGGGATACCAAGGGGAACATTGACCCCCAAACGCTGAGGACGGCACAGGATGCGGGCACTGATGTCGAGCAGCATGGGGGGGAGGAGGAGGAGGAGGAGGAGGAGGAGGAAACACTGATGGTGGAGCCAGGGTGCCAGAGGCGACAATCAAGGGTGTTCCGTGACCGGATCTCTTTCGAGGCACTGCCGGACATCACCTGCAGGAGGAGACTCCGGTTCAGCAGGGAGACGGTCGCACATATCTGCCACCTCCTGTCGCACCTCGCCCCACGTGGAATGGAAGGAGGACACGGGATACCGGTTGCCGTCAAGGTGATGGTGACACTTAACTTTTATGCTACCGGTTCCTTCCAGTCTCCGAGTGGGGACCTATCCGGGATATCGCAGGCATCGGTCCACAGGTGCATCCGGGACGTGACCGACGCCATGTTCGCCATCGCGGACCACTACATCACCTTTCCCAAGGACCGAGCAAATCAAGAAGCACGAGCCCATGGATTTGCCAACGTGGCCAGGATACCGATGGTCCAGGGAGTGATTGATGGTGTTCACGTCCCCATGAGCCCACCTGCAGGCAACAGGGAAGTGCTCACTAACAGGAAGGGGACATACTCCATGAACATCCAGGTGGTATGCGACCACTACATGAGGATCATGCACATGTGCGCAAGGTTCCCAGGGAGTGTGCATGATGCGTACATTCTTGCGCAGTCGTTCATCCCCGGCTGAGGGGCTGGTTGCTGGGTGACAGGTGTTATCCACTGAGGTCTTGGCTGATGACGCCCATACGGAGGCCTCAGACCAACGCGGACACCCTATACAATGAGGCCCATGCAGCAACCAGGGGTGTGGTGGAGCGCTGCTTTGGTCTGCTGAAAATGAGATTCAGATGCCTGGACCACTCCGGAGGGGCCCTGCAGTACCAGCCCGGCAGGGTCGCTTGCATTGTTGTGGTATGCTGTGCGCTGCACAACATCGCAATGCAGAGGGGAGATGCCCTGGTGGAGGAGTCAGAGGGAGAAACCACTGGCAGTGCTGCCAACGCTGAAGAGGAGGAGGAGGAGAAGGTTGAGGAGGTTGGTGGTGCATTGGGCACAGCACACAGACATGACCTGGGTGCTGGTAATGTCCAGGAGGCTGCACGACGGCTCCGGCGAGGACAGCGGGTACGCGACGCGTTGGTGGCTGCAAGATTCACGCATCGCGTGCGACGGCATCGTTGAACACTACCACTACCACCTGCATCGCCAGTTGTGCAGACGGACAGCACACAACTCCCCCCTCCCCCGCACCGCGTACACTGCTCCACTTCGAGATCACCCTTACCACTGCGGCACACCGGTATGGCACGACATTGATGGCTGTGTCAGCGGTGTGATCAGTGCCATGTTGAATGATGACAGCCCGCTCTGCGATGAGCTGTGAGCTCAGAATTGTTAGACAAAGTCTGACTCATGGCAATAGCTGAACCATCCATCTCGGTGGTCGCTGAATTTGTCAGGGACACTCCATCACGTGCCCGCGTGGGGTAGCTGGTGTCGGAGTGCCGAGGACTACGGTGTCTGACTGTGGGGGGGGGGGGGGGGGGGGGGGGTGCTGTAGGGACTGCACACACAGCACCGAAGTTTCACCGCTCATCAACCCCAGCGACACGCGGTCACCATCACGATCCCCGTGGCAACGGAAAAATAACAGTCTTACAAGTTAGGTGCAACAGTGAGTTTAATGGTGTATATTATGTACAGATGCCCTAGCCCCTACAACTAAACTGTACCCTTCACCCGTGCCAACTTACTCTGTGTCCCTCTTTATTGCCTTATGAGCCCTACAACTACGTCTAAGTGGATCCCCAGATGATACAGCAGGAGTGGAGGCCGACAGCTGAGCATCACCCCCTGCGACATGTCTCCCCGTTGGCACTCGTTTCCTGGGGTGACACGGCCTTGATGGGCCAGGCTGCTCTGTGGGCATTTCGGATGACGTGGTGCCACCGTGCTCTGCCCGCTGCCCACCCGATGCACCAGGGATGGGACGGGGGGAGGCCGAGCGTTCTGGGACGTCCCATGATGGAGTTAATGTGACGGGCCCCAGTACCTCTCTCCCTCGGGGAGCCGGTGGCCCCCGGGCCTCACTTGGGACGGAGATGCGAGCGGGGAGGTGCGCATCGCCCCAAGACACTGGCGCTGCCGGTCCTGGAGGCCTGCAATGGTATCGACCAGAGTATGAACGTTCGCTGAGACGGAGTCCAGGAAGTGAGACATTCCCGCCAGGGACTGTGCGACCTCAACCTTGTGACGTGCGCGAGCCATCAGCCGTGCGTCAGGCGGTCGATGCTCTCCGATGGCTGGGATTGTGCATGGCGTGCTGGGACAGGGCCATGGCCTGGTGAGACTCGGCCAGGCCCGTAGCGCGCCGGCAATGGTCATGTTGGCTGGCGCATGCTGAGTGAAAGGGCAGCCCTCTCTTGGGCCATGGATGACGCCATGCACACATGCAGCCCAACGCCTTGCAGAACCTGACCATGGTCGA